>NC_143428.1:15369166-16045000 GCF_059467195.1 Physcomitrium patens
AAAAAATGCATTTTGTTTATACTCCTCTTTCTGATAATTATCAAGTTCTTGATCCAATTATTTTATCTTATTTTATTGAACTTTATACCTCATTATAAACGGTAAAAACCATTTAACAAAAAAAATTAAAAGTAAATAAGAAAGAAAAGAAAAGAGAAACTTGCTTAAAGTATCTTCTATTTCTGTTTTTCTATATACTTATCCAATAAATCATTATTAACAAACTTGTATAAAGGCTTATTATGTTTTGGATCAAATAATTATGTAATAAAATTTCATTTATTAAATATTTCAAAGTACAAAGAGTACTTCATGATTATTATTTTGAAAAAGATAATATCAGAATAGAAAATATTGTGGTATTAGCCTTATTTGTTGCTAATTTAAATCCAAGGCACTCTTATTCAAACACAAACAACTTGTTGATTTAAGAGGTTTACATTTGTAGGTTTGTATGATTTTATAAATTCTATATATATATATATATATATATATATATATTTAAAAATATATCACAATATTTTAATATTTTAAGTATATTTAAAGAATTTTTAAAATAATCATTTATTGTTGTTCCAATTTTTTTTAATATTTTCAATATTTCTCTAAATAGCACAAATATTCATTATTTGATTTTTTTTATTGCTAGTTTATTAGTAGATAATTTAATTATTTTCACTTGAACAAATTATGAAAAAGATATGTTCCTTGAATAAGTTGGCACTTCTAAATGTGATTCCCTAACTTTTATCTTAAGCTGATCTATTCTCTTTAATAATCCCTAACTTTTAGAAGTGCTTATTTATTCAAGGATCTATTATGTTAGATTATGACTAACTTTTCACCAACATTATAAAAATGAAGTGTCTTTAAACTTTGTATTTATTCAAAAACAAGCTACATTCTTTCCAAATCTTTCTTCTTTTTTTAATTATGTTAATTTAAAACACCATTATCCAATGCCACTTCCTTTCTAAGTAGGGGGGATATGTACTAATTTTTTAGAATATATCTTTTTTTTGTGTATATTTCAATACCAAATTATTTTATTAATATGTATGAGTTAAAAAGAAAGAGTAGAACTGCTTTACTGTGTTATTGAACTATAGCTGTATAAAATGAAAGTGTCCTTGGGCAAACAAAATAGATATTAGGGTTCTATTACAAAAAATATTTGAAAAGTGATAATGAAATGATTGAGACAAGAATTGATGGTATACACCTACACTTTACAACAGATATACAATGTTGGGCAGGTTAAATTCATATTAATTAATTTCTTGGAACAACGATAATATATAAATTGACACTCTGAAAGAATCAACTATGTTATTTTAAGTTTCCTTGTGGTGAGGGGAAGTTGTGGATACTGTATGCCACATCCATTAATAATTGGAATGCTGCTTTGAAACACATACCATGAGGTATGTAGACCAAGGAAGTATCAGTTAAGACACAAGGTGTGCACTCTCTTGCTGCCAGAGTGCGTGAATATTACATTAGCTCCGGAATTTCTCTCGTAGTGGAGTGTCGGCGGGTCAAAGCGCCTCGCAAGACGCAATGAGGAGCTCTGGCAATGGCCTCGTTCTGAGATGATTCAAGTTGCCACTTATAAATGCAGAGTGGAAAGTGACAGCATTTCTGGAAGGTCAACGTGACACAGGCTTCAAAAAGGTCAACGTGTATGACACACAGGATGCTGCTCGGTCAAGCCACCAGGCTGGAAAGAAATTGGCAGAGAAGAAGAGTGTATTGGACACATGAAGCATCTTGTGCCAGCAATTTGGTTGAGAGAATAAAATCAACGGTTTTTTTTGAAATGAATTCAGCCGCCCGCGAATGCACAAATCTTTATAGAGCGTACAAGAGATATCGTAAAATATTCAGTGAGGAAAAAAAATAGTTCGTGGTGTCAATTTGATAGTCGATCAGGAATAATAATACAAACTTGCTGCATCATTTATGGGTGAACTCCACTTTCTTCATATTAAAAGTCACTTGGAAGAAGGGATAAGGGTTTCACTTCTGGCAGCTCTTCACTTTCACGAGTTCTGAGTACTCGGCAAATGGAAATTCACTTTGACGATTGAACTTCAAAAATGTGAAAATTTCTTGCACGCAGGTTCATCAATACACAACGGTACCTGCACATTTACCAACGGAGCTCGCTGTCAGAACTTATTATCAAAACCCAACTTCGCAGCGTACAAATTGAGAGAACAGAGAGTACAGTATCTGTGGTATTGTGGTATCCTTTGACAAACCTCGTTAAGCGGCACGAATTGTAGCTTTACAGATGTGAATTTGGGTCTGTGGAAGCCACTGCTGTGGTTAATGCTCATTCCAGCGGCTTTGACCACGATTGATCGCAATCCCTGTGGCGAACAAGGATTAGCAGCTTTCCACAGGACACCTTTCCCTGATGATCAAACACCCTGGACCAATTTGAATAAATTCCTCAGTAACATCTCTATTCACCGCACAAGTCCTGCCGCCTAAAATCCAGAAACAGAATGCGAACTGACTTACTGGTGGATACTTCTGAACGATGTGCTTTACTAGTTTCCATTTATTCTCCGTGGTTTCAAGTTCACCCGATTCCCTGCAATAAGGCAACTGTGCTGAGTCAGGATGGAGAATTTGAGGGGGGGCACGCAGATTTTAACATGCACGTCCGAACTCATTCATAATCATTGTCGGTAAGGCTTGCATGGATGAAAGGGCGCCAGACCAACCTAAAAATAAACCGTCACAGAACGGTCTAATAAACTGACAGAACCCGCAAACGAAAACATACCAGCTGAAGATGACGTTTTTCAGCTCATCTCGGATTACTACTTGACATTTGAACACGCTAGGATCGCCTTTCCTGTCCGCGTACCAGATTGAAAACATCATGGGAGGACTGCAATTCAGGAACTTGTTGGAAAATGTTTGGAGACCAACATACTGCTGCACCTTACCCCAGTGCCAAGAGGTCGCCATAAGGAGTTTATCCACGGCAACAGGACAAGGAGAGCAGTCAGATGCGGGACACTCACGCAATACACCGTCGCCACCACCGCGCTGGAAAACTGAGCCACCCTCTGTTGCTCAGTAGCCATAGAAATGAGGCTCTTCGTCGCATTCATCAGTTCTACAAATACGGTCGATAATGAGCCGGTGCTTGGGCTCCCATGGCCGCAAGAATTGATGCTTGAGTCGGTCGGCGTCGAGGTAATGAATTCGTTCGAAGTATGGAGAAGCGATCAAATTGACGCCGTAGACGGAACCGAATAAACCCTTCCATCCGCCAAGGCACTGCATTGCGTCATTTCCTCTCAATCCAGAGCCCTCACACAATTCGCTCCACAGGGTCGCATCACAGGTGGAGTCTCGCCATGCTCTGCACACAAGTGCGCAGGAGCTCGCAATCTGCGAGGACGGCAGTAAAGCAAATATCTTGACAAGGACGGCATCTGGAATGCTCTCAAAAGTGGTTCCTACCCTTCCATTTCGCATTGCAAATGAATGGGAACGGAGAGAAAGAGCTCACTCCTGAGCAAGCGCAATCTCCAACAACTACTTCCTCCAAAATTAAGACTCAAGTACATCTACAACATCCACCGAAATCTAGCGATCGACGGTTTTGCATGTGCTATCAGACAGCGGTTCGAGCTAACGACTCGCCGATTCCCATTCACCTCAAGTTAACTTTTATTTCATTAAAGTACCCGCCTCCAAAGTGGCTGTTACAGTGCAATCTCTGACAAACGCCAACGATTCTGCATATATACTGGGTGCCAGCAACTATGCGAAAGAAACCTGGTTGTCGAGCCTTCCCCTCGCGGACAAAGCCATCAACAGAACATGCTACCCTGTTTCACAAGCTCAGACTTGCCTCACGATGACAACGCGGCTGTTGAGGCGGAAAAAAACGATGATTCTGAGCAGGGGAGAAGGAAGGAGGGAAGGAAGGAGCAGAGAGAGAGACAGTGCAAAGCCAGTAGCCAAGTAAGCAACAGCAGCAGCGAAGCAAGAACGCAGATGTGGGAAGGGGGTGGGGAGGTCATGGGGCAGACGAAGAGGAGATGAGGACAGGAGCTAGGAGAGTGGTAGTACAAGTACTAGTAGTAGGGAGAGGAGAGAGGCGCAAGCACGCAGGCACGCGCGGACACACACCCAGAGACAGACCAGGAGAGAGTGGTTGCGCAGACAACCAGCCAATCCCCCCCCCCCCCCCCATGGCCAGCCAGCATTAGCACCCCCCCCCCGGGCTACGCCTCGTCATCGTCGTCGTCGTCTTGGCGGGAATCGGACGGGAACTGGGTTTGAACCCCGCGACAACTAGCGACCCCAAAAAGGCGGGAACCCTAAGCGTCAATGGATGGGTGGATGGATGAATATATGATACCGTGGTGATGTAACAAGATGCATGCTTCACCTCTCCTTTTGTGACGGGGGCCAGAGAGGTGTAGAGTGTGTGCATCGATAAAACGACCCAAATTTTTACTAAAGCAACCCACCCATCATCACAATTATGAAAAAACAATTGTCTCTAGATTCATTTATCTACTATTGGTTCTACAACCAATGAAAAGAAAGCACATTCATCCACAACTATGATAATTTAATCTTCATTGCTGCCATCCACAATTATTAGCTGTGGTAGTCCTTGATTAGAATCCTAATTATTTGTTTAAAAGAAGGAGGAATGTGCCACATGTTATCTCATTACTTTGCTCTATGTTGAGAAGAGAGATGGGTTGGCCTTCCCTTCTTTACCACCTTCCTCTCCGCATGGCTTCCCTGCCACCCTCACACTTTGATGCAAGATCTTGGAAGTATGTTGCAGAAACTTATGCAATGATTATTGCAAAGACTAGCTTCTAAAGGCCTCATAGTGTTTGTGTAGGATCCATGAAAGTTTAAAGCTTGCCAATCGTTGTCAAAATGATTTTATAGCTCTTTGAGTATATGAGAGTACAAGAGCTTATGTATAATTAATATTGTGGTTTATGGACCATCAACAGTAGCTATTGTTTTACAACACCCATGTATTTGTGAGTTTCTTTCTCAAGTTTGCAATAATATATATTCTTAAAGGTTGACTTGATAGTGGTTGTTGCAAATGTAATCAATATCTTTTTCTTTCTAAAATTGAGATTTTATGATTGTGGATTGAAAACGTGGAGTTATTATTGCAATAATTGTATGTTCTCTCTCTCTTAGAAGTACAATGTGTGATGGCTGGCTTTGTATAGTCCTTTGATAGAAAAAAGGTGGAGGGATGGTGATGGTGTTGGAGAAGTTAGGATTTTCAAAATTAGAGGACCTTGTAAATGACATTCAAATTATTACATGAGCATGCCATTTTTTTTGAAGGTGAGATATATGGAATATATTAAAAATTGATACTATGTGTATTGATTATAAGTAAGTTAGTTGAAGGAAGGAGCTTGGATATGGCTATGATACTTTTTGCAACCACAATAGAGAAGAACCTTAATATTATATCTAGATCACATGCTTGGCTTTTTTTTTGTACTATGTTTGTTAGATTGTAGCCCTTGTTGTATGCTATAAAGTATAAAAAGAATGTCTAGATCTTAAAGTTTTGTAGTAAATTTCTTGCATCAAAGCTAATCTTTTGATGATGCTTAATATTTTTAGTAAATCAAGTATTAGGTTTTAGAATTAAGCAATTGCAATATTTAATGCTTTCAAATCCTATGCATTAATCATCTCTATGAGATAGATACTATAGCACAATATTATCTTTATTTTTTAAAATTTTTTAAATATTTTTTTGCTTTGAATCCAAAGTTTTGGAGTTAAGCAATTATAATATTCAATGCTCTAAAGTCCTATGGATCAATCATCTTTGTGAGGCAAATATCTTAATATGATTTTTTTTGAATTTTTTGGCATTTTTTTGTTTGAATTAAGGATTTTGAAATTAACTCTCCATGATGTTTTTTAATCCACAATCTTGCCATAGGAGTTGTTTTCATGCACTTATTACTGAGCTTTTGATAGTAACTAATACTCATGAATTCAAGTCGAGACTTTGTATTCCTATTCCAAATTCCAAAAATAGGTATCAACAACAATAATAGTATCACAATTGCCTATTCACTGCATTGCAACAGTGCATCTACAAAATATAATCTCTCAATGTTCCTTTACTAGCTAGTTGTCCTAACTTGAGTAATGCTTGATGAAAACTCTTTAAGTACTAATACTAGTGATTATCTAGTTGTGGGATATTTATTGATTGTTGAGGATATGGAGGTGTGAGATTTTGGATGGTATGTGATGGAAAGTAATGGTGGATTTTTTTTTTTTTCAAATGCACAGATTACTTCTACTATCGACATGTACATTTTCATGTTATTGATTGAAAAATATTGTATGTTGAGTGACATTGTGAAGCTGATCAAGGGTAAGGTTGGGCTTTTTAATAGGCCATTTTTTCACACTCATTACAATTGCAATTTAAACAAAATATTCTTTCTATATGGCCAAATTCATTTAAATTATTTTTTTAAAAAATAAAATTTGAATATCACTTAAATAGAATTTGGATGAAAATATTGTTTTAAAAATTTAATAAATATTAAATAAAAAATGATGTTAGATATATTATTTTTACTTTATTATTATAAAATTAATTAATAACTAATATTACTTGAAGTAATAATCATTTATAATTTTTTAAATGACTATATGTAATATTTTTTTAAAATAATTGTTCAAACATACTGTTGAACCCTATTTTTTTTGAATATTATTTCTAAACAATTATAAGAGAAATATTGTCCTTTTAGGATATGTGCAGATATTATGTTCTATTAACTTGCAATTGCTGCAAAAGAGCCTCCTTATTCTTGCCTCTATAAACTCAAACTGTGATGTAAATTGTTGTGTTGATGTTTTTGCATGCATGTCACTTCTAGTTCTACTTCTTGCTCCTTATGGTCTTCTCTTTGGGTGATTCACTTGTCAATTTTTCAATCACATAGTTATTTTTGAAAGTTCAACTTTTCTTTTATGTAGATTTTTTTTATTGATGAAGAGCTAAAATATCAAAAGTTCTATTAATAATATAATAAAGTAGACATTATTATATAATGTTTCGGCTACCATGTGACAATAATATACATATATATTTAATATATAATTTATTATACAATATAGTGAGAGCCACTTTTACTAGACATTAATGACTCTTGAAATTTTATTTTATTTTATTTATTTAGTACTTAGGATACTTACTATATAAAACTTATTAGAAAAAAGATTAGAGAAGGATTTTGTATAAAAAGAGGTAGTTAGGCCAACCATAAGGATGAATGGAAATAGATGATGAAAATTTTTATTCCTATTGGCTAAAATTCATGCCCAATGGATTTCAAAGAGGCTATCCCAGGTCTTATTAGGAATAAGGATTACCCTTTTGAGACCATTTTAATATCAAAGATTAAGATCATCAATTTTAGGATTTTGGATATAGTTTAAGTGAAAATTTTATATAATTTGGAATTTTTGTAAAGAAGATATAGAAACTCAAAATTAAGGTGTTGATTTCGTATCTATTTTCACTCTTTGGAACATAGCACATGCGTATAAAGACCTTTTGAAGATCAAATTTTCAGGTTGAAAATTTGGTTTAAAAGACTAAATTTTGCATAAAAAAAATAAAAGATTTGGAGTTGATTTAGAGGAGCAATAATTGCTTGAAGATTGCCTTTCCAAATTGAGGTTTGTTAGTGAGCCAATTTTATGAGGGATTTGGTTCCAACCATAACTTAGCCATTTAGACAAATTTTTAGGTAAATATTTCTATGAATATGTATTACTATGTTTTAAAACTTATACCAAATTTTTTGGCATTTGGATTTTGGATTTTTGAGATATAAAGAAAATAGTATTCATGTGTTTGTAAATTAGGATTTAGAGCATCTGCTAGGATTTCTTAGATGCCAAATGATTTGTAGTAGATTTACATTTTTTTTTTTTTTTTTTTTTTTTTTTTGTGGTAAAGCTTAAGAATAAATGCTAAATTTTTTAGAAATTTTTAAAAAAATTGAATGGTTGGATCAAGAAATATGATATTCTAAAGTTTAGAGAATAAAAATCCTTTGTAGGAGAAAAATATTTTGAAAAGATTTTGCTACAATTTGGACATTTTATGCAAAGTAAAGAGATTTTTGAGAGCCAAGACTTTATATATATGTAAAAGATAGAAATATAGAGCTATGGAAAAATTATAGTATAAAGATAGATTTTTGTAAGAAAATTATGGATTTTTTTTGAGCTTATGGAAAACCTAACTTATCAGCAAATAGTTAGTTATGATTTGGTATAGCAAAGGATGCTAGGGCATTTTTAGAGGCTTTAAAAAGCCTTATGTATAAACCTTTTTAAATATAAAAAAATATTAAAATATATTTTTTATATTATTATATTTATTTATCTTCTATAATAAAAATAAATTGCTTGTTGGAATTTGGCCGACGAATTAAAACTAAACTCTCTACAACTAGGTATCCAATGTATTCTTAGATAGAAAATTATACTATACAATAATGTAAACTAACAAAAGAGAATGAAATTATAGATGATATTAGAATAAATTGGTTAAGAATATTTACTAAGTAACATTGATGATGAAAATCACTAATTGATAAAAACATCTCTTCTTCTCAATAAAATTCTTATTTAATGCTTAACTAGTAGACCTAATTTATTTGTCATTTTTCTTGTGAAAGAAAAATTAAATTCATTGATTTTACTCTTAATTGTCTATATTGCTCAAATTTAAGATTAAAAACATATAAAGATACACATTTCACAACATTAGAGAAGAAACCAATATTGTATTGAGGTGCAACATGGATTTGTTTTGAACTTTCTTGAACCTTCAATTTTTTTATTGTATTTTTAAAAGAATGAAAGAGAGAAATTTGAACTTTTCTCTAAGGTCTTTGGTGGAAAATTTTAAGTAAGATTTTAATATTGAATATTGACCCTCTACTTGTGATATAGTCACACTTCTAAGATAAAGTAGATTATTTGTTCAAGCTTTAATAAATATCTTCCTATATAATATCCAAGTGTTTTTTAAATACTGAATATCTGCATAAGCAATAGTAGAAATGTACTTGTTGCAAATATTAGTCCACTCCAAATAAAAAGCTCTACAGAACATGTACTAATCACAATGGTCTAATCTATAAGGAATTAAGACCGTCCTTACTCTACTTTGTTTGAAAAATATTTTTTATAATTTATTAATATATATTTTTGTATATAAAAATACAAAGTAATGCATTTGAAGTGGAGAATATTAATTCAATGGCATTTATTAATGTTAAATCCCTATCAATACCAATGCAAATGGGTCGAATTTCTCCATGTACTTCTTAAAGTTAGATTAATGTCCAACAAAAGAAACGTTTCATTTCTTTTTAGAAAAAACAACACCAATGATAAATGAAGTATTGAAACTTGTGATCCCTACAACATGTAATATTGGCATTTCTGGTTGCACTTGACATTTAAAATCAATTGTAAACTTTTTGATTGATTTCTGGCAGTATTTGTAAGCTGTTGTTGCTACTGCTACTATGGTGCTGAGTGACTCTATTAAGAGCCAATTTTGCACATCACTCACTTATTTATAGACCTACTGAGCATCTCATGTAACTTAGCTTGGTCTCACAATCTTTGCTTTTTTTTTGCTTTGCTTTGCTTTGGTGAGCCAATCTTCCTCACTTGTGTCTGCACACCTCAACTGCATTTCTTGCTTCAACACCCACAACATTGCCTATGTTAAAACTTAAAAATGTATTCAAGATTCAATTTTTGAATGAATATATATATATATATATATATATATGTATGTATATATATTGAATAGAAAATCAATAATGTGTGGTGTGGGTGTGATTAAATCAATAGTATAGTTGCAATAAGTAAAAAGAATTTAGTATACAAAGTTTTAATATTTAGTGTAACCTTCATCTTTCTTATAAGCAAGATTATATTATTGAAGGAAGGTTGAGTTTTGACTTTATTAATTTTACTTGATTTTGAAAATATTCTATATTATAATCAATAATTTAGTGTTATTAGTAGATATTTTCCATCACGACAATATCTTTCTTATAATTGTACAATGGCTGATAAAAAAAAGAGCTGTATTTAGAAAAAATATATTCTTAGAAATATACATTTATAAGAATGTTAAGAAAAATTTATTTACGATTTAAAGTTCTCAGTATGTTTGCTACTGTTTTTTATAATTAATATTTTTAAAAAAAATATCAAAAAAATTGTATAATATTTTATTGGCTAAAAAAGTTGATCATAAAATCTTTTATCTTATATTTTAAGTATTTGATATTTATTCCTAATTAAATAAAATTAATTTTTTTATTAAAATGGGTCATTGAAAACATACCATTTAGTCAATTATGTTTTAAAAAATTGTTTGTTATTTCAAAAATATATAAAATAAACATATAAAATATCTTCATGTATCAAGAGAGTTTTTATCATTTTTTAACAAAAAATTATAGTACATTGTAAATATTGCTTTAATAATTTGAAATTAGAGCTTAATAATAAAACTTATGAAAACATATAATCATAGTTGTTTTAGAAAAGATAATGGTCAAGAATGTTTATATAGTTAACATGTAAAGACTTTGTCTATGAACAATCACCACATCATACTTATTTTTTTGATGACTTTCTATATTCTTGGTTGTCAAAAATATCTTTAAATAAAAACTAAAGTTTTGTTGCATTTAAAAGATGTTAAGGACATGAATGTAGAAAAAACTTAAAAAATATTATATTTACATATCACTAAATAAAGGAGAAAGTAATGAAAGAATAGATAGGTATATAATAATAATAAAGTAGAATACTTTTTGCCAAATACAAAAAGAATAGAGAGTCTTGAACTAAGATTGAAATACAAAAAAGGCATTGACAAGATTAAAGGTGATCTTACTCTTATCTCCATTTACTAACTACCACGAAGACCCTTTGGAAGCTTCTTAAGGACCATAAGACTTGTGGCTCAAGTGTAAAGTTGTAAGTTGCTTCCAATGTTGCTCTCTAAAAGTAAGAAAATTGTAGAACAAGTTCTAATAGCCAAATTACATATCTATAGGAATTTAAAGATCCAATTTGCATTTAAAAAAACTTTCTTAATTTATTTTTAAGAAAGATATTATCTACATATCATATTTTACTTCTACTTCTAATTTATTCTATTTATATAAGTGATATAGATATTTGCTACAAAAGGTTGTTTGTTAATAAATTCATATTGAACTTAAAAGTAATGTGATCATACTTAATCTTTCAGATAATAAATTTGTGGTTGATAAAATTAAAAGGTCTATTTTACAGAAATAAAAATATCAATAATTTATTCAATCTTTATTCTAAGGCATTACAGAAGTAATTGAGAAAATTTATAAGAAGATTATTTTAAAGAAAATTGATTAATTATTTTTGCATTATATAAATTCTATTATCATCTTTCATTAATAGATAATATATTGAAAGAAAAGCAGTCTTTTTCTATAAAAAAACAAAATAATTTTCTTAATAAAATGTTTAAAAGTCTCTATATATTCATATAATTTTTTTTTTGGAAGTAAATGTTTTTTAGACAAATCATAAAAGATGTGATTTCAAAATTTTACAAATTCCAAGTCTTGGTATAATATTCTCAAAATTTTTATAACTTATACACATTTTAAAAAATAATAATATGCCATAAAAAGTATTTGTTGCATATATAAAATTATTATTCTTCTTTAATCTTTTATAATGTTGTAAAAGTGTTATTATTAAATATTAAAAAATATAACATGTTATTTAACTTACATATTTTATAATAACTTGATTTAATTTTAAACAATATTTCTTATTTTAATAAATTTTTATATATATATATATATATATATATATATAAGCTTAACAATAAATAAATATAATTATAGTATTTACGAGAATTGTTAAATTGATCCAAGTATTTTTCTAGATTGACCTATCCATCCTAACTATATTAATGAAAAATAAAAAATTTCTATTCTATGATCTAAATGTATATTTAATTCAAGAATTTATATACATTGAAAATTTCTTGATATGCCCATTTATCTTGGTAGCTTAAGGGTGATGAGAGTAAACTAATAATGAAAGGTAATGAGAGTAATCCAAAAAAAGACACCTTGCTTCAAAAAAATGTATTATTGTCCAAGTACAATATCAAATTAAAATATACATATGATATTTAATTGAAGTGAAAATTCTTAGAGTGATCAAAATTTGAAGAATCTTGGTGGTTAGGGTACAAGACAGAATATCAAGAAGATATATATATATATATATATATATGGACATCTACCTACATGTGTATTTTTTAAACTTCACATTGCTGCTTAATGCTCAAACATGTTGAGCCAGTTCAAGAAGGGAAGAATTGAGTAAGTGGAATGGCACAACATTTACAAATTTTGCAGCTAAATCTAAACTGCAAAGAGAAGACGAGTTGGATAAAGTAAGGGTTACTTCATGAGCTTACGTTGACGCACATGGGAGTAGATATGCAGCACTGGCAGGGTGCACTTCAGTTTTCCATCAAGTTACCTTCAAGTTAAACACAAGGCCAGGTTTCTGTACCGATCATGCTCGTCTAATCCTTCCCGTTGGTCTACATATTTTGTCTTACGAGGACTGTGATTGTAGCATTCCATCACGGACGGGCGAAGGAAATGCTCATTTTTGAGAGGTTAGAAAATGAAGTTGATCTGCACACAGTTGTATTGCAGAAGTGTACAGTATTTCCTAATTTGATACACGTACATTGAATGTTACTGCAAGACAGACCAATTCGTATTGAATGTTAATTCTTTCTATTCATTGTTTGGTACTGAATCTTATTCCAGGCACCAGGGTCGACTGCTTTCATACTAAAGGGGGATTCCCCGGATAACTCGGCTACACACTTAGAACCAAGTCATCTTGATGCCTTCAAGTGCACAAGCAAGACAAGCCAGTAATATCGATTTTGGGAACTCGGAGATCTGATTCCATTAAGCAAAAATTGATCAATCTTCCTCCGCACCACAATTCTTGCTATATGGTAAGGCTGCTTATCCACTTCTAGCGCCTCGCACGAAATATAAGAAGGCGGGACAATTACATATCCCAAACAAAGGGATTCCAATTCACTCCTCCTACCCCAAAATGAAGAATCTATGCACATTTACACACCCTGACAAATACTTCACTTTGCGTATTTCTCGGGTCGAAAATACAAATAAAGTGACCCTTAGGCAGGTTGGCTCTCATAAGATAGAGAATCATAAGAGAATTCTGGATGAGATGACCTAGGAGAATGGCCTGCCAAGATGTAACATCCTAAAACTCACGTTGGTATCCCAAAAATGTAGATAAGGTAAATCATCGCCCTTACGGAAAAATAGTGCTAATAGGTATACATAGACCCAAGTTTCAATACTAAACCTCTCGCCAGGACACAGCCCAAACCGATGTCAAGTTAAAAGAGCATTAATAGCACTACCTAATTCTAAATGAGCCAATCCCTCTAAAGGTGTAGTGTCGCATCCAATCCATATGCCGAAAATATATACACCAAACGCAATACACAAACTGTGGTAGCTTTAATGAGGGAAGATAGACAAGATTGTAAGAGTTCATTATGTTAAAACTGAAGATAAACATTCTGACTAGTAACGAGCATATCGTTCTATACATCATCACCACTAGGGTTACGGTAAGAATTCATGGATAGAGGTGGAGGGAAAGAAGCAGAAGTGTCCGTCATACTATAAAACATCTCAAACCTCACAATTGGAAAGAGATGGTGCTCACGCATGAAACCATTACAAAAGGACACTTCCAGTAATGACCTAGAGACGATTCACTCATGATCAATTTCTACTTTTAAAAAACAGTGATGCATAGATGGAAGAAGACAATCAGTGCCTTCACGAAGTAGCGCATATAAAAAGTTTTCGCACAAAGACAAGTAATATGCAGGCATGTGCTACGCATAGGAGGACACATACAAGGGAATCATAACCTTGAAAAAGAACACGTGCAGAAAATGAGGAAGCTCTGTCGTGTACCATTAGGGTTAACGTCTCAATGCATATCCGCATATGTAGAGATTCAAAGAATCTCCGGTTAACAAACTAAAAATTTAGGTTACCAAAATCTAGCACCTCGGGTATTTTCTCAGAACGGCATGCATTATAGCAACCACCTCGAACAAAACAGTCGCCTTGCCGCTTAACGGTAAGACTTCTGGAAACGAGAGCGGGCACCACGACCTCCAAACTTCTTGGGCTCGCAGCGACGAGGATCAGCCACAAGCAGAGTCCTGTCGTACCTCAAGAGAACATCCTTGATCTCCTTCTTCGACTGCTCATCGACGTACTTCTGAAAGTATGCTACGAGAGCCTTGGCAATACTCTGTCTAATAGCGTAAATCTGCGAAGTGTGACCTCCACCCTTGACACGGATGCGCATGTCCACGCCAGAAAACTTCTGCCTCCCGAGAAGCAGGATGGGCTCAAAAGCTTTGTAACGCAGAATTTCGGGCTCAACCAGCTCGATGGGACACCCGTTGATTTTGATCAAACCCCTGCCCTTCTTGCAGTAAGTCACAGCCACGGCTGTCTTCTTCCGGCCGAAGCATTGCACGGACTCCGTAGCTGTCGCCATTGCAAAAGGAACCCTGAACCTGTCCGATCAAGCGACGATGCAACGAGGCGAAGCAGAAAGAGAGCCCTTGCAGCGATACACGCGAAGCTTGAAGCAAGAGAGGGCTCTCTCAGCGCGCCGCTCTGTTCTTAGGGTTTCCCTTCTCCCGCTCTCGTCCCCGCATGATACCAGGACCCCACTTGCCCCCGCCTACATATCTGCCCCCTTCCATACCCTACCCGGCACTGCCCTGCCCTGCCCCTCCGCCTGGTTATGCATCTTTGGACACCTTGTGTCCTGCTGTTCCAGAAATTACCTCACAAAGACAGTGGAACAAATCACTTGCAGAATCTCTTCAACTATTTTAATGCTTGAAATAGAAATCCTCTGTACTATTCCAAAAGTTCGCATTTTAACATACTGGTCTTCATTTTGAGAAAAGCCAAACAACAATCGAACATCGAAAGTATATAAACTTCTCCAAAACTCATCTCAAAGTTAGCAGCATGACTAATTGTATATGAAAATATCAATATCAAATGAAATAAAAATCTAATGTTAAGATTTCACTCAACTCGGATGAACGACGAGTATAATAAGTACTACTGATTCTTGACCAAATAATCATCAACATAGAATAAAACTATTGACAATAAAATTTTCACAATTTAAAATAAATGTATGCTCAAAGATTGGAATCCAACCAAGAAAAATACATACATTCTTATATTTTGATACATATTACTTATATATATATATATATATATATATATATTGAAAAGAATAATTTTAAAATACATATATTTTATTTTTCAAATTTTAAGTTGAATTTTTAAATATTATTAGTATATCAACTATAAAATCTTGATCTTAATTTTATTAAATAAAAATAATTTGTAGTGTTAATTTTTTCTAAAAAATACTATACAAAACCATGAGAACTAAAGCTATTTAGCTAATGTTGTATTTTTATCTAAAATTAGATAGTTTGATGATGGTCTATTTTAAATAAATCCTATTATAAAGAATTCAAAATATATCATTTAAATATTTTAAAATAAATTTAGATTATTTTATAATAAATTTGATTTTTATATAAAATAAATTAATAATACACAATCTAAAAGTATAGAAGATATGTAGATTTTTTTAATTTTTAATTTTTTTTACATAAAATTCATATCAATTATTATTTTTTTAAATAACAAATTTATGAATAGTATAAATAAAATCTCAATACAATGTTTGATAGAGAATTTATATTTGATTCTATGAATTTTTAATGATATCAGATGTTCATTGAATATTTTTTATCCAATTAATATTATGTTTTATTTTTTAAAAAATTATTTTATTGATATTTTAAAAACCAAAATTTAAAAATTCTTATTATAATTTTTTTAGATTACTTAAAGCACAATAGGATTATCTATAGTTATTCAACATATAAATAATTAATTAGTTTCATTTAATCAAATTTATTGATAAATATCTTTAACTATAAAGAAATGCACTAGGATTTTAGATGCATCAATAGCTAAGTTTTTGTCCAAAATATTTATGGTTTATATCTATGAAAAAGAAGTATAGAGTGATATCTATATTAATAACCTTATTTGGAAATGTCTTCTTGAATATGGACAAATAAACTAGCAAGCTATGACAAAGAAATTAAACAAACATTGTGAACACAAGACAACCATGTTTTTTCATTTTGTATAATATTTTCTATTAAAAATAATCTTCATTGTTTTTGCTCTCAATATAATTTTAACATACTTAAACCAAGCTACTGCACTCTTTATGTTGAGGTTGTCAATTTAACAATACTGGACTTCTGACTTGTCTTGATTTGATGTAAATAAAAAGAATGTCAATACTTTAATTCCATTCACCTTCTTGCAAGTGAAGAAATACATGCAGTTTTCCTTCAAATCAGGCAACCACTAATTCTCTTCACTGATCTTGTATCAACGCAAATATCAATCATTCCAGTAGATTGTGTGACCTTTGAACACCAATATGAGCTCTAGTCCAAAGTGAAGTGGGGAAGTAGTGGAAGTAAGTATTCAGCCAAGGCACCATATAAATGTGGACCTTACATGTATTTATTATTTGATGCCTGCATACACGTACTGAGTATTCAGCTAGTTTCGAAATGATGACAACAGTGTTAGTAAAAAATTCGATTTAGCGACCACTAAAGTTTGCTGCGATTGCTGCCCACTCTCGTGTTAGCCATCTCTAGGGGACGGTGTTCCTCTTCGTGAGGTAGTTGATGACGTCAAAAGTATCTAGCATGATCTTAAAGCAATCGTCGAGTGTATGTACAGCATTACAAGTTGAGGACCAACTCATGAATTGTATCTTCCTAAGACAGAGTTTTCAGTGATATATGCCAACATTAGCTCTCATGCTACCCAAGAATGTAGAATTCTAGGAACAAACCATTGGATACACCCTGCATGAACCCTTTGTAGTAGGTTGATAAAGAAAATTATGTTAGATGAGAACGTAGGTTCTATACAGTTGTTCATTAAGCTAAAGACCAGCTTTGGAAACAATATGAAATCTCGTAATGACTCAAATGACGAAGTAATCCAAACATGCATCTTCGTAATGCGTTTTTGGTAAAGCGCGACGCAATCATGCTACAGTGGTTTCCAACAGCTTAGCTTTGAGTGATCCACAACCCGCTGATTATTCTTGTTAATCAGAATCATATCTTCAAAATCTGCATTCCATATCACCTGATCATCACATACAGAGTAGAACTGCACATGGGAGATAGGTTGCATGGATGAGCGCTCCATCCCAGCCTGCCAGTGTTAATAGTTCTTTAGAGTCTCTTCCTTTATGCGTTTTTGGAACAATGACCGTCAACACAATCTATAATGAAATTGTGATTGATTGAATAGATGCCCAGTGTTCCAGTGCCATACCCCGTAAACGAGGGATAGAGTTCTTGAAAAGCATACACGACAGGGTTGGAGTGTAAGTCTAGAAAACACACGATCTAGCCAAGCGAGGACAAGATGCTCACCACACTCAAAACAAAGATGGCATCATCTTGGCACAGGGACTCTGGAGTTTGAGAATACAAAGGGCTGGTCGCATCAATGATGTGTCGAATTGTCATTCCTTTGTCAAGAAGAGCTACCTGTGACCGCACCTACGTTTTTCCAACATAATGAACATACAAAGCACATCAGCCAAAGAAAGTACGTTCATTTAGATTGCAGCTCTGTCAGAACTAAGTGAGAATATCCATTCCATAAGAACCAACAAGAAATTGTATTTCACACCTACATATACTTGATAACTACAGCATGCGTAAAAATCAGAGGATGAGATTAACTTACCAGCTTCAAGCAGTAAGAACTACTCAAGAAAGAGCCCACACTGGAAACCATGTTAGATTTGTAAGTCAAATCCACCTTCACATTTATAAGCTCGCATGGCTGAGGTCCCGCTAGCACGCACCTAGTCACCAACACCCTGCACGCTCAAAGTCAATATGAAAGAAGAATCCATCCTCGGATCAATTATGGTAACGGTGAGGCTAACAGATTCCAAAAAAAAAAAAAATCACGTTTTAAGAAAGCTTACCTGTTCAAACTTTGCCCTTTTTGACCCGCGGGCTTTTTCAGAGAGTAAATGAGCGCTACACTCGAACATCTCACAGGTTGTGAGGGCTGCGACAACCTTGCAAATACTGGCACACAAGTTGATGTATGATTTCTTATCTATAGACATCACGGCATTCTAAACTGTTTGCTAAGTTAACCAAACAAAGAAGAATTGCGAGCCAGAATTTATGACAGTCAAGAATAAGAAATTTAAACTAGATCAATATCCAGCCTCACATGGTCAAGGAGATAGATTATAGTCTCAAATGCTCTGTAATCAGTTAGAGAAATGGCAGACTTTAATATAAAATTCCCATCTGCACACACTGCTTCATGGTTCTGCGTCCATGGAATGCCACGTACCTGCCGCACTTAGAAAAGCAAGAATGAGTTGGGCGATTAAGGCATTGAGATTTGCAACCACCAAAGTGTAAGGTGACAAAGGGGCAAGGTCCGGTTGTAGACCCGTTGAAAGAGAGAGGCTAAACATAAAGACTTGGAAAACAGTCATCCAGGACACCTTGAGTCCAATTGCACGCCCATCGTTACCTGAAAAAGCCAACACTAAGAACCCAATATTCGTACTGATAATAGACTTTTGATCGGACAATGCACAACACAAGGTGTCTCATGACAACACAAGGTATACCAACAACCTTGCGTTGAGTATCGTACCATCTGCAGCCTTTAGAAAGTCCCGTGCCGTTTCATCATATGCTAGTCCATGGAATTCCGGCAAATACAAGAGAGTGAAAACCATGCTGAGAGCAAGAGGACCAGCTATCATTCCCATAGAAAAATTCGGAAGAGGCTGCTTCATCATGAAGAAATAAAAGTCACGTATCATGACAAGTATCCCTTGATCATCTTGAAGAACTTTGTAACTGTTCAGTCCCCTCAATCCCAGGAATTCAGGACGATCAGAACTATTGGACTCAAATTCGTCTTTCATATCCACGTCGTCTTCCGAAATCTCACTAAAATAATTGGACAGTTCGGCTGCTTGTATGGTCACTGACTCTGTTACTGAGTTGGAGGTTAAGCTCTTTGACTCAGCCACTTGGTCAGCGGTAGTTACTGATTTCTTGAAAGAAGCATTGGCTTGGACCTGCTGTACTTGCTCATCAACCTGGGCCCCCAAAAAGAAGATTTCATGGTCATGGCAAAAGTCTAATAAAAATGTATTACACATGGTGTCAACTTAGCGGAGAGACTAACGAACATTGATACAATGTGTGCAACTTATTCGGAAACTGCTGTAAGTTCATCTTCGCTAACATAAAAGAATTTCTCAAAAAATAATGAAATTCATAATCTCTTACCTTGCGTTAAATGATTGTTACAAAATTCGCAGTGTGTGCGCAGATACTGATCACTAAAGAAAATTATTGGAGACAAGATACTTCATTAATAATGTCAGCAATTTGGTCAACAATCTAATGGGCAACATCAAGAACTTGTTCGACCACTTTGAATCATCGCACGTTTGAAAATCTAAGAATACTACCTCTGGTAAAACTAACAACTACAACGGTTGGTTATACTTCAAAAAATAAATCCACATAAAACATTCATTCTCGTGAAAACGTTGGTAAACCGAGCTGCGACCTTAGACTCGCACATTAAACTTATGTAATTTTATAATGACTTACGGCTTCTTAAGCCCTGTGCACTAAGCCGAGTAGACCTAACTTCAGCACTCCTGGGTCGAATTGCCCACCATCAATCTTAGGAATGACTTCAACAACCTACAGTTCACTCGATACCGACGACTGAATTATCAATGCTGGAATAAGGAATCGATCGAAAAACCAGATATTATTTCATGGCGTAACAGAGGCGTTATTTCTTCTCACAGATTGACATATTCTGACAACGACTCTCCCACAAGTTACCTGATAATTCACTCAGTCATATCTCAGACCTGGTCTACTTCCTCACAAAAACTACTGAAGTTGGGCGAGGAACTCCAGACACGAGCGACTTATTCCTACGTGCAGAAACAATGAGAATCTACCTCTGTCAGCAAGCTTGGGATCGAGACTTGGATACCAAAAATGACATAGAAAATCGAAACATCAGTCAAGACGATAACATTAATTTATGTTCTCTGTTGTTTAAAATCGGACTCGCTTCCATGATCCTCAAGGAACAGTCAGATAGATGATCAATAGCAGAGTCGATATTGTGATACATCGTATCTCACTGGGCTAACGTATACACACTATTTTCAAAGCCTAAGTAAATCAAACCCTCGTGCATCCAGCAAACTTCTATACCCAGATTAAGTCAATTCTACAATTATTTACTGGTTGATCTGTGTGTGGATAATTTAGTGAGAGATATCATTCATCAAATTGTATGAAAGGCAAATCTGTCCATCTTTCATTTTCTTTTCGTTACTTCTCCTAATCATCTACGCTATCCTCGGTCTTGCATATACTACCATGAATATATCTAGTTGTAGGTCTGATAGGAACCTTTCTCACCTTGCCAAGAGATGCTCCAAACATAGATTGCAAGCTCCGATTTGGAGTAAATGAGGATGGCTGCTGCTGAGCGCCATTATCAACTGTAGACGGTGTTCTCGTCTTCCGAGAAAGACCTACAGTTTGCGAGATCTTCTTGGCGGACTGAGAATTTTGATCAAATCCATTAATATTTGAGGCTTTAAAAGCTTCAGTAGATTTCCTTCCTCGTATTCTTTTTAGAACCACTTCCGAGACGTCGGCAGCACATTCTTGGTTAGGAGCACCCTTGTCGCTTTCAATTGTAGGTTGTGTATTGCCAGTTTCTTGCATGACTACCAATCCAGAGAGACGAGCCGCTTCCCCAATTCCTAGAAAACTCTCATTAGATCTGCTAACTGAATACAACTCACATGCACACTCAGTAACCTCCTCAGGAGATGACGCCTGCCACACAGCTTTTGCCTCCACACTCTGCATTCTTTGATCAGTTAGCTGACGTTTGCTCGAAGTTGGATTTCTCTGACGTTGCTGCTTCAGGTTCACGCACTGTGTCGGAGTTTCGGTAACGGATTCTTTGAGTCGAACAGAATTGGTATGCGAATCATAAATGGCAATTCCTGCAGCGTATGCATTCTTCTTTCTTTTTCGCCACCATCTCCGTTTCCTACCTAAAGGAATATCTTGGCCATTACGTCCATTACATTTCAGAGCTGCGCTGTCTCCCAATCCAACATCACCACTCTCCGCTTGACTACCATTCTCAGTATTTGAGTTCCTTTCGTCAGATTGTCTTCCATTCCCAGAATCTGGATTTTCATAAAGAGTCGATTTTGTTTTTGAGCTACTTGAAACATGTCTGTAATTGCTGTTCTTCGAAATATCTGAGCACTGTTCGCTTATGGAAAACTTTTGGTTGTCCTCTACAACGTTGTTGGTGCCTTTAACATGACTCGCCGCTTCATACCTAATTCGTGGAACAAATTCCTAAGGTGACACCGTGTAAAGATTAGACTGGTTTTTTGGGGGGTGGCGGGGTTAATAATAAAGAAAATAATTGATTGCCTTTTGTATCCCAAGAATCAAGGTTATCAAATCTTCAGATAAATTCACGTTAACAAATTCATAGCATAACTACAAACTTCATCTCCCATCAACGAGGAAGTGAAACATATGAAGCTTGACATAATTGATTACACACAGAAGTGGACTGAGCCTAGTCTACCAAAGCGAATTTGTGTCTACAGAGAATCTAAGCAAACAAACCTGATAATCCTAAAAATCAATTGGGTTATGAACTCATCCAGAAATAGGTGCAATTCCACACGGGCCAAATCATAGCATTGATGAAGAGAACTCCAAAGCATTGACTTACAGAAAAGGGGTTGGGGTTGCAAAAACGGCTACAGGAACCGAATTGAAAATTGTGACGCACTTTTAATTGCCTTCTTTGACGCGACCAATTCATCGCCATCTCCTCACGAATACCTGTGGCCGTCATGGTAAAGGCCATGCGTCTGATGTCTTCGCCACAATAGGCCATCAACCTCCCTCTAGCCAAGACGTGCCACCTAGGAGTGGAGTCGATGCAATTCTCACGCAAAAGCATGTTTCCAGTTGTGAAGTGAAACAGCTCACCACAACATGGCACGGTCGTGTCCAAGGTCAAGATTCTCAAGCTAAAAAACGGAGTTGTCTACTTCCAGAACAACCCACCATACCCATGGAATTTATTGCTGAGAGTATTCTCTATTACTGTAAAGAGCCAGAAAGCAGAAGGAAAAACTAATCGATCAGCTTCTAATGAAAATTGTGAACGAAGTTGGTCATACTACTCTGAGCGCGATTCATCGTTCTGTAATTGCTGGGAGCCATTAGCAAACTATCATGGGGAAAGGTAAAACCAGTCGCCGAAACGAGACAAGATCATTAATTTTTGAAAGGGACTCTTCAAAGCAGGAACAGAAAAAAGGATCCAATCCGATAAAATAAATAAATAAATAGGAGGTGGGGGGGGGGGGAACGGTATTTCAAGCAATCCCAACGAATTAAATCAATGAAGTTCAGACTCAGGAGTTACACATTTCTAAAAACGAAATCGTCAGCCCAACCAGTTCATTCAGGCTCAATCGCCGGGGAATTATTTTTGTAGAGGTCGAAATCCTGTATTGATCATACATTGATCTTGTAAATAAGTGTTGTCTCAAGTAACTAAAAGCTATTCGAGCCACGATGATTCAATCCGTTCTACATTATTGAATAGCACTGTGAAACCCACTACAATACCACTGTTGATACATTCTATGAGAAATACCTAGCTGGTTTCGATTAAGCAGTAGGGAGTCGGCAGCGCATCCATCCAGAAGGAAAGGGCATGTAATCTCAAATATTTCGTATATTACCAACTGATTTTGACAAGAAAATTGACAGTAAGAGGCCTGATTCTACATTGAGGTAGTTCATACACTAGAAACATACGAGGTCTAACACAACCTAAGACAAGCTCATTCTGAAAATGTCGGCATGGCAAATCATAATCAAATTCAAAGGTAGCTTGCTATAGAAACGTACACTGTTCACGTTGAGAAGAATAGGAAAAATCCATAAAGTCCTACGGTAAGCATGTTCTTCATGACGCAAACCCCATCTCTCACAATACCGGCATGCCAGATCGCCAGCAAACAGCTCCAAACCACGCCGATTTAAGTTTATATTTTACTTGCCACCGCAACTGGGGCTCAAATTCTCAACTATCAGGCATTGAGACGACACCTCACACTGTTTGCATGCGTAAAACTCGAAACTAAAACTAGAGAAGGCTACAGATCATACATTTCCCCGACACCGCCGCCCAGGGAGCATGCGGAAATGGGGACTCCTTGCAACATCCCAAAACGCCTGCTGCTAGGCATACCGGTTCGCAATACTACTGCAGCCGTGCAAAGAGTTCCGCGGCCTCGACTGAAAGGGGGCGCACACAGAAACACACACACGCACACGCTCGTGCCTTACAATTCTAACTGGGATGGAGCAAGACATGGAGACGGGCACACACACAGACAGAGAAACAGACAGCAACACGACGAATCATGCATGGCACGGGCACCTTCCCCTTCCCTCCCCTCCCACCCCCTGCCCTAGGGGGTTGTAGGTTAGGGTAAGATTAGGATTGGATTGGGATGGCATCGTTGGGTCGGGCAGGGCAGGGGTCGGGGCTGGCCATGGCTGCTGCCACAGAGGCGTCCTTCCACACGCGCCATGGCGGCGCTGCGTGCTTGCTCACACTCCCACTCCACATTCTCTCTCTCTGTCTGTATCAATCTATCTATCTGTTTGTCTGTGTGTGCGCGCGTGTATGTGTGTCTATGTGTCTCCCTCTCTCCCTCCCTCCCATCTTCTGCCACTCCCTCCCTTCTTCTGCCACTCCCTCACTCCCTCCCTCTCTCCCTCCCTCCCTTCTTCTGCCACTCCCTCCCTCCCTCCCTTCTTCTGCCACTCCCTCCCTCCCTCCCTTCTTCTGCCACTTCCTCCCTCTCTCCCTCACTCCTTTCTTTGATCCACTCCTTTCCTTCCTTCCTACCACCTCTTCTTCATGATTTCAACAATCCCTTCCACCATTTCTGCCTCCTTCCCTTCTTCTGCCACTCCCTCCCTCTCTCTCCCTCCCTTCTTCTACCACTCCCTCTCTCTCTCCCTTCTTTTGCCACTTCCTCCCTCTCTCCTTCCTTCCTTTCTTCGATCCACTCCTTTCCTTCCTTCCTACCACCTCTTCTTCATGATTTCAATGATCCCTTCCACCATTTCTGCCTCCCTCCCTTCTTTTGCCACTTCCTCCTTCTTTCTCCCTCCCTTCTTCTACCACTCCCTCCCTTTCTTCCTTCTTCTGCCCCTTCCTTCCTTTCTCCCTTCTTTTGCCACTTCCTCCCTCTCTCCTTCCCTCCCTTCTTTTGTCACTTCTTTCCTCTCTCCCTCCCTCCCTTCTTCTGCCACTCCCTCCCTCTCTCCCTTCTTCTGCCACTCCCTCCCTCTCTCCCTTCTTTTGCCACTCCCTCCTTCTCTCCTTCCCTCCTTTCTTCTACCACTCCCTCCCTCTCTCCCTCCCTCCTTTCTTTGATCCACTCCTTTCCTTCCTTCCTACCACCTCTTTTTCATGATTTCAATGATTCCTTCCACCATTTTTGCCTCCTTCCCTTCTTCTGCCACTCCCTCCCTCTCTCCCTTCTTCTGCCACTCCCTCCCTCTCTCCCTTCTTTTGCCACTCCCTCCTTCTCTCCTTCCCTCCCTTCTTCTACCACTCCCTCCCTCTCTCCCTCCCTCCTTTCTTTGATCCACTCCTTTCCTTCCTTCCTACGACCTCTTTTTCATGATTTCAATGATTCCTTCCACCATTTCTGCCTCCTTCCCTTCTTCTGCCACTCCCTCCCTCTCTCTCCCTCCCTTCTTCTACCACTCCCTCTCTCTCTCCCTTCTTTTGCCACTTCCTCCCTCTTTCCTTCCTTCCTTTCTTCGATCCACTCCTTTCTTTCCTTCCTACCACCTCTTCTTCATGATTTCAACGATCCCTTCCACCATTTCTGCCTCCCTCCCTTCTTCTGCCACTTCCTCCCTCTCTCCTTCCCTCCCTTCTTCTACCACTTCCTCCCTTTCTTCCTTCTTCTGCCCCTTCCTTCCTCTCTCCCTTCTTCTGCCACTTCCTCCCTCTCTCCTTCCCTCCCTTCTTTTGTCACTTCTTTCCTCTCTCCCTCCCTCCCTTCTTTTGCCACTCCTTCCCTCTCTCCCTTCTTCTGCCACTCCCTCCCTCTCTCCCTTCTTTTGCCACTCCCTCCCTCTCTCCCTTCTTTTGCCACTCCCTCCCTCTCTCCTTCCCTCCCTTCTTCTACCACTCCCTCCCTCTCTCCCTCCCTCCTTTCTTTGATCCACTCCTTTCCTTCCTTCCTACCACCTCTTTTTCATGATTTCAATGATCCCTTCCACCATTTTTGCCTCCTTCCCTTCTTCTGCCACTCCCTCCCTCTCTCTCCCTCCCTTCTTCTACCACTCCCTCCCTCTCTCCCTTCTTCTGCCACTTCCTGCCTCTCTCCTTCCTTCCTTTCTTCGATCCACTCCTTTCCTTCCTTCCTACCACCTCTTCTTCATGATTTTAACAATTCCTTCCACCATTTCTGCCTCCCTCCCTTCTTTTGCCACTTCCTCCTTCTCTCTCCCTCCTTTCTTCTACCACTCCCTCTTTTTCTTCCTTCTTCTGCCCCTTCCTTCCTCTCTCCCTTCTTTTGCCACTTCCTCCCTCTCTCCTTCCCTCCCTTCTTCTACCACTCCCTCCCTTTCTTCCTTCTTCTGCCCCTTCCTTCCTCTCTCCCTTCTTCTGCCACTTCCTCCCTCTCTCCTTCCCTCCTTTCTTTTGTCACTTCTTTCCTCTCTCCCTCCCTCCCTTCTTTTGCCACTCCCTCCCTCTCTCCCTTCTTCTGCCACTCCCTCCCTCTCTCCCTTCTTTTGCCACTCCCTCCCTCTCTCCTTCCCTCCCTTCTTCTACCACTCCCTCCCTCTCTCCCTCCATCCTTTCTTTGATCCACTCCTTTCCTTCCTTCCTACCACCTCTTTTTCATGATTTCAATGATCCCTTCCACCATTTTTGCCTCCTTCCCTTCTTCTGCCACTCCCTCCCTCTCTCTCCCTCCCTTCTTCTACCACTCCCTCCCTCTCTCTCTTCTTCTGCCACTTCCTCCCTCTCTCCTTCCTTCTTTTCTTCGATCCACTCCTTTCCTTCCTTCCTACCACCTCTTCTTCATGATTTCAACAATTCCTTCCACCACTTCTGCCTCCCTCCCTTCTTTTGCCACTTCCTCCTTCTCTCTCCCTCCTTTTCTTCCTTCTTCTGCGCCTTCCTTCCTCTCTCCCTTCTTCTGCCACTTCCTCCCTCTCTCCTTCCCTCCCTTCTTTTATCACTCCTTTCCTCTCTCCCTCCCTCCCTTCTTTTGCTACTCCCTCCCTCTCTCCCTCCCTCCCTTCTTCTGCCACTCCCTCCCTCTCTCCCTCCCTCTCTTCTTCTCCCACTCCCTTCCTCTCTTCCTCCTTCTTTTCTTCAATCCACTCCCTTCTTTCCTTCCTACCACCTCTTCTTCATGATTTCAACGATCCCTTCCACCATTTCTGCCTCCCTCCTTTCTTCTGCCCCTTCCACCATTTCTGCCTTCCACCCTTCTTCTCCCACTCCTTCCCTCTCTTTCTTTGTCCTTTCTTCGAACCACTCCCTTCCTTCCTTCCTACCACCTCTTCTTCATGATTTCAATGATCCCTTCTACCATTTCTGCCTCCCTCCCTCTCTTCCTCCCTCCCTCTCTTCTTCCCTCCCTTCTTCTGCCACTCCCTCCCTCTCTCCCTCCCTCCCTCCCTTCTTCTGCCACTCCCTTCCTCTCTTTCTCCTTCCTTTCTTCGATCCACTCCCTTCCTTCCTTCCTACCACCTCTTCTTCATGATTTCAACGATCCCTTCCACCATTTCTGCCTCCCACCCTTCTTCTGCCACTCCATCCCTGTCTTTCTTTGTCCTTTCTTCGAACCACTCCCTTCCTTCCTTCCTACCACCTCTTCTTCATGATTTCAATGATCCCTTCTACCATTTCTGCCTCCCTCCCTTCTTCTGCCACTCCCTTCCTCTCTTCCTCCTTCCTTTCTTTGATCCACTCCCTTCTTTCCTTCCTACCACCTCTTCTTCATGATTTCAACGATCCCTTCCACTATTTTTGCCTCCCTCCTTTCATCTGCCCCTTCCATCATTTCTGCCTCCCACCCTTCTTCTGCCACTCCCTCCCTCTCTTCCTTTGTTCTTTCTTCGAACCACTCCCTTCTTTCCTTCCTACCACCTCTTCTTCATGATTTCAATGATCCTTCTACCATTTCTGCCTCCCTCCCTTCTTCTGCCACTCCCTCCTTCTCTCCCTCCCTCTCTTCTTCTTCCACTCCCTTCCTCTCTTCCTCCTTCCTTTCTTCAATCCACTCCCTTCTTTCCTTCCTACCACCTCTTCTTCATGATTTCAACGATCCCTTCCATCATTTTTGCCTCCCTCTTTTCTTCTGCCCCTTCCACTATTTTTGCCTTCCACCCTTCTTCTGCCACTCCGTCCCTCTCTTTCTTTGTCCTTTCTTCGAATCACTCCCTTCTTTCCTTCCTACCACCTCTTCTTCATGATTTCAATGATCCCTTCTACCATTTCTGCCTCCCTCCTTTCTTCTGCCCCTTCCACCATTTCTGCCTCCCTCCTTTCTTCTGCCCCTTCCACCATTTCTGCCTCCCATCCTTCTTCTGCCACTCCCTCCCTCTCTTCGTTTGTCCTTTCTTCGAACCACTTCCTTCTTTCCTTCCTACCACCTCTTCTTTATCATTTCAATGATTCCTTCCATCATTTCTGCCTCCTTCCTTTCTTCTGCCACTCCCTCCCTCTCTCCCTCCCTCCCTTCTTGTGCCACTCCCTCTCTTTCTCCCTCCTTCCCCTCTTCTACCACTCCCTCCCTCTCTCCCTCCCTCCTTTCTTCGATCCACTTCCTTCCTTCCTTCCTACCACCTCTTTTTCATGATTTCAACGATTCCTTCCACCATTTCTGCCTCCTTCCCTTCTTCTGCCACTCCCTCCCTCTCTCTCTCCCTCTTTTCTTCTGCCACTACCTTCCACTCTCCCTCCCTCGTTTCTTCTGCCACTTCCTCTATCTTTCCCTCCTTCCCCTCTTCTGCCACTCCCTCCCTCTCTCCTTCCCTCCTTTCTTCTCCCACTTCCTCCCTCTTTCCTTCCTTCCCCTCTTCTGCCACTAACTCCCTCTTTCCCTCCTGCAGGGCAGGGGTTGGGGCTGGCCATGGCTGTTGCCACAGAGGCGTCCTTCCACAAGTGCCATGGCAGGGCTGAGTGCTTGTTCACACTCCCACTCCACATTCTCTCTCTCTGACTGTATTTATCTATCTATCTGTTTGTTTGTGTGTGCGTGCGTGTACGTGTGTCTATGTGTCTCCCTCTCTCCCTCCCTCCCTTCTTCTGCCACTCCCTCTCTCTCTCCCTTCTTCTGCCACTCCCTCCCTCTCTCCCTTCTTCTGCCACTTCTTCCATCTCTCCTTCCCTCCTTTCTTCGATCCACTCCCTTCTTTCCTTCCTACCACTTCTTCTTCATGATTTCAATGATCCCTTCCACCATTTCTGCCTCCCTCCCACCACCACCATCTCTGCACCATTGCAACTCATCTCTTTGTTCTTGTATCCTTGTCCCTTTGATGTCTTGCAATTCACACACTTCACACACTATTAATCATTGCTTTATTTTAATTTTTTAAAATATTATAAAACATCTTAATTCATACATGCATGTATTTTTGTTTTTATCTTATGGAATTTTTTTGCTTATTTGTTATGTTTGGGTAAATTTATGAAATAGCGCAAGTTAGTTTTTACAGCACAAAGAAACTTATCAATCATTGATATATTGTAGAAAAAACCATATATTAGTGTAGAAATAATATGTAGAACATTCATAAGAATCTTTCTATAGAATAAATTTTATTATACAACTATTTTAAAAATGACTAATAAATAAAAAAGAAGTAAAAATATAGAGAACAAATTATATAAAATCATTTTTGAAAGTGTAAGAGACCAATAATAATTATACAAAAAAATTTCATCAATTAAGAACTTAAATACAATAAGTATTATTTTTGTAATATGGTAGACTTGTGTTAGCTTTGCAATAGAGATTTCAACCATAAGTTCTATAAGATTTAAATTTATGAGTAATAATAATAAGACTACTAAAATAGATGCAATGTCCAAAAATATCTTATTTGATCCTAATAAAATATCATTTTATAATAGATAAAAAGAATAGTAATGGCATTAACAATTTGATTTGTAAAAATTATATTCAATTGAGAAGAAATAGATATAAATTCACATGTATATAAATTCTTGCTATTTGATTCATTATTTTTAAAATTAAATATTAGTTTTTTAAATGATTAAATAAATAAGTATAAATTATTAAATTTTTATAATAATGATATTTTTATGTTATTATCTTTTAATACATAATTGATATTTATAATAATTGATATTTATAATAATGATATTTTTATGTTATTAAATATTTTAATAGTTTAAAAAAATATAATATTAAATATATCATGTTATATTTATTAAGATATTACTTAAAAATTTTACATCTTTTAGAAAATATAGTAGGTTATTACTTAAAGTATAATAGAGATTTTTATTTTTAGATATAATCTTTATAACATGATTTTATTACATTGTACTTAAATAATATTATATATATATATATATATGAATATATATATATGAATATATATATGAATATTAAATAGATTCAATCTTTTATTAAATCAATTCTTCTATTATCACAATCATGAAAAAAAAAAAAACTTCTAAATTTATTTTTCTTCTATTAGATTTACAACCAATGAAAACCAATTACATTCATCATGATTATCATATTCTTTAACATGATTACAATCATGGTTGCTTTCAAATTCTCTCAATTTCTTTAGAAAATTCTAATTTAATGTTTAAAAGGAACTAAAAAATAAACCCAAATTAGTCTCCTTGCCTCATCTCGACATCCTTGCTTATATTCTCTACTCTCAAGATAACACTCTCTTAGTCTCTATTTTGCATTCGACATTTGGTTTCTCACTATGCTTGTTTGAGCTTTTTTGTATCTATTTTAGAGTCATAATAAGCAAGGTCTATTATAGCAATTGTGGCACGAAAGAAGTTTGTGGAGGCCATTGTTATTAAGTGGAGCCTAGTTTATATTCACAACAATTGTATAGGAATTAGAAGGGGTGATGAAGCTAATTAGCAAATGAGTGAAGAAGCAATATTCCTTACAAGAGTTTTTGGAGGCAAAGCTTGTAGTAGAAATTTTGATTTTAGTATTTGGAATGTATTGAAATTTCTTCTCCAAAAATAATATTGTATGCAAAATCCTATTCTAGCAAATTTAAAAGTATCCTTTGTTGATTTTGTTTTGTCAATTTTTTTTTTTCAATGCCTTTTTTATTCTATTATGTAGATGAATTTCTAATAGCTATATATGTTATAATGAGATAGCAAAGGAGTTCACTATTAAGTAGCACAACCTACTATCTATAGTCTATAAGAATGTAGTTGGTAGCAAAAAGACCTTGTGACTGATTATTTCATTGATCAAATAGAAAGATGAGAAGAAAATTAATAACAATTATTTTGCAACTATCAAAGAATATTAAATCAATATAGAAATAAAGTTGATATCAAAGATTATTAAAATAAATAAGTATTATCATAGACATGGTAAAGTAAGTAAGTATTACCTTATATAAGTTGTTAATGGTTAAAGATCAACAAAAAAGTGAAGGGAAGTAACTAAGATGGCGGCTAGGATTTAGGTGGCACTTAGGGTTTTAAGTGGCAACTAGATTAAGTGGCGGTTAGGATTTTATTAGATGAAGCAAAGATGGATGAAGATGAAGTTCAGCCATAATAGATGTAAACTCTACTTATAAATAAAAGATGTTGGAAGTGAGAGGTATCTCATTCCACACTTCTCTTGTGTACAATCTTACTGATTTCTACTTACTTGTGTCTTGCTTGTTGTATTCGTTCAATAGATTATGGGCCCACTCACACTTTATTGTGCCATTTAAGTAAGTTAATATCATTCTCTTATCATTGTACTTATATGGAATAGATCTTATGGTGTTTGTTGATGTTAGAATTTCTAAGATTGAAACTTATGTTTTGGGCATGAAAAGGTGCTGACTTTGACTTGATGGATCTCTAATATTTTTTTGTAGATTCTTATCTCCAAAAACTGAGAGTTTAAGATGTTACAGAAAGACCTTGATAATGTCTTTTGTTTCGCTGATATTCTTTCACTTATCTTGTATATATAGTGAAATAATTGATTCCAAAGAATGAAATTTCATGACAATGAGGTTTATTAGAGTATACATACTTATTAAAAGCTTTAAAGCTGGAGTTGAGAGTGTTTTGAGTAAAAAAGCACTTATTTGTTCATAAGAAGGCATTATGAGATTCTACTAGTGTAAAATTATTTTGGTGATTTTAAGCTTATAGTGACTCTTTTTCTTGATATTTTTAGATAGAGCCCTTTTTAGACATGGTTTCTAGTGAAGATGAAGATTTGAGAGTGATTGAAAAGCTTAGAGGAGAAAATTTCTGCCATTAGAAGATCAAAATAAAGCTTTTATTGGCATCTTTGGACCTTTGGAACATTATAGATGAAAATGAAGAGGTTCCAAGCATACATGCAGATTCCAAGGAAAAAAAACATCAAAAGATGTGAAAAGAAGGATTTTGGCATAATTGCCACCAATTTAGATGAAGCCAACTTTTCTCACATCATCTCTTGTAAAAGACCAACAGAAGCATTAAAAATTCATTGTAACATATATGAGAGTAATAACTTGTCTAACGTCATCTTCACAAGGAAGAAGTTCTTCACTTTTAAGATGGAAGAAGGTGAAGATCTTATGTCTCATGTCAATAAGGTAAAAGCTCTTGCAAATCAACTAGCAATTGTTGATAAGCCTTTAGAAGAGGGTGATATTATCATGATTTTGTTGATGAGTCTTCTCGAATCCTACAACTACCTCATTATGGCATTGGAATCCATTAAATTGAAAGAACTTATAATAGACTATGTAATAGCAAGACTTGCCTATGAAGTGACCAAGAGGAAAGAAAAAGAGCCTCAAAGTAAAGATTCAACAGTCTTCTCGTGTCAAAGCAAGGATAATATTTCATACCAATAAGGTAATGTCAAAACTTACTTCATTTGTAGAAAACCAAGTCATTTTGTACAAAATTGCTATAAGGCCAAAAGAAATAAAATAGAAGAAGTGCCAACAATGTATATGAGTAAGTTGGAGGAGATTATTTTCCTTTCATAGAAAATAAAGGTACTTCCATGGCTGCCATATCTAAGTGGATTGTTGATTCAGGTGCGACCAAGCACATGATACTATACAAATGTTCATTTGATACTTATGAAGAAATTTCAGCAACAAATATCTTTATGGAAGACAATGGCATAATACAAGCTATTGGAATAGGTTCCATTCTAGTGAAGATTGTTGTGAGAAGACAAATGAGGAAGATTAAATTGAAAGATGTCTTGCATGTATCTAAGATCAAGAAAAATATCTTTTTGCTGAGTAATTTAGTTTCACATGGTTATAAGGTACAATTTGATAAGAATGGGTGCTTTATAAAGACATTAGATGGAGATGATGTTGCTAAGGGCTTTAGAAATAGAAACCTTTACTTCATCAAGTGTAAGATGGTGAATAGAGTTGAAGTGGCCATATTTGTTGAATTTTTACTTGATCAAGACGAGTTTGATATTTGGCATCAACTCCTTGGTCATTTGAATGCCAAGAGCATGAAGGAACTCTAGTCCATGGTAAATAGTATGGATCTTAGTCAATTTAGCCATAATGCCAATATACTTGCTTGTAAAGGTTGTATCAAAGACAAACAACAAAAGGCCTGATGTCAAGGACATATACTAGGAAGTTGTAGAAGATTCTAAAAGATTTTAGAGAAGCTTTGTAGTTTGTAGAAGCTGCTTGAGAAGCTTTCTAGCTCATGGAAGTTACTTGAGAAGCTTCCTAGTTTGTGGAAGCTACTAGAGAAACTTCCTAGCTGGTAGTATATATAAGAGCTGAGATTGAGGGGATCCTCAATTTCGACAATACACTTCTTGGAGCTCTAGCTCACCTCTCTAGTGTTGTTTTTGTACTCATCTGATTAATCTAGTTCTTACCAATTCTTCTTGAGTTTCTTGTTTCTAGTTAGTATTCTATATTCATGACAGTTTGTTGAGACTGCTCTCATCTTCATATCAAAGCTAGTTCCTTCTTATTAGAGTGTGGATTATTCTCCTACTTGAAGGTACTGGCATTTTAGAGGTTACGAATTACCCTCTTCTATATTGATATTTCTTCTATTATAATATTGGAGTCTTATCTTTCTTAAAGAGAGTAAATTATCCTTCTTTTAAAGGTATTTTAAGGCATTTTAAGGCGTTTTAGAGGTTGCGGAGTACCCTCCTCTAAACCAATATTGCCTTCTTCTAGAGTCATTTCTTGCCTTCTTTTAGAATGGCCGGAGGTCAAGATATTAGTATGACTGAAAGTTCAAAATCTAAGTTGGATGCCATTATGAATGCTCTTGTTACGTTATTATAAAAAACTGCAGAGATTAAAGGAATCATTGCAAGACTTCATGATGATGGAGCATTCGGAATGGCACAATCGAGGATTCACCAATCTCAAGCTTCAACACTAAGAGAAGCAACTTTGCCTCTAGTTCAACAAGGATCGTTGGTCTAACAACGAAAGGAGCCCCAAATTAGCCTTTTAGACAAGTTTGATGGTACGCATTCCAAGTTTCAAGGTTTTATCAATCAAATTAGATTCATAACAGCTTTAGAACCCAAACGCTATCCGACAAAGGAGTCATGTATTAGACTAGTTAGAACTTTGCTTACAAGGCAAGCTCTATCATGGTTTGCTCCTTTGTTTGAAAAAGGATCGTGAATTTTGAACAACTTCAAAACTTTTTTAGAAGCATTTACGAAAGCATTTGGCAAACATGATAAGGCGTGATGGGCTACAACACAAATCTAGTCACTACGACAAGGAGTACGCTTTGTGTCAGTCTATACATCAAATTTTAAATAATTAGTATATGACATCAATTGGGACGAGGAAGTATTGATGAGTCAATTTTATTGGGGCTTGAGGGATGACATGAAGGATTTCTTATTATCTCTTCTCGATCCACGAATGCTCAACAAAGCCATTAGCCAAGCTGTGAAGTGCGATAATCACCTATTCCAATGTCGCCAAGATCAACGCTCAAGACAACATACGGCTCATTACATTCCAACTATATCAACAAGTAATCTGAATTCACATTCAGAGGTGGAAGACATGTAAATTGACGTGGTACTTGTCAAATTCCTAATTCTAGAAAAAAAAAAGTGGGGTATGGAAGAAGGATTATGCTTATATTGTGGTGAAGAAGGCCACAAAGTTGGAAACTGTCCCAAGAAGCAAAATCGACGCATTGTGAGGACCAAAGACACATTTATTCAGGAAAACGAGGATGCCCAGCTACAATAAGGACTGTGCGACTAGACAATTCAATACCACAACAAGAATCAGGTTCATCTCTTTTTGCTCAACCTGTCCATTGTTTTATCATTCTTCTATCTTTTGGCCTTTAGAAACTAAAAACCTTAGCGTTATTAGATTAAAAAGCATCTACTTGCTTTTTAGACAAAGAATTTATTAAGCGTCACAAGATTTCTTTGGTACAAAAACCTAAACCCGTTCATGTAGAAGTAATAAATGAACAACCTTTATTATCTAGTAGTGTCACTCATGAATCAGAACATATAGAGGTGACGTTTAAAGACCACATTAGTTATATTATTTTCAATATTATCAGAATCCCCTCAAATCCTATTATTCTTGGTCTTTCTTAGTTAGAAATGCATAACCCATCGATAGATTAGAGGTTACGAAGGATGACAATTCTTATAGAACATTCCGAGAGTAAGCCTGTTAATAGATCTTGAATCAAAAAATCCTTATTTATTGGAGTAAGAGCATTTGTAACATCACCCAAGGAAGGCACACCATTTGTTATTTATGCGACTCCAACTAGCAGAGAGAAGATTTCGACAACAAGTATACCAAAGCAATATAAAGATTTTGAAGACGTATTTCAAAAGAAGAATGCCGACATGCTATCGGAGCATCGACCATACAATTGTGCAATAGACTTGCAGGAAAGAGCACAACCACCTTTTGGCCCAATCTACAATTTGTTGTAGATGGAGTTACCAGAGTTGCAAAAGTACATTGACGAGAACCTAGCCAAGAACTTTATTTGTCATTTGAAATCACCAACTAGGGTACCAATCTTATTTGTGAAGAAGAAAGATGGCTCGCTACGGATGTGCGTAGATTATCGAGGTCTCAACAAGGTGACAAAGAAGAATCGTTATCCATTACCATTGATATCACATCTTTTAGAGTAACTTGGATGTGTAAGGATCTTTACAAAGATTGAACTAAGGGGAGCTTATAACCTCTTGCGAATCAAGGAAGGAGACAAATGGAAGACAGCTTTTTGGACAAGGTATGGCCATTTTGAATATAATGTCATGCCTTTTGGTCTTACCAATGCTTCAACAGTTTTTCAATACATGATGAATGATATCTTTTGGGAGCACCTTGATAATTTTGTTGTCATCTATCTAGATGATATTCTGATATTTTCCAAGATCATAGAAGAGCATCAGAAACACATTTGTCTGGTCCTTGAAAAACTCCGCAAGCAAGGACTTTACGCCAAATTGAAGAAGTACTTATTTAATCAAACTAAGATGGAATTTTTGGAATTCATTTCAACTACGAAAGGTTTGAAGATGGATCCTAAGAAGGTGGAAGCAATTGTATCATGGGAAGTTCCAAAGACGATTAGAAATGTACAATACTTTCTTTGCTTCGCTAACTTCTATCGGATCTTCATCAAGAATTATTTTCAAGTTGCTGCTCCGCTCACTCCATTGACATATAAAGATAAGCTCAAATGGAGACCTCTAGCGAAAAAATCATTTCAAGTTCTTAAGATGGCATTTACTATGGCTCCAATCTTGGTACATCTGAACTTTGTAAAGGCCTTCTATTTGGAGTTCGATGCTTCAGATTTTGCTATAGGAGCTGTACTTTTGCAGATAGGTGCAGACAGAAGCTTCATCTGGTTGCATTCTACTCTCGAAAGTTTTTTGCTATCGAGATCAACTATGAGATCCATGATAAAGAACTTCTTGCAATAGTCGATTATTTTCAATAATGGCGTCACTTTCTTCAAGGAGCTGCACATCTAGTGACCGTATACATGGATCACAAGAATTTAGAGTATTTCATATCGGCTCGGGTTTTGAATCATCATCATGCTCGATGGAATATATTGCTATCCAAGTTTGACTTTGTTATTACATATCGGCCTGGGAAGCAATAAGGACTATCCGATGCATTATCAAAGAGATCGTATCTAGCACCAAAGGCTGGAGAAGCAGCATTTGATCAACAATGTACAACATTATTGAAGTCAAAATAATTCAGGCTTTGCTCTGCTATAGTGCTAATTGATACTGACTTCCTCAATTAGGTACATATTGTGACTATTGGAGATTTTGTAGCCCTTAATATCACGCAACGTGTCAATAATGACAAGTTCAAGGTAGAAAGAAATCTTTTATACTTTAAAGAGCAGTTGTATATTCTAAAGGGATGAGCATGACTCCGAGTTTTCCAATCTCGACACAACTTTCCAACTGCGGGATATTTTGGATTCAATAAGACCTTGGAACTTATTTCTCGAGATTTTTGGTGGCTCCAAATGTGGAAGGATGTCAAGAATTTTTTCCTTTCTTAAGATATTTGTTCAAGATCCAAGAATCCTCAACATCGTCCTTATGGTCTTCTTTAGCCATTGCCTATTCCACATTGGCTATAGTCTTCGGTTTCCATGGACTTCATTATGGATCTCGAATTCATTTGACAACATCTTTGTTGTGGTAGATTGACTTACAAAGATGGCATACTTTTTTGCTTGCAAGAAAATATCGTTAAGCAAAGATATAACAAGACTCTTCCTTGATAGTGTATATCAATATTATGGCTTACCAGATGATATCATGTCAAATCGAGGAACCTAATTTGTATCAAAGTTTTGGAGATCTCTCTTTGAGATATTGAAGGTGGATATCAAGCTTTCTTCGACTTTCCATCCTCAAATTGATGGCCAAACGGAACGGGTGAATCAAACTTTGGAATAGTATTTACGATGCTACATCAACTATCAGTAAGATGATTGGACTACATATCTATCGTTAGCTAAGTTTACATATAACAACACCCTTCATGCGTTGACTCAATAAACACCATTCTTTTTCAACTATGGATATCATTCAAAGCTTGATTTGTTGAGTTCGTCAACTAATAACAACCCGGCAGCTAAAGGATATGTGAAACAACTATCGAAGCTTCAAACTACGTTGAAACTTCAATTGCAAACTACCTAAGAAGCTTACAAGGTGTCCACAGATAAATTTCGGAATCAGGCACCTACTTTCAAAATTAGAGATAAAGTATGGCTGCTTCGACGAAATATCAAAACTAAGCGACTATGTAATAAATTAGACTACCGAAGATTGGGACCATTTGTCATGTAGAAGCAAATCAATCTAGTGGTGTACCATCTAGGATTACCGGCTGCTATGAACGTACACCCAGTCTTTCATGTTTCTTTGTTGGAGCCTTATCGAGAGTCATCTTTTCTTAGAAGAGTGCAATGTTTGCCACCTAGTATTGAAATTGAAAACTACAAGGAATACGAGGTGGAAAAGGTACTAGATTCGTGGCATAAGTAGAAGAAATTGGAGTACCTAGTGTATTGGAGCGGTTATGATATCAATGAGCGTACATCGGAACCAGCGGAAAATCTTATCAATGTGTCACAAAAGATATAAGAGTTTCATCGACGCTATCCTCAAAAATCGAAGCCCTTTTGATGAAAGTTTTTCAGTAAAGTTCCTTCTCCTTGAAGCCTCTTAATCCTCGATCTTACAAAGAAGGGAGAGAAGGAACCTCTAAAAGATATAATTAGAGATAATAAATTAGTAACATGAGCCCATTCTTCTATGTTTAGTGCTTGTACTTTTCGGTGTGATATGGATAGCCAAGAGATAGATACCCTACCAGTTATGTCTTCTCAACTGAGTATCTCACAAAGACGACTCCAAGATGAAGAATCGCTTATATCACGAAGATAACAGAGGATACCTAGTAACAGGTCACTAGTGATTGTGTTTGAGGTAGAATCTGCCTAGGATGATCTTCTCGAAGGAGTGTTTGCAGGATATTTTCTTAATGAAGATACGAAAGTTCATGCCTGGTCAGAAATCGAAGAGGTAGGATACTATTGTTGATTACAAGGACCAATAAATTACTTGCCCCACGAACAACAATTGAAGTATATTGCAGACACTATGCGACAAATTTTCAACTTCTTACATTGATACTGACTCGCAATAGGAGTGCTTCTCGGAGACCTCAAAGCTAAAGGGGGGGACGTAATGTCAAGGACATACACTAGGAAGTTGTAGAAGATTCTAGAAGGTTCTAGAGAAGCTTTATAGTTTGTAGAAGGTGCTTGAGAAGCTTCCTAATTCGTGGGAGCATTCTCATAGAATTACAAGAGACAATCAATATTTGCAAGGTCGATAATAAAGGTAGAATATATGGCAGTAAGTCATGGTGTAATGGAGGCAATTTGGCTAAGACAAATTTTAAAAGGTATTAGACTCGTATAAATAGAAGTAATTCCAATGAAGTGTGATAATCAAGGATGTTTTGCTTCTACAAAGAATCCAAAGCATCACTCCAAAATCAAACATATTGACATTCAATATCACTTCATAAGAGAGGAGATTGAAATGGGAGTTATTGATATAAAATATTGTGCAACGGAAGACATAATTACTAATTTGTTCACAAAAGCACTAGTAAAGAATAAACATGAGAAGTTAATAAAGATATTAGGATTAATAGCCTTTGATCAATAGTAAAGTGGGAGTGTTAAAGTAATTAAGTACTATCATAGATATAGTAAAGTAAGTAAGTATTACCTTAGATAATTTACTAATGGTCAAAGAGCAACAAAAAGATGAAGGAAAGTAAGTGAGATGGCGGCAAGGATTTAGGTAGTGGTTAGGATTTTAAGTGGCAGCTAGGATTTCATTGAATGAAGTAAATATAGATGAAGATGAAGTTCAATTATAATAGATGTAAACTCTGCCTATAAGTAAAGGGTGTTGGAAATGAGAGGTATCTCATTCCACACTTTTCTTGTATGCAACCTTGTTGATTTTTACTTACTTGTATCTTGCTTGTTGTATTTTTTTAATAAAGATAATAATCTCAAAGAACTTAAATATTAATGTACTCTTATGTCACTAAAAAAGACTAAAAAAATATTCAAAGATGATATAATATTAAATTAGAATAGCTATTGCCAATGAAAAAAAAAGACTAAGAAAGTCTTAAAAGAAGAATAAAAATTAAAAAGGCATTGATAAGAGTGAAGAAGGCTTCACTATTGCTACCATATATACTCTTAATTAGGTGCTATGTGGCAATATCTTTTATGAACTCTAAAACATAATGACTTTATAAGACACATATCTTAACTTGCAATGCAAATTTTATATATATACACTACATAGTTAGCTGATTCCGTAAGCTATAAGTACATGGTGAATTTTTTTATTAAGTTTCTAACCTATTAATCAACTACAAATATATGTAAAGTCAAAACAATGTCTAAAAAGCTTCTAAGAAATATCTCTTAAAAAAATATTATGAAATAAATTTAATTTTATTTAATTTTATTTAATTATATAGATAAATATTAGAATAAATATATATATTCTTAAAATTACTCTCTTTTCTAAAGATAAATTCCATAAGGAGTAGTTATTATATGTTGAAAAAATCTAATATGTCACAAATTATATTTGTCACATATTCTGATCTTTGTTTTCTTCAAAGATAATTGATAGGTCTTCTTAGCCATTGATAGTATTTCATATTGGAGAGAGAAGACCACCTTGTTATTTGATCAATGTTGAGGTCTTCGTAACTTTTTTCAAATAAAATATTTGAAATACTATCAAGAATTGTTCCTATCTCTAATAAAATCACCAAATATTGGGAGTCTCTTTTGAGGTTGTAATATTAAACATATTATATTTTACCATCTAATCAAAGAAAGTTATGTTGTTTTTAAGGAGCTTCATCTTAATTATGCCATCTTGAAGGTTGTGACAATTATAATGTCTCATCTAATAAGTCATCAAATCATAGTTTTTGAGCTAAATCTATTGATTGTTGATTCTCCATGTCCTTAGCATCAAAAATATACAAAAATTACAAACAAGAATAGAAGATAGAATTATATCTTTCTTAGATCATATTTTTTTTATATTAAATATTTGCTATTTTTTATCTTAATTTTGATGGATGTTGTTGATGAAAAGCCTCAATTTTCTTAATTGTATTTGTAATATTCTTTGTTGGCTTCTATGTGTATTTACTAATATCATGTCTGTGCTAATGAATAAGATATTTTAATATATTTTGGCATTGCCTTGAATCTAAAATTTCTTCTATTTTGAACTCTTGATTATTATCTATTTCTATAGGAAGAGGTGGTATTTGTCTTTTTTTTTTTAAATATTCATTATTTTATATGGTTTAAAAGACATATAGAGAATGTAGAATGGATCTTCATAGACTTTGGTAGATGTAATAAAAAAATAATAAGATTGATTTATTCACTAATAAAAAAAAATCCAAGCCTACAACTATCCAATTCTGTACAAGAATAAGTAATCTTCATTTTGTGACAAAGTAGCCATACCTTGTTACCTACATTGAATTATAATTTTTCTTTGTGATAGGCATCAACATTGATCTTTTGTTGTTCTTAAGCTTCCTTTAACTGTGCCTTTATTGTTGCATGTAGCTCTAACAAATAATTTGCTAAACCTTCTATCATAGGATTATCAACTTTTAAAAAGTCAAAAATATCAAGTCATAGATGATAACCATATTTGGCAAAGAAAGATATTTGTTAAGTAGAAGAATGTACCAAATTATTATATATAAATTTTACATATGGTAAAAGAGTTGTCCAATCATTTTTAAGATAATTGGTGGTATACCTCAAATACTGCTTTAAAATTTGATTTACCTATTTTATTTGCTCATTAGTTTTAGGATGACAAACCAAAGAGAGATTTATATCTATATTTAAAATCTTAAAAAAGGTTCTATAAAATCTAGATACAAATTAAATTCCAACATTTGATATAGTATCTTTAGAAAATCCATCATAGTAATTGATGTTGTTAAGAAAAAGCTTAGCTATTTTTTTTACATGTAATAGATTTTATATATAGTATAAAATATGCCATATTGGTAAAATAATCTACTATCATGAATATAAAATCATATGAATCTAAGGTTAGAAGAACAATGATAAAATCCATAGAAACAGAAGACCATAGTTGTTTCAAAATATGTAATGGCTGAAGAAGTCCATAAGGTCAATGACAAGGAGTTTTGGATCTCAAATAAATATAACATGACTATTTGAAGTCATTGATTGCCTTTCATATTTGATGCTACTAAATATTTTTAGATATTAGCTCTTAAATTTTATTATATCTAAAACATCTTGGTGATGAAAAGTCATAACAAGCTTAAAGAATACCTAATTATTCTTATCCTTTTAAAATATATAATTATTCTTCAAAGTAGACTAGGTTATTCTTAAACTTAATCTTAGAAGTATAATGAGACTTAGAAGAATTATTCTTGATATCATAAATAAGAAGATTAAAAGACATACTTAATTGAATATGCTTCACAAATGTTGAATCAATAGTTAATGTTGATTTTATTGTTCAAAGATAAAAATACTTTGGCTTCAAGAGAATTATTCTTTATTGATCAAAAGCTGCATTTCTTTCTTTTGGTACAAAATAAAAAATGTCTAGAAAAGACATCTAATAAACCTTGTCATTTTTTTGAATCTATAGGTTATTTTAAAATCAAATCTTGATAAAGACATATTTTAATGGACTTGGCAACAATTCAAAACACGTGCCAATATAAAATACTAGAGGTTCTTATAATCCATATATATAATAACTGGAATAGAAGTATCTTTTAGATAATGATGCTATTCTTAAAATAAATCTACAATTATAAGAAACTCTTTATCATGAATCTTGTAGTTAATCTTGGCTATTAAAAATTTCTTGGAATGAAAAGCTATCAGATAGAACTTATCATTTGTTTCTATTTGTGACAAAATAACATCCATAGCAAAATCTGATGTATTTTTTTCATAAGAAATGCCTTAAAAGAATTGATGCAATAGAAAATTGGAGTAGAAATAAATGCCATCTTTAAGGCTTCAAAAGGTATTTTAGCTTCTTTGCTCCACTTAAGTTTATTTTTACATATCAGATGTTTATGAAGAGCTACAATTTGAAAAAAAATTCCTCATAAAGATTTAATAATAATTAACAAATCTCAAAAAATATTACACATCTTTGACTATATTTAGAACCTTTTAATTCATGATAGTTTGGACCTTCTTAGGATCCATTATTAATTCTTTATTAGAAATGATGTATCTTAAAAAATCAACTTGAATAATATGGAATACACACTTTTTTATGTTTTCATATAATCTTGCATCTCTAAGTTTTTGTAAGATACAAAAAATATAAAATTTATATGCTTTTATATTTTTAGAATAGATTAGAATATTGTCTAAATAATAGATAATAAAATTATCAAAAAACTCACAAAAGATGTCATTCTTAAGATGTTGAAAAGAAATTGGTGCATTTATGAGTCAAAAAGGCATGACATTATATTTAAAATGTCCATATTTAATTTGAAAAGTAGTCTTCTACTCATCTTTTTTTTTGATACAAATTAAGTTATATGTTCTTTGTAGATCTATTTTTGTGTAGATCTTTGCTAGATTGAATTAGTCAAAAAGTCTTAAAATCAAATATAAGAGATGCCTATTCTTGATGGTGAACTTGTAAAGTCATCAATAGTTTATGCACATTCACAAAGATCCATCTTTTTTCTTCATAAATAAGTTAGAGACTCCTGCTAGAGATTTTGAATGGCATATGAAGTTTATAGCTAAGTTCTTATCAATGTACTTCTTTGGTGAAATCAACTCATTTTACAATAAGATGTAGATCAATCTAAATGGTGGTTGAGCTCTTTTTTATAGATCAATTATACAATCATAGGATCAATGCTTTAAAAGAATATTTACATTTTATTTTTCAAAAATATCTTAAGAATATTAATATTAGCTAATAGTATCTCTTAATGTCTTTCTACCATGAAAAATCGATGTGGCACATATAGCAAAAGATGATCCTTCTTTTGTTCTATGCATGAGAGTTCTTACACCTATTAGTAAGAGTTTGGATGTACTAGACTTATCTATTTCTATTTTACTATCAAGATTTTGGATTAAACTATAGAAAAAGTTAAAGTTACAATAAATCCAATCCATGTGAGAGTTATAGTTTTTTAATTAAAATAATTTTAAAATAACTAGATTAGAGAGAAATTTTATCACATTAAATATTATTATACTATTATGATCTTTAATTATTACATATAAAGGATCAGTCTCATGAGTAATATCTTAAGATGATAATGAATGACCATCTATAACTTCTACATATACGGATTTAGTTTTCTTGATTAAAGATATTTCTTATTTCTCAAAAAATCTTTGTCTATAATATAGGCTGAGGCTCTTGAATCTAATAATATAAAGAATTTTTAGTTTTTATGTTCTAAATATATATCTTTTGTAAAACAAGATGAAGAATCTAAGGAGAAAATATGAACTCTACTAGGTATTGCATATGATTCTAATTGCACGATAATATATGGTATGATTTTTTATCTAAAAATACATTGAGTACCTAGTTGTAGAGAACTTAATTTTAACTTAATCGATAAATTTGAATAAGTGATGTAATCTTATTATAGTGACCAAAGATGTACAATAGTATCAAAATATATTCTATTGATAAAATCTTTTTATATTTAAGAAGATTTATACATAAGGCTTTCTAAATCATTTACAATTACCCTAACATCCTTTGCTATTCTAAATTATAATCAATTATTTGCAAGTAAGTTTGATTTTCTATAAGTTCAAAGAAATTCCATAATACTCTTAGAAATATTCATCTTTATATCATAATTTTTTCATAGCTTTATATTTCCATCTTTAACATATATATAAAGATTTGGCTCGTAAATATTCTTTTATTTTGCATAAAATATCAAAATTGTATTAAAATCTTTTTATAATGTTTTTTTTCTTCAAAAGATTTTATTTCTCCAAAATTTAAAAATTTATATCCCTTGATCCATCCATTCAATTTTTTTTAAAATTCTAGATAATGTAGAATTTATTTTAAAGCTTTACCACAAAAAAAAATTATAAATCTACTATAGATTATTTGGTATCTTAGAAATCCTATCAAGTACTTTCAATCCTAATTTACAAGTGTCCAAATGCTATTTTCTCCATATCTCAAAAATCCAAACTCCAAATACTACAAAAATTATGTATAAAGTTTAGTAACATGATAACACACATTTTTAGAAATATTTAGATAAAATCTTGTCAAATTACTCAAGATATAGCTCAAAACACAATGAGTAGGAAATTGGATTACTTATTGCCTTTAGATTGTAAGCACTAACTTCAACTTCTAATAACTCCTTTATCCTAGCTTAAAATTCATCAATGAGTATATAAAAAGTTTAGTCAAAAAAATACTTTTTTCAACTTCAATCATCAATCCTTCATTGCATTCTCTATACATGCAATATGTTGAAAAGAATGATAGTAGATACAAAACCAATAACTTAACTTTGAGAGCCTATATCTCTTTTATAAAATCTCCAAATTATTCAAAAATTATACCGAAAACCTAAATTCTCTAATCTTAGTCTTTTTAATTCAAATTGCCTCTAAAAAGTAACTCTAATCTTTGATAAGGCTTCAAGCAGCCTTATTAAAGCCCATTGGGCATGCCTTTTGGCCAATAGCAATAGAAATTTTCATCATCTATCTCCATTCATCCATATAAATGCTCTAACTATTCTTTTTGCTACCAAAATCCTTCTTCAATTTTTTTTTATAGAATTTTACATAATATATGTTCTAAATATCAAATAATAAAAACAAAATAAGATTTTAAGAATCACCAATATCTAATAAAGGTAATTTTAAATACATAAAACTATTATTAACATGAAATCAACTTTAATAATAGAATTTTTAAATTAATCACTTCAAAATAATAATCTAATCATATATTGTGATTAATTAAAATCTATTAATATGACTTTTATCACATTGTATGATAAATTGAATATTAAATATTTATGTATATTATTTTCACATGGTAGCTAAATCACAATATGACAACAATCTATATTATAGTTGAAAAAACTTATTTTTTGATATATTGTCTTCTTTGGCAATCATGCTCTTCTTTTTGTAATTATATTGCTTCTTTAGATAATATTGAACAGTGTGCTTAGCTTCTCTACACTATAAGCATAAACCTTCTTGACAACATGGAATCTTTTCTTGCTCACTAAGTAGTTTAAAATGTATTATATCAATTTGTATTGTTTCTAACCTTGATAAATATATTTTTGAAAACTTAGGAGATGCCTTTATTACTTAGCTTGTTCCTCTTTAGCCAAGTCTTTGATCTTAATGCCTTTCAAATAATTGATTGTTACATGCAATGGCTTGAGTAATAAATTGTTCTAAAGATTTTACTTTTGATATTTCATTGTCTTCTTTGGCTGACATTGAAATTGATTAATAAGGACTTTGTCATTCGAATCCATTTTGTAAGTGAGGTCTTGGAATTATCAAGGATATGAATTGAAAGAAGATGCATAAACTTATGAAATCTGTAAAAAAAAAAGTAAAAAAATAGGAATAAAAAAGTATGTATATTAAAAAGAAATTAGAATGGCTATTGCTAAAAAATAAGAAAACTAGAAACTCTTGAATTTAGACTAGAAGCAAGAAAAGAATTGATAAGAGTGAAGAAGGCTTCACTCTTGTCTTTATATATATTATCTACTTAGGATCTATGTGGTGACATTCTATAAGACCTCCAAAAATATATTGACTTTGTATGACACGTATCTTGACTTGCAAGGTAAGTTTCTTATATGGACACTATATAATTAGCTTATTCTATAAGCTACCTATACATGTGGCATGTGGTTAGTTTCTTGAGCAAGTTTCTAATCTACCAATCAACTACAAATACATGTAAAATCAAAACAGTGTCTATGAAGCTTCTAGAAAGCTTCTTTAGAAGATATTATGAAATTAATCTATTTTTTTCTATTCCTATCTATTTATATTATCTAGATAATAATTACAATATTTATATTCATGATAAGAATTTAGCAGCATATATATTGATTGATTGTGATCTTTATCATAAAGATAAGAATTTGATCTTTGCTATTTTTTTTATCACTATTTTTGAATGTTGTCATAAATATTTATAAGAATAAATTCAAATCATAAAATAATTATAAATCTTTTTCTATTAATATTAAAAATCAAGAAAAAATTCTTCTAAATAGAAGTATACTTATGAATTCAACTTGAGTAAATCCTTTAAGATATTGAAAAGAATGCAACTTAAGATAGAGCTTGACTTGTTGTAGAAATCTCCAAATTTTTTATCTTCTTCCATCAAACTTATTAAGCATATTAATTTGTATCCCCATCATACTTGTAGAAGCACAACTTCTTAGATTTAGTTGTTAAGTCAATCTACTTGCTTTCTTCAATTGCACAACTTTGTACTGTAGATTTTGAACTTTTTTTATAGACATAGGATTTATGTTTCTATCGTTGGCATTGATGATGCATGAAATTTTCAATCTAAGAGTGTTAATAAGTTTGTGAATATCTATAATAGTTACAAATCTATTTTTATTTCTATTAATTATTGCATCAACGATTTTTTCTTCCATTTCAAATAGCTTAATAATTCTACAAGTCAAATTTAAGGAAAGTAATTCACAATCTCTAATATTAAAGAAAATATTTATAAATAGGAATAATTTTTTCTTTTTAAGGAACAAAAATTGGTGTTAAGAAATTGAAGAGTTTGTTTAAAGGTAGATAATAGGCAATCTTTATAATACAATAAAAGAAGTGGGATAATCCACTCACTTCTATATATACTATATAGTTAGCTTATTTCACAAGCTATCAATATATAGTTAACTTATTGATTAAGTTTCTAACCTATCAATCAACTATAAATACATATAAAGTCAAATCAACATCTATGAAGCTTCTAAAAAGCATTTCTAAAAAATATTTTGAAATAAATCTATTTTTACATACTTCTAGTTAATCATATAGATAAATATTAGAATAAATATGTATATCTGTGACACCTTTAATCTACTAGCTATTAAGACAAGAAAATAAAATAAGAAGCTTTTATAAAAGCCATATTTAAATATCTTGAATTATTATTGAATCAAGATGATTAGATATTAATTAAAAATTTATTTTTGATTATATTTTTATTATATAGTTGTCATACAATATGACAATGTACAATACATGGCTAACTTATTGGCTAAATTTTCAACATAGAAATCAATTATAAACATATATAAAGTCAAATACGCATCTATGAAGCTACTTAGTTTTTTTTATAAAATTATATCAAATCTATTTACAATTATTTTCTACCTAATACTTCTTATCTAAATAATATATATATATATATATATATATATATCCATAATATTATGCCTCCTTCTACGAATGAGTTCTATAAAGTAGTATCATGAGACTTAAAAATATCATGAAAATTAGAAGGAAATCAAAGAACATATCATGATATCATGAACAAGCAGATCAAAGAACATACTTGATTGAATTTTCTTGAGAAAGGTTGACTTAACAATCAATGTTGATTTTATTTCTCAAAAATAAATATGCTCCTAAACATGTAAGAAGAGCTACAATTTGAATTTTTTTTTTTAATGAAGATCTAATAATGATTGGTAAATCTCAAAAAACATTACAGATTTCTGATTATTTTTGAGATCTTCTAATTTATAATATTGTGGTCTTTCTATGGATCCATCATTAAAATTAATTTAATATTTTTTAATATTTTTTTTATAAATTATTGAAACTTTTTTTGGATTCAATCAAAGATTAATTAATATTATTATAATTTAATTAGAATTTATTTAGGATTCTATTAGAGTTGTTAGGATCATCTTGTCATAAGTTCTATTTTTTGTTTTACAACCAGGTATCTAGTGCATTCTCAAATTGACTTAATATAATATAATATTATTTTTTGTTTGTTGGATTGTTTGTTTTTGTTTGTTTGTTTGTTTTTTTTTTTTTTTGAGCTCCGTACATTACAGACTGCATTGCAATGGTGGTGTTATAAGAGAGGACTCCAAGCTTTGGAACTAAGTGCACTGTTGGTATTAGATTTTAGGGATTATCTTCTATTTGGTGCCCACTATATTTTCAAGCAAGAGTACATGTAATACAATATAAGTAATAAACCTAATGTGAAAGCTTGAAATAAGAGGTCTTGGAGTTTGTTTGTTTGTTTGTTTGTTTTTTTTTTAATTTAATTTAATAGAAAAAAATAATAAGAGATTTGAAGGAGCTACAGAAGTAGCTTCAAGTTGGATAACAAGTAGAGCTTCTAATAGAACTTCAATTAAAGCACAAGATATATATATATATATATATATATATATATATATAAGGATCCAATTATTACAAGTATGTTTCAAGATTTTACATTATCTATGCAATAATAGTAAAATAATGATTGTAAAGAAGCTTTGGCAACCAAAACATTACAAGCAGTGATTAACATAGTTAATCAATTTAATGGAAGAAATATTTCAAAGTATTTAAGATGTTATATGAAAAAAATAGAATTAAATTAGACTTTTGAGAAAAAGATGATTGAGCTATTTGGTTTGCCATGGTACTGGAGATAAAAGAATATGTTATATCAATTATGAAGTATTATTTGAATTCATGGGAGATATTTTTACATATATTAAAAGAAAAATAATTCTTAAAAAATATTAATTGTATTACTAAGAAATTATTTCTAGAATAGATTGAGCAATCTAATAAAAATTTATAAGCAACAAAGTTTTCAAAGGAGTTTAAAAGATAATATTCTCAATAATCAAAGGTAAAAAAGTTAACATTGAAGGTGAAAAAGGATGAATTATTTCATCAAGGTGTTGATAGAAAATTATAAGAAAAATTAGAATTTCTTCTTAAGGACAAAAATGAAGATGAAGAATTGAAAATGAAGATAAAAAATATTATAGATAATATATATTTTTTTACAAATAAAAGAAAGAAAGAAGGATAGAATTAATATTCTAAAAGTATTATAAGTACCTAAAACTCAAGTGTATACAATATAACTAACAATGCATATTGTTAAATTTTTAGCATCTATATCAAATAAAGAATATATAGGAGTTGAAGAAATTATATATGGAATGCAAAATCTTCAAATCAAACTGCGAAGACTTAAAAAAAAGACTTCTATAAAGAATTTAAAGGCTATTTTTAAAAAAAGATATTTACAAAGATGCATTTGATGTGATGATGTTTTTCATACTATGAAGGATTATAATGAATTTAATGACATGATGCAATAAAAAATTATTTTTTGAAAAGATAGAAAGATAGCATTAAAGGATACTAGAGACCTCTTTCAAACCAATTTTGGCAAGAGAAGTATGAGAGTATTGGCTCAAGACTATTTGATAGCATATAGAGTAGCAACATGAGATAGTATAAGTTATAGTGCTAGGATGGATGATGTCTTCCATAGAAATATAGAAATAAGTGGATTTTGGACTTTTTCATTTTTAAAATCCAAAAAAAAGGAGATACCTCAAGAAGCATTATTGAGAACTATTCCTACAATATAAAGAATAAAAAATTAGAAAGATCTAATAGAAAATCTTTGAGTTCATGCATATATTCCTAAGAGCCAACATAAAGCCTTGATAGAAGAAAAAAAGAAAAAATTTTGATGATAGAAGGGAAGGAAATTCTTCTAAGAGGCAAACTTGAGGATAAAAGACTCGTGAGATAGCTTCACAAGAATTATCCACAAAGCATATTTCAACAACATTGAAAGAAAAAACAATAGAGATAAAAGATGAAAGTAAATCAATAGCTTAAAAACTATTGTATGATATTAAAGCAGAAATAGATTTAAAGGAATATTAAAAGAATATATATTAAATACTAAAATAGTATTTATATTAAAAAAATATTAAAAATTATAAAAAAAGAGTTTTATAATATTATTATTGATAATAATAAAAAGAAGAGACAATCAATAGATGAAGTTTGAATAAATCATACTATCAATGTTATGATATATAAGGATGAAGAAGAGGTTGATAATTATTATAAGTAATCAACAAATAAAAAAAATGGTTATTATTAAGGAATTTATTTTGATAATTATAGCAACAATGAAATAAATGCTTCAAGCCATTATACTCAAAAATATTAAACAAAGGAAACTACAAAAATATTGGTAAAAATAGAAGATATAAAAGAACTAATTGATGCTTTAGTTGACTACAATTTTGAAATAAATCATATGTCTAAAGATTTTTTATAAGAAACAAAAGTGGCCAATTCATATGTAATATGGATGGATAATATGAACAACTAATAATATACAAGGTGAATTATATGGAGCTTCTGCAGATGTTAAAATCCAGATTAGAGATGTTGTAATAGAATAATATTTTTTAACATAAGATAAAAGTTGTTATTAAATAATTTTATGACAATCATATATTATGGCAATACAAATAAAAATAAAAGTATTTAATGAGGATTCAATCTATGAATGAATAAATAGTAAAGATAGAAGAAAAGTAATATAATTTTTAATTATGCTACTTAATCATAAATAAAATCAAGATAGATTAGAAGAAAAGCCATTGCCAAGACTTATTGCAAAATTTAAGGATTTTAAAAAAATATTACTATAAAGTGAGATTATAGAAGTATAAAAGAGAAGATACTCTTGCAAGATGTAGCTGTCTTTGATGCAAGCTTTATTAGTATTTTTAAAAATAAAATATTATATACAAAAAAGTTGAAGATTTAAAAAGAAAAAAAAAGAATATATAATATTAAAAAAAATTTATATAAATTAAGAATATTAAAAGTTGGTGAGAGGATTTTTAATATTTATGAAAAAAATAAATTGAAAGATTTTTTGAAATTAATTGCATCTATGGGATTAAAAAATAATGATTAGATAATAAAAGTTTATTTAAGAGAGGTTTATTTTATACTTGAATCTTTTCAAGCTTTAAAAATTATTATAGGAAAAAATATAAAATAATAGATAAAAAAGTAAAATCTATTTCCAAATCTTTATGGAAAGATTTTATAAAAAAAATGAAAGAAACATCACAAGAAGAAATTTTAAGAGATCCAAAAAATATTGGATATCAATTTAAAGAAGAGACTTTTGAAGAATTGAAGGTTAAATGTGATGATTTCTTATTACCAATAAAAATTAAACATTTTAAAGAAATATTTGTAAAATAAGGTAAATCATTTGTCTTTCAATTTTGTAAAATAAGATGTATAAATCCTAATATTTTTTCTCTCATGATTATTTTCACAATACCACATGTGATTTAGAAATTAAGGCCAATTTATGTACTGAAGGCACACTTGCCTAAATTAGTGAAATTATTGAAAAAAAAGATGTAAATAAAGATTTTAAAACCTTCTTTTGCTTCATATTCTAATTTTTAATTTTTGGTATTGTATTACATGTTATCTTATTTGGAAATGCATTGGGTATCTAGCTGTATAAGGTGAGGTTGTGTTTCACAAGTATCCAAGAAACTCTAATAGATTTCATCCATATGAAAAGAATATAATCCAAATTTCAATTCAAAAGTATTAAAAAACACTCTTTTTAGTAGTTTTAATTATATATAAATCTCAATTATCCTGTTATTTTCATATTTAAGCAATTTAGATTCTTTTTCTAAGCCTTAATTCTAATTAATGAGCATCGACAAGTTGTAACTTCTAATCTGACCATCCACTTGATGTAAAATTTTACATGCAATTGTCAATGTAAGTCTTCTATACATTCAAGAAACTTGAGCCCAATCTAACTTATAGATTGTGAAAAAACTTCTAAAAACTACACTGATATTACTTGGCTGCCAACTTGAAAGATGATGCAAAAGTTCCAATAATGATTTCTCCTTCTCTAACTATTAACTTCAATTCAAAATTGGTGTGTAGCTTGATCTTTAAGTCTTTCAAAACCATACTAAATTTCACCTTGATCCAACTAATAATTCTCCAAATATCATAGAAATTCCTATTTAATCCAAAACTGCTAACTTTTGGTATGTTCTTATACCAAAATATAGATATCTCTCAATTGCACTGTTGAATTATCACAAAATTTTACATACAATTATAACACATAATTAACTAAGCATTGCCAAATTTGAATAGTAGATGTGATACCAATTTTACAAACTAGCTGAAAGTACTAGCCTTAATTTCATTGCACAAATCTCAATTTGCTAATACAAACCTCAATTTTCAATAGCAATTACAAAGCCCAAACAAATCCTACTAAAACTAGTCTTATGTCTTTGATAAAAGCTCTAACCTAACTCTCAAATTCTAATCTCTAATCTTCAAATAAAACCCTATTTTACCCTAGGCAGTCGTTTTAGTAGTCTAAGGTCTAAATTCGACCCTTACACACAAACAGTTGATCCCTGGATATCAATCTAATCTATCCTAAGGATTTTTTAGCCCAATCCTACCTTTAACTGAATCCTAATATCAACCATACTAATTATTTATCTCTTTTAATCTGATTTTACCAATTTATGATCTTTCTAAGGTAGTAAAAGAGTCTCTACAGCCTAGAAGATAAAAGTACTAATTAACCTTCAACCTACTAACTATTAAGATAAAAAAATAATTTAAGAGGCTTTTATAAAAGCCATGTTTAGATATCTTGAATTATTATTAAACTAAAATAATTAGATACTAATTAAAAATTTAATTTTGATTATAATTTTAGTATATTTTCATATTACATGATGACAACAGTGTCAGGGTAAAGAAAATTTGCCTCAAGAAAGTACTCGGCTCTTAGCTATCACTAATTCTTCAATCAAGCCTTGAGATAAGAAAGACTAAGTTAATATATATGTATATATATATATATATATATTTCTATCAGTTTTAGAAGCAATTACACCAAATTTATAAGTCTTAAGTTTCCAAAAACATCCAAAATATGATAAAAAACTCTAAATCTTTATATATCCTTATAGAATATTATTCTAGAACTTCAACAACTCATATCTTCCAATCGGACCATTCAAATATACTCAAATTTCATATGAAGTACTGATGTACTTCTAAAAACTATCACAACAAATTTCAATTGCAAATTTGTTGCAAATCTTAAAATATTGCCAAAGCCCTAACAGTAGCTTCAAACTTTAGTTTTTATATACCTATGTGCATTTTTCTTCATATCTCACAAACTAAACACTTAAATGTTACAAAATTTATATGTATAGCTTCTGAACACAATAAACTATCTTTTTTAAAAAAAATTTGAGCATCAAATTCATCCAAAAATTCAAGATATGGCTCTAAGCATTAATATTAATAAAATTAGTCACTTATTGCCTTTGATTTGGATACAGTGACTCCAACTCTCTATAATTTCTTCATCTAAATTCCAAATTCATCAAACAGTATATAAAAAGTGTAGCCAAAAAAGTTCTTTCTTTAACTCTAGTTGCCAATTCTTTGTTGCTTTGTGTAAATATCTATTATGCTCCAAAGAGTGACAGTAGGTATGAAATTGGCCCGTTGTCATGTTATAATTTATTTATAGTGTAAAAATAATGGTTATTATATTAATGTTATTTAATAATGATTTTAGAAAATAATGAATTATTTTCTATAGAATTTCATAGTTTATAGAAATCTTAAATAACTTGTGTAAGTTTTATAAGTAAAAGTAGAAATAGTAGGGTATTTAATATAAAAGATGTAGAAAGATATGGGTATTGATATTATAGTATTATGGTCTTAGGCCATCTACGTGGATAGATAAGGCAAGTATAAGTGGATCTTCACTCTCATTGGCTATAGGTCATGACCAATGACTTTCAAGGGGCTGTCCGAGAGAAAACCGAAGGGGAGGCCACTTCTTCGAGGGCATTCAAGGATTTAGAAGAGAGATTCAGAAAGCTTGTGTTTTGGGCTATAACTTTGGTGTATAAAATTTGTTATTTGAGTTTTTTATGAAGAAGTTAAGGTTGTTTGAAGTTACTGTGTGAATTGTTTACCGACTATCACTCTTTTAAGCATACAAAAAGTTGTAGAAGGTTTTTTGGAAAACGAAAGGTGTCGTTGGAAAGCTGGTTTGAAGGACTACAATGTTTGTGAAAGAGTTGTTAACTTTGAGTCTACAATGAGAGAGTTATGGCTATTTAAAGTCTAGATGTGAAATTTGTACCTATTGTCACTCTTTTAAGTACACAAAGAGTTGTAAAAAGGCATTTAACCATAGGAAGGTGGGGTTGGAAAGTTGACTTGAAGGACTTCAACTATTGTGCAAGATTTTATAAAATCAAATCTGAAATGAGGAAGAAATGGCTGGTCAAAGTCAGAGCTTATAAATTAAGGAAATAAGTGAACCGAATTATTGATGGTTATGTTTTGAGCCATTTTTTTTGAACATTTCGAATGAATTTTGGCTCAAACTTTCCAAAAGCGTAGTTATAATATTTTAAAGCTATATAAAAAAAATTTCATGTCATTTGAGCATTGGGTTTGTAAGAAATCGCAAAATCAGTATATAGGTGTTTATAAGTCAATATGTAAAGGCTGTGCTACTGAAATTGTGTTATGTAGAGTTTTGTAAAGAATCGATGGTTGAAATTTGGATATGAAGGAGTTAAGGATACTCCCTTACTTCTCAAAAAATTTGAGCTCAATCTAACTGTTGGATTGAGAATTATCAAATTTTAAAGTTCAGTGCATCAAAGGGATTCGGTATTGAAGGAATTTTGGTATTACAAGGATTTTACTACCACAAAAATTATTTTGGAAATTACAAAAGATTTGGAAATTATTGATTGATTTTACTATCACTGGAGGTTTGATAATTATTATTTACTACTACAACTTTTATTATTATTGGAGGTCCGGTAATTATTATTTATTCCTACAACTTTTACTATTATTGAAGGTCTGATAATTATTATTTACTGCTACAATTTTTATTATTACTAGAGATTTGGTAATTATTATTTATTGTTATAAAATTTACTATTATTAGAGGCTTGACATTTGATATTTATTACTACTATATTTAATATCATGAAAAGGAATAAAAAAAAATTATAAATAATCTTGGAGTATTTTTCATCTTATGATTAATTGAGAATTTAGTATCAATCAAAAGCCTAGTGCTTTCTCAAGGCAAACTCTGTTTTCCTCGATATTATTGGTGCTTCCACTGAGAGCGCCTTGAGGCATTGAATTCTCTACAAGTTAAGATGGGGATTCTAGATTTGGAGAAACAAGTGCTGGTGGAAGTCAAAATTTTGCTGAAGATTTTTTTAAGGCCATGCAAATGTTTATGAATCAACAAGCCACAAATATAACAGGGTAAGGAGCTATAAAAGCTTTAAGAGGAGAAATTAGTAAGATTGGAAGATTTAATGGTAAGAACAACATGGACTTTCTCAGAATTTATATTTGCGAGATGGAAATCTATCAAGTGCCTGAGAATAAAATGATTGAAACCTTTAATTTGGTAGTTGTGCCAGAGATAAGGGAGAAAGTTAGTCAACTTCATGAAAAAATCCATGAAAATATATATAGACCAAGTTTGAGGAAAGACTTCATGATGAATATTTTGATGAAGATACTGAAAGAATATCAAAGAAAGCATTTCTTGATTGCATAGAACAACAATCAGGCAAGTATATGGGACCTAATGAGTTGCTGAGAGAATTTGAAAAGAAATTTGTGCAACTTCCATTCTCTGAGAAGCGCCTTTTGGAGGTTAGAAAATCAGTGTTGTTTTTACAAGCTGTAGATGAGACTTTAAAAGACAAATTGCTTCTTCTTCTACGTGATGTAACAACAGAAGGTGGATTTACAAATAACTGGAGAAGATTAGAAGAGGCAATAAGTCTTATTGCAAAGCAACGGTGTGTGAAGGCTAGAGGGCTAGGAATAAGGATGGAGGCAACTCCAGTAATTGTCACAAAAGCTCTAGTGGCATCACAAGATACTAGTTGAAATGGAATAGAGTTGGTAGTTACTTTATATGCAGTATGATACACCCACAAAGCCGTAAAGAGTTTGGTCTCTCAATTTGTATCTGCCTCTGAAATTATCTTAGTCAAGACCTTGTACAAAATTTTGTTAGTCTTTTTTGTTTATCCATTAGTACAAGGATGATATGGAGTGGTTTTTCGATGCTTGATCTTGTATGTGTTCGTCAAGGCTGCTATAGTAGCATTGAAGAAATGGATGCCTCGATCACTAACCAATTTCTTTAGATATTCAAATCGAGTTATAATATTCTCATATAAAAAAGTAGCCACCGTACTGACATAATCGTTGCGAGTAGCAATAGCCTCAGCTCATTTGGTTACATAGTCTGTGGCAACTAAAATATACCGCTTCTGGCCAAGTTTGGATGTTAGTGTGACGATATCGGGGTAGAGAGGTTTTGCCTCAAGAAAGCGCTGGGCTTTTGGCTATCTCTAATTGCTCAATCAAGCTTAAAATAAGGAAATCCTAATTTTATATATATAATTTCTCCTTTTGGGACAATAACACCAAATACTTAAGTCTTAAATAACCAACAACACTCAAAATATGGTAGAAGTACTCTAAAACCTTGTATATCCTTGTGTGGAAATTCTCCCGAACCTCAACAGCTCATAACTCTTGATCCAACCGTCCAAACAAGATCAAAATTTACATGAAGTATTGATATGTTATTGTTAATTTGTACAACAAATTTCAACCGCAAATTCGTCGCAGATCTTGAGATATCCTCAAAACCCTAATAATCGCTTCAAACCCTAATCTTTATATACCCGCACACAATTTTCTTCATATCTCACAAACCATACGTGCAAATACTACGAAACTTATATAGATAGCTTCTTAACACAAATGTTTACATTCTTCCAAAGTTTGAGCCAAAATTTCGTTCGAAACTCAAGTTATGGCTCCTAACACTACTTTGAACAAAACCACTCACTTACTGCCTTTGATTTGAATGCGTTGTCTTTAACTCCCTATTACTCTTTTACATTAACTCCAAATACAAAATTTCCTTCGCAAAAGATGTATGTCTTGAAGTTTCCCTTCCAGCCGCACCTTCCGATCTCCAAAAGCTTCCGTAAGACTCCTCTTAAACTCAAAAGAGTAACAGTAGGTCTCAAATTGACACCTTAACTTCAAACGGCTATAACTTATTCACCCTAACTTCAAACCCTATAAAATTTGCACAAAAATTGTAGCCAAAATCCTAAACTTTACAACCCTTTCCTCTGATTTCCTAATGGCATCTTTTAAGTCTCCGAAATCCTTATCAAGGTCGCGGGCAGCCTCCTAAAAGCCCATTGGGCATGGATTTCGACCAATGGGGATGAAGATCCTTATTTCTACCTTCATCCAACCATGCCTTGGTTTCATCCCTCCCAATTAACCTCCTTTTAGTTTAAATCTTCATCTTTAGGCCCCTATCTCCTCTCAAGGCTTCATACTAAACATTTAGGTCCTATATATATATATATATATATATATATATTTAATGTCAAAATAAAAAAAAAGAAATAAAGAAACAAAGTAAAGTTTCTTATACCAACTCTTTTTAATTTAATCTACTAGCCACTCTAACACACATCTAGATTTATCAACATATAATATATTTTAACTAATTTTTACATACTGTAAGCATTTATAGTACGACAACGGGACTGACAAAATCAATATCCTATTTTTCAAACAATGCTTGTGCCAAGATTGGTACTAAAAGCATGGCTAAAGTACCCGTGGATTGATCAATTCGTTGATAGGGATTACAACAACGAAAAAATTGGTACACATTAGAAAATATTGTGAGCCACCAATTATCGACTATTAAAGTTCTACGAGCAGTACTATCTTCCGCAAAATAACCACCACAACTATCCAAATAGCAACCTTCTAGGATCGACTGTACTTTACTTAAAAAGATATAGCATCATAAAATGCCATCTTTGCCTTGTTTATACAAAACATCGTGAATCATCAAGTACGGGGCATTCTTCAGAATGAGTCACTTCTTAATCTTGTGAGTGAAAGTCAACGGGAAGGTGTGGAAGGTCAAAAACTGAATGATTTCACTATACTCGAGGGAAATTACATCCACCACAAATAATTTGGCGTTAAAAAGAGAATCCGAGACAAGCTTGTTGCTAAGAATATTAGACAACCGAGATACATGATCAGCATTTGCATGTTTCTTCCCAGGTCGTACGACAATCATAAAATTGAACTCTTGTAGGAGTGTAGAATAAGTAAATAAATTTTGAGGTAAGTTACTGGTTGGTTATTGACAACCTTGAGAATTAGACTGATAGTTAAGTAGTTTAGTTGGTAACAGTAGGATATTAGTGAAACAAATGGTTAAGAATTCAAAGGGTCATAACCTTTGAAATTTGTTGGCCGACATATCATCTTTTTGGTAGGATAAAGAGGTTGAGAAGTGGGAGATCAGAGCTAGATTGAGAGTCGTAAGCCGAGAGCCAAATTGAGAGTCGTAAGTCAAGAGCTAAACTGAGAGTCATAAGCCAAGAACAAGACTGAGAGTCGTAAGCCGAGGTAAGCTTGGTGCTACCTCTTTTTATTTTTTTTATGAAGAATTGTGATTGATGGAAGTATTATTGAATCGATAGTCGTAGAATGGATTATGTGTTGAATTAAGATGGAAGTAATAAGCCTTGGTGTTTTATAGTTTGATAATTGATTTCAAATAGCTCAAGTATAGTCAATTTTGACACTAACAGACCCCAATTCATATAACCAGTCTTTTTCCGTGTTTGAATCTACATCTATTAGTTCAATTGCTTTGATATACTGAAGCTTGAACATAATAAGAACAATATTTTGGCGCCACTGCCGGAGAAATGATAACAATATGAAATGTTAGAAATTGATTGTATGAGAGATGGAATTATATGTTGAATGAGAACGTGAGAAGAACCAGTTTTAGGATTACAAGTATGTGAGTTGTAATTCAAGGCAGTATTGATTTAGCCGGGAATGAAAGATTATGAGTGATAATCATAAAAGGGAGGATTATCAAAGAATTAATTGACAAGCAAAAAAAAGACAGGAGTGATTATGCGTAAGAAATCTCCTATGGGAACGACAAAAAGGAATTATAGGTCCAAATAAAACCAAAAGAAGAAAAAATCAAATTCAAATAGCAAGGAGACTAGTGATAATACCAATGGCCGCGGGAGTGCCAGAAGTACCAATTGCAGTATAAATGGGAGCAGTAGGAGATCGAACTACAAGTGTAGCACTATTACTTACTTTTAGTGGTTGGTCGGGCTCTGATCTCGATCACTATATATCTCAATTCTTGACAACCTATATAGTTAATAATAGTAGAACTAAAGATATTTGGTTGAGATGGTTGCCAATAACTTTAAAAGATAGAGCCTTTGAATGGTATATTCGGTAATCAGTGGATAGATTTCCAAATTGGGAGGCCTTGAGGAATGCCTTTCTAACCCATTTTAGACCAATTAGATTTGAAGATCGACTTTGAGAAACTTTTATGAATAGCAAGATATTTGCGAAGGAATGAATAGAGTCTTATTATTGCCGGATTGTGGATATAATTTGTAAATGGTCAAACAATCAAATGCCAGATGCGTTTATATTATCGATATTAATTAACGGTTTGCATCCACCAAAATTAAAAATGTTTGTAAAAGAGGCTCGACTAGCTATGGTAGAAGCATCGTTGGCACGAGCAAAGATGTGGAAAGAATGTCATTATGACCAATTATTAACAATGGGGGCCACGATGATTCCAAGTTTAGGAAGCAAAGAAATACAACCGAAAAATGTATCAATAGATAATTATCCACAAATGGTTGCCTCTAATGTGAAGAATATTATGTTGTAATAACCAATTAATGCTACACCACTCCAAGCAATAGCGCCAATAAGAATGACACCTTATTTTACATTGCTCGAATTATTCACAAATACGATTGTTAAAGATCCAAATGAAGCCTTGTTATTAAATCTAACAAAGCAAATGGAAGAATTGGCCGTCAATTTAGCTAAAGATAAAGAAAAATGACATATGCCTTCTAATACGAGACCTAATGTATGGTGTAATAATTATAAGGAACAAGGTCATTTTCATACGGAATGTCCATCACCCAGACAAACGGGTGTTCAAAGCATATTTTACGGAGGAAAGCACCCTACCCAAAATAGCTAGCATTTACAAAGGCAACAACAATTCAGTAATCAGACCATGATCCCAATAACTCAGTGAGAAGTCAATCAAATTCAAATAAAAAATAGGTATGGATGGAATGGAAATCGATTTAATTGACAAAATCGAACATTCAATAACTTTCAAAGTTCCAATTTTAATCAGGGGTCTATATAAAACTCCCAGAACTACAGGAACGAGCAGCAAAGGTATCAACAATATGCTCTATCAGCATCATCAAATCAAGTACCCTTCTTATAAATGGGACAATTAAGATTATTTTCTAATCCTACATGGAACAAGCCTAGTAGGTATATACCAGTGGAAACACCCAATATGCCAGATGGAGGTGCAAGAAGACCACTTTGTTGTTTCCGTTGTAGACAGATTGGTCATTATGCTAATGAATATCCCAATCCTAGAGCCAGTGACAATTATGTGCTAATGTGTGCAAATTATAAGTAGTTGAGACATACCTATTAGCAATATAATGCTCTGTTCAATTTCAATAATCGAGATCAGCAGATCCAAAGCCAAGGAACAATGAAGGAGATAAATCAAGGTCCTCAAGATTCACCAATTCATCGGGTAGAAGTAGTCGAAGCTGTCTTTACAAGAAGTGAGAAAAAGCAGAAAGGACCAATTCAATATTTGGGTGATCCTGAAGCGAACGGCCAATTACATCCAATTACGGGGCCATCCAATCCAGGTCCTAACATGGGCCTCTTATTCAGTTCAAGACTTGAATCGGTTAGGCAACCCAATGAGGTATCGATTATGGAGGCTTCGATTTCGTGTCAAGTTGTTCCATTCTCTATACAGTTTCGGAAAATATCCTTTCCATTGAAAGATTCTCTTAGAGGCATGAATTCCAAGGAATCAATAGAAGCCCAATTGGGAGAACAATCTTACCCGTTGAAAGAATCAATTCTACGGACTTCGTCAAATTCAGTTCCTATTACATTATCAATTTTTAATATAGAAAAAATCAATTTACCTGCGTCGGTGTCTATGACTGGGAAGAAGAAACAGAATTGGGAACTACCACTAATACAGAATCATATGATATCCTAAAAGATTTGGGCACTATACAGCCTACACTCTCTATGAAACAACTATTGGTGATAGCACCTGAGTGTCGAACTATCTTGAACTCATTAATTCATCGCAAATCTCAAAATAAAGAAATCCAAGAAGTGAGTTTGAATCTTGATCCAGATGCACCAATGATTGATGTCTCAATTGATGGAGTGTTACTATCAGGAGTGCAAGTAGATGGAGGATCTAGTGTAAATCTTATGAATGTTGCTACAATAGAAGAGTTGGATTTGAAGCACTTATTGTCAACTACAGTAGTTTTGAGAATGGCTGACTTCAGTCGAGTTAAACCTATGGATATTTTATAGAATATTGATACAGTAATTCCAAAGATTACCTATATAATTGATTATATTATTTTTTGATTACGAAGCTCTATACTATCATACCCAATTTTATTGGGGCGAACATGGTTGTATCAAGCTAAAGCTTGAAATGACTCGGGCTGTGATATATTGACAATTGAGAAAGGTAACGATAAAATTGTACTTCAAATATACCCTGTCCAATATCACGGTGTCGTGTTGTAACACGAGTATACAGTGAAAATAAAAAAAAGGGGAATTTTATTAATATTCAGTTACCTCGAATATTAGGAGCAACGACCAACTCCTGTACAAATACTGAGTGGCCAGGTTCAGTCACCCCGTTATAGTCAGCCGAGGCATACTGAAATGCTCCATTCAATTCCAATAACAAGAGTCAGTAGGAAGAGAAGGACCAATTCACACGACTGGTTCGAAGAGCCAATTGGATCCAATTTCGAGAATCCAATCCGGGTCCTCTTACCTAATATGAGATCTGAATTGGCCGGTCAACCCAATGCAATCTAATTACGGAAAATCCAGGTCTTACTACGGATCTTAGCCAATCTGACGTGAGGACCAATTTGACCCAATTATGCGAACATCCAGGTTACTACGGGCATCTTTTCCAATATAGGACCTGAATTGGTCGGGCGACTCAATGTGGATCCGAGTACGGGGTTTCGATTTTGTTTCAGGCTGTCCTGTTCTCTGTGCCGTTTCAGGGAACGTTGTTTGCGGTAAATGGATCTCTTAAAGGTAAAAACGGAGGAGAAGGCCTTGATGACGTGAGCCAATTTTGGATCTAAGCTCTGACGGCGAGAGCCAATTTCGGATCCAAGACGGAAGATTGAAGGAATTCAAGAGGATAAGGTTAGGGGGAGAATAAGTTTGAAGGGGAATCAGTTTTTAGGGATTTTTTTTTTTTTAGATCAGAGATCAGGGGGGATTTTTTTTTTCTCTGGGAATCAGGGGGAGCTAGTTTTCAAGCTTTTGCAAGGTTACTAGTTCGGTTTTCATTGGAGGTTTTGGGAGATCAAGGGGATTAGAGAGAGGAGCTTCATGCTTCGGGTCGGGGAAGGAAAGACATAGAATTTGGATTTTTTTCTTTGTAGAGTTTTGAGAAGACTGAGGCAATCGCTACTGAAGTCAATATTGTAATGGTGAATTAGGATTTTTAATGAAGTGGGTTTGAATACTCTTGACTGTTTTGTGAAATCGAGTTACATCTGTGATTGAAGGATTAAAAGGATGTCTATAGGATTGAGTATGCGGAGTGAATGAAATTTATTGGGTTAATCTAACAAGATAGTCAATGGATACAAGATCGTAAGTACAAAGCGGTATTGAAGATTAACAGTTTGGGTTGTTCGGGGTTCTCTGTAATGTCTAGAGATCTTCCGGCTGGGGTAAAAAGGACTTCGACAAGCAGTCGAAGAGTATCCGTATAGATTTACAGTACATTATTGCAGTCGTTTATATTCCAGCAGTCAAAACTACTAGACTGCTTGATTATCGATGAATTTCCATATTACCTTCTACAGCCAGACGCCCGACGCGTTCTCGAGCAAGAAAGCACGTAATACGATAAAAAGTGGTGAACCCGACGTGAAAGCTTGAGGTGGAAGGTATTGGATTTCGGTTGATTTTATCTTTATTTTTATGGAAAATAAAAATAAAAATTTTGAAGGATTTTTGGGAGGAGTTTCTGGTGGGGAGTCTTCTAAACGACAAGGTATGTACATGGATCCATCTATTGCTAGTTTGTTTCAAGCCTTCTCATTGTCAATGTAGCAACAGCAAAGCAATAATCGAAAGGAAGCTTTGGCAACCAAAGCATTGCAAGCAGTGGTCATTAAAATTGATCAATTTGATGGGAGGAATATTTCAAGGTATTTAAGATGTTATGTTTGTGAAATGGAATTAAATCGGGTTTCTGAGAAGAAAATGGTTGCACTATTTAGACGTGCCACGATATCGGAGATAAGAGACCACATTACATCGATTATGGATCGTTATGGAAATTCATGGGAGGATTTTTCACATGCATTGAAAGACGAATATTTCTTAAAAGATGCTGATCGCGTTACTAAGAAGCTGTTTCTGGGATGGATTGAATGGCCCAATGAAAATTTGCAAGCAACAGAGCTACTAAGGAAATTTGAGAGGCAGTACTCTCAATTATCGAAGGTAGAAAAATTGACATTGGAGTCGAACAAAGTTGATCTATTTCTTCAAGCTGCTGATGGAGAATTGCAAGAGAAATTAGAACCCCTTCTTGAAGACAAAGAAGAAGATGAAGGATTGACAACGAAGTGGAAGAACGTTGAAGATGCGGTAGGGTTGCTTACAAAAAAAGAAAGAAGGAAGGATAGGAGTAATATTCCGAAAACAGTACAAGCACCTAAAGCTCCAGTACGTACAATACCACCAACAATGCCTACAGTTCAACCTTCGACATCCTTGTCAAAAAAAGCAGATATGGATATAGAAGAAATTATACGAGGAATGCGAGATCTTCAAATCAAATTGGCAAGACTTGAAGAGAATACTTCTATAAACAATTCGAAGAATATTTCAAAACAAGGATATGTACAAAGATGCATTTGGTGTGATGATGCTTCACACACTAGAAAAGATTGCAATAAATTTAATAATATGATACGGCAGGGAATTATTTGCTGGAAAGATGGGAAGATAGCATTGAAAGATAGGGAGGATCTTCTTCAAACCAATTTTGGCAAGGGAGGAATGAGAGCATTGGTTCAAGATTACTTAAAGGAGCATGAAACAGTAGCACAAAAAAGTACAAGTTATGGTGCTCGAGTAGATGATGAAATTGGTGGAAGTACGGAAACTAGTGAGTTTTGGGCTTCTGCCGTTTTTATAATGCAAGAAGGGAAATTACCTCAAGAAGCATTATTGAGAACTGCAGCTACAATACGAGGTAGAACAGGTTGGGAGGATCCTGTTGAGTCTCTTTCAGTTCATGCATATATTGCTAAGAGCCAACATGAAGCTTTGATGGAAGAAAAAAGACGAGGAAATTTTGATGATACTAGAGAAGGAAATTCTTTTAAGAGGCAAACTCGAGGAGATAAGGCTCGGGAGGCAGCTTCACAAGAATTGCCTGTAAAGGATACCTCAGCATCATTGGGAGAAAAAACAATGGAGACAAAAGATAAGGGCAAATCAATTGCTTATAAGCTACTTTCTGACATTGAAGCGGCAAAAAAATTGAAAGGAGTGTTGGAAGAACGTATATTAAATGCTAAGGTGGAATTCACATTGAAAGAAGTCTTGGAAATTGCAAAGAAGGAGTTTCATGATGTTATCATTGACAACATTAAGCTAAAGAGGTAATTAATGGACGAAACTGGAATGAGTCATGCTATTGATGCAAGAATATGTAGAGATGAAGAAGAGGTTGATATTGGTTACAAGCAACCAACAAATGAAAAGAATGGGTATAATCAACAAGTACGTTTCGAAGATTCTAGTGACAAGAAAATGGAAACTTTGAGCCATTATACTCGAAAGCATTGGGCAAGGGCAACTACTGAGGTATTGGTGAAGGTAGGAGATATAGAAGAACCAATAGTTGCCTTGGTCGACCATGGTTCTGAAATAAATCTCATGTCTAAAGATCTTTATAAGAAGCAAAAATGGCCAATTGATATAGAACATGGATGGGCAATACGAGCACCTAATAAAACATGGGGCGAATTATATGGAGCTTGTCCAGATGTCAAAATTCGGATTGGAGATGTTGCGACGGAGCAACATTTCTTCGTTCAAAATACAACGTCTTATCCATTGATTTTAGGACAATCTTATATCATGGCAACACGGATGGAAACAAAAGTACTTGACGATGGTTCTGCTTATGCAAGGGTATAGAGCGAAGATGGGAGGAAAGCTGTACAATTTCTAACAGTACCTCCTAACCATGAACGGAATCAAGATAGGTTGAGGGAGAAACCATTGCCAAAGATTATTGAAGGATTTAAGGATTTTGGGGAGGTACCACTGTAAAGCGAGATTATGGAGGAACAAAAGAGGAGGTACTCTCGCGAGATGAAGGTGCCTTTGATGCGAGTTTTATTGGTATATTGGAGAATGGAAATATTATGTATACGAAAGTTGATGATTTTAAAAGAAAAGAAAGAAAAAGATTATATAATATTGAAGGACAATTACGCAAGATAGGTGCATTGCAAGATGATGAGAGGATTTTGGGTGTTTATGAAGAAAATGGACTGGAAGATTCATTGGAATTGATTACATCTATTGGGTTAGGGGATAATGATAAGATTGTTGAGATTCATTCGAGAGAGGTTTATACCATGCTTGAATCTTTTCAAGCACCAGAAGTCACTGTAGAGACGAGATATAAAAAGGTAGATAAGAAGGTAAAGCCTGTTGCCGGACCATTACCAGAGGATTCTAAAGAACAAATGGGAGAAGCATCAAAAGAAGCAAGTTTAAGAGATCCAATGAGTATTGGACATCAGTTTACTAAAGAGACTTTTGAAGAATTGAAAATTGGTTCTGATGGTTCTTTATTGCTGGAGGAAATTACTTGCTTCAAAAAGATGTTGGCTAAACAAGGTAGATCATTTGCCTTCGAATCTCATGAAATTGGGTGTGTGGATCCAAATATTATAACACCTATGGTTATCTTCACTGTACCACATGTACCTTAGAATCTAAGACCGATTCCAGTATCGAGGGCACATTTATCTAAATTGGTGGAACTATTGAAAGAAAAGATAAAGATGGAAATATTAGAACCTTCATTTATGCCGTATTCTAGTCAATGGTTTACGGTACCTAAGAAGAATGGGTCACTACGGTTTATTCAAGATATGCAGCCGGTGAATGCTGTAACTGTCAGGAATGCAGGAATTGGACCTATTGTGGATGAATTTGCTGAGGCGTTTGCTGGAAGGGTGATCTATTCAATGGGTGATTTGTATTCAGGTTATGATCAATTTTAACTTGCCGAAGGAAGTAGAGATATGACAACGATGAGGATACCACTTAGATTGGTTAGAATGTGCACTCTTCCTCAAGGCGCGATCAACTCAGTTGCATATATGATGAATGGGATGAATAAGGTATCGAGAGATTTTATTTCGGAAAAGACTATGCCTTTTTTGGATGATGTTCCTATAAAAGGGTGCAGAGAAGGAGACAAGGATGAAACTTTAGATACGAGGGGGTGTCGCAGATATGTTATTGATCATATACAAGATTGTGAAAAGATTTTAACTCGGCTTGGAGAAGTTCATCTTACATTATCGGGTATGAAGTCCGTATTTGGAGTACGAGAGGTTGTAATTGTTGGACATTTATGTGGATCTTACGGAAGAAAACCAGATCCGACTAAAGTTGATGCAATTGGAAGGATGAAAGAGGATTGTGATTCTTTAACAGAGGTTCACAGGTTTTTGGGTACATGTGTATTTTATCGAATCTGGATCCCTCATTTTGCTCACATAGTGGATCCATTATATGAACTGTTACGCAAGGGTTACCGATTTAAATGGGAAGAAAGACATATTCAGGCAATGCAAAGATTGAAGAAATTATTGATGTCACCTCCAATATTGAGGAAGGTTGATTATAAGTGCAATAGACCAGTGATTCTTACTGTGGACGCTAGTCCAATTGCCATTGGATGGGCTGTGGGTCAAGATGATTCAAATGGGAGTAGATTTGCAGTTCGATTTGGAGCTAAAGTTTTTAGTATTCGTCAGCGTGCATATTCGCAAGTCAAAAGAGAACTTTGGGGAATCGTTTCGGCTATGAAAGCTAAAAAGGACTATTTGATTGAGGCAGCAGTAGTAATTGAAATAGATTGCTTGCCATTGCTTAGAATGATTATTAACTGTTGAACACTAGATATTGCAATGTTGAGATGGATTGCTTATATTAAGTCATTAAATCCAGAATTTAAGCATATCACTAGGATGGACAATTTAGTAGCAGACATGCTATCTCGAGCAAGATACGAGAGGGAGGACGAAATGGTTGAAGACATTGATGATGTCAGATTGAAATCCTATTCAATATCAAATCTCAACAGAGTGGACAAGCTATTTCTTGAATAATCTTATGAAGGAGAATTATTGGATGTTGGTCATTATTTGAATACCTTGACTAAGCAGGGGAATTGGTCTACAGAAAAATTCAAACAAATAAGAAAAAAAGCATATGGATTTTTACTTTGAGATGGATTCTTATGGAAGAGACCGAAGAAAGGAATTGGGATGCCACAGCGAGTGATAGGCAAAAAGAAAGAAAGACTAAAATTATTAAAGGGGTTTCATGATAGTTTATGGGTAGGGCATAGAGGAATCTGGGCTACTTTTGCTAAACTCAAGGAACGATATTGGTGGAAAAATATGTATCGAGATGTGCTCTTATTTGTAGAGTCATGTGAAATCTGTCAATCGTATTCTAATATCCGACATCGAGATGGTCTTCATCCTACGTATCCTCTGGCTATTCATTTTAAATGGGTTGTTGATTTGGTTATTATGCCGGTTGGATTATGGCAGATGAGATATTTGGTTTTAGCTCGTGAAGATTTATCAAATCAAGTAGAAGGAAGAGCATTGAGGACAAAATCTACAGAGGAGATTTGTAGGTTTTTGCTTGAAGATGTCATTTGCCATTACGTGTGCATAGGAAAAATCACTGCAGATCGTGGAGAATTAAATGTACAAGAAGCTCGTAAGTTCTTTGAAAGATGTGGAGTTAAACTATCACTGACTACTGCTTATAATCCGGAAGGGAATGCAAAAAGCGAACGTGGTCATCCACCGAGTGTGAAAGCATTGGTTAAAGCTTGTAATGGGGAAGTTAAAGAGTGGCCACGGCTTTTGTCATTTGCATTATGGACTGATCGAACAACACATTGCTCGTTGATAGGATATATGCCAGTAGAACTTATGACAGGTCAAAAACCAATTATGTCGATTGAAGAAAAGGTACTTACTTGGAGTATGCTACCATAGGAAGATGGATTGACAAGAGAAGAACTTCTGGCTATTAGGATTCGACAATTGGAGCAAAGAACGGAAGATGTCCAGATAACATTGGGAAGGTTAAAAAGAGCAAGGTTACAAAACAAGGCGCGATTTGATAAGCAACATCGATTGAGACCAAAAGCAATCGAGGAAGGTGACTGGGTACTTGTTTATGACAATAGTCTGGATAATCAACATAGTACTTTGCGGAAATTCTCAAAACGTTGGTTTGGACCATATGTGGTAACGACTGTTCATGATAATGCGACTTACTCATTACGGGAGTTAGATGGTACAAAATTGAAAATACCAATTGCAGGGAAGAGAGTAAAAATATTTAAACGAAGACACGCAGAGATGAATATGGAAGACCTTAATGAAGGTATAGAGATTCCGCAGCAAGAAGATTAAAGTGATTTGGATAATGAAGGTGACGAAGACGAACTGGACAAAGACGTAGAGGATATATTCTGAAACAAACAACAATTGGATAAATTCGTACATACAGGAGGATGGACAAGTTCAGAGGGGGTGGCTGTCGTGTTGTAACACGAGTATACAGTGAAAATAAAAAGAAAGGGGAATTTTATTAATATTCAGTTACCTCGAATATTGGGAGCAATGACCAACTCCTGTACAAATACTGAGTGGCCAGGTTCAGTCACCCCGTTACAGTCAGCCGGGGCATACTGAAATGCTCCATTCAATTCCAATAACAAGAGTCAGTAGGAAGAGAAGGATCAATTCACACGACGGGTTCGAAGAGCCAATTGGATCTAATTTCGAGAATCCAATCTGGGTCCTCTTACCTAATATGAGATCTGAATTGGCCGGTCAACCCAATGCAATCTAATTACGGGAAATCCAGGTCTTACTACGGATCTTAGCCAATCTGACGTGAGGACCAATTTGACCCAATTATGCGAACATCCAGGTTACTACGGGCATCTTTCCCAATATAGGACCTGAATTGGTCGGGCGACTCAATATGGACCCGAGTACGGGGTTTCGATTTTGTTTCAGGCTGTCCTGTTCTCTGTGCCATTTCAGGGAACGTTGTTTGCGGTAAATGGATCTCTTAAAGGTAAAAACGGAAGAGAAGGCCTTGATGACGTGAGCCAATTTTGGATCTAAGCTCTGAAGGTGGGAGCCAATTTCGGATCCAAGATGGAAGATTGAAGGAATTCAAGAGGATAAGGTTAGGGGGAGAATAAGTTTGAAGGGGAATCTGTTTTTAGGGGTTTTTTTTTTTTTTTAGATTAGAAATCAGGGGGGGTTTTTTTTTTCTCTGGGAATCGGGGGGAGCTAGTTTTTCAGCTTTTGCAAGGTTACTAGTTTGGTTTTCATTGGAGGTTTTTGGAGATCAAGGGGATTAGAGAGAGGAGCTTCATGCTTCGGGTCGGGGAAGGAAAGACATAGAATTTGGATTTTTTTCTTCGTAGAGTTTTGGGAAGACTGAGACAATTGCTGCTGAAGTCAGTATTGTAATGGTGAATCGAGATTTTGAATGAAGTGGGTTTGAATACTCTTGACTGTTTTGTGAAATCGAGTTACATCTGTGATTGAAGGATTAAAAGGATGTCTATAGGATTGAGTATGCGGAGTGAATGAAATTTATTGGGTTAATCTAACAAGACAGTCAGTGGATACAAGATCGTAAGTACAAAGCGGTATTGAAGATTAATAGTTTGGGTTGTTCGGGGTTCTCTGTAACGTCTAGAGACCTACTGGCTGGGGCAAAAAGGACTTCGACAAGCAGTCGAAGAGCATCCGTATAGATTTACGGTACATTGTTGTAGGCGTTTATATTCCAGCAGTCAAAACTGATAAACTGCTTGACTATCGACGAATCTCCATACTACCTTCTACAGCCAGACGTCCGGCGCATTTTCGAGTAGGAGAGCACGTAATACGACAATGGAGAAACTCAAGTTGTCTTTTTAGAATTCACGTCGGATTGTAAAGATGAGTCTATAGAAGAAGAAATTTGTGCACCTGTATCAAGGACAAGAACTCTATGAAAAAGCAATTCAGACAAGTGAGCCTTCACTCAAAGAAAGGTAACAAAATATAAATAAATAAGTATATATATTGAAAGAGAAACTGAAATGACTATTACCAAAATACAAGAAAACTAGAAACCCTTGAAACTAGATTAGAAGCAAGAAAAGAATTGACAAGAGTGAAGAAGACTTCATTCTTGTCTCTATATATACTATCTAACTAGGGGCTACGTGGTGACGTTCTGTAGGACCTCCAATAAGTGTTGACTTTTTAAGAGACATGCCTTGACTTACAAGGCAATTTTTTTAACATGTGGGCCACATAGTTAGTATGATCTTCAAGCTAACAACATGTGTGGTACATGGCCAACTTGTTGACCATGTTTCTAATCCAAAAAGTCAATTAAAGACACCTATAAAGTCAAAGCAGTATTTATAAAGCTTCTAAAAAGCTTATATACCAAATACTATAGAATTAACTTACTTTTATCTACTTTTACTTATTTCTACCTATTTATATATGTAATTATTAGCTTATATGAGTATGTCCATGATATTATCTTTCTTTCTAGGGATTAATTCCATGAGAAGCGATTATTATATGTTAAGAAAATCTATGATGCGACAAATTATATTCGCTACATACTCTAATCTTTGTTCTCTTTGAAGATGATTGATAGGGCCTCTCAACCATCCATAGTGTCCCATACCAAGGCAGAAAGACCACCCAGTTATTTGATCATTGTTGAGGCCTTCATAACTTCCTTCAAATAGAACATTTGAAACACCATCAAGAATTGCTCCTACCTCTAGCAAAATCACCAAACATTGAGAGTCCCTTCTCAAATCATGATACCAAATGCGTTGTATCTTGCCATCTATTCGAGGAAGAACATGTCATTCTTGAAGATCTTCATCTCAATTGCGTCATCTTAAAAGTTGTGACAATCGTAATATCTCATTCAACAGGTCAACAAACAAAGGCTCTTGAGTCGAATCCGCTGGTTGTTGGTTCTCCATCTTCTAAGCATCACAACTACAAAGAAGCTATAAGCAAAGATTGAAATAGAATGTTATCTTGCCTAGATGTTGTTTCTTTTATAAAGAAGGTTTTAATCTTGAATTTGATCGATGTTGTTGATGAAAAGCCTCCACCACCTTTCCAACATTTTCAAGATTCTTTACTGGCTCCCATGTGTATTCACTAATATCATATCCGCACCAATAGATAAGATATTCTAATTTATTTCGGTATTGCGTTGAATCTAATACTTCTTCTATTTCAAACTCTTTATTATTGTCTACTTCTATAAGAGGAGGTCGAGCTTGTGGTCTTCTTGGTATGTCTACTGTCTTGTATGGTTCAAGAAGAGACCTGTGGAATACTGGATGGATTTTCATTGACTCCGGTCAATGTAAATGATATGCGAGTGGATTGATTTGTGCAGAAATAGAAAATGGTCCCAGCCTTTGATAGTCCAACTTGTCATAAGAACGAGTGGTCTTGATATTGTGATGAAGTAGCCATACCTTATTACCCAAGTGGAATGGTGGTTCCTTTCGATAGACATCCACATCGACCTTTTGTTATTCTTGAGCTTCTTTTAACTGCACCTTCATCGTTGCATGTAGCTCTCACAAATGAATTGCCAAATCTTTCACAGTAAGATTATTAACTTTTGAAAAGTCAAAAGTATCAAGTCATGGATGATAACCATAATTAATAAAGAAAGGTGTTTATTTTATAGAAGAATATACTCTATTATTATAAGCAAACTTTGCCAATGGCAAAAGAGTTGTCCAATCAACTTGTTGGTAGTTAATGGTACATCTTAAATATTGCTCCAAAATTTGATTAACACGCTTCGTTTGTCCATGAGTTTGAGGATGGAATACTGAAGATAGTTTTATATCCACTTTTAGAATCTTGAAAAGAGTCCGCCAAAATCTTGATACAAATTGAGTTCTCCTATCTGATATAATATCCTTGGATAATCCATGATAGTGATAGATATTGTTTAGAAAGAGCTTAATTTTTTCTTCACCTGTGATAGATTTTGTATATGGTACAAAATGTGCCATCTTGGTAAAACGATCTACTATCACAAATATAGAGTCATAAAAACCTGAAATTGAAAGATCCATGATGAAGTCCATAGAAACAAAAGACCATGGTTTTTTTGGAATGGGTAATGGCTGAAGAAGTCCGTAAAGTCAATGACGAGGAGTGTTTGATTTTAAGCAAACATCACATGATTGTATAAAATCTTTGACTGCCTTCCACATTTGAGGCCACCAAAAATCCCTAGATATCAGTTCCAAAGTCTTATGTATCCAAAATATCCTATTGCTGAGAAGTCGTGATGAGTTTGAAGAATACGTAAACATGCTTTTCTTTCTGGAACATATAGGTGTCCTTTGAAATAGAATAGGTTATTCTTGAACTCAAATTTAGAAGAATCATGAGATTTAGAAGAATTATTCTTGATATCATGAATAAGAGGATCTGAAGACATACTTAATTGGATTTACTTGAAAAAAGTTAAATCAACAGTCAATGTTGATTTTATTGCTCAAAGATGAAATTGCTCCAGCTTCAAGAAAACCATTTTTTGTTGCTCAAAAGTTGCATCTCTTTCTTTTGGTATAAAATAAGAATGTCTAGACAAGACATTGGACAAAGCTTGTTGTTTTCCTGGCCGATAGGATATGATGAACTTGAATCTTGATAAAGACATGCTGCAATGAGCTTAACGATGATTTAATACGCGTACTGACATAAAATACTCAAGGTTCTTGTGATCTATATACGCGGTGACTCGACTGAAAGCGCCTTCTAGATAATGACATCATTCTTGAAAAGAGTCCACAATTGCAAGAAGTTCTTTGTCATGGATCTTATAATTGATTTCTACTGCAGAGAATTTTCTTGAATGAAATGCTACAGGATGAAGTTTGTCATCTGTTTCCATTTGTGACAAAATCGCACTCAGAGCAAAGTCTGATGCATCTATTTCTATAAAGAACGCTTTGGAAAAATCAACATGATACAAGATTGGTGCAGAAACAAACGTTGTCTTTTAAGATTCAAAAAAAAATTTCGCTACTTGATTCTATTGGAGTTTGTCTTTAGAGGTCAAATGTATAAGTGGAGCTGTAACTCAAGAGAAGTCTTTGATGAAGATCTCATAGTAGTTGGCAAATCCCAAAAAACATTGGACATCTCTTACTGTTTTTGAGATCTTCCAATCTATAATAGTTTGAACTTTCTTAAGATCCATCATAAGTCTATCATTTGAAATGATGTAACCTAAGAAATTGACTTGAGTAGTGTGAAATACCCACTTTTCTATCTTGGCATACAGTCTTGCATCTCTTAATTTTTGTAATACATGACAAACATGAAGTTCATGTTCTTTTGGATTCTTAGAATAGATCAAGATGTCATCTAAATAACAGACCACAAAATCGTCCAAAAACTCTCAAAAAACATCATTCATTAGATGTTGAAAAGTTACTCGTTTATTTGTAAGTCCAAAAAGCATGATGTTGTATTCAAAATATCCATACCTAGTTTGAAACGTAGTCTTCCATTCATCTCCTTCTTTGATGCGTACTAGATTGTACGCTCCCCAGAGATCTATTTTTGTAGAGATCTTAGCTTGATTCAGCTGATCAAGAAGTCCAGATATTAAAGGTAGTAGATATATGTTCTTGATGGTAATCTTGTTGAGTCCTCGATAATCAATACACATCCGCAATGATCCATCTTTTTTCTTCACAAATAGAATTGGAGCTCTTGCTGGAGATTTAGAATGGGATATGAAATTCTTGGTTAGATTTTCTTCTTCAATATACTCTTTGAATTCAGTCAATTCATTTTGTGATAAACTGTAGATTGGTCCAAAAGGTGGTTGTGCTCCTTCTTGAAGGTCAATTGAGCAATCATAGGAACAATGTTCCGAGAGTGTATTTGTATTTTTTTTTTCAAATACATCTTGAAATTCTTGATATTGGCTTGGAATGCTACTTGAAGTCTTTCTACTAGTAGAAACAGGTGTGGCATAAATAATATATGGTGATTCTTTCATAGGAGCATGCAAGAAAGCTTTTACATCTATAAACACAGGTTTAATTGAACTGAACTTCTGACTCTGTACTTGATTAACTACACTGTTAGTTATACTTTTAGAGAAAGTAAGAATTCGAGAAATCTAATCCATTTGAGGGTTGTATTTTTTTAACCACAATAAACCTAAAATGACTAGATTAGAAGGAGATCTAATGATATTAAATACTACAAAGCTATTATGACCATTCATTATTACTTCTATAGGAAAGATTTCGTGAGTAATATCTCCTGAAGATAATGGATGACCATCTATGACTTCTACATGAACAAATTTAGTTTTCTTTATTAAAGATATGCTATGTCTTTTAATAAATCCTTCATCTAAAAAACATGCCGAGGCTCTTGAATCTAACAAAGAAGAGGCTTTGTAATTTTTAGGTCCTAAAATAATATTTAATATAAAACAAGGAGAGGGTTCTAAGGAGAGAATAGGATCTTTATTAGATGCTATACAAGGTTCTAGTCACTATTGTATTACGTACTTTCTTGCTTGAGAATGCACTAGGCATCTGATTGTGAAAGATAAAATAATGTCTTGTAAGTATTCCCGGTTGTCTAGTGGTTTTCAACCATCTTAATACAACTAATTTGAATTTCGATGTAAAAGCTTAATCCCAATACAAAGTACTTAAAACTACTATTTTTAATAACTTCCAGATCTTATAAACATAAGTTTATTATTATTTGTTAGTTTTATTTTATTTATTTATTTATTATTTTTGTTTTATTTTATTTTATTTTATTTTATTTTATTTTATTTTAAACACTAACTCTAGACAGCGAGCTTGGCAAGCTCCAATTCTCAATCTGACCATCCGATTGTTATAAATTTCTACAATTAGTGTCTTTGCAAGGCTTCTAAATGTTCAAGAAGTTTCAATCCAACCTACATTACAGATTGCAAGAAAATATGGTAAAACCACACTGATATCCCTTAACCGCAGCCTAGAAGCCCTCGACTTCTGACGCTAAAAGTCACCTTATTCCATCCTGTAGATCTTCAGATATTACCAAAATCCTAAACAACCTCAATCTGCTAACTTCCAATACCTCCTTACACTAATGGTCAAATATCCTCTATATGTATCGTCGGATTAACATAACTTTGCATGCACTCAATATACTCAATCCTCGAGACACCTCTGAAATTTCAACCATAGAAGTATCTCCAATTTCATCAAATAGTCAAGAATATGAGCCTTTACTTTATTATAAAATCTCTAGTTTACCAATACAGACACTGACTTTCAGCAACAATTACCTAGTCCTCCCAAACTCTACGAAAAAAACCCAATTCTACACCTTTCGAAGGCTTGAAGCTAGCTCTCCGATCTCCCAAAATTCCGATCTTTGAATGCCCTCTTCCTTATCCTATCATTTCTTTTTACTCTGTGAAGCCCCTATTCTTCCGCCTTGGTCTCTTCGAATAGAAACAGTAGACCCCGCTTCTATGGAATTTCCACCTTTAAGAAGATCTTTTTATGGAAAAAGACATCTCCTTGCAACAGCATAGAGAACGGAACTGCTTGAAAATGGAACCGAAGCCCCGTAATCGGGACCTCATTTGATTGTCCAGCCGAGTCAGGTCTCATACTGGGTAAGAGGCCCGTAATAGGACCTGGATTGGATGTTCCCCATAATTGGGTAAAATTGGCCCTTCCCATGAGGCTCATCTAAATGTACAATTGGTTCTTTCTCTTTTTGCTGACTCCTAATAAGAATGGCTTGGACACATTCCTTCCGATTTACGAGAGAATCTTGAGGATCTCAATTTATATCTTCAATTTTCCTTGGCTTTAGATCTGCTGATCTCAATTATTGAAATTGAACGGAGCATTATATTACCGATAGATATGCTCTGATTTCTTGCAATGTGGTGACATTTACTGGACCCTGAATATTGGCATTGGAATTGGCCATTATTTCTAACATCCAAGATGATTAAATGTTAATAAAATCTTTTTTATTTATATTTTCACTATATAGTCATGTTACAACACGACATCCACTCCCTCTGAACTTGTGCATCCTCTGGTATGCACCAAATATCCAAGTAGTTGATTGATTCATAATATATTTTCCATGTTTTCATCCAAATCCTCTTCATTTCTTTTGCTATCCAAGTCAAATTCATTTTCCTGTTGAAGAATACCTATATCTTCACCAAGGTCTTCTATATTTATTTTTGTGTTTCTTTGTTTAAATATTTTTATTTGCTTCCCTGCAATTGATATTTTTAATCTTCTTCCATCTAACTCTCGTAATGAGTAAGTCGCATTATCATGAATAGTTGTTATTACATACGGTCCAAATCATGTTTTAGAAAACTTCCTTAAAGTACTATGTTGATTGTCCACGCTACTATCATAGACCAAAATCCAATTACCTTCTTCAATTCCTTTCGGCCTCAATCGATGTTGCTTATCAAATCCTGCCTTGTTTTATAGCCTCGCTCTTTTTAACCTCTCTAATGCTATTTACACATCTTTTGATCTATGCTCTAATTGCTGAATTCTAATAGCTAGAAGTTCTTCTCTTGTCAATCCATCTTCCTATGGTAGTACACTCCAAGTAGGTACCTTTCTTTTAATTGGCATAATTGGTTTTTGACCTGTCGTAAGATCAATAGGCATATATCCCATTACTGAGCTATAAGTTGTCCGATCAGTCTATAATATAAATGACAAAAGTTGTGGCTACTCTCTTACCCTACCAGTACAGGCTTTAACTAATGCTTTCACAATTGATGGATGACCACGTTCACTTTTTGCATTTCCTTCAGGATTATAAGCAGTAATCAGTGATAGTTTAATTCCACATCTTTCAAAGAATTCACGAACTTCTTATGCATTTAATTCTCCACGATCTGCAGTGATTTTTCCTACACATTCCTAGTTGCAAATAACATCTTCAAGCAAAAATCTACAAATTCTTTCTGTAGATTTTGTTCTCAATACTCTTCCTTCTACTTGATTTGATAAATCTTCATGAGCTAAGACCAAATATCTCATTTGCCATAACCCGGTTGGCATAATAACCAAATCAACAATCCATTTAAAATGAATAGCTAGAGGATATGTCGGATGTAAACCATCTCGATGTCGTATATTAAAATATGCTTATATTAAAATATGATGTCATATATTAAAATATGCTTGATAAATTTCACTTGACTCTACAAATAAGAGCACATCTTGATACATATTTTTTCACCAATATCGTTCCTTAAGTTTAGCAAAACTAGTCTAAATTCCTCTATGTCCTGCCCATAAACTATTATAAAATTTCTTTAATAATTTTTTTTTTCTTTTTTATTGCCTATTACTCTTTGTGGCATTCCAATTCCTTTTTTTGGTCTTTTCCACAAGAATCTTTCTTGAAGCAAAAATCCATATGCTTTTTTTCTTATTTGTTTAAATTTTTCTGTAGACCAACTTTCTTGCTTAGTCAAGATATTCAAGTGATGAGCAATATCCAATAACTCTCCTTCATAAGTTTTTTCAAGAAATAGGTTGACTTCTTTATTAAGATTTGATACTGAATAGAATTTCGATCCAACATCATCAATGTCTTCAACCATTTTGTCTCTCTTTCATATCTTACTCGAGATAGCATGTTTGCTACTAAATTGTCCTTTCCAGCGACATGCTTAAATTTCGGATTTAATGACTTAATATAAGCAATCCATCTTAACATTACAATATCAGATGTTGAACAATTAATAATCATTCCAAGTAATGGCAAACAATCAGTTTCAATTACTATTGCTCCATCAATCAAATAATCCCTTTTAGCTTTCATAGCTGAAACAACTCTCCAAAGTTCTCTTTTGACTTGCAAATATGCATGTTGACGAGTACTTAAAACTTTTGCTCCAAATCGAACTGCAAATCTATTTCCACTTGAATCATCTTGACCCACACTCCATCCAATAGCAATAGGACTAGTATCCACAGTAAGAATTAATTGTCTATTGCAGTCATAATCAATTTATCTTAAAATTGGAGGTGTCACCAATAACACCTTTAGTTTTTGTATTGCTTCAGTATGCTTTATTTCCCATTTAAATCGATAATCCTTACATATTAAATCATATAATGGATTCGCTATATGAGCATAATGAGGAATCCATATACGATAAAATACACAAGCTCCTAAAAACCTATGTACTTTTGTTAAAGAGTCACATGAATCTTTCATCCTTCCAATTGCATCAACTTTCCTTGGATTTGGCTTTCTCCTATAAAATCCACACAAATGTCCAACAATAAGAACTTCTTGCACTCCAAATGTAGATTTTGCTCCTAAAAGTGTAAGATGAACCTCTTCAAGTTGAGTTAAAATCTTTTCACAATCTTGTATATGATCAACAACATACTTGCGACACCTCCTCTCATCTAAAGTTTCATCTTTTTTTCCTTCTTTACATCCTTTGATAGGAACATTATCTAAAAAGGGTATAGTTTTTTCAGGAATGAAGTCTCTTAATACCTTGTTCATCCCATTCATCATATGTGCAACTGAGTTAGTAGCCCCCTGAGGGAGAGTACATATTTTAAGCAATCCAAGTAGTGTTCGTATTGTTATTAGATCTCTACTCCCATGTACAAGTTGAAATTGATCATAACTCGAATAAAAATCACCCATTGAATAAATAGCCCGTCCTGCAAATACTTCTATAAACTCATCTACTAAAGGTCCTATACCTACATTTTTTATAGTTACTGCATTCATTGGCTGTATATCTTGAATAAAATGTAACGATCCATTTTTTTTAGGCATCGTAAACCAATGACTAGAATATGGAGCAAAAGAAGGCTCCAAAATTTTCATTTGCATCTTCTCTTTTAGTAATTCGACCAATTTAGGTAAATAAGCCTACAAGAATTGGCCTTAAGTTCCAATACACATGAGGTACTGTAAAGGTAACTATAGGAGCAACAACATTGGGATCTATACATCCTATCTCACGAGATCCAAAGGCAAAGGATCTACCTCATTTTGCAAGCATTTTTTTAAAACATTCAATTTCTGTTGGAAATAAAGAACCATCACATCCAATCTTTAATTCTTTAAAAATTTTCTTTATAAACTAGTGTCTAATCTTTTTTGGATCTCTTAAGCTCTCTTCTTTCAATGCTTCTTTCATTTGTTCTTTAGAATCTTCTAATAAAGGTCTGGCAACAAGTTTTACTTTTTCATCTATTGTTTTATATTTTTTCTCTACAATAACTTCTAGTACTTGAAAAGATTCAAGTATAGTATAAACCTCTCTCAAATGAATTTCAAGAATCTTATCATTATCTCCTAATCCAATAGATGTAATTAATTTCAAAGAATCCTCCAATCCATTTTCTTCATAAATACCTAAAATCCTCTCATCATCTTCTGATGTCTCTAACTTGCGTAATTCCCTTTCAATATTATATAATCTTTTTCATTCTTTTCTTTTAAAATCATCAAATTTCTTATACATAATATTTCCATTCTCCAAAATATCAATAAAACTTATATCAAAGACACCTTCATCTCACGAGAGTACTTCCTTTTTGTACCTCCATAATCTCGCTTTATAGTGGTACTTCCCCAAAATCCTTAAATCCTTCAACAATCCTTGGCGATGGTTTCTCCCTCAACCTATCTTGATTCCATTCATGGTTAGGAGGTACTGTCAGAAATTATACAGTTTTTTTTCCATCTTCACTACATACCCTTGCATAAGCAAAACCATCGTCAAGTACTTTTGTTTCCATCCATGTTGCTGTAATATAAGGTTGTCCTAAAATCAATGGATAAGATGTATCTTGAACAAAGAAATGTTGTTCTATTGCAACATCTCTAATTCAAATTTTGACATCTAGATAAGCTCCATATAATTTGCCTCGTGTGTTATTAGCTGCTCGTATTGCCTATCCATATTCTATATCAATTGGCCATTTCTATTTCTTATAAAAATTCTTAGACATAAGATTTATTTTACAACCATAGTCAACTAAAGCAACTATTGGTTCTTCTATATCTCCTACTTTCACCAATACTTCAGTAGTTGTCCTTGCCCAATGCTTTCGAGTATAATGGCTCGAAGCTTCCATTTTCTTATTACTATAATCTTCGAAATGTACTCGTTGATTATACCCATTCTTTTCATTTGTTGATTGCTTGTAACCATTATCAACCTCTTCTTCATCTTTATATAATCTTGCATCAATAGCATGATTCATTTCAATTTTTTCCATTAATTGCCTCTTTCGGTTAATGCTGTCAATGATAACATCATGAAACTCCTTCTTTACAATTTCCAAAATTTCTTTCAATGTGAATTCCACCTTAGCATTTAATATACGTTCTTCCAACACCCCTTTCAAATTTGTTGCTGCTTCAATATCAGAAAGTAGCTTATAAGCAATTGATATACCTTTATCTTTTGTCTACTTTGTTTTTTCTTCCAATGATGCTGAAGTATCCTTTATGGATAATTCTTGTGAATCCACCTCACGAGCCTTGTCTCCTCGAGTTTGCCTCTTAGAAGAATTTCCTTCTCTTGTATCATCAAAATTTCCTTGTCTCTTTTCTTCCATCAAAGCTTCTTGTTGGCTCTTAGCAATATATGCATGAACTGAAAGAGATTCAATGGAATCTTTCCAACCTGTTGTACCTCATATTGTAGCTACAGTCTTCAATAATGCTTCCCGAGGTATTTTTCTTTTTTACATTGTAAAACTGGCAAAAGCCCAGAATTCACTAGTTTCTATACTTCCACTAAAGTCATTATCTATTCTAACACCATAACTTATACTCTCTCGTATTGCTATTCGATGTTCTATTAAATAATCTTGAATCAGTGCCCTCATACCTCCTTTACCAAAATTGGTTTGAAAGAGATCCTTTGTATTCTTTAATGTAATTTTTCTATCTTTTCAGTAAATAACTCTTTGCTATATTATATTAGTAAATTCATTACAATCCTTCCTAGTATGTGAAGCGTCATCACACCAAAAATATTTTTGTATATACTCTTGTTTTGAAACATTCTTCAATTTATTTGTAGAAGTATTTTCTTCAAGTCTTGCCAATTTGATTTGAAGATCTTGCATTCCATGTATAATTTCTTCAATCGTCATATCTCCTTTCTTCGACAAAGATGTTGAAGGTTGAACAGTAGGCATTGTTGGACATATTGTATGTATTGGAATTTTAGGTGCTTGTACTGCTTTTGGAATATTATTCCTATCCTTCTTTCTTTCTATTTTTGCAAGCAAATCCACCGCATTTTCAACATTTTTCTATTTTGTTGTCAATCCTTCATCTTCTTCTTTGTCTTCAAGAAGCAACTCCAATTTTCCTTATAATTCTCTATCGACAGCTTGAAGAAATAATTCCACCTTGTTTGCCTCTAATGTCAATTTTTCTACTTTTGATAATTGAGAATACTGCCTCTCAAATTTCTTTAATAGCTTTGTTGCTTGTAAATTCTTGTTAGGCCGCTCAATCCATTCTAAAAATAGTTTCTTAGTAACACGATCAGTGTCCTCTAAGAAATATTCGTCTTTCAATGTATGTGAAAAAATCTCTCATGAATTTCCATAATGCTCCATAATTAATATAATATGCTCTTTTATTTCCGGTATCGTGGCAAGTCTAAATAATTCAACCATCTTCTTCTCAGAAACTTGATTTAATTCCATTTTCCAAATATAACATCTTAAATACTTTGAAATATCCCTTCCATCAAATTGAACAATTTTATTGACCACAGCTTGCAATACTTTGGTTGCTAAAGCTTCTTTGTGATCATTGCTTTGTTGTTGCTACATAGATAATGAGAAAGCTTGAAACATACTAGCAATGGATAGATCCATGTGCATACCTTGTCTTTTAGAAGAAACTCCACCAGACTCTCCACTTAAAGCTCTTCCCAAAGATCCTTCAAAATTTTTATTCTCGTTCTTCATAAAATAAAAATAAAATTAAACAAAATCCAATACCTTCCAACTCAAGCTTTCACGTCGGGTTTACCACTAATGTCGTATTACGTGCTTTCTTACTTGAGAATGCACTGCAAGTCTGATTGTGAAAGATAAAACAATGTCATGCAAGTATTCCCAGTAGTCTAGTAATTTTCAACCATCTAAATACAACTAATTCGGATTTTGTATGTAAAAGCTTAACCCTAATATAAACTACTTAGAATCACTATTTTTAATAACCTCCAGATCTAATAAATATAAGTCTGATGTTATTTATTTATTTATTTATTTATTTTATTTATTTTTATTTTTATTTTATCTTATTTTATTTTATTTTCGTTTATTTTATCTTATTTTAAACCTTAATCCTAGACAACAAGCTTGGCAAGCTGTAATTCTCAATCTCACCATCTGATTGTTGTAAACTTCTACCACTAGTGTCTTCACAAGTATTCTAAATGCTCAAGAAGTTTCAATCCAATCTAACTTATAGATTGCAAGAAAATGCCGTAAAACTGCATTGATGTTTCTTGATTGCCGCCTAGAAGCTCTCAACTGACCATGCCAAAAGTCACCTTATTCCATCCTATAGATCTTCAAATATTACCAAAATCCTAAACAACCCCAATCTGCTAACTTCCAATACTTCTTTATATTAATAATCAAATATCTTCTATCCGTATCATCGGATTAACACAACTTCGCATGCACTCAACATACTCAACCCTCTAGACACCTCTGAAATTTCAATTGTAGAAGTATCTCCAATTTCATCAAATAGTCAAGAGTACGAACCTTTCTTTTATTGCAAAACTCCTAGTTCACCAATACAAACACTGACTTTCAGCAACAATTGCCTAGTCTTTCCAAACCTAAAAAAAAACCCAATTCTACACCTTTCAAAGGCCTAAAGCTAGCTCTCCGACCCCCCAAAATTCTGATCTTTGAATGCCTCCTTCCTTATCCTATCATTTCTTTTTACTCTATGAAGCCCCTATTCTTCCACCTTGGACTCCTCAAATTGGAATAGCAGACCGCGCTTCTATGGAATTTCCACCTTTAAGAAGATCTTTTTAAAGGAAAAGATGTCTCTCTGCAATGGCATAGAGAACAAAACTACCTAAAAATGGAACCGAAGCCCCATAATCGGGACCTCATTGGATTGTCCAGCCGAGTCAGGTCTCATACTGGGTAAGAGGCCCGTAATAGGACCTGGATTGGATGTTCTCTGTAATTGGGTAAAATTGGCCCTTCCCATGAGGCTCATCGAAATGTAGAATTGGTCCTTTCCCCTTTTGCTGACTCCTAGTAAGAACAACTTAGATACATTCCTTCCGATTTCCAGAGAATCTTGAGGATCTCAATTTATGTCTTCAATTTTCTTTGGCTTTGGATCTGCTAATCCCAATTATTGAAATTGAATGGAGCATTACATTATCGATAGGTATGCTCTGATTTCTTACAATGTGGTGACATTTACTGGACCCTGAATATTGGCACTAGAATTGGCCATTGTTTCTAATACCCAAGATGACTAAATATTAATAAAATCTTTTTCATTTATATTTTCATCATATAGTCGTATTACAACATGATACTGCATGGTCCCTATTGTAGCTGGACAAACTCGTTTTTTGACATATTGTCTTCTTTGGCAACCATACTACTCATTTTGTGGTTGCGTCATTTCTTTGGACAATATTAAAAAGTGTGTTTTGGTTCTCCACAATATAAACATAATCCTTCTTGACAAAGATAAGTCTTTTCTTGCTCTGTAAGAGGTTTGAAACGTACTGCATTAATTTACATATCTTCTTCTTTCGAATGTATGTATTGAAGAGGTGTTGGTGTTGCCATTGACTTATAGTAATGTTGAGATCCACTTGTACGGTTCTCAAATTGAAATTCAAAAAGACGATTGTCAAACTTCATAGCAAAGTCAATTGCTTGACTCAATGTTTGAGGATCAGGTAAGTTGAGCATTAATTTTTTTACCTCATATTATAATCCATAAAAAAATTGGCTAATAAGTGCAGTATCATCCCAATTCATATCAGTTGTAAGTTGTCAAAATTGTGAAGCATACAACGTTACTGATCGATTGCTTTGTTGTAAAATATGGATCTAATTGGTTGCAACACGAATTGCATCATGTTCTTCATACATGGATCGAAACTCCACCAGAAAAGCCTCTAGATTATCCAATATTGGATCTCATCGTTCAAAAAAAGATGAAAACCATGATAGTGCTGAATCTAAAAGAAGCGTACTAATGAATCTAACTTGAGATTTGGAGTTGGATAGCTTTGGAATTGAAGTTCAATCACAAGTTGTACTTGATTGATAAATCTTCAAAACCTGGATCTGGTGCCATCAAACTTCTCGGATAGGATAATTCTTGGTTCTCTAATAATAGAAGGGTGTTCCACTATAGGAGAAAGAACATGATTTGGTACAGATATTGAAGCTGCTCCAACTATTTCTATATCTTCACTTCCTGCCAATCTTGTTGCTCCTTGTGGTGGTAAATTGAGTTGATGCATCACAAGCATTAACTCCCTCAATTGTTCTTGCATTTGTGCCATTGCATTCTTTATTTCAACAAGTTCTGCCATGATAACACTTAGAAAAGAGAAGATATCTAATATCACTCAAGAAAAATTGAAGATAGGACTTGAGAACAAAGAAAATACTAACGAAAATATCAGTTTAGAAGAGGGTAATCCACAACTTCTAATATGCTTATATCTTATCAAGAAAAAGAGGTAATCTACTCTTAATCAAGATTAGACAAAGCTATGATATTGTAGGTGTACTCTTGTTAATCTGCCAAGGATAAGAACTTGATGAGAAAGCAATTCAGACAAGTGAGCCTTCACTCAAATAAAGGTAACAAAATATAAATAAACAAGTATGTATATTGAAAGAAAAACTAGAATGGCTATTGCCAAAAGACAAGAAATTTAGAGACCTTTGAAATTAGACTCGAAGCAAGAAAGGAATTGATAAGAGTGAAGAAGACTTCACTCTTGTCTCTATATATACTATCTAACTAGGGGCTATGTGGCGACGTTCTATAGGACCTCCAATAAGTATTGACTTTGTAGGACACATGCCTTGACTTTTAAGGCAAGTTTTTCAACATGTGGGCTACATAGTTAGCTTGGTCTTGAAGCTAACAACATGTGTGGCACATGGCCAACTTGTTGACCATGTTTCTAATCCAAAAAGTCAATTAAAGACACCTATATAGTCAAAGTAGCATCTATAAAGCTTCTACGAAGCTTCTATCTTAAATACTGTAGAATTAACTTACTTTTATCTACTATTATTTACTTCTATCTAATTATATATGTAATTACTGGCTTACATGAGTATGTCCGTGACAACCTAACCCAATTTATGCTAATACAAGACAAGTTGTTAAGAACACTAGAATGAAATACCAATGCAAGGCACCGGAAGAGTACTTAGTATGTCTAGATGTTATTGACGATTTTGATCATATAGTTGCATATTGGATGAATAGACAGGATGTTAATCACATTAATGCTATAGAACTGGAGTTGAAAAGTTCTAATTAATCAGATTTTATGAAAGATTCTGGACTTAAGCATAACATTATTCCAGAGACTCCTGAAATTCCACAATGTCAACCAATTAATTTAGTTACAGGGGAGGCTTTCCAAATCATTTAGATTTATGACGGTATAAAAGGCAAGGAGAAAGAAATTTGGATAGATTACTTTTTAATGCATAAAATTGTTTTGGCATGGTCGTATGTAAATTTGAAAGAAATTCCACTTGAAGTTTGTGAGTATCAAATTATATTGGAGGAGAATGCTACACTGGTGTGGCAAAGATAACATCAACTTAATCTAAAATACTCACTTATGATAAAAGAAGAACCGGATAAACTCTTGGAGGTTGGATTTATCTATCCAATTCCTTTCAGTGAATAGGTTTCACCAATTATTATGGTACTGAAAAAGAATGGAAAAGTTTGCATCTGTCAAGATTTTTGCAAATTAAATGTGGCTACCAAGAAAGATTATTTTTGTTTACCATTCATAGATAGTATATTGGATGCTGTCGCTGGACATGAATATTATTCATTTCTTGATAGATTCTTCGGTTATAATCAAGTTAAAATTGGACAAAGGAATATAAAAGAAGATCAATTAAAAACTACTTTTACTACGGATTGGAGAACCTTTGCCTATAAGGTTATGCCGTTTGGACTTTATTATGCACCAGTTATATTTAAAAGGATAATGATGCAAGCATTCCCAGATTATCTACGAATTTCAATGGAAATATTTTTAGATGATTTTTGTACATTTAGTATAAGAGCCAAGTATTTAGAATGTCTAGGTCAATGTTTGAATCAATGTACTAAATATGGAATTTCTTTAAATTCAAAAAAGTGTCAATTTTGTGTATCTTCTGATAAATTATTGGGTCATATAGTTTCAATAGCAAGCATTGCTATAAATCCGGATTAAATAAATTTTATAGTAAAATTAAAGCAACCACACACTGTTATGGATGTTCGAGTATTTGTCGGCCATGTCAGTTATTATCAGTAATTTATCTATCTATTCGCGGTTATATGCCTATCCTTAACAAATCTCTTGAAGAAACCACCAACTGATAGGATCAGTCCATTTTGGACAAAAGAATATATAATTGCATTCAAAACATTGAAACAAAAATTGATTTCAGCACTAATATTGGTCGCACCTTGTTGGACAAAATCATTCCAAGTTTATGTCGATGCATCTAATATTGTAATTGGTTCTGTGCTAAGCTAGAAAGATGACTGGGGTTTTGATCACCCTATTTATTATGCATGTCATCAATTGGTAGCAGTTGAAAGTTATTATACAACAACCGAAAGAGAAGCATTGGTGATGATTTATTCCATACAAAAGTTTCAATATTATCTTCTTGGTTATAAATTTTTTTTCCATGTTGACTTTAATGCTTTAAAATATATGATTAATAAGCCTTAATTGAGTAGTCATATTGTACGATGGATTTTACTCTTACAAGAATTTGACTTTACTATTCAAGTAAGACTACAAAAATCACATTCCAATGCGGACCATTTATCTCAGTTATCCAATATATTGGATAATGAATCCATTAACGATGCGCTACCCGATGTAGAATTGTTTGTGATAGATGTAATCACTTTGGAGTATAGTGAAATAATTCAATACTTAAAATTTCAAACCTTCTCATCCAATTTCAATGAGAAGCTTAAATGACGCTTAATATTAAAATGTACACCTTATACAATGATTGGTGAAGCTTTATATAAACAAGGCAAGGATGGATTTTTGCGACGTTGTATTTATCAGCCTGAAGTGAATAATATATTGGAAGGTTGCCACTTGGATAGTTATGGTGGACATTTTGCAGGGAACAGTACAACTCGTAAAGCTTTACAAGTTGATTATTGGTGGCCAATAATGTTTGCAGATGCCTACCAATTCGTCCATCATTGTGACCCATGTCAGAGAACAGGTCGATCTATTGGAACTTCAGCAATGCCATTGGTACCAATTTTGGCTCAAGCACCTTTTGAAAAATGGAGAATTGATTCTGTGGGCCTAATTGCATCCACCTCAAGAAACGGACAAAAACGATATACACTGGTAGCAACAGATTACGTAACAAAATGGACTAAAGCAATAGCTATGAAAATTGATAGTGCAAGTACAATAGCAACCTCTTTGTATGAAAATATTATTACAAGGTTTGGTTGTCCATGAGAATTAGTTAGTGATCGAGGAACTCATTTTATAAATAGTACAATCGAAGCACTTACGGCTAAATATGAGATAATATATCAAAAGACTACACTGTATCACCTTATAGCGAATGGAAAAATCGAAAAGAATAATAGAATTTTACGTAAAATCTTAACAAAAACAGTTTCAAGAGCAAGAACAGATTGGAACACTAAGTTGTTCGCAGCTTTATGGGCATACCATACTGCGTATAAAATTACTACCAATGCTATTCCTTTTCAATTGGTTTATAGCCAAGAAGCAATATTACCCATTGAATTGGAAGTCCAAAATTTACGAATTACTATGGATAATAGATTGGGAGATCAAGATTCCTTACGACACCATTTAAAAGAATTAAAAAAATTGGATGAAACTAGAGCCAATGCATTAATGATAATGGAAACTACACAAAAACGAAGGAAGACTTACTATGATAGTAAGCTTAGATCAAAGGCTTTTATGCCAAATGATTTGGTACTTCTTTATGATAGTCGATTTAAAAATTTCCAGGAAAATTTTAAGTTCGATGGCATGGACCATATAGAGTTATTGACGGATTTCCAAATAGTTCAATACAATTGGAAGATTTTATACATACTAAATTTATGACACGGATCAATGGCAATCGGCTTAAACTATACTATACATAAATCTGGGACGAGTTTTCTGTTACAAAAGGGGGAGTTGACCCAATTGATTGGACCATAGTTAGAAGTAGTAGGGAGGCTCTTGACAAGCATCGTATTTTCTTTTGTGGCTAAGAAAAAGATGGCGAATATGTTATGTAAGAAAGCAAGAATGGAGATTGATTGGAAGGAACGGTAAGATCAGCTATTGGTAGAGGTTGCGATGTTACAAACTAAACTAGTCGCATTAGAGAAAGAGGCCAATAATTGAGTGCAGACCAATACACCAGTTTTAGCGACAACACCTTCAAAGATACCTTTGAAATTAATAGAAGAATGGCAGAAGATGTTGGAGGAGCGCGACAATCAAATTGCTATCTTGAGTCTCAGGTACGGAAATTAGGTTTGATGAATGAAGATCTAATGGCACGTTTGGATGGAGAACCATCAAACACCGAGGCAGTTGACAAAAATGTAGTAGAGGAGAAGATCACTAATTCAAAGGGTGGTAAGCCAATGCCATTGACTGAAGAAGCCAATGCGACTACGTTAAGGCTAAATAATATTTGCGAGGACATTGCACAATTAGGAGTGGGGCTATGTAGAATAGGTAAATAAATTTTGAAGTAAGTTACTGGTTGGTTATTGACAACCTTAAAAATTAGATTGATGGTATGGCAATTTAGTTGATAATAGTAGGATGTTAGTGGAACAAATGGTTAAAAACTCAAAGGATCATAATCTTTGGAATCTGCTGGCCGACGGATCATCTTTTCGGTCGGATAAAGAGGTTGAAAAGTGGGAGATCAGAGCCAGACTGAGAATGGTAATCTGAGAGCCAGATTGAAAGTCGTAAGTCAAGAGTCAGACTGAGAGTTGTAAGCCAAGAGCAAGACTGAGAGTCATAAGCTGGGGTAAGCTTGGTGCTACATCTTTTTGTTTTTCTTATGAAGAATTGTGATTGATAGAAGTATTGTTGAATCGATAGTCGTAGAATGGATTATGTATTGAATTAAGATGGAAGTAGTAAGCCTTGATGTTTTGTAGTTTGATAAATGATTTCAGATAGCTCGAGTACAGTCAATTGTGACACTAACAAATCCTAATTCATATAACTAGTCTTTTTCCGTGTTTGAACCCACTTCTATTAGTTCAATTGCTTTGGTATACTGAAGCTTGAACACAACAAGAATAACAAGGAGTAAGACCCATCGGAGAATGCACCCATTCAATTGAGGCTTATTAATCATGTATTTGAGGGCATCATCATCTACATAAAATATAAACGGATATCCATGCAAATAGTACCAAAATTTTTGACTGAGTACATCATATCCAACGCTTCTTGTTCAATAGTAGTGTAATTATATTTGATAGCCACCAATTACTAACTGACATAATAGATAGGATGATCCAAACCCTTGTCATCCTTGTGAATTAGCACTGATCTAATAGCCACATTGGATGTATCAATGCAATGTATGCATGAAAGGACTTTGAACAACGAGAGACTATCAATATTGGTGCAGAGACCAATTTTGACTTCAACACTTCAAAGGCCATGGTAGACTCCATTGTCTAGATGGAACTAGTCCCATGTGACGGAGGTTTCTTCAGTATGTTTGTTAAAAGTTGATAAATAATAACGATCAAACAAATGAATTGTCGATAATAATTGACATGATCGACAAATCCTCGAATACCAAAGAACATCTCTGGTCTAGGCAAGTTCATGATATGCTTCACTTTGTTAAGATCCGTAGCAATACTACGACTAGATACGATATGTCCCACAAATTTTCTGGATAGAATACCAAATTGACACTTATTTGAGTTCAATGATATCTCAAACTTAGTGCACTAAGCTAAACATTTGCCTAGACAATTAAGATGATCTTGTTTGGTACTGAATGCATAGAAGTCATCTAAAAAGATCTCCATAAATATCCAGAGATAGTCTTTGAAGGTGTAGAATAAGCAGTTATTTTTAACATATAGATATCTAATGTACAGTGTAAACAGGGATAGATAACTACTGAAAAGGTAGTTCAGCAGATAGAATGGATGAATAATTAGGAAAAGTAGTTATCATCTGTAGTATAGGAATTGGTATCTCGAGATAGTATAAGAAGGATGGAAGAGGGGAAGAAAATGCCAGATTGCGATAGTACTGAATCAGGGATAAGCTTGGTGCTATCTCTTCTTCTTAGTTTTTTTTTGTTTCTTTTGTGTTAGTGTTGATTCTAATGAAGAGAATCAATTTAATGAATCAATGTTTGATTTACGAAGTTATTTATAGATCACTGTTTTTCAATTGTTGTGAAAGATTGATGATGTATAGAAGTTTCCAGCCATTGTTTATCGCAAGGTTGTAAGTTCAATGGAGAAGAATTGTAATCAAAGAAATTATCTCGATCAGATTTTGTGGATTGAAATTTATTCATTCCAGTGTTTAGGTTGTGCTTGTCTATTTGTCAATTACACAGTGTATTGAAATCGATGTCGTAATTGTTATCATATTGATATGAAAGAGTGGACAGTAGGAGAAAAAGTTAAGTGTTCTTCGGTATTGTAAGCATTCAGCAGTAGCAGTTAATTGTGTGACCTTAATAATTGGAGCTCATATACATGGTCTTTTCCTATGTTCGAATTCTTTTGTAAGGATTTATTTTGGGAGGTTTCTTCCGGAATAAGTAAAACGACAACCACATTTTGGCACCGCTGTTAGAGATTGACAACATTATTGAGTGTTAGGAGTTAACTGTCAAAGCAGTAAAAGAGATTAGGAAGCAAACTCAGTAGAAATAATGAAAGAGTATGATTATTAAGAATGAGAATTTAACAGCAAAGAAAACAAAGCAATCAAAGGAAAGAATACAGAGATCACAAGGAAGAAATTTGTTGCGTAATGAGCAAGATTGCAAATTAAAAAAGAAGCATCAATGAAGTTGGATTAAGCCATGGTTGCATGCCTGTCGACATATTCGATCGTACCCAGAAGACGATCGACCTCTAATATTTCAGAAGTACATACTGTTGAAGAAATTGCCAAGAGCACTCGCAAAGAGCATTGCTAATAATCCAGCATATCTCTTGAAGTTGTTAACGGAAAGCGAGGAAGGCACAGAGGAATTAGGTACTCCATTGGATATTTTCTAAATTGGAGATACGTCCAATTCTACTAAGATTGGTTCTGAAGATCAGCATAAATCACTTGCCAATAAAGACCAATTCAAAGTATATCAAAACCTATCATTTTCACCTCATACTCAACCAGTAAAATTATTTGAGGATAATAATAGTCAATCGAGAAGGCCTAGAAGTTTGAAAAAGACTTTTGTGGGAGATAATTTTTATTTTAATAAGAAATTGAGCGGAACATTGACATCTTTATTATTGTTCGGAGGACCAATGGTTTTGATTGCAGTTCAAATGGGTGTGTGGGCGATCAAATGACTAGCGTCATGTCATTACCTACTTTTTGGAGTTTGCTAGGTGCGGATCCATATCAATATTTGTCTCAATTTTTGACGGCTTGTGTAGCAAATAATGGCAGAAGTGAAGATATTTAGTTAAGATGGTTGCCAGCGACATTGAAAGACACAGCATTTGAATGGTATAATGGCCAACCTGTAGGACAATTTATCAATTGGAAGGCATTAAAAAATATATTTTTAGTCCATTTTTGACTAATCGATTTTGAAGAACATCTTAGAAAAAAAATTAATAAACAGCAAAATTATACCAAGGGAAGCGATACAGTCATATTATGGTTGTGTAGTAGATATACTTCGAAAATGGCCAAATAACCAAATACCGATATCGTTTGTGTTGTCCATATTAGTTAATGGACTATACCCACTAAAATTAAAGATGTTTGTAAAGGAGGTCTAATCAGCCACCATTGCATCATCTCTTGATCGAATAAAAGTATGAGAGGAATGTCACTATGACCTGAACTTAACAGTTGGAGCCACGATGATTCCATCTCAAAGAGGTTATCAAATGACAAATTGGAATGACACATCAAAAAGTTCTCTGGAAAGGAATGATTATGGTACAATTCCATAGGAAATAGTGGATGCTGTTCCATTGCAGGCTGTATCACCATCATCACACCCGTATGCGCCTTATTCCGCATATCAAAAATCAATACCTACGAAGGAATTGTCAAATGCATTGGTATCAAGGGATCCCAATGAGTCATTGCTATTAATATTGACAAAAAAAAATGGATGAATTGGCTATGAATCTGGCCAAGGATAAAAAAAAAAAGGCATAAACCAACCAATATGCATCCCAATATCTGGTGCAGCAATTATAAGGGACAAGGTCATTTAGTAATAAAATATCCTTTACCACCCCAAATGACTGTACAATATATCTTTTGCTGGACAAGCATATTACCACCAACTGTTGGAATTTACAGAAGCAACAACAATTCAGTAACCAGATAATAATTCAACCAACTTCGTGGGATGTCAATCAAGTACAAACAAATAATAAATTTGGTTGAAATGGAAATCGAGCCAATAAGCAAAACAAGAATTATTCTAATTTCTTCAACTCTAAATTTTACCAAGAAGGTGTATCCAATACTCACGGATTGGTGATGAACCAACTAGGATACCATCAATATCCACCCATGACAAAGCCAATGCCAGACTCTACAGTAACAATGGATCAACTAGGATCCTTTACTCATGTGACATGGAACAGATCTAGCCATTATATACCAGTAGAGACACCCATTATCCCTAAAGGAGTTGGCAGGAGACCACTTCATTGCTATCATTACACACAAATCACACATTATGCGAGTGAATGTCCTAATCCAAGGGCCAATGATGACTATGCTCCAATATGTAGAAATTGGAAGCAGTCTGGTGACACTTATCAGCAGGGCAATACGCCCTTTAATTATAATAATCGGGACCAACAAATACAAACAAGCCAACCAGCAGAGGACAAAGGTCCTGTTCAACGAGACTCACTAGTACATCGTATCGAGGTGGTGAACGCAGTGCTTACCAGAGGCCAACAAAAAGACAAGAATCTAATTCAAGACCTGGATGAATCAATCATAGGAAAACAAGTAGTGTCGTTCATAGGGCTAAACAAACCAATATCAATATTGCGACGTATCCTAATATTAAGACCTCAATAGACTGAGGAACTTAATTCGATTCCACGTGCCAATTTATCGAGACCATCAAGAATGATCCCAATCGACCAACTACCAATACCTAAACAGCCCAATATAAGATCTTATGCATTAAAAGAACCTTTAGTGATAGAAAATTTGGTGAAGTTATCAACGGCAATCCCAATCGCCAGAAAGAAATTGCTGCCAAATAGAGTAAAATGGAAACCAATGAAATGCAGAAGAGCATTAGAAATTACTCTCAACCTGGAACCCTACGACATTCTGAAGGATTTGGATGTTATTTAGCCTTCAATTATAATGAAGCAAATTTTGGCTGTTGCACCAAAATATCAATCTATATTGAATTTAGTGCTAATACGACAAATATTCCGCACTAAAGAAATTTATGAAGTTAGCTTAAACTCAAATCCGGGAGTACCAACAATCAATGTATGAATAGATGGTATTTTAATTCCAGGGATACAAGTCGATGGTGGGTCCAATGTGAATTTAATGAACGCGGATATAATGGAGGACTTGGATCTTAAGCAATTGCTACCTACGACATTAATCTTGTAAATGGTAGATCATAGTCGGGTAAATCTAATAGAAATCTTATGTAATATTGCCACTATAATCATAGAATTGACATACAAAATTGATTATATTATATTCTAATTATAGAATTCTATATTATCATATCCCATTTTACTGGACAGACCTTGGTTTTATCAAGTCAAAGCTAAGAATGATTGGAGTCAAGGCACATTGACAATTGGTAAAGATCAGGACCAAATTGTTCTACAAATGTACCCGATACAATATCATGAAGAATCTCAATTGCCAGAATCAAAATTTACATCGAACAACGAGAGTCAATCGATTGAGGAAGATGCTGATGCTATAGGTTCACCGCAATTTGAGGTAGGACAAAACACTTCAACAGCAAAGGCAGGAGTCTATCAATGTGGAGGTCTCGACGAATATTTACTGCACCAGGAGGATGCAACTAACTCAGATCATGCTATTGCCAAATGGATGAACAATCCTATAGTCAATAGAGTCAGCACATTGGAACCAGATTTGGCTGGTTCTCATATGTCGAATAATACAAGATATTTAAATCACAAGAAGATAATTAAATCAGAGGTTCAAGAAGACCCTGTGTGTCAATCCATTAATCTGGGCACCAACAAAATGCCACAGCTAATTAAAATATATGCCAGTATTATAGGTACAGAATTAGATGCTTGAATATAGTTTTTTTTTTGTCACAAATCTGCCTTTGTGTGGTTGTATGTGGATTTAAAAGGGATTCAAGCCAACGTGATTGAGCACTAGATTATTTTGGAGGAGGGTATTATGCCAATTTGTCAAAGACAATCCCAGCTTAACCCAAAATATTTTCTTTTAGTGAAAGTAAAATTGGATAAAATTCTTGACGTGGGTTTTATTTATCTTATTCTGCATAGTATATGGGTGTCGCCAATCATGATAGTACCGAAGAAAAATTATACAATCAGGATATGTCAAGATTTTTGAAAGTTAAATGCGGCTACTAAGAAGGATTATTTTCTATTACCATTTACAGACAGTATTTTGGACGCAGTGGTCAAACATGAATGTTACTCATTTTTGGACAGATTTTTGGGCTATAATCAAATTAAAATTACGAAAGAGGACTAGTTGAAGACTACATTTATCACAGATTGGGATATATTTGCCTGTAAAGTAATGTCATTTGGGTTATATAATGCCCCAGTTACTTTTCAATGGATAATGATACAAGCGTTTCAAGATTACCTACGTTTATGAATGGAGATATTTTTGGACGGTTTCTATATCTTTAGTATAATGACTGAACATCTAGCATGCCTGAATAACTATTTGAATCAATGTGACAAGTATGGGATATCTCTAAATTTGAAGAAGTGTCAATTTGGCATACCATCAAAAAAGCTATTGGGACAAATTGTCTCTGTTGAAGGTGTCGCAATGGATCCCAATAAAGTTACTTATATATTGAATTTACTAAAGCCAGATACGATATCGAGCGTGTGCAGTTTCATTGGCCATGTCAACTATTATCGGTGTTTTATTGAATCTATTGCAGTTATCTGTCAATCGTTAATCAATTTGTTAAAAAAACCCCCATCAAACGGATCTAGCCCAATATGGATTGAAGACTATACTTTCACATTTGACGAAGTGAAACAGAAATTGGTATCTACCCCAATTCTTATAACATCTTGTTGGACAAAATCGTTTCATGTCTATGTGGACGTGTCCAATATTGCTATTGGATCCATTCTCAGTCAAAAAGATGAAAAAAGATTAGATCATCCCATATATTATGCGAGCTGACAATTTATTGTTGCAGAATGAAATTATAATACTACCGAGCAAGAAGCCCTTGGAATGATCTACTCTGTACAAAAATTCCACCACTATCTACTTGGATATCCATTTGTGTTCCATATTGATCATGATGCACTTAAGTACATGATAAATTGTCACGGTGTCGTAGCCATAATCATGTAAGCTAATAATTACATATAGAAATAGGTAGAAGTAAGTAAAAGTAAATAAAAGTAAGTTAATTCTATAATATTTAATATAGAAGCTTCCTAGAAACTTCCTAGACGCTGCTTTGACTTCATAGGTGTCTTTAATTGACTTTTTGGATTAGAAACATGGTCAACAAGTTGGCCATGTGCCACACATGTTGTTAGCTTGAAGATCAAGCTAACTATGTGGCCCACACGTAGAAAAACTTGCCTTGTAAGTCAAGGCATGTGTCCTACAAAGTCAACACATATTAGAGGTCCTATAGAACGTCGCCACGTAGCCCCTAGTTAGATAGTATATATAGAGACAAGAGTGAAGGCTTCTTCACTCTTGTCAACTCCTTTCTTGCTTCTAGTCCAGGTTCAAGAGTCTTTAGTTTCTTGTCTTGTGGCAATAGCCATTCCAGTTTCTTTTTAATATACTTACTTGTTTATATTTTGACTTATTATATCGAGATAGCCTTTTGGTGTATATTTTCCCTCATCGAGTCTTTGTCCTTGACAGATTGACAAGACTACACTTACAATATCAGAGCTTTGTTTTTCTTGAATAAGAGTGGATTATCCCTTTCTCTTGACAAGACATAAGTGTATTAGAAGTTTGTAAATTACCCACTTTTAAACTGATATTGTTCTTAGTATCTTCTTTGTTATCAAGTCTTTCTTTTCTTTTGTCTTGAGCAGTATCAAACAAATTTTTCTTCTTAGTGTCATTATGGCAGAGCTTGTTGAAATGAAGAGTGCAATGGCACAAATGCAAGAGCAAATGAGGGAGTTAATGCTTGCGATGCATCAACTCAATTCACCAACACAGGAAAGAACAAGAATAGCAGAAAGTGGGGATATAGAGATGATCGGAGCTGCTTCAACATCTACAACAAATCACGTTCCTTCTTCAATTGTATAACACCCAATAAGCACTAGAGAACCAAGAATTGCCTTACCCGAGAAATTTGATGGTACGAGATCAAAGTTTCGAGGGTTCATCAATCAAGTACAATTGGCAATTGAACTTCAACCGCACAGCTATCCAACTCCAGGATCACAAGTCAGGTTTATTGGCACTCTACTTTCTGGTTCTGCATTATCGTGGTTTTCGTCTTTTCTTGAACAACGAAATCCAATATTGGATAATTTGGAAGCTTTTTTAGTCAAGTTTCGATCTATGTATGGTGAACACGATGCAACTCGTGTTGCAACAAATAAGATCCGAATTCTGCGACAAGGAAATCGCTCAGTAACAGTGTATGCTTCACAATTTCGACAACTTGTAATTGACATCAAGTGGGATGATGCTGCACTCATCAGTCAATTTCTTTATGGATTGCAATACGAAGTAAAGAAATTGATGCTCAACTTACCTGATCCTCAAACTTTGAGTCAAGCAATCGATTTTGCAGTAAAATGTGATAATCGACTTTTCGAATTTCGATCCGAGAATCATTCACGGGAACCTCAACGTTATTACTCAATGGTAACATCAACATCTTTGCCAAACGTACATTCGGAAGTAGAAGACATGTAAATTGATGTGGTACGTTTTAAACCCCTAACTGAGCAAGAAAAGATTCGTCGTCATCAAGAAGGATTATGTTTATATTACGGAGAACCTAAGCACACTGCTCAACATTATCCAAAGAAACGACGCAACTATAAAATGAGGGGTACGACGGTCAAAGAAGACAACATGTCGGAAAACGGATTCGTCCAGCTACAATAGGGACCGTGCAGCTGGAACCTTGTACAATTCTTAATGAAGGTCCTATCTTCTCCTCAAAACCCTCTCCTTGTTTTATAATAGACTTATATTTAGGACCTAAGAATTACAAAGCCTCTACTTTATTAGATTTGAGAGCCTCAGCATGTTTTTTAGATGAACAATTTGTTAAAAGTCGTAAACTACCCTTTGTACAGAAACCTAAACTAGTACATGTAGAAGTCATAGATGGTCGTCCCTTGTCTTCTGGAGATGTCACTCATGAACTCATCCTATAAAAGTAACAATAGACGGTCATGATAGCTACATAGCTTTTAACATAATTAAATCCCCGTCCAATCCACTTATTTTAGGTTTATCCTGGCTAGAAAAATATAACCCTCGAATAGATTGGAATTCGCATAAACTTGACTTTTCCTAGAGCGTTATTAATAATTCTATTAACCAAGTAAAAAATTATAAGTCTAGTATAGTAAAATCCGTACTGATAGGTGCAAAAGTATTTATACACGCAGCAAAAGAAGGATCAACTTTTGCTATTTATGCTGCACCTATTTCTGAAAACGTAAAGACTTCAAGTGGCATTCCAAGTCAATATCAGGAGTATCAAGACGTTTTTGAGAAAAAGAATGCAGATATTCTTCCTGAGTATCGCCCATATGATTGTTCAATCGACCTCAAGGAAGGAACTCAGCCACCATTTGGACCAATTTACAGTTTATCACAAGATGAGATGGCTGAACTCAAGACATATATTGACGAGAATTTAGCGAAGAATTTCATACGCCATTCAAAATCTCCAGCAGGAGCTCCAATTCTATTCGTAAAGAAAAAAGATGGATCTTTACGAATGTGTGTTGATTATCGAGGACTCAACAAGATCACAATCAAGAACAGGTATCCATTACCTTTGATATCAGGACTCCTTAACCAGTTGAATCAAGCTAAGATCTATACAAAAATAGATCTAAGAGGAGCATATAATCTAGTACGGATCAAAGAAGGAGATGAATGGAAGACTGCATTTCGAACCAGGTATGGACATTTCGAATATAATGTCATGCCTTTTGGACTCACAAATGCACAAGCTGCTTTTCAACATCTCATGAATGATGTATTTCGTGAATTCTTAGACAATTTTGTCGTCTGCTATCTAGACGATATCTTGATCTATTCTAAGAACGTCGAAGAACATGAAATACATGTTCGTCAAGTATTACAAAAACTTAGAGATGCAGGATTGTATGCCAAGATGGAAAAGTGTGTATTTCACACTACTCAAGTTGACTTTTTAGGATATATCATTTCAAATGATGGTCTCATGATGGATTCTAAGAAAGTCCAAACAATCATGGATTGGAAGATTCCAAGGACAGTAAGAGATGTCCAATGTTTCTTGGGATTTGCCAATTACTATCGGATCTTCATCAAAGATTTCTCACGAGTTGCAGCTCCACTTACACGCTTGACTAGTAGAGATAAATTCCAATGGAATCAAGAAGCGGAAGCAGCATTTGAAGCCTTGAAGACATCGTTTGTCTCTGCACCAGTCTTATATCGTGTTGACTTTTCCAAGGCATTTTTTATGGAAACAGATGCATCAGATGTTATGATTTTCCAATAGCTGGACACTTTAGATATAATAAGACTTTGGAACTCATATCAAGAGATTTTTGGTGGCCACAAATGTGAAAGTCAGTCAAAGACTTTGTAGAATCATGTGATATTTGTTCAAGATCAAAAATTCCTCATCATCGACCTTACGGACTTCTTCAGCCATTACCTATATCAGAACAACCATGGTCTTCTGTTTCTATGGATTTCATCACAGATCTTCCAAGCTCAAGATCTTATGATTCTATATTTGTGATAGTAGATCGTTTCACCAAGATGGTACATTTTGTGCCATGTACAAAATCTATCACAAGTGAAGAAACAGCTAAGCTTTTCATTGATAATATCTATCGCTATCATGGATTACCTAAAGATATCATATCAGATAGGAGAACTCAATTTGTGTCAAGATTTTGGAGGACCCTTTTCAAGATTTTAAAAGTGGACATAAAGCTATCTTCGGCTTTCCATCCTCAAACTGATGGACAAACAGAGCGCGTAAACCAAGTCTTGGAGCAATATTTAAGGTGTACTATCAACTACCAACAAGATGATTGGACAACCCTTCTGCCATTGGCAGAGTTTGCTTATAATAATATGGTACATTCTTCCATGCAACAAACACCTTTCTTTGCCAATTATGGCTATCATCTACGACTTGATACTTTTGATTTTTCAAAAGTTGATAATCCTGCAGCAGAAGATATGGCAAATCGGTTGTCAAAGTTACATACAATAATGAAGACGCAATTGAAGGAAGCTCAAGAACGACAAAAGATAAACGCAGATCTATATCGTAAGGAGCAACCACAAATCAACGTGGGTGATAAGGTATGGCTACTTCGTCGCAATATCAAGACTACTCGACCTTGTGACAAGTTGGACTATCGTAGGCTTGGCCCTTTTTCTGTTTCTGAACAAATCAACCCAGTTGCATATCGGTTACATCTACCGGAGTCAATGAAGATCCATCTTGTATTCCACGTGTCTCTTCTTGAACCATATAAGACAGTGGATATACAAGGAAGAAGACAAATGCCACCTACTCCTATAGAAGTAGATAATAATGAAGAATTTGAGGTGGAAGAGATATTAGACTCAAGACGGCGCCGAAATAAGCTAGAATATCTTGTTCATTGGCACGGATATGATATTAGTGAATGCACATGGGAGTCATCCAGGAATCTAGCAAATGCATCACCTAAAGTCAAAGTTTTTCATCAACGACATCCATCAAAACCAAGATGAAAATCTCTCTTATAAAAGAAACAAGTTTGAGGCAAGATAACATTCAATTTCCTATCCTTGTTTGTCACTTATTTACATTTGTGATGCTAATTAGATGGAGAGCCAACAACCAGTGGATTCAACTCAAGAACCTTCGTTTGCTGACCTGCCGGACAAGACATTACGATTGTCACAACCTTCAAGATGACGCAATCGAGATGAAGATCTTCAAGAACGACATGTTCTTCCTCGAATAGATGGTGAAATACAACGCATTTGGTATCACGATTTGGGAAGGGACTCTCGATGTTTGGTGATTTTGCTAGAGGTAGGAACAACTCCTGATGGTGTTCCGAATATTCTATTCGAAGGAAGTTACGAAGGCCTCAACAATGATCAAATAACTGGGTGGTCTTCCCACCCTGATATGGGACACTACCGATGGTTGAGAGGCCCTATCAATCATCTTCGAAGAGAACAGAGATCAGAGTATGTGGCGAATACAATTCGTCGCATCATAGATTTCCTCAACATATGATGACCGCTCCTCATGGAACTCGTCTCTAGAAGAGGAGGTAATGTCACGGTGTCACGGCCATAATCATGTAAGCTAATAATTACATATAGAAATAGGTAGAAGTAAGTAAAAGTAGATAAAAGTAAGTTAATTCTATAATATTTAATATAGAAGCTTCCTAGAAACTTCTTAGACGCTGCTTTGACTTCATAGGTGTCTTTAATTGACTTTTTGGATTAGAAACGTGGTCAACAAGTTGGCCATGTGCCACACATGTTGTTAGCTTGAAGATCAAGCTAACTATGTGGCCCACACGTAGAAAAACTTGCCTTGTAAGTCAAGGCATGTGTCTTACAAAGTCAACACATATTAGAGGTCCTATAGAACGTCGCCACGTAGCCCCTAGTTAGATAGTATATATAGAGACAAGAGTGAAGGCTTCTTCACTCTTGTCAACTCCTTTCTTGCTTCTAGTCCAGGTTCAAGAGTCTTTAGTTTCTTGTCTTGTGGCAATAGCCATTCCAGTTTCCTTTTAATATACTTACTTGTTTATATTTTGACTTATTATATCGAGATAGCCTTTTTGTGTATATTTTCTCTCATCTAGTCTTTGTCCTTGATATAAATAAACCTCAATTGAGTGGATGAATTTCTCGATGGATGTTACTTCTCCAAGAATTCAACTTTACGAGTAACGTTCGATCCAGCAAGAAATATGCCAATGCAGATCACTTATCCCGTTTATCTAATATACTGGATAATAAGTCGATAAACGATGCTCTTTCGGACGCACAACTATTCGCTGTGGATATCATTACATCCGAATATGATAAATTGATCTAGTATCTAACATTTCAGATTTTTTTCATTTCTTATAATGAAAAATTAAAGAAGCGTCTGATTTTAAAAAGTGCGCTACATACCATGATTGAAGATGCCTTGTATAAATAAGTGCGGGATGGAATTTTATACTGTAGCATCTTTCAAAGTGAAGTTCGTATAATTTAGGGAGGATGTCATTTGGACAGTTGTGGAGGACATTTTGTGGGTGATAGCGTCGCACGTAGGGCTTTAATGGCTGGATATTTGTGGCCAATAATATTTTTAGATGCACACTATTATGTTCGTCATTGTGATCCTTTTCAATGAATTGGTCGCCCTACTGGAACTTTTGCAATGCCATTGGTACCAATTTTGGCACTGGCACCATTCAAAAAATGGGGTATTGACTTTGTCGAGCCTATTGCTTCTCAAAATGGCCATAAATGTTATATTCTAGTAGCCACTGATTATGTCACCAAATGGGCGGAGGCCATGGCAACAAAAACTAATAATGCCCATATCGTAGCAATATTTTTATATGAAAACATTATCACTCGTTTTGGCTGTCTGAAAGAATTGGTTAATAATCACAACATATATTTTATTAATACAACAATTAAAGCATTAATAACGAAGTATGACATCAAGCAACGCAAAACTAAACCTTATCATCCACGAGCCAATGGACAGATCGAAAAGACCAATGGTATCCTATGTAAGATCTTAACAAAGACTATTTTAGGAGCGGGAACCAATTGGGACACTAAATTGTTTGCAGCTTTATGACGTACCATATTGTATATAAAATAACTACTAATTTTATTCCATTTCAATTGGTATACGATTAGAAGGCAATTCTATCAATTGAACTGGAAGTCCAAAGTTTACAAATTATGTTAAATGAACGTTTGGAAGACAGAGAATCTTTTCATTATAGGTTAGTCCAATTGGAGAAATTGGATGAAGCTAGGGCTATGGCTCTCTTGATTATGGAAGCTACACAACGCTACAAAAATAGTTATTACGATAGTAAGTTACAGCTAAAATATTTTATGCTCAATGATCTGGTGCTACTTTATGATAGCTACTTTAACAACTTTCTCGGTAAATTTCAAGTACGATGGCATGGACCATATTGGATGGTGGAAGGTTTCCCTAATGGTTTCGTTCAATTGGAAGATTTTTTGGGAACCTACTTTCCAACACGTGTTAATAGGAATCGATTATGTCTATATTATACATAAACCTAAGATAGATTTACTCAGTGGAAGGAGGGAGTCTCCGTAATAATGATTACCGACAGGATTGGAAAGGTTGTGATAGTTTAGAAACGATTGGTGGTTAATTTTGGATACTGAAATTGACTAGTCAGGAAATTAGACATTCTTAATTAGACGTGAGATTAAGGTACACTGGATTAGATGTTCTTGATTCGGACCTTGAGTAAGCAATTAAGAGCGGGGCACTCATAGAAGGTTTCATTGTTACAAATTTCAGACATTGTGCTTTGAACTATAAGCTTTACAACAGTAATCAGTAGTAGTGTTAGTGTGAGGAGTACTGAGAGTTTGATTTTCACAATGTCAATGAAAAGAGTAAAGAGAGCACCGAAATGATCAAAAAGTCACCGCAATGTGAAGTCTAAGTGCGATCTAGGATCGCCATCTCTTGTAGTTATCACCAACATGGAACCGATGAGGTTAGATATCTGTTGGTCATTGAAAAGGCAAAAAGATTTTAGAAATGTACAATTATTTATGTTTTTGCAAGGATCGAATAAACTACCACCAATTGATGTAGAATGGGTGGCAGAATATATAAAAAATTATGATCCAGAGGATAGTTCGAGTGTGATAAGAGGAGTCTTGATTGGGATAGAGGAGAATATCTTATACAAGGTCTTGCATTTATCAACCGGAGAGCTTGAGGTGGGAGGAGATGCTGTTGTACTGTAAATACTTAGAATATGTAAAAATTAGTTAAAACATATTATATGTTGATAAATCTAGATGTGTGTTAGAGTGGCTAGTAGATTAAATTAAAAGGAATTGGTATAAGAAACTTTACTTTATTTCTTTACTTCTTTTGATTTTGACATTAATATATATATATATATATATATATATATAGGACCTAAATGTTTACTATGAAGCCTTGGGAGAAGGTGGAAGCCTAAAGATAAAAATCTAAACTAATAGGAGGCTAATTGGGAGGGATGAAAGCAAGGCATGGTTGGATGAAGGTAAGGAATGAAGAACTTCATCCCTATTGGTCAAATACCATGTCCAATGGGCTTTCAGGAGGCTGCCTACGACCTTAAGAAGGATTTCGGTGATTTCAAAGAAGGCATTTGGAGATTACAAGCTAGGATTGTAAAGTTTAGGATTTGGGGTACAATTTGTGTGCAAAAATTAGAGAATTTGGAATTAGGGTAAAAAAATTATAGCCGTTTGAAGTTAAGGTGTTTACTTAAGATATACTGTTACTCTTTTGAGAGTACGAGGAGTTTAATAGTAGCTTTTGAAGATCGGAAGGTGTGACTAGAACAACGATTTTAAGGCCTACATCTTTCATAAAAGAATTATTACTTTTGGAGTTCATATGAAGGATTTGTAAGGAGTTGAAGGCGGTGCTTCCAAATTAAAGGCGGTAAGTAAGTGGTTTTGTTTGCAGTAATGGTTGGAGCCATAACTTGAGTAGTTGGATCACTGTTTATTTATGAATCACTATTTATCAATTGTTGTGAAAGATTGATGATGTATGGAAGTTTCGAGCAACTGTTTATCACAAGGTTGTAAGTTCAATGGAGAGGAATTGTAATCGAAGGAATTATCTCAATCAGATTCTGTGGATTGAAAGTTGTTCGTTCCAGGATTTGGGTTGTGCTTGTGTATTCGTGAATTATACAAGGTACTGAAATCGATGTCGTAATTGTTATCATATTGATATGAGAGAGTGGACAGTAGAAAAAAAAGTTAAGTATTCTTCAGTATTGTAAGCATTCAGCACTAGCGATTAATTGCGTGACCCTAACAATTGGAGCTCATATACATGGTCTTTCCCTATGTTCGAATTCTCCTATATGGATTTATTCTGGGAGGTTTCTTTTGAAATAAGTAAAATGACAACCACAGAAGGCCTAAGTCAACATTCTCTGAAACGTGGCTAGGGCATTACATAACCCAAAAAGCATCACGTGATAAGCAAATGTACTTCAATCCATAGTAAAGGTCCTCTTGAGCTGGTCTTCCATTGCAATTTAAACTTGATTATATCCAAAAAATCCATTGAGGAATGAATAACATTTGTGATCGGCCACGACGTCCAATATACTATCTATGAAAGGTAATGGAAAGTAATCTTTCTTGGTGGTCGCATTAAGTTTCTGAAAACTTGACAAATGTGGATTTTCTTATTCTTTTTTGGCACCATGACGATTGGAAAAATCCACTCACTAATTGGTAGTAGATTAATAAACCCAATGGCAAGAAGCTTGTCTAATTCCTCCTTCACCATGAGAAAATATTTAAGATTAAAGTGATGTTGCCTCTACCATACCAGTTTAGTGTTCTCCTCTAAAATGATACGATGTTTATAGACTTTAACGGGAATATCTTTTAAATCAGCATAAGTCCAAGCAAAAGCGGACTTATGATGCAAGAAAAATTTTGTCCAATAGGTCAACTCTTGCTCCTTAATACCTTCATAGACCTTATTTGTCCGAGGTGCTAGTGTGGTCACTAAGTTGATAGTTTGATATAAAGGTACAACATCGATGTTCTGTTTCAACCCGTGCGCTGGTTTAAAATCAATCGGTAAGTCTGACATATGGAAAGTACTAAATCTTCTGTCCAAGGCACTAACATGGTGCACATCATACTTGATCATCCAATCAATACTAACAGAATTAGAGTTTTTCGAATCCATCAAGTATATCAAGTACTCCCTTGAACCTCCACATTAATACACCACTCTAGGATGGTTTGCTGCCTCCTCAAGCGACTTCGTAATTGATACAATTGTATCATCATTGGAGCTAAGCTCATCGTCTAATATCAATTCGGATGCTGGTAATTGAGACTCCTCGTGATAGTGTATTGGGTACATTTGTAATACCATTTTGTCACCACCCTTGCCAATTGTCAAAGTAATTCGACCTCAATCATTCTTGGCCTTTGCTTGATAAAGCCAAGGTCATCTTAATAAAATTAGATATGATAAAGTTGAACGTTGTAGCCAAAAGATGATATAGTCGATTTCATATGCAATACTAGCAATTATAGTTTGAACATTCCATTAAATATCTATTGGTTTAATCCGACTATGATCTGCCATCCATAATACCAATATTGTGGGTACTAAGTGTTTCAAATCTAAAGCATCTATTGTATCAATGTTCATTAAATTGACATTGGATCCGCCATCCATATGAACATCGAAGATCATAACACCGTCAATCAAAACATCGATGGTTGGTGCACCTGGGTGAAGGTTCAAACTGACTTCACAAATTTCGTTATTAAGTTGCTTATGCCATGTTAACGATGAATTCAATGTAGAATAACACTCTGGTGCGACCGCTAGAAGTTACTTCATAGAAATAGAAGGCTGAATAGCATCCAGATCCTTCAAAATGTCATAGGATTATATATTTAGGATAATTTCTAATACTTTCTTTTTTTTCATTGATTTGAGTTTAATTCCATGAAGAAAGATATTCTTCTGTCTAAGATTCGGAATTGAAACAACAGACAGAGTTTTCTTAGAATTCACGCCTATGAGAGGATCTTTCAATAGAAAGGATGTTTTCTGAAATGGCATAGAGAACAAAATTGCTTAGAATGAAACTAAAGCATCCATAATTGGTACCTCATTAGGGTACACAATCGATTCAGGTCTTATACTAAGTAAGAGGCTTATAGAATAGATATTAGTTCGTTTTTGTAAGATATTAGTAAAATAGACTAATAGGCCATAGAATAGTCAGTTCAAGAGGACAGATGGTTGATTTAGTTATTAAAAGTGGTTATTATAGGATTACAATTAGAATCTAAAAATCAATAGTAATTATATAGGAGTTGTAGAAGTTTGTTGGGGTACCAGACTGTGATAGTCATGAGCCGAGGTTAAGCTTGGTGCTACCTCCTTGTTTCTTTGTTGTTGAAGAATAATGGATAGTTTCTTAATATTGAGAAGTGAGTCTGTGGAATAAATCAGAGATTGATTTATGGATTTTTGATTATGTAATTAGAGTACTATGTGATTGAATTATATGAAAAGTTATTGGAAGATTGATTATGGATGGAAGATTATGATTGTTATTTATTGAGAGTTGTGTGTGTGTGTTTCGATAGAAGAAGTCTGTGATTACAGGAATTTTGTGAATTCAGATGGGTTGGAGTGAAGTTTGTTATTCTTGGTGTTGGATGGAATTTATGTATTTTGAGTGATCTTTTAAGAGTGCAAGGTTGCACATTATGGTTATCAGTTGATGAAGGAGTATTGTTATTGAGAGAAAGCATTGTAGTATTTCTTGGTATTTTAGTGGTTCGAATTACGGTTAATTGAGTGACCCTAATATGTTAGTTCATGCGCTTAGTCTTTCCTTGAGTACAAATCCCCTTCTACAAGTTTATTCTGAAAAGAATTTGTAGAATAAGTAAAATGATTATTATATTTTGGTGCTGCTGTTGAGAATTGACAATAGCATTGAGTATTAGGAAATAACTGCCCGATGAGTAGTTGGGAAATATGAAGCAAATTCAGCAGTATATAATGAAAGATTATGGTTATAAAGAATGAGAACTTAACAGTAAAGAAAATACGGCAGTCGAAAGAACGAATAGAGAGATCACAAGAATGAGAATCGTTGCAAAATGAGTAAGAACGTAAGTTGAAAAGGAAGCGTCAACAAAGTTGGATTAAGCCATGGTTGCATGCTTGTCGGCATATCCGAGCATATCCAGAAGCTGACCAATCTCTAATATTTTAGTAGTATATACCGTTAGAGAAATTGCCAAGAGTACTCATAGAAAATTTTGTCAACAGCCCAGCGTATCTCTTGAGTTCATTAACTACAAGTGGAGGAAACACAAAAGAATTGGGTATTCCATTAGGTACCTTCTCAATAGCAAAAACTATCGATTTTGTAAAAACTGGTTCTATAGAATGGCATAAATTGCTTGCCAATAAGGGCCAATTCAGTGTAATTCAAAATCCATCGTTTTCACCTCCAATTCAACCAATAAACTTATATAAGGATAATAATAGTAAATTGAGGAGGTTGAAAAGTCCAGAAAAGATAATTAGGGAAGGCAGTGGTAATTTTAATAAGAGATTAAGTGGCACATTGTCCTCTTCAATGATGATGAATGGTCGAGCAATTCTAATAGCAGTCTAAATAGGTGATTAACCATTTTTGGCCAATAGGTTTTGAGGATCGTCTTCAAGAGAGGTTAATGAATAGCAAAATGATCCTAGGAGAGGTGGTGGAATCATATTGTGGCCGAGTGGCTAATATACTCGGTAAGTGGCCAAATCAACAAATGTTGAAGGTATTTATCTTATCCATATTAATCAATGATTTGCACCGACTAGAATTAAAAATGTTTGTGAAGAAAGCTCAACCCGTTACGATGTCTACATCCTTTAATAGAGCCAAGGTTTGGGAGGAATGCCATTATGATCAATTTTTAATTGCGAGAGCTATGATGATTCCAGTTCAAGGCAGTTATCAAAATCCGACTTGAAACAGATCAGTGGATAATTATCTACAAATGTCAGAAAAAAGGACCAATTCCAGTGCCAATATTCAGGAGCCAATTAATGTCACCTCATTGCAAGCTATATCACCGAACGTGACAACATCGTATGTTCTATATTTTCCATATCAACAACAAGTGTTGACTGCGGTAAATTTACTAATAATATTAGCCTTAAAAGATTCCAATGAAACCTTGTTATTGAACTTGATAAAGAAAATGGAAGAAATGGCAGTCAATATGGCCAAGGATAAGGAGAAGAGGTAAAAGCATACCAATACTAGGACCAATATATGGTGCAGTAGTTGTAAGGGCCATGATCATTTGATAATAGAATGTCCTTCACCCTCACAAATGATGGATCAATGTACTTTTTATAGAAGAAAGTACTTAACTGCTAATTATTGGAATTGGCAAAGGTAACAATAATTCAGTAATCAGACCATGATCCCACCAAGTCACTCAGATGTCAATCAAGTTCAATCAAAAAATACATTTGGATGGACTGAAAATCAATCTAATTGACAAAATTGAACATTCAATAACTTTCAAAGTTCTAATTTTAATGACGGATCTCTATCAAACCTCAATAACTATGTTAAAGAGCAGCAGAGATATCACCAATATGCTCCATTGATGCTCTCAAACCAAGTTCCCTCCATTCCAACGGGATAATGAGGATCATTTTCTAACAAGCCTACTAGGTATATACCAATGGATACACCCAATATGCCTAATGGGAGTGCAAGAAGATCACTTTGTTGTTTTCGTTATAGACATATTGGTCATTATACGAATAAATGTCCCAATTCCAGAGCCACAGATGAAAATGCATCAATTTGTGTAAATTACAGCAGTCGGGGTACACGTATCAGCAATGTCATAGTCCTTTCAATTTCAATAATCGTGATCAACAGATCCAAAGCCAAGAAAAAATCGAGGAGATAAATCAAGGTCCTCAAGATCCTCTAGTAAATCAGATGGAATGTATCCAAGCCATTTTTACTAGGAGTGAGCAAAAAAAAAAAGGATCAATTCAACATTTGGGTGATCTTAAAGTGAAGGATCAATTGGACCCAATTACGGGGACATCCAATCTAGGTCTTTACATGGACCCCTTACTCAGTACAAGACCTGAATCGGTTGTGTACCCTAATGAGATACTGATTACGGATGCTTTAGTTTTATTCCAAGTAGTTTTGTTCTCTATGCTGTTTTAGGAAACGTCCTTTCCATTGAAAGTTCCTCTCAGAGGCGTGAATTCTAAGAAAACTCTGTCTGTTGTTCCAATTCCGAATCTTAGACAAAAGAATATCTTTCCTCATAGAGTTAAACTCAAATCAATGAAAAGAAAGAAGGTATTGGAAATTATTCTAAATATAGAATCTTATGATATTTTGAAAGATTTAGATGCTATTCACCCTTCTATTTCTATGAAGTAACTTCTAGCGATCGCACCAGAGTGTTATTCTACATTGAATTCATCGTTAACACGGCATAGGCAACTTAATAAAGAAGTTTGTGAAGTCAATTTGAACCTTCACCCAGGTGCACCAACCATCGATGTTTCGATTGACGGTGTTATGATCTCCAGTGTTCACGTGGATGGTGGTTCCAGCATCAATTTAATGAATGTTGATACAATAGATGTTTCAGATTTGAAATACTTAGTATCCACAATATTGGTATTACAGATGGCAGATCATAGTCGAATTAAACCAATGGATATTTAATGGAATGTTCAAACTATAATTACTGATATTGTATATGAAATCAACTATATCTTTCGGCTACAATGTTTAACTTTATCATATCCAAATTTATTGGCATGACCTTGGCTTTATCAAGCAAAGGCTAAGAGCGATTTGAATCGGGGTACTTTGATAATTAGAAAGGGCAGAGACAAAATGGTATTACAAATGTATCTAATATACTATCACGGAGAGTCTCAATTGCTAGCATCTTAATTGATGTCGGACAATAAACTTAGCTCCAATGGTGATACAGTTGTACCAAATACGGAGGTGCCCATGGAAGTAGTGCAACATCCTAGAGTGGTATACCAATGTGGAGGTCCGTAGAAGTATTTGATATATCCGACGGATTCGAAAAACTCTGATTTTGTTAGTATTGATTGGATAACCAAGTATGATGTGTACCATGTTTGTGCCCTGGATACAAGATTCAGTACTTCTCACATGTCAGACTTACCGACTGATTTTAAATCAACACATGGATTAAAAAAGAACATCAATGTTGCACCTTTATGTTAAACTATCAACTTAGCAACCACAACAGCACCTTGGACAATTAAGGTCTATGAAGGTATTAAGGAGCAGGAGTTGACATGTTGGATAGAATTTTTCTTACATTATAAGTCCGCTTTTGCTTAGACTTATGCTGATTTAAAAGATATTTCCACTGAAGTCTATGAGCATTGTATCATTTTAGAGGAGAATGTTAAATTGGTATGATAGAGGCAATATCGCCTTAATCCTAAATATTCTCTCATAGTGAAGGAGGAATTGGACAAGCTTCTTGCTGTTGGTTTTATTTATCCGATACCAAATAGTGAGTGGATTTTTTCAATTGTCATAGTGCCGAAAAAGAATGGAAAAATTTGCATTTGTCAAGATTTCCAGAAACTTATTACGGCCACCAAGAAAAATTACTTTCCATTACCTTTCATGGATAGTATGGATAACATGTTATCATTATCACTAGGTAATAAAAGAATAGGAGTGGAGCACCAGTTAAAGTCATTCTATGGTGTTGTTTTGGATTGGTTGGAGTACCATTTTCTTGTGTTCGTTGTGTTGTTGACAGTAATAGTTCTAGTTAATAGTTAACTGTGAGGAGCCAATCACAAGTGTCAATTGAAGATGTTTCAAAATGGATGAGTTAGCAGCAGCATCAGTTGGAACTCCGTGATGCCCTGAACTTGAAACTCGAGGCTCAAGTCCATGAATTGGGTGAGTATAATGAAGATCTCTCAATCCAGTTGAAAAAATAGTCGATGGATGGATTGGAGGAGGACGAAGATTTGCAATTAGAACCAGAATCGAAAGAATCAATACTGGTTAATGCGGCAAGTGATCAATTGGATGGGCTAGAAGAAATAGTAATTTTTTAGAGTTCGATTCAGTAGTTTTTAAGAAGATAATAATTGTGTATTTGCAAGGATGCTGTACAAATAGGAGTGAGGCTATGTAGAATAGATATTAATTTGTTTTTATAAGATATTGGTAAAATAGACTAATAGTCCATAGAATAGTCAGTTCAAGAGAATGGATGGTTAACTTAGTTATTAAAAGTGGTTAATTACATGATTATGGTTAGAATTTGGGAATAAAAAGTAAGTATATAGGAGTTTTAGAAGTTAGTTTGAAGGCCAAACTCTGATAGTCATGAGCCAAGGTAAACTTGGTGCTACCTCTTTGTTTCTTTATTATTAAAGAATAATGGATAGTTTTTGAATACTGAGAAGTAAGTCTGTGAAATAAATCAGAGATTCATTTATGAATTATTGATTATATAATTAGAATATTATGTGATTAAATTATATGAGAAGTTATTAGAAGATTGATTATGGATGGAAGATTATGATTGTTGTTTATTGAGAGTTGTGTGTATGTTTTGATAGAAAAAGTTTGTATTTATAGAAATTGTATGAATCCACATTGGTTGGATTGAAGTTTGTTATTTTTGGTGTTAGATGGAATTTATTTGTTTTGAGTGGTCTTTTAAGAGTGCAAGGTTGCACATTGTGGTTATCAATTGAAGGAGTATTGTTACTAGAAGAAAGTATTGTAATGATTTTTGGTATTTTAGAGGTTCGGATTACAGTTAATTGAGTGAGCCTAACTTGTAAGCTCATGCGCTTAGTCTTTCCTTGAATTCAAATCCCCCTCTATGGGTTTATTTTGAAAAGAATTTGTATGATTGCTCGTTTTATTTATTTCGAAAGAAACCTCCCAGAATAAACCCGTATAGGGAAATTTGAACACGGGAAATGACTAGTTGCTTAAGCGTTCACATTAGGGTCACACAATCAATTACCTCCTAAATGTATTGTCTCTATTTCTAATATCTGAATACACAAGTAAACTATAATCTCCTCCTTCACCTTATCGGTCTCTTCCTTACAACAATTCAATCATATCAATAACTGCTATTTCCACCAATATATTCACCCTCATAATCTCCAACTGTAATACTACGCCTTCACAGCTTTCAGCACATAATTATCCTCGTTCCAATCACTAGAATTCTTCACAGAGAACTGCCATTCACATTATGATGTTTCACACAAATACAGACTCATTCTCTCTGTTGAACTACAATCAGCTTTCAGCATTCAATCTTTCTACTTCTCAAATAATACCAATCACATTTCCATTCCATAATTCACTTCACAATATTCAAAAACTCTCAATCCTCTTATTCAAAGAAAATAACAAACAAAAGAAAAGAGGTAGCACCAAGCTTACCTCGGCTAACACTATCACAACGATGGCACCTTAATTAATTTCTACAACTCCTATATACTTTCTCTTGATTTTCTAGATTCTAATTATAATTCTATAATTAACTACTTTTAATAACTAAATCACTCATTCATCCTCCTCAATTTCCTATTATATAGACTATTAATATATTTTACTAATATCTTTCAAAAATAAATTAATATCTATTCTACATAGTCCCACTCCTATCTGTGCAGTGTCCTCGCAAATACTCAATTGATACCTATCTAAAAATTATCTAACAAAACTCTACAAAAATTATGATTCCTTTGGCCTATCTAATTAATCAATTGCCACAGTCTCTATTATTGGTTCAACTGATTTCGGTTCCAACTGCAAATCTTCATCCTCTTCCAATCCTTCCATCGGCTCCTACTTCAACTGAGCTGAAAGGTCTTCATTGTACTCACCCAGTTCACAGACTTGAGCTTCCAATTTCAAGATCTGGGCATCCTAAAGTTCTAATTGTTGTTGCTACTGGCTCATCCATTCTGAAATATCTTCAATCGACACTTGTGACCGGCTCTTCACTACTATGTCTTAACTAGAACTACTACTCTAGAAAACACAAGAAATACAAGAAAATGGCACTCCAACCAACCCAAAACAACACCACACAATGACTTTAACTGGTGCCCTACTCCTATTCTTTTACCTAGTGGTGATAATGACAACATGTTACCCATACTGTCCATAAAAGGTAATGAGAAGTAATCTTTTTTAGTGGCCACATTAAATTTCCAAAAATCCTGACAATTTCTATTCTTTTTTGGTACCATCACGATTGGCGACACCCATGCACTATGCGAAACAGGATAAATAAAATCCATGTGAAGAAGTTTATCTAATTCCTCTTTCACTAAAAGAAAATATTTTGGGTTAAGTGGGTGTTGTCTTTGATGAATTGGCGTAACACCCTCCTCCAAAATAATCTAGTGCTCATACACATCAACTAGAATCCCTTTCAAAACTGCATACGACTATGCAAAGGCAGATTTGTGATGGACGAAAAATTATTTCTAAGCATCCAATTCTGTATCTATAATACCGGCATATATTTTAATTAGCTGTGGCAAGACCAATGTCATAGGAAGCAATTGCTTTAGATCCAAGTTCTCCATTGTATCTGCATTCATTAAATTCACATTAGAGCCACCATCAATTGTTGGTGCTCTTGGATCTGGGTTTAAGCTAACTTCATGAATTTTTTTAGTTCAAGATCTTTGTCGTATTAACACTAAATTCAATGTAGATCGACATTCCGGTGCTACAGCCAAAAGTTGCTTCATTGTAATTAAAGGCTGAATAACATCCAAATCCCTTAGAATGTCATAGGGTTCTATATTGAGAGTAATTCTCAATGCTCTTTTGCATTTCATTGGATTTGATTTTACTCCATGAGATAAGATATTCTTCCGCCCTAGACTCGGAATTGGAACAGCAGTCGGGGCTTCCTTGGAATTCCCACCGCCGAGAGGATCTTTCAACAGATAAGACATTTCTTGAAACTATGTAAAAATCGGAACTGCTTGGAACAGAACTGAAGCCTCCGTAATTAGAACCTCATTGGGTTGTGCCACCGAGTAAGGTCTCATATTGGGTATGAAGCCCGTAACAGGACCTGGATTGAATGGTCCTTTAATTGAGTCAAATTGGTCTTTCACATCAGGATTATCCAAATGTTGAGATGGTCATTTTTTTTTTTGTTGACTTTGGATAAGAACGGCTCGGACACATTCCATCCAATTTATCGGAGAATCTTGAAGACCTCGATTTATCTCCTCAAATTTTCCTTAGCTTTGGATTTGCTGATCCCAATTATTGACATTGAACGAAGCATTACATTACTGATACGTATGCCCTGACTGCTTGCAATTCCCACAAACTGACGCATAATCATCACTAGCTCTGGGTTGGGACATTCATTGGCATAATGACCAATCTGTTTGCAATAAAAACAACGAAGTGGTCTTCTTGTACCTCCATCAGGCATATTGGGTGCCTCCATTGGTATATACCTATTAGGCTTATTCCATATAGGGTTAAAAAATGAACTTGGTTGTCCCGTTGATAGTGAGGGAACTTGATTTGATGACATCGATGGAACATATTGCTGATACCTATGCTTCTCCTTACCATAGTTTTGGGGGTTCGATGCAGACTCCTGATTAAAATTGGAACTTTGAAAGTTATTGAATGCTCGATTTTATCGATTAAATTGATTTCCATTCCATCCAAATATATTTTCCATTTGTATTTGATTGATGTCCCATTGGGTTGGTGGGATCATGGTCTGATTACTAAATTATTTTTGTTGTCTTTGCCAATTTCAATAATTTGTTGTTAGGTGCTTTTCTCCGCAAAATGTACATTGATCCATTATTTGTGAGGGTGAGAGGTATTCTGTTACAGAATGACCATGGCCCTTACAATTATTGCATCATACATTGGTCCTAGATATCTACCTTGAACTGGAATCATCATGGCTCCCACAATTAAAAATTGATCATAATGGCATTCCTCCCAAACCTTGGCTCTATTAAGGGATGCAGCCATCGTAATTAATTGAGCTTCCTTTACAAACATTTTTAATTCTGGTAGGTACAAACCATTCATTAATATGGATAAGATAAATGCCTCTGATATTTGGTGATTCGGCCACTTATTGAGTATATCAGCCACTCGGCCATAATATGATTCCACTACCTCCCCTAGGATCATTTTGCTATTCATTAACCTCTCTCAAAGGCGGACCTCAAAACTAATTGGCCAAAAATGAGATAAAAATGTATTCTTCAATGTTTCCCAATTCAGAAATTGACCCACTGGTTGGCGGTTGTACCATTCAAACGCCATGTCTTTGAAGGTCGCTGGCAGCCATTGCAACCAAATATCTTTAGTTCTGCCATTATTAGCTACACATGCTGTAAAAAACTGAGACAAATGTTGATCGGGATCTGTACCCAAAAATCTCCAAAAAGTAGGTAGTGGTGCAACACTAGTCGTACGATCACCTACTACATCCATTTGTACTGCAATCGAAACGGCTTGTTCTTCTGATACCATTGAATTTCTTGTTTCGCTAAATTCTATTTTAAAATAATCTCTGCTTTTCCTTATTTTAATTTCCAAGCTCTCAGTGCTCCTCGATTTACTGTTATTTTTTGTAATTAGTTTTATTGGTTGAATTATAGGTAAAAACGTTAGATTTTGAAATATAATATAGTTATCTTTATTGGCGACTAATTTGTGCCAATCTGAAGAGCCACTATTGCTCGTTTCAGCGGTACCCCTTACTAGAAAAATACCCAATGGAGTGCCAAATTCTTCTATGCCTCTTTCTCTTTTAATTAATGGCCTTAAATTTTCCACTGGAATGTTAATAAAATTTCTCGTGAGTATTCTTGGTAGTTTTTCTAATAATACATACGACTGCAGAATTAACAGTCTGTCCGGTTCTTGATATATTCGGATGCGCCGATAAGCTTGAAACCATGGTTTAATCTAATTCTGTCGATGCTTCCTTTTAAGATTATGTTCTTGCCCCTTTCTAAGCAAGTTCCTTCCTTGCGCTCTTCCCTATCTTTCTCTCAACTCATTTATTTTTCTCGATGTAATGTTCTCGTTCTTATTAACCATAATCTTGCTTCAAACACTACTAAAATCGTCTTCCATTGCCAATTTTCTCACACGTTTGGTAATTAATTTCTAACACTCAAAGCTATTATCACCCTTCGACAGCGGCACCAAAATGTGATTGCTTGTTTTACTTATTTTTACTTATTTCGGAAGAAACCTCCCAGAATAAACCCGTATAGGAAAATTCGAACACGGGAAATGACTAGTTGCTTAAGCGTTCACATTAAGGTCACACAATCAATTACCTCCTAAATGTATCGTCTCTATTTCTAATATCTGAATACACAAGTAAACTATAATCTCCTCCTTCACCTTATCGGTCTCTTCCTTACAACAATTCAATCATACCAATAACTACTATTTCCACCAATATATTCACCTTCATAATCTCCAACTGTAATACTATGCCTTCACAGCTTTCAGCAAACAATTACCCTCGTTTCAATCACTAGAATTCTTCACATAGAACTGCCATTCACATTATGGTATTTCACACAAATACAGACTCATTCTCTCTACTGAACTACAATCAGATTTCTTCATTCAATCTTTCTTCTTCTCAAATAATACCAATCACATTTCCATTCCATAATTCACTTCACAATATTCAAAAACTCTCAATCCTCTTATTCAAAGAAAATAACAAACAAAAGAAAAGAGGTAGCACCAAGCTTATCCCTGCTCACACTATCACAGCGATGGCACCTTAATTATCTTCTACAACTCTTATTTACTTTCCCTTGATTCTCCAGATTCTAACTGTAATTCTATAATTAATCGCTTTTAATAACTAAATCACTCATCTATCCTCCTGAATTTCCTATTATATGGACTATTAATATATTTTACCAATATCTTTCAAAAATGAATTAATATCTATTCTACAATTTGTAAAAGAAGTAAAATGATAATTATACTAACTATAGAAGGTAAGTAAAATATAACCACAATTTTACTAAGTCTAATAGAGTCTTAAATAAACTTCAAGCAATCCTTCATAAAATCAATCAAATTTTTAGCTATTAAAATAAATTTAAAAGAAGTTATAAAAGGAATACAAAAAATCATGATTTAATTTTTAAATAATAACAAAAAATCTTTAAAAAATATAAAAATGTACCTTAAAAGAAATAAAAATAATCTTAAAGAAATTTTTAAAATAAAAAATTTAAAGAAATAAAAAAGAATTCTAAAGAAATACTAAAAATAGAAATTTTAATGTAATCTTAATTAAAATCCTACTTGAATTTTAAACAAATCCTAAATCAAATCCTAATTAAAAATCCTAATTGAATCTTAACCAAATCCTAGATCAAATCCTCATAAAATCTTAATTGACTCTTAATCAAATCCTAAATCAAATCGTAATGAAATCCTAATGAAATCCTAAGCTCAAAATAAATCCTATACAAATCTTATACAAATTTTAATTAAATATTAATTAAGTTTTAAATCAAATTCTAGATCTTAAATAAATTTTTAACAAATCCTATAGCAAAATGGAACCTCAACACGAAATGATTGAATAATTGATATTAACTCAAAATTTACATGTTTTATGATATCTTGATTAAAAATAAGTAAAAAAAAGATAAAATTGATCCCACTTAATAATTGAGAGAAATACAAGATAATCCAATCAAGTATTGGACAGCCTCCTACTCCAACCTTAATACTAAAATTCCAGTGCTAATATCTTCTTCTTGAACTATCGAATTGCTCTCAAATTTTACTTAAATATTTAAAATTGAATCTAATATTTATACAAAAAAAAATTTACTTCAATCCAATTGATAAATTGCTAAAGATCTTAAGAACACTTATTGACCTTCAAACTCAAATTTTTGAGACCTCAACCCATCAAAACTCTCATATACTTTAATCTAATTGTTTGATTGATTTCTAAATTTGCATTCATATTTACAACTAATACATCAACACACTATTAAAATTTCATCCATACACACACCATAAAATTCAAGAAACCTTCAAATATATAAACATATTTTTATTTCTCAAATCCTAATTCTACCAACAACATTGCTAACTTTGAAAATCCTTCAAAATTTCAATATTGATTTAAATAATATGAAACCAATGCCTAAAAATATTTCCTTAAGTTGAGGTTCCATTTTGCTTTCTGCCTTTAATTTATTTATTTATTTATTTATTTATTTTTTAATCTACAAAAAAACTTTGGAGTGATCATAGGTGCATGGTTTTGTGCCTCAAGGTATGATTTTGATCTAAGTTGATAGCCGGTGTTATATTATAATACAACTATTTGATAAAAATTTAATCAAAAATAAATTTTTAATTAATATCTAATCATCTTGGTTCAACAATAATTCAAGATATTTAAACATGGCTTTTATAAAATTCTCTTACTTTATTTTCTTATCTCAATAGCTAGTAGATTAAAGGTTGATTTATAATTATATCTTCTAGGCTATAGAAGCTCTTTTATTATCATAGAAAGGCCATAAATTGATAAAATCAAGTTAGAAGAGGTAAATAATTAATATGTTTGATACTATGATTAAGTTGAAGGTAGGATTAGGCTAAAAAGTCCCTATAATAGATTAAATTGATATCCAAGGATCAACCATCTGTAAAACAAGGCCAAAATCTAACCTCTAGCCACTAAAATAACTATTTAGGATAAAGTAGAGAGGTATTTGAAGATCAGCAATAAGGATTTAAGAACTAGCTTCAAGTTAATTTCAGAAGTATAAGGCTAGTTTTCAGAGGATTGGGAATAACTTTGCAATTATTATTCAAAATCAAGATTTATATTAGTGATTTTGAATTTATGCAATACAATTAGGGCTAGTATTCTTGGCTAGTTCATGTAATTGGTATCACACCTAGAATTCAAAATTTGATAATGCTTGATTGATTGAGTATGCTAAGTGTATGAAATTTTGTATTAATCTAATAGAATAATTGGGAGATATCTAGGTTTTGATACAAGAAGGTATTAGAAGTTGGTAATTTGAGATTGGATAGGATTTCTATGATATTTAAAGATCTACTAGTTGGATCAAGGTGAAATTTGATATATTGGTACCTATTGATTTTGAATTGAAGTTAATAATTAGAAAAAGAGAAATTGCTATTAGAACATCTACAAAACTTTCAAGTTAGGGACTACGTAACATCAATGTAATTTTTGGGCTTTTTCTCACAATCTATAAGTTGGATTAGGTTAAATATTTTTGAGCATATAAAGCACTTATAGTAGCACATATATGAATTTTTTTGCAGCAAGTGGATAGTCAAATTATGAGGTATAGCTCATTGAAACTCATTGACTAGGATCAAGGCTTGATGGAGAAGTCAACATTGCCTATTTATGAAAGTAATAAGGCAATTAGAATTTGTATATAGTTGAGGTTATTAAAAAAAGTATTTTTTAGCACTTTCTTTTGGCTTTAAGCACTTTTGAATTAAAATTTGAATTATTTTATATTTAGATGACTAAAATCTATTAGGATTTCTTGGATATTTGTAAAAAATAACTTCACCTTCCAAAGGCAGGTGCCTAGTGCATTTCGAAACAAGACAATATGTATTACAACACCAGTCCTCTCCAAGTATTAATTTTTAGCTTTTTGAAGTAAATTTTGCTAAAATCCACTCTTAATTTCATGTTAAATACGCCTATATCATTTAATTTTCCAATCTACTTTGATTTGCTTTATTTATAATTTTACAAAGTAAATAAAAGTCTATTTTATAAAAAAGTAGAAATAACACTTTTTAATTTTATTATCTTTTTGATTATTATATATATTTCTATGATAATTTTTTATAATATTTTAAAATAAGATCTTCTATAATATAATATTTTCTTCTTTCTTTCATTCATTAGCCATCTTACATCACAACATCACCTATTGGATTAAAATAAAGTTTTGCACACAAATACTAAACTTGACTTCCAACAATTTTGCAAAATTTAAGACTTATTAAATAGTAAAATGAAGAGATTTTGGCTTTGGAATATCAGCATTAAAGTTGAAGAAGGAGGTTCACCAATATTTAAGCAAATTTTAGAAATTACCTTCCATTTGATATATTCAATCTTCTTCATATTTTTTTGTACTTATTGCCAACTAATTATTAAAAAGTGTGCAAAATTTTAGTCAATATCAATGCTTAAATCATTAGTTATTAAAATTTTAATTTTTTATAGGGCTTGTTAAGAATTTATTTAAGTTTTAGGATTTGATTATGAATTAATTAGGGTTGGTTTAGGATTTAGAATTTGAATACAATTTGTTTAGGATTTGATTAAGGTTTGGTTTGGATTTGATCCTAATTTAGGATTGAATTAGCATTTGGTCTAGGATTCGATTTAGGATTTGGTTAGGGTTTGATTAGGATTTCATTACGATTTGATTTAGGATTTGATTAGGATTCATTAGGATTTTATTATAGTTGGTCTAAAGTTTAGGATTTGATTAGAATTTAATTATGGTTTGGTTAAGATTTGATTAAGGTTTGATTAGGATTTATTTAGAATTTGATTAGGATTTGATTATGATTTATTTAGGATTTATTTAAAGTTTTTATTTTTAGTATTTCTTTAGAATTCTTTGTTATTTCTTTAAAGTTTTTATTTCTAATAATTTTTTAAGATTATTTTTATTTCTTTAAGTTTTTATTTTTATATTACTTTAATATTTTTTTATTATTTTTTAAAATTAATTATGACTTTACATTTCTTTTATAATTTCTTTTGGATTGGTCAAAGTTTGATTAGGGTTGTTAAGGATTATGTAAGGTTTATTTAAGACTCTATTAGACTTGGTAGGATTTTGTTATTGCATTTCTACTTATCTTCCATAGCTAGGTGGTGTCTGATGCATTCTCAAGCAATATTATACTTAATATGACACTGGTGGCAGTTGTGGCTCATCCTTCATTGCTACGATCGTTGTTGAGGTGCAATGGGAGCCAGCGAGCGATGGGAGCGAGCAAGCAAGCATTGTCTCAGCGGTCTTACTTTTTCCTTATTCCTAGTTTCTTCATGTCCTGGAGTGCTCTGGACTAGGTGGGTTAGTATTTTTCTTCTTTTATGTTGAGGGTGCAGCCTTGTAGTTGCTCTTGTCTTGTGAATCCAGTGCGGTGTGAGTCAACTAGGAGTACAAGGTGCTAGCTGTTGTGGAGTTACACTTCTTGCTCTTCTCGCTCTGGAGTCTCGAGGTTTGTGTGTACACTGTGATCGACAACGGCGGAATCCTCATCCCTCCCTCGTACTAGTGGCTGCGATGAGAGCAATACCTCCAACATCATCTTGTTCTCATTTTCTTCCTCATGTGGTTTTAATCCACGGTGACTATCCTCGCCTTCACATGTCCTTGTGGTTGTAGTGGAGCCACCGTTGCAATTGACAACTTTTAGTTTTTTGCTCCTTCCCCTCTCGTGTGGGTTTGTGGTCCCGTTTCCCTTGTTTTCTTGTCTGTTGGTAGTAGCCACGGCGTCGCTGGCAACAGTCGAAGCTCCCTGTTCTCTATGTGAACCACCTCCGGCTACAGGTCGGTGGCATCACAATTTATTCTTAAGGGCATTGCAGGCTTCCCTTCCATGTTCGTGTGTCATTGTGTACCAAGCTGTCCAATATGCGCAGAGTTCAAATCAGGTTCAAGATCTTACTACATCCTCTTAGTTCGAGGAATTGAGCAGACTGAATGAAGAGGGGACTACTACGCGATGCGGTAATAATCTCAGCAGCAGCATTGCGGGATGTTAAGATGATTGCGGTTTCTTATTGAACCTCCCTTTATGCAGCGCAATCTGAGTTGCTATCACGGATGCTCGAATGGATACTTAGCGGATTCTGAACTAATCCTGCGAAGTGGACTTATATTGCTTTGCCGATTTGGTGTAGTGAGATCGTAAGGAGGGACATTAAATTCGAGAGTAGTGATTGGCTGAGGAAAACTGATTGTAGAGATACCTTTTGGGATCAATCTGCGACCTGCTGCATGAAGGATTCTGCTTACTCCCATCAAGGTTCCACTTAGTGCGTGGAATATCACAAGCAGTCATCGGCGAGGAGGACATCAACACCAACGAACTGTATGAAAGAGAGCCTAGAGGGTACTTGGCGAAGCGTAGAGATCCTGAGTCGTTGTTGCAACTAGAGCATCTAGAGCATCTGAGGCCGGTGGGGGCAATACGGAATCGAAGGCCCAAGCGGAGGAACATCGGCATCCCACTCCAATCCATCCACCCCAAATTCTCTTCTGGACAGGCTGTACAAGGCAGAAATCATCAAGCATTGTTGTTCTCTTCTGAATTTTAGAATCTGTTGAGTTAAATCTTTTTTTCTTTTCAAATTCATGGAGTGGATGGGTTGCTCTTGAATGGGTGAATTAGGTCAAGTCGAATGAAGTTAGGTTTGAATGGATGAATTCCAAGTCAATTAGATGAGAAAGTATGGATGAAAGTTGGTTCATGTGGATGATTTTTTATTTTTGGATGAAAGCTCATTTATGGATGAAAAACTATCATTGGATGAATTTTTAGTTTTGGATGATAATTAAAAGTAGATGAAAAATAAATAAATAAATAAATATTATCAAAAAAAGAATTAAATATCCTCATATAAAAAATTCTCCTTTACTTGTGTATATGGCTTTTAATTGTTTAGAGGCTTGCATTGTTGTTGTGAATGTATGAGTGTGCATTTAGCTAATTAAAGACTTTAAGTTTCTTTAGTAAGAAGTAAGAAGTAATCTTATTTAATTAATTCATAAATTAATTAGTAGTTGTGAGTTAGAATAAATCACCTACTAAGGATTTTATCTAGCACAAATTAGGAAGTTATAATGATTTTTTGATGCTAATCGAACAATAATAAGAAATTATTAAAATATTTAGACAACAAAATTGTAGTAAATTGGAATAGGCTTCCAATTAGTTGGAATTTATTTTAATTCTTATTTACACTTATTTATGTGGTTGTAGTTTACTTACAAAATATATGAATATTACACAAGAAATGGTTTGTTAAAGCTTGAACAAACAGCTCTCTTCACCTTAGAAGTGTTATTACATCACAAGTCAAGAGTTAGCATTTGACATTGAAGTCATATTTAAAATTTTCTAATAAAGAACTTTGAGAAGTTGAAATTTCTTTCTTTCATTTTTTTGAGAATACAACAAGAGAAATAAAGATATGTGATAGTTTGGAATAAACTTGTGTATGTCATTAATATAATATTGGTTTTTTTACAAATATTGTGAAACATGTATCTATGTATGCTATGAACTTAGTTTTTGATCAATTCAAATATGCAAAAGCTTCAATTAATGATAACAATTTCTCTTACATAAGGACATTGATACACATGAATTGGTCAAGATTATTTGGTGCACATGCAAAAGCATCCACTTAATATTTTGCTTCATAGTTTGAAACTATCAAAGCAATAATAAGTATATATTTGTGCAAAATTTGCAAAGGTTCTAGTCATGATATTTGTACTTGTTCTACTAGAGTTATTTTTTTTCAACTATTGTTAAATAAATCACAAATACAATCAAATTTATAGTAATAATTTATTAAAATTGATCTGCATATAATTCTATCATTGATGTTCTATTTTAACAATTTAATTTGAATAGTTATTCAATTTATAGTAGTAATGAGTGAAGTATTTTGTAATACTAATGAGTCAAGCAAATAGAATAAATTAACAACATGTTATTACTTTTGATAAAAAAATTTGCTTCTACTTTCTATCAATAAAAAATAATTTTTGACAATGGACTATGTTTGTGTGAAGGATTTATCACTGAATTAATACAAAGTATAGCTACAAAAGAACATGTAGTAGATAGACTACATGAAATAAATTACTCACTCAGTGGCACCTATCCACAAGTAAAAGCAACTAGAAACTCGAATCAAAGTAACTAAAAATTAGAGCATGCATTTTGGTCCTTAGCTTCAACAATTCTTTCTTTATCATCTACTACAACCTCATTCTATAATAGAGTGTTATCAATGTATAAAGAAAGCCAATAATGTACTATGAATTAGAAATAAAATTCAATCATAGCTCAAAATTCTTTGATGTGAGCAAAAAATCAACAATCTAATATTAATAATATTAATATTGTCATAGTGATGATTCAAGAATGAACATAAACCTTGACAAAGCCTAAACAATGTTGATACAAATTTTCTTTAAGATTATAAACTATAATAATTTTTTGTGAACATCAAGACTTATGATCAAAATTTAAAATATGTAAATTCTTATGAATATATTGACCATCTACTAAATTTTATAATTCTATTTTTGATTTAGAAGAAGAAAAATAAGACTTACATTTATGAATAAAAATTAATAGAAAATTATTCTTCTCCAATATACAATGTTGGATTTGGATTAAACATAAGGGTACTAAAGTTTATAGTATGAAGCTCTCAGATCCCACTACCACTTAAAAATAAATCCTTCAAATTGCTAATTTCAATCTGGTAATAGTTTATATATGAATGTGAATTTTTTAATTAAATCAATAGAATAATGACATGATGAGGTGCATTAATTGCCATAGGACCACTCTATAGTTCATATTTATTACATGTCATGTGAGAAATAAGGCAAATAGCTACAAAAAATTTCTAATAATTATAACCCAATAATAAACTACGTAAACTATACTCAACTACATACTTGTTAGTTTGATAGGTAACTTGTATTTAGTATATTGTTAGATTGAAGTATAATAAAATAATGAATAATTAATATGTTCAAAGAAAAAATTAGTGCTTTCATTATTTTTATAGAAATTGAGACAAAGATAATACTTAGACATGGCTTTTGTGAACCTATAAAATACAAAATAGAAAGATTGTTGTTTTTTTTTTAAAAAAAAAATAGAATGAAGGTTGCTTGTTTATTGTACAAAATATTTGTTTTTATAGTAAGAAACAAAGCCTTGAATTACAAAGACTTCAAGGAGAATGTATTCAAAGTAATATAATTCTTACAATTTAATAAATACTATAATATGACTACATTATTAAATGTTGTGACTAAAAAATAATAAATAAAGAGAGAGAGAGAGAGTAAGTAAGAGGGAGAAGAAACGAGATACCTTAAAAATGAGTACAACATAAATAGATTAAAAAAAAATATATTGTAGGATTGATTAAAAAAATGTATTAGGTATGCAATTAGAAACCATTGCCAATTCAGCCACAAAAATTATCATGAAGATGCAGATAATGGCAATGACTATTTCACAAATTAAAGATCTAAAAACTCAAACATTTTTTTTTAAGCCACTATTTTCACATACTTCAGAAGGCACATAGTCAACAAGACAATCTATCTCTATTCTTGACTTAGTTCAATTAAATCCTACACTTCTAATCACTAAATCTTTCTTACATTGCATTTTTTTAGCATAGCATCTATTCCTTTAATTTTTTGGGCTATCCAAAACTTTGAATAATATATCCAAATTAATACAAATATTTTCAAAGAAAATAGAAAATAATTATACTAAAAACAAATGTATTGTGAATCATCAAATATTGTTATATTATAATTTTTTATAGTATGTAAAAATTAATTAGAACATATAATATGTTTATAAGTCTTGATGTGTATTAAAGTGGTTAGTAGGTTAATTTAAAGAGAGTTGATATAAAAACATTTATTTTGAGGTTTACTTATTTTATTATAATGTTTAAATTATATAAGATTTAGATATTTAGTATAGAATTTTAAGAGAATATTGGAGCTCAAAGATGAAGTTTCAAACTACTAAAATGCTTATTTAGAAAGATAAAAGCAAGATATGGATGGATGAAGGTAAGAGATGAAGGTCTTTATTCCTATCTGTCAAAGATCTTGACTAATAGGCATTCAATAAGTTGTCTACGACCATAACAAGGATTTTGGTGGCTTCAAAAGTCGCATTTAAGAATCAAAAGTAGAAGTTATAAAATTTAGGATTTGTACTATAATTTGTATACAAAATTTAGAAGATTTGGAGTTAGAATGAAGAAGTTATAGTCATTTGAAGTTAAGAAGTCTTTTAAGACATACTATTACTCTTTTGAGGTTAAAAAGAAGTATATGGTAGCTTGTGGAGATCAAGAAGTGTAGTTGTAAAAGAAAATTTAAGATCTATATTTTTTATGAAAGAATTGTTATATTCAGAGATTGAATGAAGGAATTATAAGAAATTGAAGATAATATAAGTGATTCAAAAATAGTAAATAAACCATTTTATTGATAATAATAGTTGAAACTATATTTTAAATCTTTAGATGATTTTTTAACTCAAATTATTTAAAAGTGTGCGTTACTAGGTTAAAGAGCTATATATCAATTTTTTATGGTATTTAATTGATTAATTTGTGAAATATGAAGAAAGTTATATGTAAGTATATATAAATAAGGATTTGAAGCTATTATTAGGATTTTGGTGATATTTCAAGATTTATAATAAATTTACAGATGAAATTTGTTTTGATAGTTGTTTAAAGTATATTAGTACTTCATATAAAATTCAAGTCTGTTTGAACAATCCAATTGTGAGATATGAGCTGTTGAAGTTTTGAAAAAATTTTCTTTAAGGATATATAAGGTTTTAAAATATTTTTATCATATTTTGGATATTTTTTGATATTTGGAGCTTATGTATTGATATAATTGCCCATATAGGGATAATTTTATATATAAACTTGGTGCTTTCTTATCTTAATACTTGATTATGCAATTAATGACAATCAAAAGCCCAATGCTATTTTGAAACAAATCCTCTCTACCTAACAATGCTGCAACTAAGTAATTGAATAATGACACCACATCATCTTTGGTAATAAGAAAATCAACCGTGATAAAAATAAATAAATAAATAAATAAATACTTAATAATAAGCAAGAATGTCAAAGTATTATAATAATTTTTTAATAGTCTTATCATTTCTTTTGTCTCTTTACCTCATATCTAATTTGTCATACACATGTTTCAATTCATTGAATGCATCTTCTTTATAATTATTAAGCATAAGAATTTAATAAATGAAAATAAATAAGTGAAATTTTTTTTAAATAAAATTGAATAAATTAAAGTTAGAAAACATGTATATTTTAAAAAAACTAGAATGGCTATTATTAGAAGATAAAAAATTTAGAGATCTTTGAAACTAGACTAGAAGCAATGAAGGAGTTAATAAGAGTGAAGAAGTTTATTCTTGCTTTTATATATATTATCTACTTAAGAGCTATGTGGTGACATTCTGTAGAACCTATAATATGTGTCTAATTTATAAGATAAATATTTTAACTTGCAAAGCAAATTTTCTATATAAGTGCCACATTATTAGCTTGTACCACAAGCCATCAATATGTGTGATGTATAGCTAATCTATTGGTCAGGTTTCAAACCTATTAATTAACTACAAACATATTTAAATGTGAAACTCTATCTATGAAGCTTTTAAGAAGCTTTTCTATAAGATATTATTAAATTAATTTATTTTTATTTATTTTTATCTATTTATAATATCTAAGTCACTGTTGGAGTAAATATATATATCCACAACATTGATACTTCTTGGTATCTACTTTTATTATGACTATTATAACTCTTTACAAAAAACTTGAGAATATTATTGAGGATTAAATTGTATTTGAAGAGTTTTGATTTTGCAATCGAATTAAGTCCATCACCATCATACTTGGTTATCAATAAAAAATTTATTTCATATAAAAGAAGTATGTTTAGTTTATGAAGAATAAGCTAAACGTCTAAATCTAAGAATTGTACAAAGTACTTAAAAAAAATCATTAAAGGCTAACAACTTGAAAATTTTATTATAAAATATCTTTAAAGTTATTATTGCAAGAAATTATCACAAATTAATTGGTGCTCAAGTATCATGAACATACATATTTATTCTAATATTTATCTATATGATTAAGTAGAAGTAGATAGAAATAAATATATTTCATAATATTTTCTTTAAATGCTTCCTAAAAGCTTCATAAATACTATTTTAACTTTATATGTATTTGTAGTTGATTATTAGGTTAGAAACTTGGTCAACAAACTATGTGGCATATATAGAGAATAAGCTAACTAAGTGGCATACATAGAGAATAAGCTAACTATGTGGCATACATATAAAAAACTTCTATTACAAGTTAAAATATGTATCTTACAAAGTCAATGCATTTTAGAGGTCTTACAAGACTTTGCCACATAGCTCTTATTTAAGCATATATATAGAGGTAAGAATGAAGCCTTCTTCACTCTTATCAATGCCTTTCTAATTTTTAGTCCTATTTCAAGACTTTTTAGTCTTCTTATCTTTGGCAATAGCTATTTTAATTTATTACTACATCAGCTTTGAGTGATTTTTTAGTCTTTTTAAGTGACACAATAATATATTGATATTTTAATTCTTTGAGATTCATATCTTTGATAGTTTGATAAGAGTACTAACTTATTGTTCTTATCTTATTTTAAAAATGAGTGCATTATCTTACTTCTATTTTTATATTTTAAAGATTATAGATTATTCATCTTTAAATAATTTGTTTAATTTTTTAATATTAACATCTTCTTTACAGATATTAGATTACTTCTCTTTGTGGAAATTTTTATTTGATATCAAAGGTTGTGGATTACTTTCCTCTGATTTGACTTGAGAATTTGTTAAGTTATTTAAAATAGAAAAAAAAATCATAGATGTTATACTTGGCAGAAGTGAAAATGTATTTGTAACTATGGCTAATCTTCAAGAACTTATCAATATTCTTAGAGTAGAAATTTCATGCATCACTAGCACCAATTATAGAAATATTAATCCTATGTCCATAGAAGAATTTCAATGTCTAAGTCAAAAAAAATTATAATTGAATGAAGCTAGTAAATTGACTTTATAACTAAATTCAAGAAATTTTGCTTCTACAAGTACAATAAAGACAAAGATTAATATGCATGAGAAGTTTGATAGAACAAGTTTAAAATTTCAAGGATTTTTGCAACAAATCAAATTCTATCTAAGATTGCATCTCTTCTAATATCTTGATGGATTTACTGGATTGCTCGTTTTACTTATTCTAGAAGAAATCTCCCAGTATAAACTCGTATAGGGGGATTCGAACATGAGGAATGACTAGTTGCTTAAGCATTCACTTTAGGATCATACAATCAATTACCTCTTGAATGTATCGTCTCTATTTCCAATATCTGAACACACAAGGAAACTATAATGTCCTCCTTCACCTTATCAGTCTCTTTCTTACAATAATTCAATCATATCAATAACTGCTATTTCTACTAATATATTCACTCTTATAATCTCTAACTGTAATACTGTGCCCTCACAACTTTCATCACACAATTATCCTCATTCCAATCACTGGAATTCTTCACACAGAATTGCCATTCACATTACAGTGTTTCACACAAACACAGACTCATTCTCTCTGCTGAACTACAATCAGATTTCAGCATTCAATCTTTCTTCTTCTCAAATAATACCAATCATATTTCCATTCTATAATTTACTTCATAATATTCAGAAACTTTCAATCCTCTTATTCAAAGAAAATAACAAACAAAAGAAAAGAGGTAGCACCAAGCTTACTTCGACTTACAACTCTCATAGTCTAGCCCTCAGTTCAATACTATCACAGTCTGGCCTTTTCTTCCCCTCTCCCATCCTCCTTATACTACCCTGCGATACCAACTCCTATACTACAGATGATAACTACTTTTCTTGACTATTCATCCATTCTACCTACTAAACTACCTTTTCAATAGTTATCTATCTTTGTTTATACTATACACTAGGTATCTACATTCTGAAAATAACTACTTATTCTACATAGCCCCACTCCTAACTGTGCAGCATCCTCGCAAACACTCAATTGATACCTATCTACAAAGTATCTAACAAAACTCTACAAAAATTGCAATCTCTCTAGCCTATCTAATTAATCAATTGCCACAATATCTGTTATTGGTTCCACTGATTCCGGTTCCAACTGCAAATCTTCATCCTCCTCCAATCCTTCCATCAGCTCCTGCCTCAACTGAGCTGAAAGGTCTTCATTGTACTTGTCCAATTCACGGACTCGAGCTTCCAATTTCAGGATCTAGGCATCTCTCAATTCTAACTAGCGCTAAAAGTGACTCTTCTCTTCTAGAACTTCGGGAACTGGCAACGTCGATACTTGTGCTTGACCAATATTGACTAAATCCTCTGCCAATCTTGTCACCTCGACATTCATGGCCTCAATTTTAGGCCTTAATCACTCATTTTTATATCTGTATTGGTCACTCAATACCAATTCCTCTTGCACCAATAACTCGATCTTTTCTCGTTCCATTACCAACTGACCCTTTATTTTTTTCAGTTCCAAAATTGAATGATTGTGAGCCCGAAATAGTTCTTGCCTGTGGGTCTCTACCATGCGCTCTCTTTCTTATGATTGGCTCCTCACTGTTAACTATTAACTGAAACTACTACTTTTGAAAACACAAGAAATACAAAAAAATGGCACTCTAGCCTACCCAAAATAACACCACAGAATGACTTTAACTCGTGCCCCACTCATATTCTTTTACCTAGTGGTGATAATGACAACATGTTATCCATACTATCCATGAAAGGTAATGAGAAGTAATCTTTCTTGGTGGCCACATTTAACTTTCAAAAATCTTGACATATCCTGATTTTCTCATTCTTCTTCCGTACCATCAAGATTGGCGACACCCATGCACTATGCGGAACATGATGAATAAAATCCACGTTGAGAAGTTTATCTAATTCTTCTTTCACTAAAAGGAAATATTTTGGGTTAAGCCAATGTTGTCTTTGACGAACTTGCATAACACCCTCCTCCAGGATAATGAAGTGCTCACACACGTCGGCTGGAATCCCTTTCGAATCCTCATACGACCACGCAAAGGCAGATTTGTGATGGACAAAAAACTATTTCCAATCATCCAATTCTATACTGATAATATCGATATATACTTTAATTAGCTATGGCGTTTCGTTGGTGCCCAAGTTAATAGATTGATACACAGGGTCTTCAACAACTTCTAATTTAATTGTCTTCTTCTGATCTAAATTTCTTATATTATTCGACATATGAGAACCACCCAAATCTGGTACCAATGTGCTGACTCTATTGACTGCAAAATTGTTCATCCAATCGATAAGAGCATGATCCGAGTTAGTCGCATCCTCCTGATGCAGTAAATATTTGTCGGGATTTCCACATTGGTAGATTCCTGCCTTTTCTATTGAAGTATTTTGTCCTACCCCAAATTACGGTGAACTTATAGCATCGTCATCTGCCTCAATCGATTGACTTTCGTTGTCTGATGTAAATTTTGATTATGGCAATTGAGATTCTCCATGATATTGTACCGGGTACATCTGTAGAACAATCTGGTCCCAGCCTTTTCCAATTGTCAATGTGCCTCGGCCCCAATCATTCTTAGCTTTGGCTTGATAAAGCCAAGGTCTACCCAATAAAATGAGATACGATAATGTAGAACTCTATAATCAGAATACAATATAATCGCTTTTATATATCAATCCTGCCATTACAATGGCAATATTGCGTAAGATTTCCATTGGCTTTACCCGACTATGATCTGCCATTCGCAAGACCAATGTCATAGGTAGCAATTACTTTAGATCCAAATCCTCCATTGTATCCATGTCCATTAAATTCACACTGGAGCCACCATCGACTTGTACCCCTGGAATTAAAACGCCATCAATTGATACATCGATTGTTGGTGATCCCGGATCTGGGTTGAAGCTAACTTCATGAATTTCTCTAGTGTGGGATCTTCGTCATATTAATGATGAATTCAATGTAGATTGACATTTTGGTGCTACAACCAAAAGTTGCTTCATTGTAATTGAAGGCTGAATAACATCCAAATCCCTGAGAATGTCGTAGGATTCTATATTGAGAGTAATTCCCAATGCTCTTTTTCGTTTCATTGGTTTCGATTTTACTCCGTTCGACAGCAATTCCTTCTTGGCAATTGGGATTGCCGTTGGTAACTTCGCCAACTTGTCTACCACTAAAGGTTCCTTTAATGTCTAAGATCTTTTATTGGATTGTATAGGTATTAGTACTTAATCAGTTGGGATTGATCTTGATGGTTCCGATAAATTAGCACGTGGGATTGAATTGGGTTCCTCAGTCTGTTGAGGTCTCAATATTGGGATACGTCCCAATACTCATATAGATTTGTTTAGCCCTGTGGACGGCGCTACTTGCTCTCCTGTGATTAGTTCATCCATGTCCTGAATTAGATTCTTGTCTTTTTGTTGGCCTCTAGTAAGCACTGCATTCACCACCTTGACACAATGTACTAGTGAATCTTGTTGAACAGGGCCTTTGTCCTCCGCCACTTGGCTTATTTGTATTTGCTGGTCTCGGTTATTATAATTAAAGGGCCCATTGCACTGCTGTTAAGTGTGTCCAAAGTGCTTACAATTTCCACATATTGGAGCATAGTCATCATTGGCCCTTGGATTAGGACATTCATTGGCATAATGACCAATTTGTCTGCAACGATAGCAATGAAGTGGTATCCTGCCAACTCCTTCAGGGATATTGAGTGTCTCTACTGGTATATAACAGCTAGGTCTGTTCCATGTCGGATGAGTAAAGGATCTTGGTTGATCCATTGTTACGGTAGAGTCTGGCATTGGCTTCATCATGGGTGGACATTGATGGTATTCTGGTTGATTCATCATCAATCCGTAAGTATTGGATACACCTTCTTGGTGAAATTCAGAGTTGAGAAAATTAGAATAATTCTTGTTTTGCTTATTCGCTTGATTTCTATTCTAGCCAAACCTATTATTCGTCTGTACTTGATTGATATCCCACGAAGTTGGTTGAGTCATTATGTGGTTACTGAGTTGTTGTTGCTTCCGTAAATTCCAACAGTTGGTGGTAATATGCTTGCCTCCGCAAAAGGTACATTGTACAGTCATTTGGGGTGGTGAAGGACATTCTGTTACTAAATGACCTTGCCCCTTATAATTGCTGTATCAAACATTGGGATGCATATTGGTTGGTTTATGCCTTTTTTCTTTATCCTTGACCAGATTCACAGCCAATTCATCCATTTTTTTTGTCAATGTTAACAGCAATGATTTATTGGGATCCCTTGATACCAATGCATTTAGCAATTCCTATGTAGGTATTGGTTTTTGATATGCGGAATAAGGCGCATACGAGTGTGATGATGATGGTGGTACAGCTTGCAATGGAACGGCATCCACTATTTCCTATAGAATTGTACCATAATCATTCCTTCCCAGATAACTTCCCGATGCGTCATTTCAATTTGTCATTTGATAACCTCCTTGAGATGGAATCATCGTGGCTCCAACTATTAAGTTGTGGTCATAGTGACATTCCTTCCATACTTTTGCTCGCTCAAGAGATGATGCAATGGTGGCTGATTGGGCCTCCTTTACAAACATTTTCAATTCTGGTGGGTATAGTCTATTAAGTAATATGGACAACACAAATGATTTCGACATTTGGTTATTTGGCCATTTTCGAAGTATATCTACTACACGACCATAATATGACTGTACCGCTTCCGCTGGTACCATTCTGCTATTCATTAATTTTTTCTCTAAGACGTTCTTCAAAACAATTGATCAAAAATGGGCTAAAAATGTATTTTTCAATGCCTCCCAATTGATAAATTATCCTTTAGGTTGGCGGTTATACCATTCAAACGCTATGTCTTTCAATGTTGTTGGCAGCCATTTCAGCCAAATATCTTTTGTTCTTACATTATTGGCTACACACATTGTCAAGAATTGAAACAAATGTTGATCTGAATCCGCACCTGAAAAACCTCAAAAAGTAGGTAATGGCATGATGCTAGTCATTCGATCGCCCACTGCACCCATTTGAACTGCAATGGAAATTGCTGGTCCTCTGAACATCATTAAAGATGCCGATGTTTCACTCAATTTCTTATTAAATTAAAAATTGTCTCCCATAAAAGTCTTTTTTGGACTTTCAGGCCTTCTCGATTGACTATTATTATCTCCAAATAATTTTACTAGTTGAATATGAGGTAAAAATGACATGTTTTGATATACTCTAAATTAGTCTTTATTGGCAAGTGATTTATGCCGAACTTGAGAACCAGTCTTATTACGATCGAAAAAATTTCTAATTGAGAAGATACCCAGTGGGATACTTAATTTCTCTATGCTTTCCTCATTTTCCGTTAACGGCTTCGAGAGGTTTGCTGGACTATTAGCAATGCTTCCCACAAGTGCTCTTGGCAATTTCTTTAATCGTATGTACTTCTGAAATATTAGAGGTCGATCGTCTTCTGGGTATGATCGAATATGTCGATAGGCATGCAACCACGGCTTAATCCAACTTTGTCGATGCTTCTTTTTCAATTTGCGATCTCGCTCATTACGTAATAAATTTCTTGCTTGCGATCTCTCTGTTCTTTTCTTTGATTGTTTTATTCTCTTTGCTGTTAAATTTTCATTCTTAATAATCATACTCTTTCTTCAAACACTACTGAAATCATCTTCTATTGCCAATTTTCCCACACGTTTAGTAATTAATTCCTAATACTCAAAGCTATTATCACTCCCCGACAACGGCGCCAAAATGTGATTGCTCATTTTACATATTTCGGAAGAAACCTCCCAGTATAAATTCGTATAGGGGGATTCGAACACGAGGAATGACTAGTTGCTTAAGCATTCACTTTAGGATCATACAATCAATTACCTCTTGAATGTATCGTCTCTATTTCCAATATCTGAACACACAAGGAAACTATAATCTCCTCCTTCACCTTATCAGTCTCTTCCTTACAGCAATTCAATCATACCAATAACTGCTATTTCTACTAATATATTCACTCTCATAATCTCTAACTGTAATACTGTGCCCTCACAGCTTTCATCACACAATTATCCTCATTCCAATCACTGGAATTCTTCACACAGAATTGCCATTCACATTACAGTGTTTCACACAAACACAGACTCATTCTCTCTGCTGAACTACAATCAGATTTCAGCATTCAATCTTTCTTCTTCTCAAATAATACCAATCATATTTCCATTCTATAATTTACTTCATAATATTCAGAAACTTTCAATCCTCTTATTCAAAGAAAATAACAAACAAAAGAAAAGAGGTAGCACCAAGCTTACTTCGACTTACAACTCTCATAGTCTAGCCCCCAGTTCAATACTATCACAGTCTGGCCTTTTCTTCCCCTCTCCCATCCTCCTTATACTACCCTGCGATACCAACTCCTATACTACAGATGATAACTACTTTTCTTGACTATTCATCCATTCTACCTACTAAACCACCTTTTCAACAGTTATCTATCCCTGTTTATACTATACACTAGGTATCTACATTCTGAAAATAACTACTTATTCTACATTTACTCAAGTTGAATTCATTTATGTACTCCTATCAAGAAATATTCTTTCTTGGTTTGCAATGTTAAAGAAAAAAAATTCATAATTCTTTTATAATATTAATTTAATCTAAATATATTTACAATGACATTTAGAAATAGTGATTGAAAAAGAGTAGTAGAAACCAAGTTCTTATCTTTATAGCAAAATCACAATTAGCCATTATATATGTTGCTAAATTCTAATACCTTACTTATAATGTGGATTGGAATGACAAAGCCCTTATAAATCAATTTTAATATAGATTGAAGGATAATATCAAAGATTTGTTATTGACAATGTCAATAGCAAAATCTTTAAAAATAATTTATTACTCAACCCATTGTATACAACAATCGACTATTTAAAAGACATTAAGAACAAAAATTTGACTAAAGAGGAATAAGCCAAATAATAAATGCATCTTCTAAGTCTTTAAAAAAAAATTCATCAAGGCTAAAATCAATACAAATTGATATGGTATATTTTAAATCGCTCATTGGGTAAAAAAAGACTCAATGTCATCAAGAAGGTTTGTGCTTATATTATGGAGAATCAAAGCACATTGCTCAATATTGACTAAAGAAGAAATGCAATTACAAATGGAAGAGTATAATTTCCAAAGAAGACAATGTATTGAAAAATAAGTTTTTCTAACTACAATAGGGACCATGCGATTGAAATCATAAGTAACACCTAATAAAAATTATATTCTATCTTTAGATATATCAACTTATTTTATAGTAGATATATATTTAGAACATAAAAATCACAAATTCTTTACATTATAAGATTCAAGAGCCTCAGCCTATATTATAGACAAAGATTTTTTGAGAAACAAGAGATATCTTTAATCAAGAAAACTAAATCCGTACATGTAGAAGTTATAGATGGTCATTCATTATCATCTTAAGATATTACTCATGAGACTGATCCTTTATATGTAATAATTAAAGATCATAATAGTATAATAATATTTAATGTGATAAAATTTCTCTCTAATCTAGTTATTTTAAGATTATTGTAGTTAAAAAACTATAACTCTTATATCGATTGGATTTCTTGTAACCTTAACTTTTCTATAGTTTAATCCAAAATCTTGATAGTAAAATAGAAATAGATAAGTCTAGTACATCCAAACTCTTATTAATAGATGTAAGAACTTTCATGCATAGAACAAAAGAAGGATCATCTTTTGTTATATGTGCCACATCCATTTTTCATGGTGGAAAGACATTAAGAGATACTCTTAGCTAACATTAAGATTCCTAAGATATTTTTGAAAAAATAAAATATAAATATTCTTTTAAAGCATTGATCCTATGATTGTATTATTGATCTATAAAAAAGAGCTCAACCACCATTTAGATTGATCTACATCTTATTGTAAAATGAGTTGATTGTACCAAAGAAGTACATTGATAAGAACTTAGCTATAAACTTCATATGCCATTCAAAATCTCTAGCAGGAGTCTCTAACTTATTTATAAAGAAAAAAGATGGATCTTTGTGAATGTGCATAAACTATTGAGGACTTTACAAGTTCACCATCAAGAATACGCATCTCCTATATTTGATTTTAAGACTTTTTGACTAATTCAATCTAGCAAAGATCTATACAAAAATAGATCTACAAAGAATATATAACTTAATTTGCATAAAAAAAAAAAAAAAAAATGAGTAGAATACTACTTTTTAAATTAAATATGGATATTTTAAATATAATATCATGCCTTTTTGACTCATAAATGCACTAATTTCTTTTCAACATCTTAAGAATGATATCTTTTGTGAGTTTTTTGATAATTTTATTATCTATTATTTAAATAATATTCTAATCTATTCTAAAAATATAAAAGCATATAAATTTCATATTTTTTGTGTCTTACAAAAACTTAGAGATCCAAGATTATATGAAAACATAAAAAATTATATATTCTATACTATTCAAGTTGATTTCTTAAGATACATCATTTTTAATGAAGAATTAATGATGGATCCTAAGAAGGTCCAAACTATCATCGATTAAAAGATTCCAAATATAGTCAAAGTTGTGTAATATTTTTTGAGATTTGCTAATTATTATTAAATCTATATGAAGAATTTTTTTCAAATTGTAGCTCTTCATATACGTCTGACATATAAAAATAAACTTAAGTGGATCAAAGAAGCTAAAATATCTTTTGAAGCCTTAAAAATGGTATTTATTTCTACTCCAATTTTATATTGCATAAATTCTTTTAAGGCATTTTTCATAAAAAAAAACACATCAGATTTTGCTATGGATATTGTTTTATGACAAATAGAAGCAAATGATAAGTTCTATCTCATAGCTTTTCATTCCAAGAAATTTTTAATAGCCAAGATTAACTACAAGATTCATGATAAAGAGTTTCTTACAATTGTAGATTTATTTTAAGAATAGCATTATTATCTAAAAGATACTTCTATTCCAGCTATTGTATATATGGATCATAAGAATCTCTAGTATTTTATATTGGCATGTGTTTTGAATTGTTGCCAAGTCCATTAAAATATGTCTTTATCAAGATTTGATTTTAAAATAACCTATAGATTCAAAAAAATGACAAGGTTTATTAGATGTCTTTTCTAGACATTTTTTATTTTGTACCAAAAGAAAGAAATGCAGCTTTTGATCAATAAAGAATAATTCTCTTGAAGCCAAAGTATTTTTATCTTTGAACAATAAAATCAACATTGACTATTGATTCAACATTTATGAAGCATATTCAATTAAGTATGTCTTTTAATCTTCTTATTTATGATATCAAGAATAATTCTTCTAAGTCTCATTATACTTCTAAGATTAAGTTTAAGGATAATCCAATCTACTTTGAAGAACAATTATTTATTTTAAAAGGCGAAGCATGACTATATTATTATATTATAATTAATTATAGTATGTAAAAATTAATTAAAATATAAAATATATTTATAAGTATTAGTATGCATTAAAGTAGTTAGTAGGTTAATTTTAAAAAATAATTTTTATATAATTTTTTGATCAAAAAAATAACCAGTTGCTTCATTCAAAGTTTACAATGTACATAAAATAATTTATCTGAATATAGTATGATTAAAATCAAATTATTTTTTAATTTTGTTTTTAAACATCAAAGGCTTATTAATATTCTGTGGTCTATATATACTTTATATTGGATTTTGTTAAATTTTTTAAAGATTGTAATATGTTGAAAAAATAGTGTACAAATATTTGGTGATAACTAATAGATGTTAAAGTAAAAGTAAAAAATATTATCTTGTATAGGATATTACCTTAGGTAAGTTACTAGTGGTCAAAGGTTTGACTCTTGGTATATGATAAGGGCATCCAGTGGATATAGAACAAAGTCATGGACCCAGAGTCAAAGTCAAAAGAATAAAGTATTAACAAAGGAATATCCCAAGACTAAATATGAGTCATTAGTGTGTGTCATAGGATACCTTCGTAGTTCGTGAGATGCCAAAGGATCCTAAGAGCATGTGTGTAAGACGTAAGAGTAATTAGTATTGGACATAGAATACTCTTGGGACTCGTGAGATGCCAAAAGGATCCTAGGGCCATGTGTGTAAAAGTCAAAGAGTGGACGTTGTCTTTTAGGGCAACAACTACCACCTATAAGTAATGGGTGTTGGAAGTGAGAGATATCTTATTCCATACTCTCTTTGTATGCAACTTTGTTGATGCTAAGTGTTGTATCTTCTAAGTACTTGTATTCTTAATAGGTTATGGGCCCATTCACCTTTATTTATGAGTTTTGAAGTACTTTGAAGTCTTTCTTGTTGTAAGCAGTAGATCTTATGATTATTGCTGAAGTTTGAGTTTGTTATCTTCTAATCCTTCTTATGGATCTAGTTGTTGATGTAATTTTGCTCTTATTTATTGTTAAGTGCACTCATAGTCTTTATTGATGTTAGACTCCATATAATGATGTTTTTAGAACTCTAATGTTATATTTCTTTGCTGAAATTTATCATTGATGTTCTAACTTTGTGGTTTCATGTACTTAACTTCTTAAGAGATTTTTCTATTTTCACAAGAAGTATTTTTTGTGAGGTTAGAAGTATTTTGTGAGAAAAGAGGGGTGATTGAAGAGTGGCAAAGCTTATACAAAAGGTTCAGATAGAATAAAAGACTTGTGAAAAGTCTTATATGTGAAGTTGAAAGTGATACAAGAGTAAAATCACTTATTTACTTACAAAGAGGGCATTCTAGGTTTCTAAGGCACCAACACCTTCTTGTTGATTTTGAGAGTTCTATATCTTCTTTTCTTGATTTTCTTTCACACATTCTTTCCTTAGACATGGCTTCAAGTGAGGGTGAGAGCTTAAGAGTGATTGAAAAGTTTAGAGGTGATAACTTTTACCATTGGAAGAAGAAAATGGAGCTTTTATTGGCTTCATTGGACCTTTGGGACATTATTGATGAAAGTGAAGACCTTCCAAGTGACAATGCTGATATCAAAGTGAAGAAGGAGTACAAACGTCGTGAAAGAAAGGCTTTTAGGATGATTTCAACTCCAAATCATCCAAAATCAATGCCCATAGAAACCCTATCTAATCTTCTCTCAAATTCCACTCTTTCATCTGCCAAAGAGTCCCGGAGTCATCGTCGAGACTTGATTTTGTGCCTCAGGGTCTAATTTCGACCTTGGTTCATAACCGGCCCTCTGCGGGTATCAATATCTAGTTTTTCTAAGTAAATTTTTTCTAGAATTTACTCTTAACTTTCTTCTAAAGATTCCTATATCATTTATTTTCCCAATCTACTTTGATTTGTCTTACTTATGGTACTACAAAGTAAGTAGAAGTCACCTTTCTAAAAGGCAGCATTGGTACCTTTTAATTTTTCTACCCCTTTGGCTATTAACTATATTTCTAAGATAATTTGTTCTAATACTTTGAACTAAGATCTCTTAAATTATAATAATCTCTACACACTTTCACCTATTAATCGTGTTACATCACGACATCTACCTCCCCCTGAATCTGTGCATCCTCCGGCATGCGCCAATGATTCTTCAATATGTTGATCTAGAATGTTCTTCATCTTGGTAGAATTCTTGATCTTCAATATGCTCTTCTATTCCAATCTCAATATCTTGTATTTGAGTTTGTTCTTCATCAAAACAAATGCCTTCATCTCTTTATTTAAATAACTTGATTCGTTTACCTGCTATGGGTACCTTCAATTCTATACCATCAAGTTCTTGTAATGAATATGTTCCATTGTTGTATGCTCTTTTGACAATATAAGGTCCAAACCATCTCTTTGTAAACTTCTTCATAGTGCTATGTTGATTGTCTAAGCTACTATCATAAACTAATACCCAATCACCATCTCTAATAGCCTTGGGTCGTAATCGATGTTTTTTATCAAATCTTTCTTTATTCTTTTCCTTTGCTTCTTTCAATTTTTTTATTGCTATTTCAATATCGTTGGGTCTTCTTTCTAGTTGCTGAATCCGTAATGCTAAAAGCTCTTCTTTGTTGAGATCATTCTTCCAAGGCAATACACCCCATGTAGGTACTACATCTTCTATTGGCATTATTGGTTTTTGACCATATACTAATTCAGAAGATATATAACCTGTTACCGAACTATGAGTTGTATGATCTGCCCATAGTGCAAATGGTAGTAGTCTAGGCCATTCATGTGCTTTTCCATTGCATGCCTTTACTAATGCCTTAACAATAGGTAAATGCCCACGCTCACTTTTACCATTACCTTTTGGATTATATGCAGTTGTTAAAGAAAGTTTAATTCCTATCCTATTAAAGAATTCTCGTGCTTCCTTTGCATCCAATTCACCTCTATTTGTCGTAATTTTTCTAATACAACCAAGCGACAAATAACTTCTTGTAATAAAAATCGACATACACCTTTAGTATCCTTTGTTCTTAATGCTCGTCCTTCAACCATATTTGATAAATCTTCTCGTACAAGTACCAAATACTTCATTTTTCCAAGTCCCATAGGCATTGCCACTAAATCCACCACCCATTTGTAATGTAAAGCCAAAAGGTATGTTGGATGTAACCCATCTCGATGTCAAATATTTGAATATACTTGGCAAGTCTTACAAGATTCTACAAATTTTGCTATGTCTTTGTACATTCCCTTCCATCAATATTTTTCCTATAACTTAGTGAATGTTACCAAATACCTCGATGCCCTGCCTATAAATTTTCATGAAATTCTTTAATAATCTTTTGTTGAACTTCTAAACCACATATTACCCTTTGTGATACTTCTCCTCTCTTTTTTGGATGCTTCCATAAATATCCATCATGTAAAAAATATCCATAGACTTTCTTACGAATTTTCTTAAATTCTTGATCTGTCCAATCTTTTTGTCATTTTAATGTGCTCAAATACTCTCCAACATCTTTCTATTTATTTTCATATAAATCTCTTAAAAATGCTTCTAATGGTATATTAAAACATACACCCTTTTCCTTTGATAATGCATTGGTATAAAATTTTGTACCCACATCATCTTCTAAATCAATCATCTTTTCTTCATCATTATACCTTGCTCTCAATAACATATCTGCAACTGAATTTTCTTTCCTTGCAATATATTTAAATTCAGGATTCATAGATTTGATATATGCTATCCACTTCAACATAGCAATATCAAGAGTTGAACAACTTGTAATCATGCCTAACAAAGGTAGACAATCTGTTTCTATAACTACTGATGCTCCAATCAAGTACTCTTTTTTATTTTTCATAGCTATTACTATATCCCATAATTCTCTTTTGATTTGCGCATATGCCCTTTGCCTAGAATTCAATACCTTTGCTCCAAATCTCACTACAAATCTATTTCCTTATTCATCATCTTACCCAACCGCCCAACCTATTCCAATTGGACTTGCATCAACTGTTAATACCACTGGCCTTCCACCTTCATAATTTACTTTCTTCAAAGTTGGAGATGAAGAAAGAAGTTCTTTCAATTTTTCCATAGCTTTCCATTCTTCTTCTTTCCATTGAAATTTTTGATTCTTTCTTAACAACTTATATAATGGATTTGCTATATGTGCAAAGTGAGGTATCCATATATGATAGAAAATACATGCTCCTAAAAATCTTCTCACTTTTGTTGTATTTGTACATTCTTTCATCTTTTTAATAATATCAATCTTTTCTATACTTGGCTTACGTCCATATGAACCATATATGTGTCCTACCACCAAAATTTCTTTTACTCCAAATATTGATTTTGTCCCCGATAAGGTTAAATGAACTTCTTCCAATCTTTTCAAAATCTTTTCACAATCTTCAATATGATCTGCCACAAACTTCTTACATCCCTTTGAATCTAAAGTTTCATCTTTTCTTTCTTTTTCACATCCCTTAATAGGTACATCATCCAAGAAAGATATTGTTATTCTTAAAATAAAATCTCTTAATACCTTATGTATTCCATTCATCATATGTGCTACAAAATTTGTAGCCCCTTGTGGTAATGTGCACATTCTAACCAATCCTAACGATGTCTTCATAGTTGTCAAATCTCTACTTTGTATTGCCAATTGGAATTGATCATAACCTGAATAAAGATCACCCATTGAGTAGATAGCTCTTCTAGCAAATGCTTCTGCAAATTCATCCATAATTGGACTTGAACCCATATTTCTAATAGTCACTTTATTTACGGATTGCATATCTTGTATAAATCTCACTGTTCCATTTTTCTTTGGCACTGTAAACCATCAATTAGAATAAGGTGCTATAGATGGTTCCAAAATTCCCATTTTAATCTTTTCATTGAGTAAATCTACTAACTTAGATAAATGTGCTCTTGGTACTGGAATTGGTCACAAATTCCATGGTTCATGAGGAATAGTAAAAATAACCATGGGTGCTACAATATTTGGATCAACACACCCAATTTCATGTACTTCAAATACAAAAGCTTTTCCATGACGTGAAAGCATATCCCTAAAATATTTTTCTTCATATTTTGTCAAAAATCCATCACCTCCAACATTTAACCCATCTAATGTAACATCCATAAATTTATGTCCTATCTTCCTTGGATCTCTTAGATTTGGTTGTGTCGATGCTCAACTTATCATTTCTTCACAATCACATGGTAGTGGCAAAGCCACTGGTTTGACCTTCTTTGCTACTGATTTATACTTAGTTTCAATATATACCTCTTTGCGACTTAAATTTTCTTTAAATCCTTGAATTTCATCATAAAATTCTTCAAAACACACATTAATAACTCTATTCTCTACTTGTAACCCACATTTTAATAGATAATTTAATTCTCCCATAGTATCTGCAAAACCTACTTCTTCATATGTTCCTGAAATAAATTCATTTTCAATCAATTCTCCATTTTCTTTCAAATTTTTCTCTATATTTTTAATATAACATTTGTTCCTCTTTTTCATTTTGTCAATAGTCTTAAAAGTCAATACACAATCTTGTGTCATCCCAATAAGTCTGGTAGATGACAATTCTTTTTCTAAATTAAGCGAGAGTATTTCTTTCTCTAATCCATTGCAACCCCACCTTACAATGGTATGTGGTAAAAATCCTCAAGGTCTTCAAATTTCTCATTTGATATTAGTTTTTCTCTCAACTTATCACGATTTCTCTCATGATTAGCACAAATAGTTAAAAATTGAACTCCTTTCATCCCATCTTGGCTTCTTATTCTTGCATAAGCTGAACTATAATCCATTACTTTTGTTTCTATTCGTGTGAAAATAATATATGGTTGTCCCAATATAATAGGGTATGTAGACATGTCTTGCACAAAGAAATTTTGTTCATGAATAACATCTCCAATTGTCACTTTGATATTTGGACATGCTCTATACAAATCTCCCTTTAAAATATTTGCAGCTCTTATCATCCATCCATGTTCAGTATGAATAGGCCATTTTCCCTTGTTATATAATTTCTTTGACATCAAATTGAATTCAGAACCATGATCAATTAATGCTACAACTGGTTCTTCTAAATTTCCCAATTTTATTAAAGTCTCCATTGTAACCCTTGCCCAATGACTTCTAGAATAATGGCTAGAAGCTTGAATGACATCTTCTTTTTCTGAAAACCTTACTCGCAAGACATCTCCAAAATTTTGTATTTCATTTTCTTCATCTTCATTTCTTTCCATTGCTCTTGTTCCTTGTGCATTTGATATCATAGAGTCTCCTATAGATTGTCATTTTCTCTTTATTGTATCAATAATAATTTCATAAAATTCACGCTTTGTAATTCTTAGAATTTCACCAATTGTGAATTCAACCTTTCCACTTAAAATCCGCTCTTCCAATACCTTCTTCAAATCTGTAGCTGCTTCAATATCTGATTGTAATTTATAAGCAGGAGCCTTTACTTTTTCTTTTCCAATTTCCCTCTCTTTTGTAGAAATGCTCTCTATTGTCTCTTCATGTATAGAATTCTTTTATTGTCGTGCTTTTTCTCCCCTTGTAATTCTTTTTGAGGGCCCTTCATTATTTTCATCTCTCCTTCATTTTTCTTCTATTAATGCTTCATGTTGACTCCTTGCAATATGAGCATGTACAGATAGTCTATCTACTGGATTATCCCATCCAATAATTTGTCAAATGTTATTACCAACACGTTTCAAATCATCTCTAGTAAAATTTCCCCTTTCAGCATACCTCATTGCACTTGTCCACAAAGAACTAGATTCTACTGGAAACTCAAGGTTTATACTTAAACATCTATTAGGATCTACTTCCATCCAATATGTTGATGCTTCATTGCTTGAGATTGTCTGCACTTTAAAAGTATCTCTAATAAATAACTTCATTCTTCCTTTACCAAAATTTTTTTCCAATTTTTCTCCATTTTTTTTTGAGTGTATCATACCATCTTTAAAAAAAACAACTCCTTTACGTAATGCCTCTGTAAATTCTTCACATTCCTTCCTCGAGTGATCTATGCTGTCACACTACATGCATCTATATACTACACCCTCCATTGGCCTTGGTCTTTGTTTTGTTGATATTCTTGATGATTGACCTTTCTCTTTAAGTTTTACAAATTTTATTTGCAAATCTCTCATCCCACGTATAATTTCATCAATTCCTGTTTCTTCTTTTTTTGATGTAGCCATTGAAGGTTGAATTAAAGATGTCGGATGGATACTAGACACCTTTATCTTAGATGGTTGTAATGGTCTTTGATCACCCCCCATATCTTTTCTCTTTTCTCTTTTTGTCATTGTCCTTACAACATCGTCTACTCTTTCCCAATTTGTTGTCAATCCTTCATCTTCTTCTTTATCTTCAAGCATGAATTCCAACTTCTCTTGCAACTTTCGATCAGCTGCTTGAAGAAAGAGCTCCACCTTATTTGGATCCAATAATTGTCTTTTTTTCTTTGATAAAGAAGAATATTGCTTTTCAAACTCCCTTAATAATTCTATTGGTAGAAGATCCTTCTTTGGCTTTTCATTCCATTCAAAAAAAGACCTTTTTGTAACCGTATCACTATCTTCTAAGAAAAACTCATCCTTCAAAGCTTGAGAAAATTTCTCCTATGAACCTCCAAAGTATTGAATAAGAAACTTAATTTGATTTCTTATCTCTCGTGTAGAGGCTAATTCCAATAATTGAACCATCTCACTTTCTAAAATATGCTTCAATTTCATTTCTTTTACATAACTTCTTAAGTATTTTGTAATATTCTTTCTTTCAAATTGATCGATCTTGTCCACGACCGCTTGTAATGCTTTGTTAGCCATACTCTCTTTGCGATCTTTAACCTGTTGCTCTTGTTATTGCATGAATAAGGTCAAAGCTTCAAACATGCTTGTAGAGTTAGGATCAAAATGCATACCTTGTCCTCCAAATGAAGCTCTTCTTTCAACTCCACTTGAAGCACTATCCAAATTTCTTCCTTCCATTCTCCTTTAATTCCTTCTCCAAAATTCAAATAAATAAATAAAAATAATAATAAATTCCTTCCACCTCAAGCGCTTCACGTCGGGTTCACCACATATGTCGTAATGTGTGAAGTCTTGCTTGAGAATGCTCCGAGCACCTGGTTGTAGAAGGAAGAATAGAAATTGCGATAACAAAATCCTAAATAGAATACTAACAATGCTCTAATTAGACTATAATAATGATAAACAAATGTAATCAAATTCAAAACAACTCAAAGAAATTTCCAACAAACAATAAAATTCTTAAAGAAATATTAGAATGATCACAAATTTTACTCAAATATATGTCAATTCAACCTTAATTTAATTATAGTTAAAACCCTATTGAATTTCACTCAACTTTAGACCAAATCTAATTAAATCTTAAACCCTAATAATTCCTAAACTCTAAGTCAAATCCTAAACAAATCTTAAATTAAACCCTATTCCAAATCCTAAACCCTAAACCAAATCCTAAATCAAACCCTAAACCAAACCCTAATCCAACCCTAAACCCTAAACCAAACCTTAAATCAAATCCTAACCAGATCCTAAATCCTAATCTAAATCCTAATCCAAACCCTAAACCGAATCCTAGCCAAACCCTAATCCAAATCCTAGTAATTCCTATGATAGATTTAAACCTCAATATCTAATGAATAAACCATTGATCTCAATTCAAAATTTGCACACTTCTTAAAAATCAAGTTCAAAACAAGTAAAAAAACTTTGAAAAGGATCGCAGATACCAAATTGACGAAACCCTCAAAAATGTGTTCGGGTGTTAGCCGGCCTCCTTCTCCAATCTTGTTGCCAAACTTCCAGAGCTAATTTCTCTTCTTTGCACCATTCGATTGATTTCAAATTTCTTATAGAAATAGGAAAAGAAGTCTAATATCCTCTCACACAAGTTTTACTCCAATCCAACTAGTAGATTGCATGAAATCTTAAAAATCCTCACTGGACCTAAAATTCTACTTTCTGAGACCTTGACTCACTTAAACCTCAATATCTCTCAGTTCAACCGTTAGATCAAGCTCAAATTCACAACATGTATTCAACACAACTATAACCATGAATTCAAAATAATTCATTTGTAGATCTGTAACAAAACTCTCGAAATTACTCAAAACATAAATCCTATTTTATTTCATAAAATCCAAGTCATCCGAAAAAAAACCTTAGCTTTGCAAAGCTTTTACAAATTCATATCAACTTTAAATCACCCAAAATCAATGCATATAGAAACCCTATCCAATCTTCTCTCAAACCCCACTCTCCGATTTGCCAAAGAGTCCCCGAGTCGTCGTTGAGACTCGATTTTGTGCCTTAGGGTCTAATTTCGACCCTGGTTCATAACCGGCCCTCTCTAGGTATCAATATCTAGTTTTTCTAAGTAAATTTTTTCTAGAATTTACTCTTAATTTTCTTCTAAAGATCCCTATATCATTTATTTTTCCAATATATTTTGATTTGTCTTACTTATGGTACTACAAAATAAGTAGAAGTCACCTTTCTAAAAGGCAGCATTGGTACCTTTTAATTTTTCTACCCCTTTGGCTATTAACTATATTTCTAAGATAATTTGTTCTAATACTTTGAACTAAGATCTCTTAAATTATAATAATCTTCACACTCTTTCACCTATTAATCGTATTACATCACGACACCGTTGAGTTTATGTGATGCAATGAAGTCCACGGATGCATTGAAGTGGGAGAATGCTATAGAAGAAGAATACAAATCACTCATGGACAATGAAACATGGGAATTGACTCAACTTCCATCAAATCGATCTTCAATTGGTTGTAAGTGGGTGTTTAGAACCAAAAGGGATGCAATGGATAATATTATGAGATATAAGTCTAGATTGGTTGCCAAAAACTACTCACAAGTTGCTGGTATAGATTTCAATGAGACATTTGCTCCCGTGGCCAAATTCACCACTATTAGAACCATTGTGCCAATTGGGGCAGCAATGGATTTAGAGATGCATCAAATGAATGTGAAGACGGCTTTCTTTAATGGAAGTTTGAAAGAAGACATCTACATGGATCAACTTCAAGGATTTGTTGAAGAAGGCACACAACACCTTGTTTGTAAGTTGAAAAAATCCTTGTATGGGCTAAAGCAATTACTAAGGGCATGGTACCAATGCATTGATACATTCTTTGTGAGTGAAGGATTTGTAAGGAGTGAGGCTGATCATTCCTTATATGTGATGCAATCAAATGAGTTCATATTGATTGTCATCCTCTATGTTGATGATTTGATCATCTTAACCAATACATTGAAGATGATGGATTGGTTGAAGGCAAAGTTAGAAAAGGAGTATGAAATGAGTGATTTGGGAGAGCTTCACTATTATTTAGGAATGGAGTTTGTAAGAGATCATGCTAAAAAGACCATTACAATGAGCCAAAGCAAGTACATTGAAGAAGTATTGAAACGATTCAACATGGAGGAGTATAAGCCTATTGGAATACCATTGGAGGCAAACTTAAAGTTGATGAAGCTCACGGATGAAGAGTTTGCTGAAGTTGAAGGTCAAATGTAAGGTGTTCCATACAAGACAGCAGTAGGCTCACTTATGTATGCAATGGTTGGCACAAGGGTGGATCTTGCATATGCAGTGAGTGTTGTGAGTCAACACATGTCAAGGGCTGGACCAATCCATTGGACAACCATCAAAAGGATCATGAGATACTTAAAAGGTACTTTGAACTTCAAATTATGTCTTGGAGGTGATAACATTAGTTTGCATAGTTATTGTGATGCGGATTGGGCTAGAGATGCAAATGATAGAAGGTCAACAATGAGATATGTATTCTTTGTTGGAGTGGGAGTAATTTCATGGAATTGCAAGAGACAACCAACAATTGCAAGGTCAACAATGGAGGCAGAGTATATGGCAGCAAGCCATGGTGCAATGGAGGCAATATGATTAAGACAACTTTTGGAGGACATTGGAGATGTGCAAATGGAAGCAACTCCAATGAAGTGTGACAATCAAGGATGTCTTGCATTTGCAAAGAATCCAAAGCATCATTCAAGGACCAAGCACATTGACATTGAACATCACTTTATAAGAGAGAAGATTGAAATGGGAGTGATTGATATGAAGTATTGTGCAACAAAGGACATACTTGCTGATTTGTTGACAAAAGCATTAGTAAAGGATAGACACCACATGTTGACAAAGGCATTAGGCTTAAAAGACATTTGACCAATAGCAAAGTGGGAGTGTTAAAATAAAAGTAGAAAATATTATCTTATATAGGATATTACCTTAAATAAGTTGTTAGTGATCAAAGGTTTGACTCTTGGTATATGGTAAGGACATCCAATGGATATAGGACGAAGTTATGGACCGAGAGTCAAAATCAAAAGGATAAAGTATTAACAAGGGAATATTCTAAGACTAAATATGAATCATTCGTGTGTGTCATAGCATACCCTCGTAGTTCATGAGATGCCAAAGGATCTTAAGAGCATGAGTGTAAGACGTAAGAGTAATTTATATTGGAGATAGGATACCCTTGGAACTCGTGAGATGCCAAAAGGATCCTAGAACCATGTGTGTAAAAGTCAAAGAGTGGACGTTGTCTTTTAGGGCAACAACTACTACCTATAAGTAATGGGTGTTGGAAGTGATAGATATCTAACTCCATACTCTCTTTGTATGCAACCTTGTTGATGCTAAGTATTGTGTCTTCTAAATACTTATTTTCTTAATAATAGAATCCATAAATTTTTGAATTTCTTATGATTCTTTAGTGGTAGTAAAGAAATGATAGCTTGTATTTTAGCTAGATCCATCAATAGTCTTTCTTTTCAAATAATATAATCCAATAATGCATCTGAAGTAATTACAAAGGTATGTTTTTTTGAATTAAGATTAATTCTATTTTTTGGATATTTTATAAGGTACTTTTGTAAATTCTCTAAATATTTAACTTGAATTATATACATGCTAAAATCATCAAAAAAAACTTACATAAAATCATTTGGATACTCTGCAAAGACATGCATAATTATTTTTTAAAATGTAGTAGGTACATTTTTCAAATCAAAAGCCATTACTTAATGAGCAATTAGCTCCTATTCTATAATAAAATAAGTTTTAAGCTAATCTTTTATAGCAATTGATATTTGATTATAACTACTAAATCCATCTAACGTAAAATATAATTTATTTTAGTCACTATTTTAAGTACTGTATTAGTAAAAAGTAATGAAAATAGAATTATTTTTGTGATTCTATTAAGTTTTATATAATTAATACAAACTCAAGGTTTTCCATTCATATTAGAAATAATTACTATTAGAGATAATTATTATGTTTGATCTATAAGATAAATAAATCTTATCTTAAGTAACTTATCAATTTTTTCTTTTATTTTAGCAGCATATATTGGACTTATTTAATATCTTGCTTGTTTAATTGATCAAGCATTAATTTCAAGTTCAATTTGATTTTTACAAATATGAAAAAGCACTTCTTTTAAATCTCTACAATTTCATGTAAAAATATTTTTGTATTTGTTAAATAATCTTATTAATCCTTTTTTATAATCCTCAAAATTCTATTTTTTTATTTTTACTATTTTTAATTGAATTTTAGCCCTCAAATTTATTTTATTTATTTGGTCTTTTTTTATAGATAGTCCAATATGTGATTGATTTTTCCTTAGATACTATTGTATTTAGAATTATATCTAATTCTTTAGCTTCTATTTTTTATTTACAAAAACAATCAAAATACTTTTTTAATTCGATTATTGATTCAATTGATTTATATGATTTCTTTTTTCTTTTTTCTTTAGATTTTGTATTATTTTTTGATATCATTTCTACCATGTTACAATCATAATTGAATAGTTCTTTTAATTTAGATAATTCAATGTCAGCTACAAGATATAAAAAAAGTACAACTTAATAATTTTTTTTTTTTTTTTATCAGTCAATCCTTCTTTCCAATCACAACATTTTAATGGTAAAAGATCTGGACATTTTTTGGTTTTGACTATTGAAATACATCACTAATTATTATTTCAATCTTTCTTTCTTTTGTTATTTCTCTTCTTTCAATATTATTACTTGCTAATTTTTCTTTAATATCTTTAGATGAATTTGCTTCTAAAATTAGAAATTTTCCAAATCCCTTTTATAATTGTTGTACTTCTTTAATTATATCTTTCTATATTTTTTTAATTAGTCCATTTTTGAGATATTTTTTTAAAACTTTATCTAAATTTATAAATTAAAGTTGATTCCTACTTTTGACTTTTTTATATTTGTCACTAATACTAGTGCTTGTTGCTTCATTCTCACTTTTTTTTTTTTACTCTTTTGACCTCATCACTATATAAACTTCTAAAATTATTACATTTGTGGCTACAATTGATTAAAGTAGGAGAGCATTTGAAGCTCGGAAATAAGAATTTGGGAGCTAGCTTCAAGCTAATTCCGAAAGTATAAGGTTTATTTTTATAGGATTTAGAATGACTTTGCAATTATTGTTTAAAATCAGGGTTTGTATTAGTAATTTGGATTTTATACAATTAGGGCTAATACTCTAAGCTAGTTTGTGCAATTGGTGTCACATCTATAGTTTAAAATTTGACAGTATTTGGTTCATTAAGTGTGCTAAGTGTGTATAAAATTTTGTGTTAATCTAATGATGAAATTGGAAGATATTTGGATTTTGATACAAGAGGATATTAGAAATTGATAGTTTAGAATTTGATAAGATTTCTATGATATTTGGAGATCTAATTGGATCAAGGTGAAAATTAGCATGGTGGTAGAGGACTTCAATATTGAGTTATATTAATATTTAGTTGAAGTTAACAGTTAGAGAATGAAAAATCACTATCGAAACAACTGCTTCAACTTTCAAGTTAGCAACCAAGTGACATCAATGCGGTTTTTGGAATTTTTCTTATAATTTGTAAGTTGGATTGGGTTGAATTTTTTTTGAATATATAGAAGACTTATAGTGGCATTTATGAGCAAAATTTTGTGGTTATTTGGAATTGATGGTATAAGAAGGTAAGAAGGTTGAATTTAGAGTTTCTAATGGAGTTTTGAATGGAACTTCAAGTGGATCCTCAAGTAGAGCTTCGAGTGGATTTCGTAGTGGTGGACAAGGTATATACTTTAATCTAAATATTGCAAATATATTTCAAGCATTTACATTATGTATGCAACATCAATATGGCAATGATCACAAAGAGGCTTTGGTAACCAAATCATTATAAGCATTAATTAACAAAATTGATGAATTTGATAGAAAGAATATTTTTAAGTATTTGAGATATTATGTACAAAAAATAGAATTGAATCAAATTACCAAAAAGAAGATGATTGACCTATTTGAACTTACTACAATATTAAAAATAAGAAAACATATTAAATTGATTATAGAGCATTTTGGAGATTCATAGGAGACATTTTCACATGCATTAAAGAAAAAATATTTTTTAGATGGCATTGATCGGATTATCAAGAAATCATTTTTGGAATGAATTGAGTGACTTAACAAGAATTTGCAAGTTATGGAGCTTTTGAAGAAGTTTGAAAGGCAATATCCTTAATTATCAAAGATGGAAAAATTAACTATAGAGCCAAATAAGATTGAATTGTTTCTTTAAGCAACTGATATAGAATTATAAGAAAAATTGGAGTTACTTCTTGAAGATAAAGAAGAAGATAAAAGATTGATACTAAATTAGAAAAGTATTAAAGATGCTATAAGTTTGGTTGCAGAAAGAGAAAAGAAAAAGAATAAGATTAATATTTTGAAAGAAGTACAAGCACCTAAAACTCAAGTGCATACAATATGACCAATAATACTTATTATTCAATTTCCATCATCTACATCCAAGAAAGAAGATATAAGAGTTAAAGAAGTTATATTTGATATAGAAGAATTTTAAATCAAATTAGTAAGACTTAAAGAAAAGACTTCCACAACGAATTTGAAAGCTATTTTTAAATAGAGATATGTACAAAGATACATTTGGTGTATCAATGTTTCCTATATTAAAAAGGATTGCAATAGATTTGATAATATGGTACAACAAGGAATTATTTTTTGGAAAGATGGAAAGATAGCATTAAAAGATACAAGAGACCTCTTTCAAATCAATTTTAGCAAAAGAAGTATGAAAGAATTGATTCCAAAATATTTAATATCATATGGAGTAGCAACACAAGAAAGTGCAAGTTATGGTGCTAGAGTAGATGATGACTTTGACAAGAATGTAGAGTCAAGTGGATTTTAGATTTTGGCCATTTCTACAATAAAAAAAAGAAAGATGCTTTGGAAAGTATTATTAAAAACTATAGCTATAATACAAGGTACAACAAGTAAAAAGATTATATAGAAGTTCTTTTGGTTCATGCATATATTATTTAGAGTCAACATAAAGCCTTAATGGAAGAAAAGAGAAGAAGAAATTCTGAAGATAGAAGAAAAAGAAATTCTTCTAAGATAGAGACTTGAAGAGACAAAGCTTGTGAGGTAGCTTTACAAGAATTATCCATAAAAGATACTTCAATGATATAGAAAAAAAAAAAACAAAACAAAACAAAACAAAACAAAACAAAAGATAAAAGTAAATTAATAGCTTGTAAATTACTCTTTGATATTGAAGCAACAATAGATTTGAAAGGGGTATTGAAAGAATGAGTATTAAATACTAAGGTGGAGTTCATATTAAAAGAGATTTTAAAAATTGCTAAGAAAGAATTCTATGATATTATTATTGATAATATTAAGCAAAAGAGGTAATTAATAGATGAAGTTAGATTGAATTATATTACTGATGTACATATATATGAGGATGAAGAAGATGAATTTGGTAATTATTTGCAAACAACCAACAAGTGGGAGAAGGAGTCATAATCAAATGGTACGATTTAATGATCAAAGTGATAAAGAAAAAGAAATTTTAATCCATTATACTTGAAAGCATTGAACAAAAGCAATTAAAGAAGTATTAATGAAGGTAGGAAACATAGAAGAACTGGTTGTTGCTTTAGTTAATCACGGTTCTAAAATAAACCTTATGTCTAAAGATCTTTATAACAAGCAAAGGTGGTGAATTGATGTAGAGTATGGATGGACAATACAAGCAGTTAATTACATACAAGGTAAATTATATGGAGCTTATTAAGATGTTAAAATCCAAATTAGAGATATAGCAACAAAGCAACATTTCTTTATTCAAGATACAACATCTTATCTATTTATTTTAGGACAACATTATATTATAGTAATAATAATAGGAACAAAAGTATTTCATGATGGTTTTGCCTATGCAAAGATACGTAGTAAAGATAGAAGAAAAGTGGTACAATTTCTAATTGTACTTCTTAATCATAAATAAAATTGAGATAGATTCAAAAAGAAGCCATTGCTTAGAATTGTTAAAGAATTTAAGGATTTTGAAAAGTATCACTATAAAAAAAAAATTATAAAAGTATAAAAAAAAAAAAAAAAAAAAAAAAAAAGATGGTATCATGCCAATTATGACATATGGTTCATTTGGCACATATTAGAGGATGTGCAAGTTCAGAGGGTGGATATTATATTGTAACACAACTATATGGTGAAAATATAATCAAAAATATATTTTTAATTAATATTCAATTATCTTATTTTAATAATAATTCAAAATATTTAAGCATGGCTTTTATAAAAGCCTCTTAGTTTGTTTTTTTATCTTAATAGCTAGTAGATTAAATATTGATTAGTAATTTTACCTTTTAGGTTGTATAAACTCTTTTACTTCCTTAAAAAGGCCATATATTGATAAAATCAGATTAGAATAGGTAAATAATTAGCATGGTTGATACTAGGATAAATTTGAGGATAGAATTGGGCTAAAAAATCTTAAGGATAGGTTAGATTGATATCCAAAGGTCGATTGTTTGTAGAATAGGATCAAAATCAGATCTCTAGCCACTAAAATGACTACCTAAGACAAAGTATAGAAGCTTTCAAAGATTGGAAATTAGAATTTGGGAGCTAGATTTAAATTGAATCATGCAATTGATATCACATCTATAATTTAAAATTTGATATTACTTAGTTCATTAAGTGTACTAAATGTGTGTAAAATTTTATATTAATCTAATGATACATTTGGAAGATATTTGGATTTTGATACAATAGGATATTAGAAATTTGACACTTTGAAATTCGATAGGATTTCTATGATATTCAGAGATCTATTAATCGAATCAAGGTGAAAATTAGCATGGTCGTAGAGGACTTCAATATCAAGCTACATTGATTTTGAGTTAAAGTTAATGGTTAGAAAAAGAAAAATCACTATTGGAATATCTGTATCAACTTTGAAGTTGATAGCTAAGTAATATTAGTATAATTTTTGGACTTTTTTTTACAATCTATAAGTTGGATTGAGTTGAATTTTTTTTAAATATATAGAAGGTTTATAGTGGCATTTTTATGTAAAATTTTGTATTAAGTAGATAATTATATTAGAAGTTTTACCTCATTAAAGCTCATTGATTAGCATTAAGGCTTATAAGGATAAATCAAAATTATCTAATTATGAAAGTAATAAGGTAATTGGAGTTTATATATAATAGAGGTTACTAAGAAGAATGTATTTGAGCACTTTGTATAGATATTAAGTACTTTTGAATTAAAAATTTGAACTGCATTCTTATTATATGCATGAAACCTATTAAAGTTTCTTGGATATTTGTAAGACACGACTTAACCTTCTACAACTAGGTGCCTGATGCATTTCCAAACAAGACAACATGTAATATGACAATGTATATTGTAATTTGTCTAAAATTTCATATGGCACTTAGAAGAAAAATATATTTTATTATTGCACCTCCTACAAAAAAAATTTATTTTAAATTACTTTGATCTAATATTTAATTGAACTATCTCTTCTATTAATTCTCTTAAATATTTTTAGTAGTTTTGATTTTATATTATAAAAACTTTCTTCTCTATGTATATTTAATTTAATTTTTTTTACTCATAATAGAACTTCTTTTAATATATTTTTTGATAATAAAGCTACATATTTAACTACTTCACTTTTTGATCCATTTAAAAATCATATTTTTTTTAAAAAGTCATGGAATTGAGAAATAAGTCAATTAGTTTTTTGTACTATTCTTTCAAAGAATTCTTCTACATCCTTATGTTACAGACATATACATATAAACCAATAATTACCTATATGATTAAATAAAAGTAGATGAAAATAAGTTAATTCTATAATATCTTCTATAAAAGCTTCTTAGAAGCTTCATAGATGCTGCTTGGACTTTGTAGGTGTCTATAATTGATATTTTAGATTAGAAATATAATCAATAAGTTGACCATATATCATACATGTTAGTAGCTTGAAGAATAAGCTAACTATGTCGTCCTCACATAAAAAACTTGCCTTGTAAGCTAAAGCATATGTCATACAAAGTCAAGACATATTTAAGGTCCTATAGAATATTGTCACATAGCTCCTATTAAGATTGTATATATAGAAGTAATAGTAAAGCTCTCTTTATTCTTCACAACTCTTTTCTTGTTCCTAGTCTAGATTTAAGAATATCTGATTTCTTTGTCTTTTGGAAATAGCCATTCTAATTTCCTTTTAATATATATACTACTTTATTATTATTTTTTTACTTTTCTTTTGACACAAATTTTTTCAGCTTTATGTATCTTCTTTTAGTTCATATCTTTGGCAGATTGACAAGAATATACTTACAATATTAGAGCTTTGTCTTTTCTTGATTACGAGTAGATTACTCATTTTTTTATAAAACATAAGGGTATTAGAAGTTGTGGATTACCGTCTTTTAAACTAATATTATTTTTAGTATATTCTTTGTTTTCAAGTTCTTTCTTCTACTTATCTTGAACAATATTAGATATTTATTTTTTAAGTATTATCATGGCAAAGCTTATTGAAATAAAGAGTGCAATGGCACAAATACAATAATAATTGAGGGTGTTAATACTTATAATATATTAACTCATTTTACCACCACAAGGAGCAACAAGAATAGCAAGAAGTAAAGATATAGATATAATTGGAGCTGCTTCAATATCTGCACCTAATTATATTTCTTTTTCTATGGTGGAACATCCTTCTGATAGTAGAAAACCAAGAATTGCCATGCTTGAGAAGTTTAATGGCACAAGATCCAAGTTTTGAAGATTTATCAATCAAGTACAAATTGTAATTTAACTTCAACTCCAAAGCTATTCAACTCTAAGATTACAAGTAAGATTCATTGATACACTTCTTTTTGATTCATCATTGTTTTGATTTTCATCTTTTTTTGAACAAAAAGATCTAATATTAGATAATTTAGAGGTTTTTTTAGTAGAATTTTAATTGATATAAGAAAAAAATGATGCAATCAATAATGTCTATATTTTGCAACAAAACAATCAATCCATAACATTATATGCTTCACAACTTTGACAACTTGCAATTGATATTAAGTGGAATGATATTGCATTTACTAGCCAATTTTCTTATAGATTAAAATATAAAAAAAAGAAATTAATGCTCAACTTATTTGACTCTGAAATATTAAATCAAGCAATTAACTTTGCTATGAATTGTCACAATTGACTTTTCAAATTTTGATGTGAGAATTGAACAAGTAGGTCTCAACGTTACTATAATTCAATGGCAATACCAATGCCTTGTCAATACATATATTTGAAAGTAGAGGGTATGCAAATAGATGTGGTACATTTCAAATCTTTTAGTAAGTAAGAAGAGACTCATTGTTGTCAAGAAGGTTTATACTTATGTTATAGAGAACCTAACCACAGTGCTCAACATTGTCCAAAGAAACAACACAATAATAAAATGAGGAGTATGAATATCAAAGAAGAGAATATATTAAAAATGAATTTGTCTAGCTACAATAAGGAGCGTGCAGATAGAATCTTCTATAATATCTAATGAAGGTCCTATTCTCTCCTAAGAATCCTCTCTTTGTTTTATATTAAATATTATTTTAGGACCTAAAAATTACAAAGCCTCTACTTTATTAAATTCAAGAGCCTCATTGTATTTCTTAAATGAAGAATTTGCTAAAATACTTAACATATCTTTAGTAAGGAAAACTAAACATGTTCATATAGAATTCATAGATGGTCATTTGTTGTCTTTTAGAAATGTTACTCACAAAATCCTTCTTATAGAAGTAAAAACCAATAGTCATAATAGCTTTATAGACTTTAATATCATTACATCTTCTTTTAATCCAATCATTTTAGATTTATTATGGTTAAAAAATACAATCCTTGAGTAGATTGGATTTCTTGTACTCTTGACTTTTTTAAAATTATAACTAAGAAAGTAGTTAATGAAGTAGAAAATCACAAGTCTAGTACAATTAAACCTATGTTTGTAGGTGTAAGAGCTTACTTGTATGCTGCAAAAGAAAGATCACCTTGTGTCATTTATGCCACAACTATTTCTACTGGTACAAAGACTTCAAGTGGCATTCTAAGTCAATATTAAGAATTTCATGATATATTTGAAAAAAAGAATGTGGATACTCTTTTAAAACATAGTCCCTATGACTATTCAATTGACCTTGAAGAAAGAATACAATTGCTACTTAGATCAATCTATAATTTATCACAAAATAAGTTAATTGAATTTAAGGAATATATTAAAGAGAATCTAGTTAAGAACTTCATATGCCTTTTCAAATCTCCAGCAAGAGCCACAATTCTATTTGTGAAGAAAAAAGATGGATCATTGTGGATGTAAGTTGATTATCAAGGACTCAATAAGATCACCATCAAGAACAAGTATCCACTACTTTTAATATCTAGACTTCTTGATCAATTGAATCAAGCTAAGTTTTATATAAAATAGATCTACAAGGAGCATATAATTTGGTATGGATCAAAAAAAGAGATGAATAGTAGGCTACATTTTGAACTAGGTACAGAAATTTTGAATATAATGTCATACCTTTTCAACTTATAAATATTAAATAGCTTTTCAACATCTTATGAATGATTTTTTTTAGATAATTTTATTATTTGTTATCTAGACAGTATCCTAATCTATTTTAAGAATATAGAAGAACGTAAACTTCGTGTTGATCATGTGCTACAAAAATTAAAAGATGCAAGACTATATGCCAAGATAAAAAAGTATATATTCCATACTATTCGAGTTGGCTTCTTTAAATACATTATTTCAAATGATAGAATTATGATAGATTCTAAGAAAGTTCAAACTATTATGAATTGAAAGATCTCAAAAATGGTTTGAGATGTCTAAGTTTTTTTGGGATTTGCCAACTACTATTAGATCTTCATAAAGGACTTCTCTCAAATTACAGCTCTATTTTCATATTTGACTTATAAAAATAAACTTCAATAGAATCAAGAAGCAGAAGCAGTATTTGAAGCTTTAAAAAGAACCTTTATTTCTACACCAATCTTATATCCTGTTGACTTTTTTAAGGCATTCTTTTTAAAAATAGATGCATTGGATTTTGTTTTAAATGCTACATTATTATAAATGAGAATAGATGATAAACTTCACCCAATAGCTTTTCATTCTAAAAAATTTTTAGCAACCAAGATCAATTATTAATTCTACAATAAAGAACTGCTTATAATTATGGATTCTTTTTAAGAATGGTGTCATTACTTAGAAGGCACTTCCAATTCAATCATCATGTATACAAATCATAAGAACCTTGAGTATTTCATATCAACTTATTTTTTGAATCATTGTTAGGCTCATTAGAATATGTCCTTGTCAATATTTGATTTCAATATTACTTGTTGGCAAGGAAAATAACAAGGTTTGTCCAATGTCATTTCTAAATATTTTTATCTTACACCTAAAGAAAGAGATGCAGCTTTTGATCAATAAAAGGCAATTTCATTGAAACCAAAATAATTTCATTTTCAAGTAATAAAATCAACATTGACTGTTGATTCAACTTTTCTCAAACAAATTCAATCAAGTATGTCTTTTGATCCTCTAGTTCATGATATTAAGAATATTTCTTCTAAATCTTGTGATATTTCTAAGCTTAAATTCAAGAACAATCTTTATTTATACAACACCTATATTTACTAGAAATAAAAGCAATTTTTTGTGTTCTTCAAGCATGTCATAACTTTCTAGTGGTATGATATTTTGGATACAACAAATCTTTGGAGCTAATATCTAGAGATTTTTGGTGGCCACAAATATAAAAGGCTGTAAAAGACTTTGTTCAATAATGTGACATTTGTTCATAGACAAAAATTCCTCTTCACCAATCTTATGGACTTCTTAAGCCATTACGTATTTGAAAACAATCATGGTCTTCTATTTCTATGGATTTTATTAAGAATCTTCTAGTTTCAGATTTGTGTGATTTTATATTTATGATAATAGATCATTTTATCAAAATGATACATTTTATACCATATACAAAATCTATCACAAGTGAAGAAAGTGCTAAATTTTTCCTTAAAAATATCTATTGATATCATGGATTGCCAAAAGATATTTTATTGGATAAGAGAATTTATTTTGTATCAAGATTTTGTAGAACTCTTTTTGAAATTCTAAAAGTAGACATAAAGCTTTTTTTGGCCTTTCATCCCAAACTAATAAATAAACAAAGCACGTAAACCAAGTTTTGGAGCAATACTTAAGGTATACCATCAATTATCAACAAAACAATTGAAGAATCTTCTTGCCATTGGCAGAATTTGCTTAAAATAATATGATGAATTTTTTTATGTAACAAACATCTTTCTTTGCCAATTATGGTTACTATCCATGATGTCACATAATGTGAAGTCTTGCTTGAAAATGCATTGGGCACTTAGCTGTAGAAGATAAAAAGAATTTACAACAAGTCCTAACCACTCTAATAAAATTATATATAAATTGCTAAAAAAGCTTAAAAAACATAATCAAGCATTAATTAAGTCTAATTATTATTATTTTATTTATTTTTTATTTTTTTATGAAATAAATTATAAAAGAAATATAAAAAAATCCTAAAGAAATCTAAAGAATCTTAAAGAAATCTTAAAGAAATCCAAACCAATTTCTAATTCTAGTCAAATTTTAATTCTAATCAAATCCTAGCCTTAATCAAAATCTAAATCTTAACTAAATCCTAATCCTAAGCAAACCCTAATCAATTTTTTAAATCTCAAATAAATTTCTAACAACCTTACAGGAGATTTTGAAATTCAATAACTAATATTTGAATCATTGATTTCAACTAAAATTTTGTATATTCTTTATTAATTAAGTTAACAATAAGTATAAAAAATTTGAAAAGAATTGCAATTAATAAATAGACTAAAATCTCAAAAATGTGCTCGAGTGTCAGCCAGCCTCCTTCTTTGAACTTGATGCTAATCTCTCAAAGCCAATTATTCTTGATTGAACTGTTACTTTGCTTCCAAATTTTATATACTTGTTAGAAATCAAGTTCACTACTTCTATAAAAAAAAAAATAAATAAATAAAAAAAAAAAAAAAAAATCAATCTAAATTATCAATTGATAAATATCTAAAAAAACCTCACTAGTACTCAAATCCTAATTTCCAAGTCCATAACCCACAAAACCTTCATGCTTGTCAATCTAACCATTCGATCAAATACAAATTCACATTACACATTAACCACAACTACATCTACAAATCCAAAAACTTTCACCCATAGATCTGTTACCAAACTCTTGAAATTGCTCAAAATAATAATTCAAATTTATTTTCTAAAAATGAAAGTCATTGAAAACAACATTGGCTTTGCAAAGCTCTTACAAAGTCATTATCCACTCAAATCCCTCAAAATCAATGCCTACAAAAATCTTATCAAGTCTCCTCCCAAATCCCACTCTTTGAGCTTCAAGTAGAATCCTACTTTGTCCTAAGTGTTTATTTTAGTGGCTGGAGGTCTGATTTTTACCCTATCTCAAAAATGGTCAATACTCGGGTATCAATCTAACCTATCCTAAGGATTTTTTAGTCCAATCCTACCTTCAACTTAAACCTTAGTATTAATTATTTACCTCTTTCAACATGATTTTATCAAGTTATAGTCTTTCTAAGGTAGTAAAAAGATCTCTATAGCCCAGAAGGTAAAAGTACTAATCAACTTTTAATCTACTAAGTATTAAGATAAGAAAATAACCTAAGAGGCTTTTATAAAAATAATATTTAAATACCTTGAATTTTTATTGAAATAAAATAATTAGATAATAATTAAAATTTTAATTTTGATTATAGTTTTACTACATAGTTATATTACATCATGAGCATGACTTGATACTATTGATTTTTTAAAATTTGATAATTCTACTATGGAAGATTTGACAAATTGTTTGTATGAGCTATATGCAATAATGAAGGTGCAATTAAAAAAAGCTCAAGAATGACAAAATATCAATGCAGATGCCTATCGAAAAGAACAACCATAATTTAATATAAGTAATAAGGTATAGTTACTTTGTCATAACATCTCAAGGACAAAAACTCGATGACAAAATAATCCAGACAAATGAGCCTTCACTCAAAGAAAGGTAACAAAATATAAATAAATAAGTATGTATATTGAAAGAGAAACTAGTATGGCTATTGCCAAAAGACAAGAAAACTAGAGATCCTTGAAACTAGACTAGAAGCAAAAAAAGAGTTGACATGAGTGAAGAAGGCTTCACTCTTGTCTCTATATATACTATCTAACTAAGGGCTATGTGGCGACGTTCTAGAGGACCTCCAATATGTGTTGACTTTGTAGGACACATGCCTTGTCTTACAAGGCAAGTTTTTCTAAGTGTGGGCCACATAGTTAGCTTAATCTTCAAGCTAACAACATGTGTGGTACATGGCTAACTTGTTGACCACGTTTCTAATCCAAAAAGTCAACTAAAGACATCTACAAAGTCAAAGCAGCATCTATAAAGCTTCTATGAAGCTTTTATATTAAATACTATAGAATTAACTTACTTCTACCTACTTTTACTTACTTCTACTTATTTGTATATGTAATTACTAGCTTACATGAGTATGTTCGTGACATTACCCCCCTTCTAGGAATGAATTCCACGAGGAGCAATCATCATATGTTGAAGAAATCTATGATGCGACAAATTATATTCGCTACATATTCTGATCTTTGTTCTCTTTGAAGATGATTGATAGGGCCTCTCAACCATCGGTAGTGTCCCATACCAGGATGAGAAGACCATCCAGTTATTGGATCATTGTTGAGGCCTTCATAACTTCCTTCAAATAAAATATTTGGAATACCATCAGGAGTTGTTCCTACGTCTAGTAAAATCACCAAACATCGGGAGTCCCTTCTCAAATTGTGATATCAAATGCATTGTATCTCGCCATCTATTTGAGGAAGAACATGTCATTCTTGAAGATCTTCATCTCGATTGTGTCGTCTTGAAGGTTGTGACAATCGCAATGTCTCATTCGGTAGGTCAGCAAATGAAGGCTCTTGAGTCGAAACCACTGGTTGTTGGTTCTCCATCTCCTAAACGTCACAACTACAAAGAAGCTACGAACAAGGATTGAAAGAAGAATGTTATCTTGCCTAGATGTTGTTTCTTTTATAAAGAAAGTTTTTATCTTATTTTTGATGGATGTCATCGATGAAAAGCCTCCACCGCCTTTGCTGCATTTGCAAGATTCTTTATTGACTGCCATGTGTGTTCACTAATACCATATCCACACCAATGGATAAGATATTCCAATTTATTTTGGTACCGCCTTGAATCTAAGACTTCTTCTACTTCAAACTCTTCATTATTGTCCACATCTTTAAGAGGAGGTAGAGCTTGTCATCTTCTTGGTATGTCCACTGCCTTGTATGGTTCAAGAAGAGACACGTGGAATACTGGATGGATTTTCATTGACTCCAGTAGATGTAAACAATATGCAAATGGATTGATTTATGTAAAAATAGAAATTGGTCCCAACCTTCAATAGTCCAACTTGTCACAAAGACAAGTGGTCTTGATATTGTGATGAAGTAGCCATATCTTATCACCCTAGACAAATGGTGGTTGTTCTTTTCGATAGACATCTACATTGACCTTTTGATGTTCTTGAGCTTCTTTTAACTGTACCTTCATCGTTGTATGTAGCTCTAATAAATGAATCGCCAAATCTTTCGCAGCAGGATTATCAACTTTTGAAAAATCAAAAATATCAAGTCGTGGATGATAACCATAGTTACCAAAGAAAGGTATTTGTTTTATAGAAGAATATATCGTGTTATTGTAAGCAAACTCTGCCAATGGCAAAAGAGTTGTCCAATCATCTAGTTGGTAGTTAATGGTACATCTTAAATATTGCTCCAAAACTTGATTAATACGCTCTATTTGTCTATCAAGTTTGAGGATGGAATGCCGAAGATAGTTTTATATCCACTTTTAAAACCTTGAAAAGAGTCCGCCAAAATCTTGATACAAATTGAGTTCTCCTATCTGATATAATATCCTTGGATAATCCATAATAGCGATAGATATTGTCAAGAAAGAGCTTAGCTATTTCTTCACCTGTAATAGATTTTCTACATGGTACAAAATGTGCCATCTTGATAAAATAATCTACTATCACGAATATAGAATCATAAGAATCTGAGATTAGAAGATCCGTGATGAAGTCCATAGAAACAAAAAACCATGGTTGTTCTGAAATGGGTAATGGCTGAAAAAGTCCAAAAGGTCGATGACGAGGAATTTTTGATCTTGAGCAAACATCACATGATTGTACAAAATCTTTGACTACCTTCTACATTTGAGGCCACCAAAAATCCCTAGATATTAGCTCCAAAGTCTTATTATATCCAAAATATCCTCCTGTTGGGAAGTCGTGACGAGCTTGAAGAACACATAAACGTGCTTCTCCTTCTGGAACATATAGGCGTCCTTCGAAATAGAGTAGGTTGTTCTTGAATTCAAATTTAAAGAGATCATGAGATTTAGAAGAATTATTCTTGATATCATGAACAAGAGGGTCTGAAGACATACTTAACTGAACTTACTTAAGAAAAGTTAAATCAACAATCAATGTTGATTTTATTGCTCGAAGATGAAATTGCTCCAGCTTCAAGAGAACCGTTCTTTATTGCTCAAAAGCTGCATCTCTTTCTTTTGGTATAAGATAAGAACGTCTAGACAAAGCATTAGATAAACCTTGTTGTTTTTCTAGTGGATAGGTGATGATGAACTTGAATCTTAATAAAGACATGCTCCAATGAGCTTGACGATGATTTAATATGTATAATAACATAAAATATTCGAGGTTCTTGTGATCCATATAAACGGTGACTGGACTAGAAGCGCCTTTTAGATAATGATGCCATTCTTAAAAAGAATCCACAATTGCAAGAAGTTCTTTGTTATGGATCTCATAATTGATTTCTGTTGCTGAGAATTTTTTTGAATGAAAGGCTACTAGATGAAGTTTGTCATCTGTTCCCATTTGTGATAAAACTGCATCCTGAGCAAAATCTGATGCATCTGTTTCTATAAAGAATGCTTTGAAAAAATCAACACGATACAAGATTGGTGCAGAAACAAATGCTGTCTTCAAAGATTCAAAAGTAACTTTCGCTTTTTGATTCCATTGGAGTTTTTCTTTACAAGTCAAACATGTAAGTGGAGTTGTAACTCAAGAGAAGTCTTTGATGAAGATCCGATAATAGTTGGCAAATCCCAAAAAACATTGGACATCTCTTACCATTTTTGGGATCTTCCAATCTATAATAGTTTGAACTTTCTTAGAATCCATCATAAGTCTATCATTTAAAATGATGTAACCTAAGAAATCGACTTGAGTAGTGTGGAATACACACTTTTCTATCTTAGCATAGAATCCTGCACCTCTTAATTTTTGTAACACACGACGAACATGAAGTTCATATTCTTTTGGATTCTTAGAATAGATCAAGATGTCGTGTAGATAACATACCACAAAATCGTCCAAAAACTCTCAAAAAACATCATTCATTAGATGTTGAAAAGCTGTTGGTATATTTGTAAGTCCAAAAGGCATGACATTGTATTCAAAATGTCCATACCTAGTTCAAAGTGCAGTCTTTCATTCATCTCTTTCTTTGATGCATACTAGATTGTATGCTCCCCGAAGATCTATTTTTGTATAGATCTTAGCTTGATTCAACCGATCAAGAAGTCCAGATATTAAAGGTAGTAGATACTTGTTCTTGATGGTAATCTTGTTGAGTCTTCGATAATCAATACACATCCGCAATGATCTATCTTTTTTCTTCACAAATAGAATTGGAGCTCCTGCCGGAGATTTAGAATGGCGTATGAAATTCTTGGCTAGATTTTCTTCAATATACTCCTTGAGTTCAGTCAACTCATTTTGTGATAAATTATAGATTGGTCCGAATGGCGGTTGTGCTCCTTCTTGAAGGTTAATTGAGCAATCATAGAGATGATGTTCCGGAAGTGTATCCACATTCTTTTTTTCGAATACATCTTGAAATTCTTGATATTGGCTTGGAATGCCACTTGAAGTCTTTTCATTCGTAGAAACGAATGTGGCATAAATAACATATGGTGATTCTTTCATAGTAGCATGCAAAAAAGCTTTTATACCTATAAATACGAGTTTAATTGAACTGGACTTATGACTCTCTACTTGATTAACTATACTATTAGTTATACTTTTAGAGAAAGTAAGAGTTTAGAAAATCCAATCTATTTGAGGGTTGTATTTTTCTAACCACGATAAACCTAAAATGACTAGATTAGAGGGAGATCTCATGATATTAAATACTACAAATCTATTATGACCATTGATTATTACTTCTAAAGGAAGGGTTTCGTGAGTAATATCTCCAAAAGACAATGGACGACCATCTATGACTTCTACATGAACAAGTTTAGTTTTCTTTACTAAAGATATGCTATGTCTTTTAGTAAATTCTTCATCTAAAAAATACGCTGAGGCTCTTTAATCTAACAAGGCAGAGACTTTGTAATGTTTAGGTCCTAAAATAACATTTAATGTAAAACAAGGAAAGGGCTCTGATGAGAGAATAGGACCTTTAGTAGATGTTGTTCAAGGTTCCAGCCGCATGGTCCCTATTGTAGCTGGACAAACTCGTTTTTCGACATATTGTCTTCTTTCACAGCCATACTTCTCATTTTGTGATTGCGTCATTTCTTTGGACAATGTTGAGTAGTGTGCTTTGGTTCTCCACAATATAAACATAATCCTTCTTGACGACGACGAGTCTTTTCTTGCTTAGTAAGGGGTTTGAAACGTACTGCATCAATTTGCATATCCTCTACTTTCGAATGTATATGTTGAAGAGGTGTTGGTGTTGCCATTGAATTATACTAATGTTGAGGTCCACTTATACGGTTCTCAGATCGAAATTCAAAAAGATGATTGTCGCACTTCACAGAAAAGTCAATTGCTTGACTCAATGTTTGAAGATCAAGTAAATTGAGCATTAATTTTTTTACCTCATATTGTAATCTATAGAAAAATTGGCTAATAAGTGCAGCATCATCCCACTTGATATCAGTTGCAAGTTGTCAAAATTGTGAAGCATACAACGTTACTGATCAATTGCCTTGTCGTAAAATACGGATCTTATTGGTTGCAACACGAATTGCATCATGTTCTCCATACATAGATCGAAACTCTGCCAGAAAAGCCTTTAGATTATCCAATATTGGATCTCGTTGTTCAAAAAAAGATGAAAACCACGATAGTGCTGAGCCTGAAAGAAGCATACCAATGAATCTAACTTGCGATCCTGGAGTTAAATAGCTTTATAGTTGAAGTTCAATCACAAGTTGCACTTGATTGATAAATCCTCGAAACTTAGATCTGGTGCCATCAAACTTCTCGGGTAGGGTAATTCTTGGTTCTCTAACATTGGAAGGACGTTCCACCATAGGAGAAAAGACATGGTTTAGTGCAAATATTGAAGCAGCTCCAATCATTTCTATATCTTTACTTCCTGCCAATCTTGTTGCTCCTTGTCGTGGTAAATTGAGTTGATGCATCGCAAGCATTAACTCTTTCAATTGCTCTTGGATTTGTGCCATTGCATTCTTCATTTCAACAAGTTCTGCCATGATAATACTTAGAAAAGAAAAGATGTCTAATATTGCTCAAGACAAATAGAAGAGAGGGCTTGAGACCAAAGAAAATACTAAGGACAATATCAGTTTAGAAGAGGGTAATCCACAACTTCTAATATGTTTATATCTTATCAAGAAAAAGAGGTAATCCAGTCTTAATCAAGATTAGACAAAGCTCTGATATTGTAGGTGTACTCTTGTGAATCTGTCAAGGACAAGAACTCGATGAAAAAACAATCCAGATAAGTGAGCCTTCACTCAAAGAAAGGTAACAAAATATAAATAAATAAGTATATATATTGAAAGAGAAACTAGAATGGCTATTGCCAAAAGACAAGAAAATTAGAGACCCTTGAAGCTAGACTAGAAGCAAGAAAGGAATTGGCAAGAGTGAAGAAGGCTTCACTCTTGTCTCTATATATTCTATCTAACTAGGGGCTATGTGGCAACGTTCTATAGGACCTCCAATATGTGTTGACTTTGTAGGACACATGCCTTGTCTTACAAGGCAAGTTTTTCTAAGTGTGGGCCACATAGTTAGCTTGATCTTCAAGCTAACAACATGTGTGGCACATGGCCAACTTGTTGACCACGTTTCTAATCCAAAAAGTCAATTAAAGACACCTACGAAGTCAAAGCAGCATCTATGAAGCTTCTAGGAAGCTACTATATTAAATACTATAGAATTAACTTAATTTTACCTACTTTTACTTACTTCTACTTATTTGTATATGTAATTACTAGCTTACATGAGTATGTCCGTGACATAATATTAAGACAACTCATCCTTGTAATAAGTTGGACTATTGTAGGTTTGAAGCTTTTTCTATTTATAGTTAAATCAATCCAGTTGCTTATCGATTATATCTACGAGACTCAATGAAGATCCATCTTGTATTTAATGTATCTCTTCTTGAACCATATAAAATTGTGAACATACTAAAAAGAAGACAAATCACACTTCCTCCTATAGAAGTAAACAATAATAAAGAGTTTGAAGTGGAAGAAATTCTAAACTCAAGGCAATACCAAAATAAATTAGAATATCTCATCAATTTGCATAAATATGATATTGGTGAACGTACATAGGAGTCGATAAAGAATCTTATAAATATAGTAAAAGTAGAGGCTTTTCATCAATGATATCCATCAAAACTAAGATGAAAAATAGTAATTCTTTACTATAAAAGAAACAAGGTCTAGGAAAGATTGCATTCTATCTTCTATGTTTGTTTATGATTTTTGTATATTTGTAACAGAAAAGAAATGGAGAATCAATAACAAGCAGATTCGACTCAAGAATCTTTATTTGTAGGCTTGTCAAATAACACATTGTAATTGTCATGACCTTGAAGATGATGCAATCAAAATGAAGATCCTTAAGAATAACATGTACTTCCTCAAATAGATGGCAAGATATAATGTGTTTGGTATCACGATCTTGGAAAGAACTCCTGATGTTTGGTCATTTTACTAGAAACAGAAATAACTCTTAATGTTGTTCTAAATGCTTTATTTGAAGGAAGTTATAAATTCTTGAACAACGATCAAATAACTTGATGGTCTTCACACCTAGTATCAGACACTATTAATGGTTGAAAGATCCTATCAACCATCTTTGAAGAGAACCAAGATTAGAGTATGTGGCAAATATAATTTGCTGAAACTTAGATTTCTTCAATATATGATGGCTTCTCCTTATAGAACTTGTTCCTAAAAAAGATGGTATTGTCATGGACATACAATTATATGTAAACCAATAATTACCTATATGATTAGATAAAAGTAGATAAAAGTATGTTAATTCTATAATATCCTCTATAGAAGATTCATAGACAATACTTTGATTTTATAGGTATCTTAATTGATTTTTTAGGTTAAAAACGTAGTCAACAAGTTGGCCATGTACCACACATATCCGTAGCTTGAAGAATAAGCTAACTATATGGCCTCACATAGAAAACTTGTTTTGTAAGCTAAAACATGTGCCTTGCAAAGTTAACACATATTAGAGGTCCTATAGAATATCACCACATAGCTCTTAACTAGATAATATATATAGAGGCAAAAGTGAACCCTTATTCACTCTTGACAACTCATTTTTTGCTTCTAGCCTAGATTTAAGAGTTTATAGTTCTCTTGACTTTTGGCAATAGCCATTTCAAATTCTTTTTAATATACATACTACTTTATTGCTATTTTGTCACTTTTCTTTTAACACAATTTTTTTGAGTTTATCCATCTTCTTTCAGTTCATGTCTTTGACACCTTATTCTTTTTTTGCTTGACATGCAAAATATTATCAATGACTTTTTCATCACTCTTTTTTTTTCTAAAATAAATAATAAATGAATCTGTAAGATCTTTCTAAGAAGTAAAATTTCTTGTAGAATACCAAGCGTATTAATCAAGGGTCTTTTTTTTAAGTGTAATTAAAAAAAATGCTAATTTATCTTCATCTATTTTTTTCTTATTAGCTTGGCAGATATTATTATATTCTATGTTGGAAATGTCTAAATCTCTTTTGCCTTTAAATTTGGGCAATCTTGCTTTAGTATGTCTAACAATTAATGCCATATTATTTTTTATTCTTTGTTATAATGGTGTAAGTAAATTAAAAAATTATATTAATAATAGTCTTTATTTTATACTTATAGTAGAATTTTATGAATTTAATTCTTTTGTAAATTTTCTTACAATTGAATAACTTTATTTTTTACTACTTGTCTAATTTGTGTCATCTTTACTACTACAATCTAAATCTTTAACATAGTTTTTCAACTTGAATTTCCTAAAAGAATCTTTTCTTCTATCATGTTGTTTCTTTCTTTCAATGTTTTGTCTATCTATGCTTTTTTTTTTCTTCTTTTTTTTGCTTATGTATTCTATAAATATATTATTGTTTAGTAATTTATTCCCTTAGAGTTTTTGGACGTTTAGGAAATTCAATTTTTTTGTTCATTATTTAATATAGTATCTAACTTTTGTAATTATTTTATAATTACCAAAAAATTCTTTTATACACTATTTTTTAATATAGATCATTTTTTAATGCTTTTTTTTCTTGATCAAACTTAGATATTATTTCTTTCTTCTTTTGTTCTATTTATTCAATCTTTTTGGTTTGATACATAACATAGAATTATTTTATACCATCTTTATTTATGGTTCTTAATACATATGATAAATTTAGTAATTTCTATTCAATAATATTACTTATCTTTAGTAAATAACCTCTATTAATTTTATAAATTTTATGAACTTAATTTCTAAGAATAATAATGTATTTCATCATAGTAGCCAAATAAACACCTAAATTCTCATATCTCAAGAATCTCAAGTATCCCTTCTATGTTTTTACATAAGAATTATCTTTGCACTTATCTTCAATCTTTATAGTTCTTATTTTTGTCAAATCATAGTCAAATAATTCAATCTTAAAATTATCTTTAATTTATTTATCAATTTTATCTAATTTTCTTTTTCCCACTCTTCAAACATTCATATCTTTATGGACTTAATTTTTTCTTAGTCTTCTTCAACCTAATTTTCAACCATCTATATTTTTATTATTTTTTTTGTCTTCAACCTAGTCTTAAATCATCTATATTTTCATTTCATCTTGTAACTCTTATAACTCAATATTAAATCAAAAATATATGAAATAACATATAAGCATGTTAATTTTAATCTCTTTATCATAATTTTTTTGATTATAATAATATATTTTTGAATCTATTTATAGTTTATTATAATAAATTTCTTTTAATAATAATTAAATATAATAAAATTAATTTATTTTTAACTACCATAACTATTAATGGTAGTTTTAACTACCTTATCTTTTAAATAGATAGGCAGCTAATTCTTTTGCCTTTTCACACTCTACTATCTTTTAATCTCTTTTACACTTATTTCTATAAGTTGATTTTTAATTCCAAATTTTATTCTTCTTTTTTTCTTCTTTTTATATTAGTTTATTTCCATCCTATTTTTCTTCAATATATCTCTTTTTATTAATTATAATTTCTAAAGTCAATATATAAAATCCATAACAAAGAGCTTCTTACAATTATGGATTCACTTCAAGAATGGCATCATTATCTAAAAGGCATCTTTAGCCCAATCTCTATGTATACAAATCAAAAGAACCTCAAGTACTTCATGTCAATATATGTTTTGAATCATTGCTAAGTCCATTAGTGTATGTTCTTATCAAGATTTGATTTCAAGATTACTTATCAATTCAAAAAATAATAAGGTTTATCAAATACTCTTTTCAGACATTCTTATCTTGTATCAAAAGAAAGAGATATATCTTTTGATCAACAAAGAATAATTCTCTTGAAGCTAGAGTATTTTCACCTTTGAGCAATAAAATTAATATTGACTATTGATTCAACCTTTGTTAAGCATATTCAATTAAATATTTCTTCTAATCTTCTTATTTATGATATTAAGAATAATTCTTCTAAGTCTCATGATTCTTCTAAATTTGAATTCAAAAATAATCTATTTTAATTTGAAAGATAATTATATATTTTAAAAGATAAAATATAATTGCATATTCTTTAAGTTTCTCATGACTTTCCAATAATTAGATATTTTGGATATAATAAGTCTTTGGACCTAATATCTAGAGATTTTTGGTCGCCTCAAATATGAAAGATAGTCAAAGACTTTGTTCAATCATGTGATATTTATTTAAGATCCAAAACTCCTCAATATCAATCTTATGGACTTCTTCAGCCATTACCTATTCCAAAACAACCATGGCCTTTTGTTTCTATGGATTTTATCACAAATCTTCTAATTTCAGGTTTCTATGATTTTTTTTAATAGATCGATTTATAAAAATGGCATGTTTTGTACCATATGCAAAATCTATCATAAGTGAAAAAAACAACTAAATATTTTCATGACAATATTTATTACAATCATGGATTATCCAAAGATATTATATTAGATACAAGGATACAATTTATATCAAGATTTTGAAAAATCCTTTTTAAGATTTTAAAAGTTTTGATATAAAGTTTTTTTTTAGTTTTTATCCTCAAAGTAATAGACAAATGGTATTGTGTGGTAACATGATTATATAGTAAAAAATAAAAATATAGAAGTTATTAAAGAAAAATCTAATAAAAATATGTAGTAAAAAAATTAAAATATATGATAGAAAGTTAGTAAAAAATTTAGTCTTAATGTTGTCTTTTGTAAAAAAAAAACTTGATTTACTTTATAGAGGCATAAATGAGCCAAATCAAAATAAATGAAATAAAAAATTGATAAAGATATGTTTAGGAGGAAAATTAATAATAGATTAAAGCAAAAATTAATTAAAGTTATCAAAAATTGATACTTAGAGAGAATTAATTGTCAACTTGGATCAAATTCAAAACCTGAGACATGTGCCTACAATGACTACAAGGTCTTTTATAAATTAGAGATTAAGATTTAAAAGTAGGCTTAAAAAAATGAGTATTGATTTTTAGTTATTTGAATTAATATTGATATTTTGAGGAATTTTCAAAGTTAATGATATATATGGTGGATTTAGATTTTAAGAAATAAAAATAGATTTACAAGTTTTAGGATTTTGTAAATTTTGTAGCATGTATATAAGTAAAAATTAGATAGTTTGTTGTTATGCTTGTTGCAAAAGCATATAAAAAATTTGAGATCAATCTAATAATTAGAGTAAAATATATGAGGATTTTGTAGATAATAGTCTTAAAAAATTGAGATTTAGGATCAATGAATGATTGCAATATCTAGTAATATTTATACAATTAAAGACCTAGTTAAAGGAAGCATAAGAACGACAAAAGATCAAAATAGATGCCTTTCATAAGAAACAATGACAATTCAACATAGATGAGAAGGTATGATTATTTTATTACAATATCAAGACTATTCATCTTTGTGACAAGTTGAACTGTTATAGACTTAGACCTTTTTTTATTTATTAACAAATCTATCATGTTTCTTCTTAATTATATTTATCAGAGTCTATGAAGATCCATCGCACATTCTACATGTCTCTCCTTGATTCATATAAGACAAAAAAATATCTTGAAAAGAAGACAAATGTCACCTCTACTTGTAGGAGTGGATAATAATCAAGAATTTAAAGTAGAAGAATTTTTAAACTCAAGAAGGTACCAAAATAGATTAAAATATCTTATTTATTGATGCAAATATAATATTCATAAATTTATATAGAAGCCAGTAAAGAATCTTAGAAATACAGCAAAGATAGTTGAAGCTTTTGAATGATGACATCTTTCAAAATTAAGATAAAGAATAATATGATCCATGAAAGATGATTACCACTTCTTGTGGAATTTGTCTTTAGAAGAGAAGTAATATAAATGATATATGTATTTATTCCAATAATCACTTATATGATTACATAGAAGTAGAGAAATATAGATTAATTTTATAATATCTTTTAAAAAAGCTTCATAGATGCAATTTTGACTTTATATGTGTTTGTAGTTGATTGATATTTTAGAAACTTAATCAATAAGTTAATCACATGCTACATATATTGGTAGCTTGTAGAATAAGCTAACTATGTAGCACACATATAAAAAATTTATCTTGCAAATCAAGACATGTATCTTGCAAAGTCAACACAAGTTGGAGGTCTTCTAGAATATTGCAACATAGATCCTAATTAGATTATATATATATATATATATATAAGAGTGAAGCCTTCTTTACTCTTTTTAATACTTTTCTAATCTTTAGTCATATTTCAAGACTTTCTAGTTTTCTTGGATTTGGTAATAGCCATTCTAGTTCAATATATTACCATCTTTGAGTGATTTTTTAATCTTTTCAAGTAACTCAAGAGTGTATTGAGTTTTTTCTCTTTGAGATTCATGTCTTTAATACAATATTTTTTGGTGCCATGTTAATAGCAAGCATCCATTGTTCTATAGTAACACATCCATTATGTGAAAGAAAAAAGGAAATATTTTACTATAAAATTCTATTGAAAATATTTTATCAATTTATTTTAGAAATATAAATAATAGACAAAGAGATAGTAAAAATTAAAAAGTACAAATATTACTTTTTTTAGAAGAAAATTCTATTTATTTTATAAATATATAAATGAAAAAATATAAATAAATAAAATAAATAATTAATATAAGAATATTTAAGAAAAAATTACCTCAAATTACCAATAATTGATAATTAAAAAGAACTCGTTGTGAATCAAGCTTGAAATCAGACCTTAAGGCACAAAACCACGTACCTACAATAACTTTGAGGTTCTTTGATAGATTGGAGAATAGGATTTGAGAACACACTTATGAAAAGATTTATGAAGGTTGATTTTTTGTGATTTAAAGATATATTGATATTTTGAGGGCTTTTCAAAGAAAGAGATGCATTCAATAGAGGTAGATCTTTTTTGAATTTTTGAACTTCAAATTAAGATCAAGGGCTTAACTAATATTTATTGAGGTTTTAAAATAGCTAGAATAATTGATTGAGATTTACTTAAGATTTTCTTGAGATTTTTTAAGATTTGTATAAAATTTGATTAAGATTTAAAATTTGATTAGGATTTAGTCTAAGATTAGATTTAGATTTGATTAAAATTTAATTATTATTTTATCAAGATTTAATTAAGATTTGATTAGGATTTGATTTAGAATTTTATTAGAATATTATTAAGAATTGGTTAGGATTTCATTAAAATTTAATTAAAATTTAGTTAGGATTTTATTAGAATTTGATTAAAATTTAGGATTTATTATTAGAGTTTGATTAGGATTTAGGATTTAATTAGGATTTGATTAGGATTTGATTAAAGTTTTATTAAAATTTTATTAGAATTTGGTTTAAGATTCATTTAAATTTTATTCAGATTTTTATTTTTAATATATTTTAAAGTTTTTTATATGTTTATTTTTTTAGATTAATTTATTAATTTTTTGTATTTTTTTGAAAATTTTGAAAATTTTCTTTTGAATTAATAAAAAATTGATTAATATTTTTAAGGATTAATTAAAATTTATTTAAGATTCTATTAGACTTGATAGGATCTTGTTATTTCATTTTCTATTTACCTTCCACATCTAGGTGCCTAGTGCATTCTCAAGCAAAAATTCACATTATATGACACAAGAATGTATTTTTTTTTATTTAGTACCTTGAGATTTATGTCCTTGATACAATGTTTTTTGGTCCTACCCTGATGGCAAGCATTTGTAATATCATTTCTTTCTCTATTGGTTGAAGTTGCTAAGGAAATGAATACTGTGTAAGAAAAGTTAAAGGTCTATGATTATAATTAGATTCTTAAAAAGCTTTCAAAACTTTCTTCCTATTCTTATACTTTGATTTCCCAAAAAATATCCTTCCTTTTTTATAAGTCCTTATTCTTGTATTTTAATGTCTAATTTCAATCTTGTCTTACAAGCAATTTCTTTAAGTATTAATTAAAGTTTTTTTCAGTAGTACTTATAAAAAACTTTACTTAACTTTAATTCAAAGATAAATCTATTAAATCAATATCTTTTCTAATTCTATTTGTAAATCTATAAAATATATTAATATTTATTTTACTAAAAGAATAACATAAAATATTCAAATTTATATTACAACATTATAAAATTTTAAATACATAACTATATTTATTTGAGCCATTTATGTATTTTGGATTTTATTTATCATTTTATTAAATATTTTTATTACATCAACAACAACAATATCAAAATTTAAAAATACTTAGAAAAAATAACTTCTATTCAAATTTCTTGATAAGATATAATTTTTTTTATTTTAATACTACAAATAATTGAACTTGTGACAAGTTAGATTGTAAAAGTCTTAACTTATTAAAAATAAATTGTTTTAAGTGTGTATAAATTGAAATTACTACAATCAAAAAAGATTCATTATTTTTTTATTTTATTTTTTAAGTCTTATACTACAATGAATATATCTATAAAAAAAAAAAAAAACCAATTACCACTTCCTATCACAATAAATAGCAATAAATAACTCAAAGTAGAAGAAGTCTTAGATTTAAGGTGGCACCAAAATAAATCTAAATATTAATATATATATATAACAACCAATTAATTAATTATACTAAATAATTTACTTTATTTAAAAAATAAATAGATAATTGTTTTTAAAAAAATTGAATAAACTTGAAGAAAAAATATATATATATATATATATATATATTAAGTTGAGATTATAATAGATAATAGGGAAAATTTTATTATAGATAAGGATTTTAATGTGCTGAAATAAATATAAATAAAATTTATCTTATAATAAGTTAATTATAAAATAAATTATTTAATTAATTTAAGTTTATTATAAAATAAATTAATTAAATAACTTATTATAAGATAAAATGGACTTAGTCTTGCTTACATAAATACTCGCAATGAATAAGATATTGTAGAAGCTTTCCAAGGATGGCAAGGCTTGTGGTCCAAAAGAGAAGTTGTAGGTTTCTTTGAATGTAGCTCATTAAAAGTAGAGACTTCTTGACGAATTCTAAACGAAGGGATTACTCTTATAACATGATTCTACTTGCTTCTATTTACTTCAATTTACTTAAGTAATATGGACATTTGCATTAAAAACAATTAATAGAAGAATAAAATAAAATTAGAAATTGACATCTATCTTTAATTTTAAAAAATCACAATTAAGATTTAAGAAAATTTTCAAGCATATATTGAATGTACATTATGTTATAATAAGAATTAGAAATCTGAATTTCCAATAAAAACCTTTGTTATTTTAGATATATATATATATATATATATATATATATATATATATATGTGTGTGTGTGTATATATATATATATTGAATAAAATTACCATTCATTTATATGTGATCATTGTAATCATTTTAAAATATTTTAGATTACTTTGAAGCTAAATATATAAGTTATAAAAGAATAATATACCTTTGTATATTTTGAAAAAACCTTTGACATATCTAATCAAATGATAATTTATTTGTAAATATTATCTACTTCATATCAATAAAATTAAAATTAAAATTTCAATCATTTTATTTTTATTGATTTTAAATTTCAATCAACAAAATATTCTTAAATTTTAAAAATTTAGCTATGGAAATGACATTGATAAATAATTAATTATTTTTCAAATTTTTGAATTTAATATCTTTTACTATATACTAAAAAAACAAACAAAAAAAACTATTTCCTATTTAGAAAGCTTTTTTGAAGTAAAGATGTTTTCTAAAAATAATGTTCTTTTAAAGTATCATAGTCAGAATAAATAAATAAATAAATAAATAGAAAAACATGTTTACATGAAGAAAAAAAAGTGTTTTTGAAAGACAAGCTCTCTAAGATATGAACAAATATATTTTGCAATATTCTACAGTGGCTTAGAAGAATCACTTCTATTCTACTACTACCACTAAGTGATTATAACTCACATAAAAAAAATATTATCAACCCTCTTAGCAATTAGTCCTAGTATATTTACCTATCAAATATGATTATTTTTTAACTTTAACATGATATTTTTATTTTGGAATATCTTTTTATATTAGAATTGTTATTAATTTTTAGATTAATCTTTTGTAATAGCTTATTGTTATTAATAGTGTCCAATTTTGAAGATGTAACAAAAATATCTTAGAAATTATGAAACATATATCTATCTATCTATATATATATATATATATATGTATATATATATATATATATATATATACGTTTTAAAACATATTTTCATTTAAATAAAATATTAATTTACGGTAAATAAAAAACAGCTACTAAAATATTATTAATTGGTTCCAATCATAAGCTGATTCTAACAAGTATTAACTTTTGTAATTTAATAAAATTAAACATTTGATACATTAAAGAGCTTGTCATTCAACTTTTGTAATTTACTAAAATTTTAAACCTACTAATGAATATTAATTTCAATAGATTATAGATTTCAATATATACTTAAGACCTATAAACAGCTCTTAAAAATGCTTTGAAATTCTTAAATAACATTTATTTTTGGGTCTCATAAAATGAAAAACACGTGTCATGTAATTTAGAATATATATATATATATATATATATATATATCAAATGTTTAATTGTACATAATTGACCAAAATTTTTGAGGTTTTTGAAGCCATTATACATTATTATACTCTCTTTACACGATTCAATATTTTGCTCTTAGTCAGAACATATTTTTTTTCCAGATTTTTGTATTTCTCTTTACCTTAATATATTCAATTGGATCCAAAAAACAAAATCCAAATAAAGTATTAAAAATCCTATTTTTTTTTAAATCAAAACAATTTGAAACAATAACAAGAATTTTTGGCCAAAAATACTGTTTGACTTATATGATATATTATTTTTAATTAGTTTTATGTTCTTCAATTTTATCAATTGTGAAATGCCAGAAAACTAATAACATTTAGATAATTAGAAGAAATTATCTTTGAAAGAAAGGTCTTGTGTATACATTTGGTATATCATAAATATTATTAAACTAGATTTATATTCAACTTTATTGTTACTGAATAAGAAACAATATGAATCATTTTTTATTCCTTTAATTTTTTTTATTTAGTCCTGATAAATTGTGAATATAATTATATATATATATATATATATATATATTCCTGCAAGAGCACCTCAAGTTCTTTTGTGCAGTTATTTAATAGTGAAATTGTATTAAACCAAATAACTCAAGTTATGTAGTCTGTTTAGTTTAAAGAAATAAATGCACTTTGTTACCTTCTTCAATAGCCTCTAAATACAATGTTTTTTCGTACAGAAATGTATTGTATAAGTCTGCTTAAAAGGTAGGTATGAATGGAGTTGTATTGAATGGCATGTATCCCTGCTTGTGAGGGGAAGCATGGCAAGACGCAGTTGATTCCAGAGCTGCAAAGGACCCTCCCTTTGTAAGTGCGTGGGAGCCAGCCAGGGTTGTGCAGGCCTGGGCACGGCGGATTCTCCACTCTTGCTCGCCCCTGCATGCACTACTGTAATCCACTTTTACGCTTCACTGATCCGCTGTCAGTGCCATGAACTCGTCGTTGCAGTTCTACATTACCAATTAACCTGCAATACACTGGGATGGGATGATGATTTGTGGGAATTGAACCACATTTGAAGTGAATTGCATGTGTAGACAGACCTGCCATATTTCGGAGCTGAGTCTTAGTGTTTACTTTTGGAGTGTAGTTTCTTATGTTCTGCATTTTCAAGTTGCAATTTTCGGATTTGGAAACTGCATAAATTAGGGTTAGGGTTAGGGTTAGGTTGTGGTTATATCAGGGGTTTTTTCCATTATGATCATTTTTGGTGGCATGCATCTCTGAATTTCGGCAAATAGTTACTGAACTAACTCAGTTGCTATGCAGAAAACTTCCTACGAAATTCACTGTTGGTGAGATGGGTGGTTTTTCGAAATTCTGTTAGAATAAATATTGGATTCGTATGTTGGAACCTTAGATGACTATTGTGCTGGAGTGTTTAATTGCAAGAGTATTGAGGTCACTGGGGGGAAGAAGTCTAGGACCGGAGCAACTCGAGATGGAGTTGAGTGTCCCTCCGTTACTGTTTCTACAAGTTTCAAGCGAGCGTCAGTGGGATTCAAACCACTGGAGAGCCCGTGCATACCGACAATGCGCTTTTAGATTTGCTTTCCGACACTGCCTGGGCCTCGATTTTCTTTTTCGTAATTTGGACTATCGCATGTATTATTCGCCGTCGTGTATCTGGTCGAGCAGCTGTGGTCGCTCATGTTGCAGAATGCGCAGATGGTGAACAAGCTTATGGAACTGAAACTTCTGGTGGCGAGTAACTTGGACTTTTGTGAATCACATGAAGTTCATGTTCCTCGCAAGTTACGAGAACGTTTTCTCCAAATATACAATTGCTGCCACTGGCGAAGGACTTGAGCATATTATGTAAAACCTCTTTCATGTGATCTGAGTTCTTAACAGGGCTGGCGCCATTTGAGACATCCACATTTTCTTCCAGACACAGTAAGAGCGTGCGCCCATCCTGGTGACTTTTTGCTCGGGTGAAAGCAATGCTGCGTTCTACTCGGTTGTTTAAAGCGTATGCAATGTGGGTAGTCGTCGGGTATGTGAGATGCGTTGTAGCATAAAGCTCGAATTCTTCAAGTAGAGCAGTTCACAGACCAGGTCGTGTTGTAACCAGGTTTTTGGGAAGTTTTCATCATTATCCAAGGAGTGCTCTTTTTTATGTCAACTTCGCCCAACAAATCGTGGTCGATTGCATCATGATGTCATGATCTGTGAACACTGCTTAGCTTCTGACCGATTTAGTGATCTGATGTGGATGCAGGTGCGCTTATCAGACCCTATTTGCTGGCGGGAGGAAAACTGTTCTCTTCTCATCTCGATATTGCTATTGCACACTACCCTTACCGAAACGCTTTTGGATTGGTTTGAGTGATATCAGAATCCTATCTAAGTGTTTCCTCGCAATAGCCACAGAATATAGAACAATCATCTGCATTGGATCTCGCAGAAGATACTTGCAACTAGTCAACATGCATGGAGTGACCTCAAGGTGAAGAAGGATGCTAAAGGTTCCTGCAACACTTCCCTGCGTTTGAATGATGCAGGTTCCGCTCTTGTTTTGTCTTAGTAGCGAGACTTGCAGAGATCTCAGTTGGGAAGCAGGTTTAATTGTTGCTGTGTCGGGCAACAATATCTACACGTTGAGAGTAGGTTGCTGATCTACATATGATTAGTTTTTACTGCTGGAATTCATTCGCAGAACCAACACTGGCTCCCACTAATCCTTGGACTATTCTGCTATGCATGCTATTGTTACAGCCGTCAAAATCAAATATCTGTAAATCGAGAAGGTCACCATCCATATCTGGAGCGACAAAGCAGTTGGGCACGTTGGCGAACATGATTTACCTCGGTTTCAACATTTGTTAAGATGCCCGTGCACCTGCGACTATGAGATCTCTGTTGATTATTGCAGTTCTTCGAATGTCAAAGATTTGGTTCTCAAGCGGTTGTTGGAGTCCCTGTTTCTGCAGCTATTTGAAATGCACCATGGCCTTAACAGCGAATTGTAAAGTGTTCTCTTACTAGTGGAGCTATGAAACTGTGCTTACCTTTCAGACCCATGTCTCTACTTGGCGTATGAACTTGGTTTTAGAACATCATCTCCGGACTGTGTTGCCTTTGCAAGCGACTCGACACTACGAGAACAATTAAATTAGTTTAGTGCGCGCCATCTTAAGTTCGCAGTCGTCTGCCTGCCCAATGAGTTTTTCTGCCTTCAATGTTTGTAGGAGTCTGAAATGCTCCCAAGTGCACTTGAAATTTCAGTCTCGAGGTTGAAGCTTCTCCTTGATTTTTGTCAGAAGCGATGTGAGAGTCTTCTAGAACTGCGACTCAGATTGGACCATGTTTTATTGTATGTAAGTGCTGTGGGGATCACGCACCTCAAAGATCCGGTGCAGTGATCACTGGGGTGTTTTCCCTCACTCCGACAACTTTGCTTTCCTGTCTCTTTGTTTGCTTCGTGTTGTTTTAGTGCCAATCGAACTGTGATGCGAACTACTTTCTGCAAAATTTTAAGAATTTATTGAATCCCTTCGTACCTTTCACCCTCGGTAACCTTGTTGCAAAAGTCGAATATATTGTATTGGAGGCGTCGGTGGAGCAGTCCAACTACGCTATGTCAACGTGAACACGCTGTTTTGTATTTAGAAAGAGTTTGAATACCATGTACGTGAAGTCATTCTGTGAATCTAAGTACTACCAAATAAATCGCAAGGTGGCGAATTTGCGATTATGACATGCTTGCGATAGTCAAGTTTGATGCCTATGGGAGTGACGCCCAGCCATACCAACTCCTACGTCCGAAACTTGGCTCCTACAGTGTGTATCATGCGTAGAGCAAATATTCAGAACCCCAAATAGATATTTTTTTAAATAATAAGTCTTACGCAGTATATTCTCGTTCATCCTACCAGTCAGAGTGCATAGTGGCAATAGTATCAGAAGCTGTATCCTGTTGTATTGTCTGTTTTATCTGAAAATTACATTAGAAGAAGTTGAAATCTACATTTAGCCGATGCCAGACTGCCATTGCTTTATCTCGTAGATTTTTGTATCATGGTTGTATGCAAGAGATACAATTTACCTCAGAAGAACTGAGGTGTGGGTTTATCAAAGTCGGCAGAGGAGGTCACAGAAATCGTCGTGACAAGCTTTTGTCTCAGACTTTCATCTTTTAACCGACCTGTGGAAGGAAAGATAGATGTGCGTCGGAGGAAGTTTTTGAGCTTTATGTTGTCTTTGAAGGGGGTTCGAAAGAGTTTTCGAACAAGGGCAGAAGTAGATCCTGTTCGAAGGTTTATGTCTTAGACCTTCATCTCACAACTGACCTGTGGAAGGAGAGATAGATGTGCGTCGGAGGCAGTATTGCTCAGAGTGAAGTTTTCGAGCTTTATGTCGTCTCAGAAGGGGGTTTATAGGGGTTTACCAACAAGAGCAGCAGTGGATCCTGTTCGAGGGTTTAGGGGAGCTTTTACAAGCGCACCGCAAATTTCAGAGTTAGGTTTCAGTTGTGCACGCTGCTGATATGAGTGCTAAGCAAGATGAGCGCATGATAATGGGGCCTCCATGGCCGCTCTCTTCAGTGCTGAATTTGAGCGAGGACTCTGTGTCAAATCTCTGTTCTGACATTGAAGAATTGATTTGTTGCAATTCATCCTACGTCGAGTGAATAGTTTATCAATTCCCACTTATCACCCGCCTATTATTGTATGGGTGGCCTTAGCTATTCGCGTTCGAGTTTCGAGACTGCCTTGTCGTGTTGCCGAAGTTCTCCGATTGGAGCAGGGGAAACAATGAACAATCTTGCGGGATCTGAGTGTGTGTCCTCTTACGTGGGTCATCTGGTGTCATCCCCAGGGTCCCAGAAGGGGGAAGTTTGTAGTGATGCATCGGAAGGCTCTCAATTGCGAGTCTCATCACTGGTTTCCTCTCTAGACCCTAATCCTGCTCAGCTTCCCTCGCCGATCTCTCCCGCGTTGGAAAGTGAGAGTGATGTCGCAGCTGATTCCTCGGTAAACAATCCGATGGTGGGGTTGAGTTCATCGATTCTCTTGTCAACATCTGCAGACGTGTTGCCAGGGATAGGCTCAAGCAGTTGCAATCTGGTGGCAAACTCTAGTCCGCGGTCCTCACCTGCCCAATCCATTTCTCCTCTTCCCGAGCATTTGGAATCCGTCTTCACCGACCTGGCCAATGTACCTGGGTCGGAACCTAGCACGACCGCGGAATTGCAATCACGTTTGCTTTCTGGGGACGCTGCTTCTCGGTCGTCTGATATCCTTGGTAGCTTCTTGAATGCCGGAAGGGACGGGTCAACAAACAGTCAAGATTTGTCTTCCCCCCGCACTGTTGCTGGTGTCTCCGATGGACCAGTTGCAGATGAGCTTGATTCGATGGTTTCGAGATCGTTCCAGTCTAATACTGCTTCTGAGCTCTCAGTTTCGATTGTGAATTCGTCTACCAACATTGCAACTTCTTCAGGTGCATATTTTAACCTTTAAATTTGTTCATTTGTTTATTTTTCTTTGTTGCATATCACACTTGTTTAAATCAGGACTTGATTGTGTCGGTTTATTGCTCTGCGTGTTTGAGTTGAAGTCGACAATCGAATCCCCGGTTATCATTTATTAATGCTACAGTCCTCACCCAAACCCTAAATTCTGATACCAGTGTTGCGCCTACTACTTCGAAACCTGGAGACCTTGTTGCGTACGATGCTTTTCAATTTTATGCTTCGTACTCTTAATGCTGTGAAATGTGAAACGTACTGGAGTACTCAACTTTATGGCTTGCTGCAACAGGGGATCAAATTATTGTGACGACTGGCGAGCATGAGAAGTTAGAAGTAAAAGTGCAAGAACTGGAGCATGAAATTCTCGAAGAGGGAGAGCTCGAAGATGGTGAGTTATCTGCGGGTTGGGAAAGTGGGGAAGACGATGAAGTTGACGATGAAGCTGCCGATCCCATAGATTATAGAGACGATAAATACGAGGATAGAACGGAAGAACCGGAAGAAGAGGGAGATGAAGGCATATTTGACTATCGTACTGAAGGACTCACACCAGTGGTTACGCGGTTTGCTGCGGATGTAAGAATGAATCAAACCTCAGCAGGAGGAGCAGGCAGCCAGTTGGGTAAAGTTCATAAAAAGAATAACAAACGTCGTAAGGGTAAAGGTGCCTTGTCTAGGCAGAGGAAGAAGTCGAGGTTGGAGAGAGCGCTGAAGGTTTCTAATGAAGCAACTACTGAGTTCAACGCTGATGGGGGACAGCAAGGAGGTAAGCCCCATTGTTAAATGCTCTAAATCTGATTGTTATCACACACTTTTCTTGAATTGTGGCCAACTCTTGGTGCATGTCGTTGCTCCTCCTATTTGATTTGTTCTTTCATTCTTGGTGTTCCCAAATCAAGGAGTTGTATTTTGAATCTTTGTGCAGACCGCTTGGCCATTGTTTCGAAGCAGGTAGAGTCGATTGACACTGTTAGGAGAGCTGGAGAGAAGCAACAGAAAGGGAGTAAAAAGGTTGAGACTGACGCCGGTGTCGAAGAAGGCGAGGTCATTGAAGAGGTATCTGCTGAGTCACTGTTGTACTTGAATATCTGTTAACGTGTACAATGTTACGTGTCGCATTTTGACGCCAGAATAACCAAATTTTCTCTCATGTTGTTATTTGCTATGCATTTACCTGTGATTTGTGGTCATCGTGTGTGTGAACACTCTGAACTGTTGCTGCATTGTTCTTGGTAGTCCTCTGGTTGCTTCTACTCTGTGTTTTACTGTTACATTCTGTGAATAAAGATCACAACCCTGCTTGTGATTTGCAGTATTAAATGTGTACTTTTGGCAGGATAATAGAGGGTTGTTGTCACAGCTGGTTGAAGAGGAAGTTGGTTTGTGGACTACCGATGTTGGGGATGAGCAAATTTCAAGCTCTAAGGTAGGTTTTAATCCTTCTTGATTTTTTGATTAAGTAGTAAGATCAGAAACATATTTTTTGCATTATGTAAGTCAGCTTTATGGAATTCGTTAACGTCAACCAGCGTCTAAGCACCTACAAGTCGCTTCCAGCTTTTCATAGTGTCCAAGTTTCAATTACTCGACGCATCAAGGTGAGCTAGAATTCTATTCTTCAATTGACGAAGACATTTCTGATGGACCATGAGCATGACTGCAAGTAGGTACGGTCCTGTGGACCTCTGTAATTTTAAAAACCTACTTCTCTGTTGTTTGCAGTGTTTATTTCTAGAAATTGTTCAGTTTGATTTAAAGCACTTCCTTATGATTATTGTAAATTTGATATAGATTGATAGCGATGAGGATGGGAAGAAGAAAACTCGTGCTCCTATTTCTGCAGAGAGAAAACTGAAAAAGAAGGTGGTTTCGCTGTTATCTTTTTTCAGTTGTACATAAGGACCTTTGTTGAATAGTAAAAAGTAGACGTTATTGAGCTAATTCTTAATCGCTAGTTCCTTTCAAGCTTCTGCAACCCATGTGTCATTTTGTCAGCTTTATAGTAAGTTGACTAGGTATTAGTGTGAGCCAAGCTGTTTCCTTGTAAAGTGTTTTGTGATTTAGTTATTGAAGACAACTATCTGAATATCCTTCTTTTTTCTTGTTTTTCTGTTTCCTCCTTTTTGTTCTGATAGATTGCGTTTCGGAGAAAGCGAGCTGAGAAAGAGAAGGAGTTAGGTATCAGGCGTCCACGTTTGCCAGTCAACACGTTCAAACCCAAAGTTCCCCTTTGCAAGTTTTATATTAAAGGGCGTTGTACATTGGTACCTCATATCTTCCTTCATCATGTATTTTCATTTTCAAAAGACTTGAAAAGGTTTGGTTAATAGTGCATAGAGTTATGGTTTGTTGCTTCTTTGTTGGTTCAATTCTTCCTCTTAAACACAAAGTGGGTGCCCTGTTCCTAAATCACTTTGCCACGTTCTTTGCAGGGTGGGAAATGTACATTTTCGCATGATGTGGTTCCTGTCACCAAGTCAGATGTCAGTATTACTAACCTACGATGTGTATGGATCTTTATTACAGTTTGAAAAAGTAATGTGGACAAAAAGAGTGTGAATGTGCACCTCAGCAGCTTTGGATGTTGTCTTACGGATGTAGTTATAATTGTAAAAATCAGCAGTTGTTTCTTGAACTTTCTGTGTATTTTCAGAAACACCCGTCTAGTAAGTACTAATATCTGGATCTGATGCAGCCTTGCAAGTTCTTTATGGTCAATCGCTGTTTAAAAGGAGACGATTGCCCATTCTCACATACTTTGGATACATTCCCCTGCAAATTCTGGCACACACGAGGTCACTGCCTGGATGGCAGTAACTGCCGATTCTCACATGGAGTAAGCGTTCTTGTGTGATCAACTTATAAGCCTGCATTTTCATTGTCATTTGGTGTATGATATTGACCATCTCAGCTCTTTACTCCCACGTATACTAATTTTGTTAAGTATTGTTTATGTTCCAGTTTCTTATAGATGTGTTTTACATCTCTCGGTTTCTGCTTATGCACTTATTACCAAATGTCTGTCTTGATGTAGCCTTTAACAAACGACCAGCGCCAAAATCTTGCCAAGCGCATTGAGCATGATACTAAAGAGCAGCAGACCGCGCCAAGTGCTCCCATAGATTTCAACACATCAGAGGATTCATACTCTGAGTACATGCCAACTATGAACAGTGCACAGACTGAAACTTCAGGCTGGGACGTGAGTCTACTTAAACCTTTACATCAAGGCACCGGAAGTAATGCATCAACGAGCATGACTGCTCAGAGCTTACAGAACACCAGGTGAGCAGTAGCTTGCTGCAATTTTCTTTCTTCTGCGCACCTAAGTGGAATCTACATAGCAAAGAGGCGTTTTGTCTATCAAAGCATCAGTGTAGAGTATATAGTTTTTGGATGTTTCAATGCGTCCCCTGCTGACCTTGGTTATTAATGCAGGGAGATTCATCCAGCAGCAACTCGATCCAACTTTACACAAAATCAAGTAAGCACAATGGAGGAGATGAACAGGGAGGAGATACAACTCACAGATACACAGAAGGAAGACACTCCAGTCGAGAATGCTGTCCTACTAGCAGCCAGGAAAGCTGCCTCAGCCGCAGCAGTCCAGGCAGCAGGCACCCCAGACAAATTTCTCTTGAGCAGATCTTCACCCAGCATTTCACTTCCGAAGAGCAGATCATTTGGTCGGTTGGCTGGGCGTGGAAGTGAGGCAAGCGCAATGGATCTTCTTCAAGCCTCATTCAGTTACGATGACAGCTCTGAATTGCTCCGGGAAGGTGGCAGCGGCCTAGGGATGAGAACAAAAGGGATTTTATCTACTCCGACTGCGGGTAGTTCAAGTGGTGATGGAATATTCTCAGACAGGTTTCTTGCGAGTAGTTCTGTGTCAAAGACTCCTAGTCTAGCGCGTGGCACTTCTTTGGGGCAGTCTAGGCAGGCGATAGTTGCAGGGACGAAGGCGAGTGCAATGGAGCTGCTACAGGCCTCGCTTGGGGATGAGGCAACACTGGATGGTAGAGAGGCAGGAAACATTGGTAAATCTTAGCAGGAATCCCTGTGCCAGCTAGTCTTTCAGCTATCATTCATTCTTGTTCTATCCTCATGCCCTTTTTTGTTTCTTCTGCACAGATTTCGTTTCCTGGGGCTGTTGGGGCTCCTTTTAGAGAGAGTCACTTGTCTACTTGTTTATTCAGCAGTTCAGGAATCAGGTGTGCATTTTTTTATAGCGCAGGAATGGCTTCTACTTGTCCGCCATGTCAATGCGCCAGGATGAGATATCTGTGGGTGCAATTTTTTCCAATTTACTTGCACATTCTAATCGCGATTCATCTCGACCTTTGTAGATCCTTTATTCACATGAAAGATGAGTAACATTTGGGCCATGAAGCTCGAAGATTGGTTTTCATACCATTGCATACCATTTAGTTTATTCGAGTGGTATGACTTGTGTGCCATGCTTATGTTTAAATTTCTATATCGCGAGAAAAGTAACTGAAGACGAACTCAACTTCTCTGTAAAAATACTTCAATTCCCGCATTTTGTCAAAAATGATATTAACAATACTGCTTTTGAAAATCATGTTTTTTACCTTAAGCGGTAGATGGATTAAAATTATTGGTCTATAAATGAGAATTTGTGATGTACGAAATGATGTGTTGATACCCAAAAGAAGAATATTTCAGCATTTTTATTTTCTGTTGAAATGTTTTCTCTTAATTGAACTTTATAAAAAAAGGGGGGAAGAGGTCTGAACTCAGAGCACTGCTTCCGGGCAAGAATGATGATACATAAGGCAGAGATGGGGGGTGGAGTGGAACACGGAATGGGGGGGGGGGGGGGAGACACGCCACCAAGTGAGAAGGGCATGGACGTCATGGGGAGGGGGACTTGCACTGTTCGGGCACTGCTGCTGTTGCTGATGCCGCCTGTTGCTGCCTGATTCTGTTTCTGCTGCTGCATCGTCGTCGTGGTCCATCCCCCAGCCTCGGTCTCCCCAACCATCCTCCGAGCTCTATTGAATCCCCCCCCCCCCCCACTTCGCCTTCACCTTCCTTGCCTTCTTTGCCTTCTATCCCTCCTTTCCCTTTCCCTATCCCCGTCATTTTGCGTTCATTCCCTGTGACCATTCGTTGGGGTACATCTTCCCCACTCTCGCCCCTCGGGTATGCGCCTTTCCCCTTCTTCTTGCACTGCTTGCTTCTTGAGTTTCAAACTCGCCCATTGTGCGATGTGCTTGTATAAACTATTCATCTTCATACTGTTCCAGAATTCCTGTGACTTCGTATATTACGATCTTGCATTCGGTTGTTCATCCTTCTTAGTACAAGCTGTTCGTCTTCTTCGAATTATTTTCTTTCTGTTTGGAATAGTTTGGGAAATTCGTCTTGTTTACGTGTAAAATCAGGGAACACGGAGTTGCAGGAATCTTAACCTCTGTTCGCTTTTGCGACCTACCTACTTTTTCAATATCTCTGTATTCACATGTGTACAACAGTTCGCGAACACTAGCCGAATCGAGTCTGCCTTAACTGCTTCTGTTGTGACTCAGATCCAACCAGATCACCGGAATTCCATTGTTAGTGTCGGCCTTAGGCTCACAAGTTTTTCAACAGTACCTGGCGAAAGGTTTAGGCAAGTATCACCTTATTTCAACCTTTTAATTGCTTAAACCTTTCAAACACTTGCCCACTTCTGAAAGTCCATTGCCCAGTAAACGTTTGTAGGAATAATAAATTTTTCATATGACGGATTTCGTATCATCTACCCATGACCAGGAATTCTGTTCTGTCAATACGAAACCTCAGTAACTAACTTCATTCTTCATAGAATATTCTCGAAATCGGCACATATTTAGTAGTAATGAGGGCCATTTTTGAAGGCTTGTAGCAAACCACATGGGCGACAGTAGCAGCAATGTAATTTTTTTCGGTGCATATCGTATCAAGTATTGGGCTCTGATGTAATGGTTCGTTCCATGCACATCGTCTTCACATCAAATCGGTTCTTTTTCGCTGTCGTACAGCGACCCTGGTCCTTCTAAGGCAGTTAGTTTCTTGATTGAGACGAAACGTGCACGCCGTCTGATTGTGTGAAGTTAAGAGAGATGTGGGTCTCAAGGCTCACGAGCTTCACGGCTCCTGTATTTCTGTATTGCATTTTAAACGATTAGTGAAAGAAGCGTATTCATTTGCCTGGCATGTATTTGTAGATAACAGCATGTCTCAACCAGATATCGGCAAAGTAGTGGCTCAGAAGTGGGAAGCAGTCAAAGTTCAATCCTTGCAGTCTCTGGAAGCCGGTTGCCAAGCATGGGCAACATATGTGGATCCCAAGGCTCACGAGCTTCAGGTGAATTTGAAGCAGAAGATGGAGGAAACAAAACGGTTTTTGAGTGAGAAAGCATTTAGCTTCACTAATCATAAGTGATAATAATTCATGCAAGGCCAGTCCAGGCTCTGAACTGGATTACATGACAAATTTTACATACTCTCTTCCATGTTTCAATACAAAATATGCAGAATCGGGGAAAGGATTTTGATGAAGGCTGAAAGAAGGATGAAAGATAATGGTTACAACTAGCACTTGACCTACCATTGAACCAGATGATTTTGGTCATGCTATGGCAGCCTTGATGCAGCAACTAACGCATCTTTCCTCCACATTCATGGCTTGTATTATTACTATTAATTGATGTATGAAGATTAGACTCATTCCAGTCCACCAGCTGAACAAAGCATTGCCATTCAGCTTTTATCTGCAACTTATCTTGTTCATCATTGAAGATTGGTTTGGTCTTCATCAAGATTTAACCCCATCTACTAGCATTCAAGTATACATTCAGCTTGTTTACAAGAGTGAGGGAAAAATGTATACTTGAATGCTTGAGTCCCCATACACCTCTTCATGTTAATGGTTCGGATTGAGCTTAATCATTGCTCACACAGATTTCATAAAATCTATTGTGCTTGCACCTAGATGTCTTGTTAATCACCATCAGGGAAAAACAAGCTTTTCAGAACAAGCTTTTTGTGTTGATTTCTTTATCTTATAAGGCGAGAAATATGTAAATTCAAAGAAACTGTAAAATTACGAATTTTCAGGAATGAGTATTTGTTCATTAGTTTTTGTATGATAAGGGGAATTCCGGAATTTCATGGGTGCGAACCGTGGTACCGGTGAATAGGGTCTGGGTATCAATCAGGAACCGGGTGTCCAGAAGGACATCAGGCGACGTGACGACGTTTCAAGAGGGAGGATGAGAATGTGGGAGGAGGAGGAGGGTACGGATGAGTTTGTTTCTACTTCGGTCACTCAAGTCTTCTGGCGGTGCCGTGGTGCTCCGTCTAGAAGCTCCCAAGTCCACCTGGATAATGCCTTCTGGAACTTTCTCTATGGCTGATTCTTCGCTGCACCAAACTGATGGCCTCAAGGATTTCATGATACCAACATCTACCTTCACATTCCATCCCTGTTTTGTTCTCATTTCATTCGGGTTGCTTGTAGCTTAGCTTCATCTTAGATAACAGTTGTGGTTTTATGATAGATTTCTTAGTTTGAGGTTGTGAGTCAATTGATTTGCAGTGTTTAGTGCATATTTTCTGTGATTGAGTACATATTTTGTGTGATCGAGTACATATTTTGTGTGATCGAGTACATATTTTGTGTGATCGAGTAATCTTGGTGCTGAGGGTTACAAGCGATTGATTGAGATGGCGGCAGACTTACGCGATGGTATCAGGCCTGGGATCCAGAAGTCGGTTAGGCTGGCGCGGCATCTGTGGGAGCCATTCGAGGCCTTAGCGGAGCTGCAGCAATTCGATGGGTCTCGACGGTACAATGTAATCCACGCGCGGATGGATTGGCGAGAAACTGCTGACGCGCACATCTTGAAGACTGACATGCCAGGGGTACGAAGTGACGACGTCAAAGTGCAGGTGATAGATGGGGAAGTGGTGGAAATTAGCGGCACCAGGAAGAAAGAGGAACCCAAGGAGGGCGATGAGTGGCATCACGTGGAGAGACCTTCCGGATTTTTCTTCCGGAGCTTCCGAATTCCGGAGAATGCTAAAGCAGATGACCTGAAGGCTCAGGTGGCGGATGGAGTCCTCACTATCACCCTTCCTAAGAAAAAGAAACCCGAGCCGCAAATTCGTCAAATTAGAATCTCGAAGCTCTGATAATTCTAGGAAAGGAGATGACCTTAAATGTCTACGAAAAAGGTTTTGAACATGTTATATGGATTAAAATTCAGTATTTCAGGTTCTGCGGAGTAGACACCGTCTGGACAGCGTTAAGGCATTTACAACTTGTGAAGAAGACATACACTTTAGTAATGAAGAATTGTACCCAATTTGAGCTTTGTCTTGTATTATCTTCTATTTGGTTTGTTTAGAGATGAAACTTGCAAATCGAACATTCATAATTTATTCGATGCATAGCAAAACGTGCTGTAGACTTTTAATCACGAAACCGAACTACTACTCTTCACGCATATTTCTGGAAGTACCATCTGCCAGCTCAACGAGGATCAAAACATTCCTAGGTGGGCGGGGCAGGAAAGAAAATCGCCATCATTAAGACAAGCAGGCGATTGACGAGGTAAAGTTTTATTAACCATATTAACCACATTCTCAATTATTCGTGAATGACCTAAGCTGTGGAGTGCAGCGGGAAAAAAGCAAAAATTTCTATAGCACACAAGTACAAAATCCGCAGTCTTTGTCCTCCAATCTGTACAACCGAAAAGATGGGTCATTCTACAATATTATATCACTTAGACAGTAAAGTTATGTTTGAACAGTGCCGCATTTAACTCTCACCACCATCAGACCGTGGTAGATTGGTCTGAGAGGGTCTCATTTCCCCTCTTCTTATGGGAATTACTCGCCCAATGGGACCCCGCCTTGGGGGTGGATTAGAAGGGCGGTAAATTAAAGGCGGCATATTTTGATTCCAGCTCTCACTACGATCTTCCTCATTCAAATAACGTCCAATGGTCCTTGCCAGAGAAGTAGGCCGCAGCACAACACCATCTAGAAATACTCCCGTCTTCCATGTTCCACTATCGATTTCTACCATTGAAAACTCCAATGAGGTTTCCTTTCCCTCGTCTTTAATTGTTACTTCACCTACGTCAAACTCCAACCATCCGTCGTCAACCAGCCGAACAGGGGTAACGTCATCGATGTTACTTTGAGATCGATTGTTCAAGTAGCGGTGGCTGATTGATGACTGAGATCCGTCAGTCGTTGACATACGGAATTCTACGGGCAGCTGTTGCCAACCATCGAGAGTTCGACTATAAGCTCTATAGAGGATGCGCCATGACAAAGTATATGCTCCTGGAGGAAGAATACACTTCATAGTTCCAGAAGCGTGGAAAAAGCACACCTCTTTCAAGCGTGCCACCTCTGGCCATCTGTGTCATTATAACACCGTGTCAGCTCTTCTTAACACCAAGATGTAGAGACTAGATTGAATGGACAACTAACAAACTTTATGTTTAATTAACACGAAGTTAAAGTGCGATTAAATGGTGAAATTATATATATATATATATATATATTACAAAACGAATCCAAACATAAACGTAATAAACTCATGCAAATAATGAAAGTTTTGAGTAGTCTATCCTGCTGAATTCCAATTAGAAGGTCCAATTATTAATGCACTCCTTAAACCAATATGAAAAGTGCATGAAGGCCCAATTACACCTACAACAGCCTGCATCATCCTTGATCCTTGAGATATGTCCATATTTAATAATAACATACCTTGCACCTGATTGCTGAGTCCAGTTCCAATACTTTTCATCTTCACCCCAGACAATTCCAAGGCCTCGTGCTGCTAAACTGTAACATGCTCCTCCTGTGTCTTTGTCCAGCCAATAAGCCTGCAAGGTGTGTCAGGAGTTCCAGTCAGTACCTGATAAAGGAAAATGTTGAGAGCATGCCATTCGCAACTTAACAAGATGACGGGTAATTCTTTCGAAGCGAAACAATACTTCAGTCAATAAGCATACTTCACATGCCTATTCAACTATTCCATCCACATCAAATTAGAGATGGATTTTAAGAACAATTACATACCAGAGTGTCACTCAGCAAGTATGGCCTCAGAACCGAGAACATCTCCTTCTTAGTTGCAGGTATACGATCATTACTCAGTCCTAACACCTTCAGGGACGACTTGGGTACAAGTTGTTCCCAAACTGAATCAGAGTCAAACGTATCTCGAAACACCTTACAAACGCACGCAGCTCTAGCAACATCTTTAGGACCCAGATTCGATACAATAACACTTATACAGGCGTATGGCAAGTCGGTGAGCATCCTTTCATCTGCCTGAAATTTCTGGGAGTCATCCTCCGCGAGCATGGCTTTCTCAGTTCTCCACTCGCTTGACTCTTCCTTCATGTTCTTCGGTTCCAAAGCCTCGCCCATGTGAACATCAGAAAGAGTACTATCATTTGTAGCCACATCCAGAATTGCGTCTGTTCTTCCAAGTTGCAGCAAATCCATGCCGTCGAGAAGCCCTTTGTCACCCATGCCAACAATTACGTCCCAATGACACAAATACACTTCCTATCTCTATGTTGCCTCTCGAGCCAGTTGTCAAATCTTTCCAGGGTCGTTGCTTGCCCACTAATTCTTCTATTTAAACCTCACAAAATGGCTTGGACTCTTGCTCCAACGAACACGCTGGATCAAACGATATTCATCAGAGACAAGGTGTGAGCAAAATTCAGAATAACGTCCAGAAAACATAATGAGATCATCCGCATCACCTCAGTTTCTGATGTTCATTCGCAGAACAGTATTGCGCAGTAGCGCACAAAATTTCGACGATAAACAGAAGAATCGCAACCGGAACTATGTAAGGATCGTACGCAATAGCGGTAATGTACATGTGTGTGTGTTGAGAAAAGGATGAAGCCAGGAAGGAAGGAGGGAAGGAAAATAGCGTTGTATGTTATAAAAGAGAAGGAAGGAGGGAAGGAAAATAGCGTTGTATGTTATAAAAGAGAAGGAAGGACAGGGACACGATGCAGGAAGGAGTGCGGGGCAAACCTGGATGAGGCGATAACCCTCACAATGGCGCGAGATCCAGAAAGGGGGAGCGAGGAGGAGGAGGAGGAGGAGAGTCAGAACCCTGAAGAGAGACGAGAGAGAGGGGCAGGGGGAGAGAAGGGGGGCGAGGAGGAAGGGGCAGGGAGGGAGGAAGACAGAGACAGACAGACAGAGGACGAGAAAGCCACATGGGACTTGCTTACTTGCTCTCTCGTCTCTTCTCTCTCCCGTCAAGGAAGGAGTGAGTGAGTGCTGAGAAGGGGGGGGGGGGTTTGCGCTGTCCCCCTCTCCCCTCTCTCCCTCTTCCTCGCATCGCATCACATCCCACATCATATCTCATGCCCATGCCCATGCCCATCCCATCATCCCCCATGGCATGGCATGGCACTTGTGTCATGGCTTCCCCCTGTGCCAGGGCTGCCCTGCTTTGCCACGTTGGCGCCTTGAAGCCTTCCAACACCCCCCCCCACCCCTCCCTTCGAAATTATGACCTTCCCATTCTTATACATATACGTATAATATATTATTCTTTATACACCAACCTTTATAGATAACCCACATTTACTTATCATTACAAATAAAAATAAAAATAAAAAATAAAAAAACAATTTTTTTAATCTTGTTTTCATTCAGCACCCAAGTCATGTTTGAATGCTAACTACAAATACTATCATCAACTTTGAAGGCTCCTAAATTACCTCTGACTTTCTATAGAAGGCATATTGCTTAACATATATTTGAAGACATTCAACATTATTATTTAAATATTGAGACAACAGGTTCTTAAATACACTTTTGTGACAATGGGAATTGTTTATCACTAGCTCAGTGCAAGCAAGTGCTTGTAATTTCAACACAAGCCAACAAAAAAAAACATTGAAATGCTTGTAGGACCATAAAATAAATAAATAAATATCTAATATTTTATACTGTATAAAATGAAACCTACTTGTTAGCAATGCACAATCTACAGAGACAAACCCTAAACAAAAAGTATCATTTTCTATGTAAGTTATTTATTCATTGTACCACATTCTACCATTTTACAAAATAAACTCCTATTTTTTCTACAACACAAACTTTATAGACAAGTACAAAATTGAAGTTACTTTCTGTTTAATTTGGGTTTTTTTATTTGAAATGAAAAGACGTGAATTATCTAACTTTTATACTTAAGAATTTATCAAAATATTGATAGAATAAATCATTTATCCCATTGAGTGTGAATGTGGATGAATAAGATCAATATAAATTTAATCTTTGCATTAAAGGGTCGAGTATGTAAAATACATTAGCATATGTTTGATAATGAGGCTATAAAACCTCAATTGATTTATGGGCAACTTTTTTTAAATTGATACCAAACAATAAATAATTATAATGTTGATAGTTGAAACCATAAAATTATTTCAAAGACATGAAATTACATAATTTAAATAGCTTTTTACAACATAAATCATTTTTGATGTGAAGTTAAATTTTAAGTTTCAGACAGAATTTGTATCAGTTATTTGATAATAATAGACTTCAAAAAACAAAACTAAACTAAACTAAAAAAATTTGCTGAATAGTTTTGAAGCATATCAATATGATCATTTGTTGTCATAACATAACATCATTTTCAATGAAATTGTCACAATAGGCAAGTATGTCCAATTGACAAGGTATTTTGAAAAACCATAACTGAAAATGTTAGACTTTTCCTTTCTTTCTCTTCTTTTTTTTTTTTTTTTTTTTTTTTTCTTTCTAAAACTTGAGATAAGGACAATAAAAACTAGAAGTCGGATTTGAGGTTTTGTAGATAATTTTATTAAATCAGAAAATCCATATTATTTTTATTTAAATTAAAAAATCGAATTAAATATTTTTTGTAATAAAAACATCTAATTTTTTAAAAAATATTTCTTAGGTTACATAATTGAATAAAAATCGTAAAGTAAAATTAATATAGATTTTTTTAAAAAATTAATGTTTTTCAAAATAAAATATATTCATTGATTTATATATATATATATATATATATATATAAATTTATTAGAAAAAGTGATTAAGTAAATTAGTCAAAACAAACTGAAAAATAAAAGATTTGACATCTTAACAAAAATCTTTGATACATTTTTACTCATATCTAGAGATTTACAAAAAAAATCCACTAATGTACTATATACTATTAGAATTGCTTTAAAAAATTAGTCATATTAAAATCAAAATTAGCTAAAATTGGATCTAATTTGAATAAAAAATTAATAAAAAATAATATAGATTTAAAATTCAGGATTTAGAATTAGGATTTAGAATTAGGATTTAGAATTAGGATTTAGAGTTTAGGATTTAGAGTTTAAGGTTTAGAGTTTAAGGTTGAGGTTTAAGGTTTAGGATTTAGGATTTAGAATAAAAAGAGTAATCTTGGTTTTTGGATATTAATATTTTTAGATTTTTATTTGATCTATCCTCTATTTATAATATTTAGGATTTCAATGATGTAATTATTTTTCTATATAAGTTTATAATTTGAGAGATACATCTACTTTGAATCAGACTTTAAGATTTTGACTTTTTTCATATAAAGATTTTTGAAATTTTTAAAAAGTCCATTAGGTCCATTTGATGGTTATCCATTCTAAAATTTTACTTTAAGTTTTTAAAAAATGCATGTATTTGTAAATAATAAGGATTTGACTATTTTGACTTTTGAATTGACTTTGTATATGAATAAGAATTTTGAAGCTTTGATTTGACATATCTCCATATTTTTAATATCTAGGAATGTAGTGGTAGACTTAAAATCTTATACATATTTTTAATTTTTAAATATAAGGCATTTGACATGATATAATTTTTTATTGATTTTTTTTATACTTTGTCTTTCTGATGTTTTGATTTAACCTACCTTCTTATTTGTGATGCTTTTGATTCTAATGGTATATTTGAAATCTTCAAAAAGTTTATAATTTATGTTATCAATATATATAAGTATTTTAATAAATATTTATATGATTAGATAGAAATAGGTAAAAGTAGATAAAAGTAGGTTAATTTCATAATACCTTCTAGAAGAGCTTCTTAGAAGCTTCATAAATACTACTTTGACTTTATATATATTTATAGTTGATTGTTAGGTTAGAAACTTGGTTAGTAAATTAACCACGTATTGATAGCTTCTAGAACAAGTTAACTATGCGGGAAACATATAGAAAACTTATCTTACAAGTTAAGATACGTGTCTTACAAAGTCAATATGTTTTAGAGGTCATATAAGACATCACCATGTAGCTCCTAGTTAAGAGTATATATAGAAGCAAGAGTGAAGCCTTCTTCACTCTTGCCAATGCCTTTCTAGTCCTTAGTCTTGTTTGCTATTCTAATTTAATATTATATCATCTTTGAGTAACTTTCTAGTTTTTTTCATTGATACATAGTATATTAAGGATTTTCTTTCTTCAAGATTCATATTCTTGAAAATTTGACTAGAGTGTTAACTTACTGATTTTGCCTTGTTTTAGAAGTAAGTGGATTATCCCACTTCTATTGCTACATTTTGAAGGTTACAAAATATCCACCTTTATACAAAAAAATCTTATTTTCTAATACTAATCTTTTTCTTAAAAAAAGTAGATTAATCTTGTTTGTAGAAATTTTTATTTGGTATTAGAGGTTGCGGATTATCATCTTCTAATTTAATTTTTTGTATTTTTTTAAGTTGTTTATGGAAGGAAAGATTATGGGTACTACTCTCCGCAAAAGTAAGAATGGATTTGCAACTATTACAGATCTTTATGAGCTTATTAATACTTTAAGATTAGAAATTTCATGTATTTCTAATATGGTTCATAGAAGTATTATATGTACGCTTATAGAAGAAGTTTAGAGTTTACAGCAAGAAGTTGTGCAGTTGAAAGAAGTAAATAGATCAACTTTACAACCAAATCAAGAGAGTCTTACTTTTATAAGTATAATGGGAAAAAGGATTCATATGCCTAAGAAGTTTGATAGAAAAAAATCAAAATTTTGAAGATTTTTGCAACAAGTCAAGTTGTATGTAAGGTTGTATCCTTTTTAGTATCTTAATGGATTTACTCAAGTTGGATTCATAAGCATACTTCTATCAGAAAGTATTCTTTCTTGGTTTGTATCTTTAATAGAAAAAAAATTGTAATTCTTTTATAATTTGAATTTATTTTTAGAAGTGTTTATGGCCACATTTGGAGAAAGTAATCGAGAAAGAGTAGTAGAAACCAAGCTCTTATCTTTACGGCAAAGATCACGGTCAGCTTCCATATATGTTGCTAAATTCCAAAACCTCGCTTATTATATGGACTAAAATGACAAAGTCCTTATCAATCAATTTTGATATGGATTGAAGGATAATATCAAAGATTTATTACTGACAATACCAAAGGTAAAATCTTTAGAACAATTTATTGATCACGCCATTATATGCGACAATCAATTATTTGAAAGATGTCAAAAATAAAGATTTGACTAGAGAAGAACAAATCAAATAATGATGGTAGCTTCCAAGTTTTCAAAAACTTATTCATTGAGGCCAAAAATAATGCAAATTCATATAGGATATTTTAAATCCCTCACAAAAGAAAAAAAGACTCGATGACATCAAAAGGGCTTATGCTTATATTATGAAGAAGCTAAACATTCTGCTCAACATTGTCTAAAGAAACAACACAATTACAAAATGAGAAGCATGGTTGCCATAGAAGATAAGTTGTCAAAAAACAAGTTTTTTCAATTACAAATAATGCAATGTGGTTGGAATCTTGCATAACTCCCAGTAAAGGTCTTATTTTTTTTTCATATTTTTTTACTTTATTTTATAATAGAAGTTTATTTAAGACGAAAAAATCACATAGTCTTAGCTTTGTTAGATTTAGGAGCCTCAGCCTATTTTATGGATAAAGACTTTATCAAAAAATAAGAGATATCATTAGTCGAAAAAACTAAACAAGTACATGTAGAAGTTATAGATGGTCGTTCGTTATCTTTTGGAGATGTTATGCATGAGATTGTTTCTTTAGATGTAGTAATTAAAGATCATAATAGCATAATAATATTTAATATAATAAAAACTTTATTTAATCCAATCATTTTAGAATTATCTTGATTAGAAAAATAAAATCTTCACATAGATTGGATTTCTTGTAAAACTTATTTTTTTGATATTTTAATCTAAAATCTTGTTAGTCAAGTACAAATGTATAAGTTTAGTATATCTAAACTCTTACTCATAGGTACAAGAGCTTTTATGCATGTTACAAAAGAAAGGTTATCTTTTGCTTTATATGCTACACCCATTTTTGATGGTGAGAAGACATTAAGTCATATTCTTAGCTAGTATTAAGATTTCCAAGATATATTTGAAAAGAAGAATGTAGATATTCTTCTAGAGCATTGTCCTTATGATTGTTCCATTGATCTTTATAAAGGAGCTCAACCACTATTTGGACCAATCTATAGTCTATTACAAAACGAGTTGATTGCACTCAAGAAGTATATTGATGAAAATTTAGCTAAGAATTTCATACATCATTTTAAATCTCTAGCCGGAGCTCCTATTTATTACAAATATATACATGTAAACCAATAATTACCTATATGATTAGATAAAAGTAAATAAAAATATATTAATTCTATAATATCTTTTATAGAAGCTTTTTAAGATATTGCTTTGACTTTATAGGTGTCTATAATTAATTTTTTAGATTAAAAACATCGTCAACAAGTTGGTCATGTGCCACATATGTTATAACCCTATAGAACAAACTAACTATATGGCCTACATGTAGAAAACTTGTCTTGTAAGCTAAAGCATGTGTCCTACAAAGTCAACACATACTAGAGGTCTTATAGAATATTGCCATGTAGCTCTTAATTAGATAATATATATAGAAGCAAGATTGAAGCTTTCTTCACTCTTATCAATTTTTTTCTTGCTTCTAGTTTAGATTTAAGAGTCTCTAGTTTTCTTGTCTTTTGGCAATAGCCATTCCAGTTTCCTTTCAATATACATACTACTTTATTGCTATTTTGACACTTTTCTTTTAATAAAGATTTTTTTAATTTTATGCATCTTCTTCCAATTCATGTCTTTGACAGATTGATAAGAGTACACTTACAATATTAGAGCTTTGTCTTTTCTTGATTAAAAGTGGAATATCCACTTTTTTTTTATAAGACATAAATATATTAGAAGTTGCGGATTACCCTCTTCTAAATTAATATTATTTTTAGTATCTTCTTTGTTCTCAAGTCCACTCTTTTGCTTGTCTTGAGCAACATTAAATATTTATTTTTTAAGTATTATCATGGCAGAGCTTGTTGAAATGAAGAGTGCAATAGCACAAAAACAAGAAAAATTGAGGGAGTTAATCCTTGCAAAGCATCAACTTAGTTTACCACTACAAGGAGCAACAAGAATAGCAAGAAGTGAAGATATAGATATGATTGAATCTACTTCAATATTTGTATCCAATCATATCCTTTCTCCTACAATGGAACATCTTTTGAATATTAGAGAACTAAGAGTTGCATTGCCTAAGAAGTTTGATGGCACAAGATCCAAATTTTGAAAATTTATCAATCAAGTATAACTTGTAATTGAACTTCAATCCCAAAGCTATTCAATTCTAAGATCACAACTTAGATTTATTGATACACTTCTTTTAAAATAAGATTATTATACTTTTTATCTTTTTTTGAATAATAAGATCCAATATTGGATAATGTGGAGGCTTTTTTTAGCAAATTTCAATCTATGTATAGAGAATATGATACAACTTATATTACAACCAACAAGATTCATATTTTATGACAAGGCAATCAATCCATAATATTATATGCTTCATAATTTTGACAACTTGCAATTCATATCAAGTGAGATAATTTTGCATTTATCAACCAATTTTTCTATGGATTACAATATGAGGTGAAGAAATTCATGTTGAACTTAAGTGATCCTCAAACATTGATTTAAGCAATAGACTTTGCTGTCAAGTTTGACAATCAACTTTTCAAATTTTGATTTGAGAGTCACACAAATAAGCTTCAATATTACTATAATTCAATGACAACACCAATGCTTCTTCAACACATACATTTAAAAGTAGAAGATATACAAATTGATGGGCTATATTTTAAATCTCTTATTGAGCAAGAAAAGACTCTTTTTTGTCAAGAAGGACTATGCTTATTGTAGGATAAGTAGTTATTTGCTGATTTGTAGATACTTAGTTTATAGTGTAAACATGGATAGATGACTGTTGGAAAGGTAGTTCAGTAGTTAAAATGGATGAATAGTTAAGAAAAGTAATTTTCATTAGAGATGTAGCAGTTGGTATCTCGTGGTAGGATAAGGAAGATGAGAGAGAGGAAGAAACGGCCATTACTATGATAGTGTGAGCTGGGGTAAGCTTGGTGCTACCTCTTTTCTTTTCTTGTTATATTCTTTGAAATAAGAGTATTGAGAGTTTCTGAATATTGTGAAGTGAATCATGGAATGAAAGTGTGATTGGAATTATATGTTATTGGATGAGAAGAAGAGAGATTGAATGCTGAAATCTGAATGTAGTTCAGCAGAAAGAGTGAATCTGTGGTTGTGTGAAACACTGTAATGTGAATGGTAGTTCTGTGTAAAGAATTCCAGTAATTGGAATGAGGGTAATTGTGTGCTGAAGCTGTGATGTTGCGGTATTACAGTTGGAGATTATAAGAATGAAGATATATTGGTAGAAATAACAGTTATTGGTATGACTGAATTGTTGTAAGGAAGAGATTGATAAGGTGAAAGGAGAGATTATAGTTTCCTTGTGTGCTTAGACAATAGAAATAGAGACGATACATTGGAGGTAATTAATTGTGTGACCCTAACGTGAACGCTTAAGCAACTAGTCACTCCCTGTGTTCGAATTCCCCTATACAGGTTTATTCTAGGAGGTTCCTTTTGGAATAAGTAAAAGGAGCAACCACATTTTGGCACCGCTGCCGGGGAGTGATAATAGCTTTGAGTGTTAGGAATTAATTACAAACTTGTGAGAAAATGGGCAATGGAAGACGATTTCAATAGTGTTTGAAGAAAGATTATGGTTAATAAGAACGAGAGCATTGCATCGAGGAAATTAAATCAGTTGAGAGAAAGGCAGGGAAGAGCGCAAGGAAGGAACTTGCGTAGAGAGGAGCAAGAACGTAATCTTAAAAAGAAGCATCGACAGAATTGGATTAAACCATGGTTGCAAGCTTATCGGCGCATCCGAACATATCAAGAACTGAACAGACTGTTAATTCTGCAGTCAGATGTACCATTAGAAAAACTGCCAAAAATACTCGCGGGAAATTTTGTTAATATTCCAGTGGAAATCTTGAGGCTGTTAACTGAAAGAGAAGGAGGCATAGAAGTATTTGGTACTCCATTGGATAATTTTTTAGTAGGGGGTACCGCTGAAACGAGCAATAGGGGCTCTACAGATTGGCATGAATTGGTCGCCAATAAAGGCAACTATATTGTATTTCAAAATCCGACTTTTTCACCTGCAAGTCAACCAACAAAACTATTTGCGGAGAATAACAGTAAAGCAAGGACCGCTGAGAGCTTGGTAATTAGAGTAAGAGAAAGCAGAGATTATTTTAAAACAAATTTCAGAGGAACAAAAAATTCAATGGTGACAGAAAGACTAGCCGTTTCGATTGCAGTTCAAATGGGTACCTTGGGCGATCGTACGACTAGCGTCGCACCATTACCTACTTTTCGTGGTTTGCCCGGTGCAGACCTAGATCAACATTTGTCTCAATTCTTGACTGCGTGTGTAGCCAATAATGAAAGGACAGAAGACATTTGGCTGAGATTGTTGCCAACGACACTAAAAGACACAACGTTCCAGTGGTATAACCGTCAACCTGTAGGTCAATTTATCAATTGGGAGGCATTGAAAACGGCATTTTTAGCCCATTTCCGACCAATTGGTTTTGAAGAACTTCTTCGAGAAAGATTAATGAACAGGAGAATGGTACCAGGGGAAGCAGTATAGTCATATTATGGTCGTATAGCAGATATACTTCGAAAATGGCCAAATAACCAAATGCCGGAATCATTTGTGTTGTCCATATTGGTTAAAGGATTACACCCACCAGAATTGAAGATGTTTGTAAAGGAGGCCCAATCAGCTACCATTGCAGCATCTCTTGAGCGAGTAAAAGTATGGGAGGAATGTCATTACGACCAGTACTTAACCGTTGGCGCCACGATAATTCCATCGCAAGGCGGTTATCAAATAACAAATTGGAATGATGCATCAGAAAGTTATCCGGGAAGGAGTGATTATGGTACAATTCCACAGGGAATAGTGAATGCCGTTCCATTGCAGGCTGTACTACCATCATCGTCACAACAGTATGTGCCTTGTTCCGCATATCAAAAACCAATACCTACGAAGGAATTGACCAATGAATTAGTATCAAGGGATCCCAATGAGTCATTGCTGTTAACATTAACGAAGAAAATGGATGAATTGGCTGTGAATCTGGCCAAGGATAAAGAGAAAAGGCATAAACCGACCAATATGCGACCCAATGTTTGGTGTAGCAATTGTAAGGGACAAGGTCATTTGGTAACCGAATGTTCTTCACCACCACAAATGATGGTTCTATGTACCTTTTGTGGGGGTAAGCATACCACTGCCAATTGTTGGAACTTAAGGAAACAACAACAAGTCGGACAACAGACCATGAGTCAATCAACTTCGTGGGATATAAATCAAGTGCAAACGAATAATAGCTTTGGCTAGAATGGAAATCGAGCAAATAAACAAAACAAGAATTATTCCAATTTCCAAAACTCTAAATTTCACCAAGAAGGTGTATCCAATACCCATGGCTTGGGGCTGAATCAGCAAGGATATCATCAATATTCAACCATGCAGAAGCCAATGCCAGAATCTACAGTACCAATGGGTCAACTAGGATCCTTCACTCAACCGACATGGAATAGACCGAGCTGTTATATACTAGTAGAGACACCCAATATCCCTGAAGGAGCTGGCAGAAGACCACTTCGTTGCTATCGGTGCAGACAAATCGGACATTATGCGAGTGAATGTCCTAATCCAAGAGCAAGTGATGATTATGCCCCAATATGTGGAAATTGTAAGTAGTCTGGTCATACTTATCAGCAGTGCAATGCGGCATTTAATTATAATAACCGTGACCAGCAGATGCAAACAAGCCAACCGACGGAGGACAAAGGTCCTGTTCAACGGGACTCACTAATACATCGCATCGAGGTGGTGAACGCACTGCTTACCAATGGCCAACAGAAAGGCAAGAATCCAATTCAGAACCTGGATGACCCAATCGAAGTAACAACAGTAGCACCGTCCAAGAGGCGAATCGAACCAATACCAATATTGGACCGTATTCCAATATTGGGACCTCAACAGGACGAGGAACCCAATTCAGTTTCACGTGCCAATTTTTCGGGGATATCAAGATCAATTCCAAATGACCCCGTCCCAATACCCGCACAACCCAATATAAGCTCGTACCTATTGAAGGAACCTTTAGTGGTAGAAGAGTCGACTAAGAGGAAGGAATTGCTGCCGAACAAAGTCAAAATAAAACCAATGAAACGCAAAAGAGCATTGGGAGTTACTCTCAATATGCAACCCTACGACAAATTGAAGGATTTGGATGTTATCCAGCCTTCAATTACAATGAAGCAACTTTTGGCTGTAGCACTGGAATGTTGATCAACATTGAATTCAGCGTTAGTACGGCAAAGATCCCGTACTAAAGAAATACATGAAGTTAGCTTAAACCCAGATCTGGGAGCACCAACAATTGATGGAGTTTTAATTCCAGGGGTACAAGTCGATGGTGGCTCCAGTGTGAATTTAATGAACGCTGATACAATGGAAGACTTGGATCTAAAGCAATTGCTCCCTACGACATTAGTTTTGCGAATGGCAGATCATAGTCGGGTTAAGTCGATGGGAATCTTACGTAATATTGCCACTGTAATCGCGGGATTGACATACAAAATTGATTATGTTGTATTTCGGTTACAAAGTTCTACATTATCGTATCTCATTTTATTGGGCAGACCTTGGTTGTATCAAGCCAAGGCTAAGAAAGATTGGGGCCGCGGCACATTGACAGTTGGAAAAGGCAGTGACCAGATTGTTTTACAAATGTACCCGGTACAATATCACGGAGAAATCCCATTGCCCGAATCAAAATTTACATCAGATAACAAGAGTCACTCGATTGAGGAATTTGATTTGAAGATTTGATTTGAAGATCTCGCATTCCTCGTATAATTTCTTCCATACCCATATCTGCTTTCTTTGACAAGGATGTCGAAGGTTGAACTGTAGGCATTGTCGGTGGTGTAGTACGTACTGGAGCTTTAGGTGCTTGTACTTGTTTCGGAATATTACTCCTATCCTTCCTCCTTTCTTTTTTTGTAAGCAACCCCACTGCATCTTCAACGTTCTTCCACTTCGTTGTCAATCCTTCATCTTCTTCTTTGTCTTCAAGAAGGAGTTCTAATTTCTCTTGCAATTCTCCATCAGCAGCTTGAAGAAATAGATCAACTTTGTTCGGCTCCAATGTCAATTTTTCTACCTTCGATAATTGAGAGTACTGCCTCTCAAATTCCCTTAGTAGCTCTGTTGCTTGTGAATTCTTATTGGGCCGTTCAATCCATCCTAGAAACAGCTTCTTAGTAACGCGATCAGCATCTTCCAAGAAATATTCGTCTTTCAATGCATGTGAAAAATCCTCCCATGAATTCCCACAACGATCCGTAATCAATGTAATGTGGTCCCTTATCTCCGGTATCGTGGCAAATCCAAATAGTGCAACCATTTTCTTCTCAGAAATCCGATTTAATTCCATTTCACGAACATAACATCTTAAATACCTTGAAATATTCCTCCCATCAAATTGATCAATTTTATTGACCACTTCTTGTAATGCTTTGGTTGCCAAAGCTTCCTTCCGATCATTGCTTTGTTGTTGCTGCATTGACAATGAGAAGGCTTGAAACAAACTAGCAATAGACGGATCCATGTGCATATCTTGTCCTTTAGAAGACTCCCCACCAGAAATTTCTCCCAAAAATCCTTCAAAATTTTTATTTTCGTTTTCCATAAAAATAAAGATAAAATCAACCGAAATCCAATACCTTCTACCTCAAGCTTTCACGTCGGGTTCACCACTTATGTCGTATTACGTGCTTTCCTGCTCGAGAACGCGCCGGGCGTCTGGTTGTAGAAGGTAGTACGGAGATTCGCCAATAGTCAAGCAGTCTATCAGTTTTTGACTACTGGAATATAAACGACTGTAAGAATACACTGTAAATCTCAAAGATGCCCTTTGACTGCTTGTCGAAGTCCTTTTTGCCCCAGCCGGTAGGTCTCTAGACGTTACAGAGAACCCCGAACAACCCAATCTGCTAATCTCCGATACCGCTTTGTACTTAGGATCTTGTATCCACTGATTGTCTTGTTAGATTAACCCAATAAATTTCATGCACTCCGCATACTCAAACCTATAGACATCCTTTTAATTCTTCAATCACAGACGTAACTTGATTTCACAAAACAGTCAAGAGTAATCAAACCCACTTCATTAAAAAAAATCCCGATTCACCATTATAACACTGACTTCAGCAACGATTGCCTCAGTCTTCCCGAAACCTTATGAAGAAGAAAAACCCAATTCTCTGTCTTTTCTTCCCGGACACGAAGCATCAAGCTCCTCTTCAATCCCCTGATCTTCAAAAACCTCCCATGAAAAAAACCGAACTGGTAACCTTACGAAAGCTTGAAAACTAGCTCCTCCCCCGATTCCCCAAAAAAAAAAACCTCTCCCCTCAAAACTATTTCCCCCCTAACATTATCCTCTGAATTTCTTCAATCTTCCGTCTTAGATCCGGAATTGGCTCCCACCTCAAGCTTGGATCCGAAATTGACTCTTGCCGTCAAGCTTTCTCCTCTGTTTTCACCTTTACGAAATCTATTTACCAAAAACAACGTTCCCTGAAACGGCACAGAGAACAGGACAGCCTGAAACAAAATCGAACCCCGTAATCGGGACCACATTGAGTCGCCCGACCAATTCAGGTCCTATATTGGTAAAGATGCCCGTAGTAACCTGGATGTTCCCGTAATTGGGTCAAATTGGTCCTCGCGTCAAATTGGCTAAGACCCATAGTAAGACCTGGATTTCTCGTAACTAGACTGCATTGGGTTGCCCCTCCAATATAGGTCTCATATTGGGTAAGAGGACCCGGATTGGATTATCGAAATTGGATCCAATTGGCTCCTCAAACCCGTCGTGTGAATTGGTCCTTCTCTTCCTGCTGACTCCCGTTATTGGAATCGAATGGGGCATTTCAGTATGCCCCGGCTGACTGCAACGGAGTCACTGAACTTGACCACTCAGTATTTGTACTGGAGTTGGTCGATGCTCCCAATATTCGAGGTAACTGAATATTAATAAAATTCCCCTTTCTTTTTATTTTCACTATATACTCGTGTTACAACACGACAACGGAAGAAAACCAGATCCGACTAAAGTTGATGCAATTGGAAGGATGAAAGAGGATTGTGATTCTTTAACAGAGGTTCATAGTTTTTTAGGTGCATGTATATTTTATCGAACCAAGATCCCTCATTATGCTCACATTGTGGATCCATTATATGAACTATTACGCAAGGGCTACTAATTTAAATGGGAAGAAAGGCATATTTAGGCAATGCAAAGATTGAAGAAATTATTGATGTCACCTCCAATATTGAGGGAGGTTGATTATAAGTGCAATAGACCAGTGATTCTTATTGTGGACACTAGTCCAATTGCCATTTGATGGTCTATGGGTCAAGATAATTCAAGTGGGAATAGATTTGCAGTTCAATTTGGAGCTAAAGTTTTAAGAAGTATTTGTCAGCGTGCATATTCGCAAGTCAAAAGAGAACTTTAGAGAGTTGTTTCGGCTATGAAAGCTGAAAAGGACTATTTGATTAAGGCAGTAGTAGTAATTGAAACAGATTGCTTGCCATTGCTTGGAATGAATACTAACTGTTCAACGCCAAATATTACAATGTTGAGATGGATTGCTTATATTAAGTCACTAAATCTGGAATTTAAGCATGCTACAAGGAAGGACAATTTAGTAGCAGACATGCTATCTCGAGTAAGATACGAGAGGAAGGACGAAATAGTTGAAGACATTGATGACGTCAGATTGAAATTCTATTCAATATCAAATCTCAACAGAGAAGACAAGCTATTTCTTGAAGAGTCTTATGAAGGAGAATTATTCGATATTGGTCATTACTTGAATACCTTGACTAAGCAGGGGAATTGGTCTACAAAAAAATTCAAATAAATAAGAAAAAAAGCATATGGATTTTTGCTTCGAAATAGATTCTTATAGAAGAGATGGAAGAAAGGAATTGGGATGCCACAACGAGTGATAGGCAAAAAGAAAGAAAAACTAAAATTATTAAAGGAGTTTCATGATAGTTTATAGGCAGGGCATAGAAGAATCTGGGCTACTTTTGCTAAACTCAAGGAACGATATTGGTGGAAAAATATGTATCGAGATGTGCTTTCATTTGTAGAGTCATGTGGAATCTGTCAATCGTATTTTAATATCCGACATTGAGATGGTCTTCATCTTACGTATCCTCTAGCTATTCATTTTAAATGGATTGTTGATTTGGTTATTATGCCAGTTGGGTTATGGCAGATGAGATATTTGGTCTTAGTTCATGAAGATTTATCATATCAAGTAGAAAGAAGAGCATTGAGGATAAAATCTATAGAAGGAATTTGTAGGTTTTTGCTTGAAGATGTCATTTGCCACTATGGATGCGTAGGAAAAATCACTGCAGATCGTAGAGAATTAAATGCATAAAAAGCTCGTAAGTTCTTTGAAAGATGTGGAGTTAAACTATCACTGACTACTGCTTACAATCCGGAAGGAAATGCAAAAAGCAAACGTGGTCACCCATCAATTGTGAAAGCATTAATTAAAGCTTGTAATGGAAAAGCTAGAGAGTGGCCATGGCTTTTGTCATTTGCATTATGGGCTGATCGAACAACACATAGTTCGGTGACAGGATATATGCCAGTAGAACTTATGACAAGTTAAAAACCAATTATGTCGATTGAAGAAAAGGTACTTACTTGGAGTATGCTACCGTGGGAAGATGGATTGACAAGAAAAGAACTTCTGGCTATTAGGATTCGACAATTGGAGCAAAGAACGGAAGATGTCCAGATAACATTGGGAAGGTTAAAAAGAGCAAGGTTACAAAATAAGGTGTGATTCGATAAGCAACATCGATTGAGACCTAAAGCAATTGAGGAAGGTGATTGGATAGTTGTTTATGATGGTAGTCTGGACAACCAATATAGCACTTTATGGAAGTTTTTAAAACGTCGGTTTGGACAGTATGTGGTAACAACTGTTTATGATAATGTGACTTATTCATTGTGGGAGTTCGATGGCACAAGATTAAAAATACCAATTGCAGGGAAGAGAGTGAAATTATTTAAACAAAAAAATACAGAAATGAATATGGAAGACCTTAATGAAGGTATAGAGATTCCGCAGCAAGAAGTTGAAAGTGATTTGGATAATGAAGGTGACAAAGATGAACTGGACAAAGACAAAGAGAATATATTATAAATCAAACAGCAATTGGGTAAATTGATGCATACCGGAGGATGCACATGTTCAGAGGGGGTGGATATCGTGTTGTAACACGAATATACCTTGAAAATATAAAGAAAGGAGACTTTTATTAATGTTCAGTTACCTCGAATATTGGGAGCAACGACCGATTCCAGTGCCAATGTTTAGGAGCCAGTTTAGACACCCCATCACAGTCGGTCAGGGTATACTTACTAGTAAGAAAATGCTCCATTCGAGTCCAATAGTGAAAGTCAACAGAATCGAAAGGACTAAATCGATGACCGAGCGAGCTTGACGCGAAGGACTAATTTGACCTAATTACGAGAACATCCAGATCTTACTATAGGCCTCTTAGCCAATATAAGACCTGATTTGGTCGAACGACTCTTTGTGGTCCAGATAATGGGGGTTTCAATTCCGTTTCAGGCTGTTTTGTTCTCTGTGCCGTTTCAGGGATTATTGTTTCTGAAAAAAGAACCTTTTAAAAGGCAAAAAATAGAGGAGAAAGCTCTGACGACGAGAGCCGATTCTGGATCCAAGATAGAATATTGAAGAAATTCAGAGGCTAGGGTTAAAAGGGAGGATAGGTTAAGAAATGAAGGGAGGGAGAATCAAGGGTTTTAGGTCGGAGAGCTAGCTTCATACTTTGGAAGGGAGAGAAAGATAGAGAATTGGCGGTTTTTTTTTTTCTTCCTAGGATTTTGGAAAGACTAAGGCAATCGTTGCTGAAAGTCAGTGTTATACTAGTGAATCGAGGTTTTAATGAAGTGGGTGTGATTACTCTTGACTGTTTTGTAAAATCAAAGTTATGTCTCTGATTGAAGAATTAAAAGGATGTCTATAGGATTGAGTATGCGGAATGAATGAAAAATTTTGGGTTAATCTAACAAGACAGTCAGTGGATACAAGGTCGTGAGTATAAAGTGATATCGAAGATTAGCAGATTGGGTTATTTGAGGTTCTCTGTAACGTCTAGAGACCTATTAGTTGGGACAAAAAAAAGGATTTCGGTGAGCAGTCGAAGGACATCTATATAGATTTATAGTATATTCTTACAATCGTCTATATTCCAACCGTCAAAAATCGATAGACTGCTTGAATATTAGTGAATCTTCATACTACCTCCTAGTCCCAGATGCCCAGTGCATTCTTGAGCAAGAAAGCACATAATACAACAACGTCAATCAAGTTCAACAGGAAAATACATTTTGATAGAATCAAAATCGATCTAATTGATAAAATTGAGCATTCAAGAACTTTCAAAGTTCCAATTTTAATCAGCGATTTACATCAAATCATAATAACTATATTAAAGAGTAGTAGAGATATTAGTAATATGCTCCATTGATGCCATCAAATCAAATTCTCTCTGTTCCAACGAGACAATCAGGATCATTTTGTAATCCTACATGGAACAAGCCTAGTAGGTATATACCAATGGAGACATCCAATATGCCTGATGGGGGTACAAGAACACTACTTCATTATTTTTGTTGTATACAAATTAGTCATTATGTGAGTGAATGTCCCAATCTCAAAGCCAGTGACGAATATGTGTCAATTTGTGGGAATTGCAAGCACTCGAGGTACACATATCAACAATATAATGTTCCTTTCAATTTCAATAATCAGAATCAAAAGATCCAAAGTCAAGAAAAAATCAAGGAGATAAATCAAGGTCCTCAAGATTTTCCAATAAATTGGATAGAATGTATCTAAGCCATTCTTACTACAAGAAAGCAAAAGGGAAAAGGACCAATTCAATATTTGGATGATCCTGAAGCGAAGGGTTAATTTGACTCAATTATAAGGACATACAATCTAGGTCCTGACATGGGTCCTTTGCTCAGTATAAGACTTGAATCAGTTGTACACCCTAATGAAGTACCGATTACAGATGCATCGGTTTTCTACCAAGCAGTTTTGTTGTCTATGCCATTTCGAGAAACGTTGTCATATTATGTGCTAACTTGCTTAAGAACGCACCGAGCGTCTAGCTATAGGAGGTAGTATGGTGTTTCACTAGTACTTAAGCAGTCTATTGGGTTCTTGACTACCCAAATACAATCTATATCGGATTACAATGTAAAAGCTTAATTCTAATATAAAACGTCTAGAGACCCTATACAACTTCAATCTCTTTTATTATTTTTATTTTATTTTATTTATTTTATATTTTTTATTTTATCTTTATCATTAATTACCTTAATCCTAGACCGTGAACTTTGGCAAGTTGTGATCCTCAATCTACCCTTCCGACTTGTTCTGAAACATCTATCGCTAGTGTCTCTGCAAGTCCTTTCGAATGCTCAAGAAGTTCCAGTTCAACCCCGCTTACAGATTGTGAGGCTATGCTATAATTCGCACTGATGTCCCTTGGCCGCTTGCCGATATCCCTCTTATCCCTGTCGATATGTCCCCAGTTATCATAGAACCCCTAAACAAACTCTAATTTACCAACTCCCAAAACCTCTTTAAACTATTGGCAGATACCCTCTATCCGTATAGTCAGATTATTCAACCATGCATGCACTCTGCATAGTCAACCTTCTAGATAACTCTGAATTTCAACCACAGAAGTATCTTCTATTTCAACAACAATCAAAAGTACCAGCCTTTTCCTCTCTTACGAAAAATCGAGTTCACCAATATATCACTGACTTTCAGCAACGATTGCCTTAATCTTCCCAAAATCCTATGAAGAAAAAAAACCCCCAACTCTTTATCTTTTCGAGTCTGAAGCTAGCTCTCCGATCCTTAAAACCCTGATTTTTTCCTCCATTTTTGCCTTTAAGAGATCCTTTTACCGAAAGGATGTTCTCGGAACGATACAAAGAATGGAAATAACCTGAAACAAAATCGAAGCCTGTAATCAGACCACATTGGGTTGCCCGACGAAGTCAGGTCTCATATTGGGTAAGAGGCCCATAATAGGACCTGGATTTGAGGTCTTCTAAAATTGGATCCAATCGGCTCTTCGAACCAGGCTCACCCGTCGTTGAATTGGTCCTTTCTCTTTCTGCTGACTCCCGTTATTGAAATCAAATGAAGCATTTCGTTACTGGTGAGTATGCCCCGGCTGACTGTAATAGGGTGACTGAACGTGGCCTCTCAGTATTTGCACTGGAATTGGCCACCGCTTCTAACACCCAAGGTGACTAAATATTAATAAGTCTTATTCATTTATATTTTCATCATATAGACATGTTACAATACGACAACATCCTTTTCATTGAAAGATCCTCTCAGAGGTATGAATTCCAAAGAAGCTCTATCTACTATTTCAATTTCAAGTCCAGGGCGGAAGAATATCTTACCTCATGGAATTAAATTCAAACCAATGAAAAAAAAAAAGGATATTAGGAATTATTCTAAATATGGAATCCTATGATATTTTGAAGGATCTGGATACTATTCGGCCTTCTATTTCTATGAAGTAACTTCTTGTGGTCACACCAGAGTGCCGTTCTAAGTTGAATTCATCGTTAACACACCATCAATAACGTAATAAGAAGTATTTGAAGTCAATTTGAACCCTGACCCAGGTGCACCAACCATCAATGTTTCGATTGAGGGTGTCATGATCTCTAGTGTTCAGGTGGATGGTGGTTCCAGTGTCAATTTAATGAACGCAGATACAATAGATGCTTTAGATTTGGAAAACTTAGTATCCACGACATTGATATTACAGATGGCAGATCATAGCCAGATTAAACCAATGGATATTTTACGGAGTGTTCAAACTATAATTGCTGGTATTGCATATGCAATCGATTATATCATCTTTTAGCTACAACTTTTAATTTTATCATATCCAATTTTATTGGGACGACCTTGAATTTATCAAATAAAGGCCAAGAATGATTGGGATCAAGGTACTTTGATATTTGACAAGGGTAGAGACAAAATGATATTACAAATGTATCTAGTACACTATCATGGGGAGTTTCAATTGCCACCATCTAAATTGATGTCAGACGATGAGCTTAGATCCAATGATGACGTAGTTACACTAATTACGAAGGCACTCATAGAGGCAACACAATACCTTGGACTGGTGTACCAATGTGGAGGTCCGGAGGAGTACTTGATATACCCAACGAACTCAAAAAACTGTGATTATGTTAGTATTGATTGGATGACCAAGTATGATGTGCATCATGTTAGTGCCCTAGACACGAGATTCAATACTTTGTACATGTCGAACTTACCGACTAATTTTCAACCAGCGCGAGAGTTGAAACAGAACATCGCTGCTACACCTTTATGTCAAACTATCAACTTGGCAACCAAAGCAGAACCGCAGACAATTAAGGTCTACGAAGGTATTATCAAGTAGGAGTTGACTTATTGGATAAAATTTTCTTGCATCATAAGTCTATTTTTGCTTGGACTTATGTTGATTTAAAAGGTATTTTCACTGAAGTTTGTGAGCATCGTATCATTTTAGAGGAGAATGCTAAACCAATATGGTTGAAGCAACATCATCTTAATCCTAAATATTTTCTCATGGTGAAGGAGGAATTGGACAAGTTTCTTGCTGTTGATTTTATTTACTCAGTACCGAATATTGAGTGGGTTTCTCCAATCATGATGGTGTCAAAAAAGAATGGAAAAATTTGCATTTGTCAGGATTATTGGAAACTTAATGCGGCCACTAAGAAAGATTACTTTCCATTGCCTTTCACAAATAGTATATTAGACACCGTAGCCGGTCACGAATGTTATTCATTCTTTGATGGATTTTTTGAGTGTAATCAAGTTCAAATTAAGATGGAAGACTAGCTAAAGATGACCTTTACTACAGATTGTGGCACAATTCTTTATGGCGTGATACCTTTTAGGTTATACAACGCCTCAGCAACATTTCAGAGAGTGATGACTCACGCCTTCCAAGACTATCTCTAGATGTTTATGGAGATCTTTTTAGATGACTTCTATGCATTTAGTATATGATCATCATAATTATCTAGGCAAATATTTGGCTCAGTGCGCTAAGTTTGGAATATTATTGAACTTGGATAAATATCAATTCCGTGTTCTGTCAAAAAAATTATTGGGACATATCGTCTTTAGCCATGGTATTGCTACGGATCTTGACAAAGTGAAGCCTATCATGAACTTGCCCACACCAGAGATGGTGTTGTACTGTAAATGCTTATAATATGTAAAAATTAGTTAAAACATATTATATGTTAATAAATCTAGATGTGTGTTAGAATGGCTAGTAGATTAAATTAAAAGGGGTTGGTATAAGAAACTTTACTTTTTTTCTTTACTTATTTTGATTTTGATATTAAAATATATAAATATATATATATATATTTATATATATATATATATATATTTATATAGGACCTAAATATTTAGTATGAAGCCTTAGAAGAAGGTAGAAGCCTAAGGATAAAAATCTAAACTAGTAGGAGGCTAATTGAAAGGGATGAAAGCAAGAAATGGTCGGATGAAGGCAAGGAATGGAGAACTTCATCCCTATTGGTCGAATACCATGCCCAATGGGCTTTGAGGAGGCTGCCTGCGATCTAAACAAGGATTTTGGCGGTTTCAAAGAAGGCATTTGGAGATTAGAAGCTAATTTGTAAAGTTTAGGATTTGAGAAATAATTTGGAGTTAGAGTGAAGAAGTTATAGCCGTATGAAGTTAAGGTATTAATTTAAGATATATTGTTACTCTTTTGAGGATACGAGGAGTTGTATAGCAGATTTTGAAGATCGAAAGGTGCAAATGGAATATCAATTTTAAGGCCTACATCTTTCACGAAAAACTTATTACTTTTGGAGTTCATATCAAGGAGTTATAAGGAGTTGAAGGCGGTGCTTCCAAATCAAAGGTAGTAAGTGAGCAATTTTATTCATAGTAATGGTTGGAGCCATAACTTGAGTTTTTGGACGAATTTTTGGTTCAAACTTTTTAGAAAATGTAAAATTTTGTATAAAATAGCTGTACATATAAATTTCGTGGTATATGAGCTTATATTTTGTAAGAAATAAAGAAAATTGCATGCGGGTGTAAAAAGATAAGGATTTGAAGCGACTGTTAGGGTTTTCAAGATAACTCAAGATCCGTAATGAAATTGCAGTTGAAATTTGTTGTAGAACTTAATAAAAATATATTAATACATCATGTGAAATTTGAGTTTCATTAGATGGTCGGATTAGGAGATATGAGGTGTTGAAGTTTGAAAAAATTTCCACATAAGGATATACAAGATTTTAGAGGATTTTATCATATTTTGGGTGTTTTTGATTACTTGAGGCTTGTGTATTTGGTGTAATTGCTCAAAAAAGGAAAATTAATTAATAAACTTAGGGCTTTTCTTATTTTAAAGCTTGATTGAATGATTAGTGACAGCCAAAAGTCCAGCATTTTCTAGAGGCAAACTCTCTCCACCCCGACAATGGTCTCTGGTGTTCGAGGGTTTGTTAGCCATGTCAATTATTATTGACGATTCATTCGTTCATTCACAGTTATTTGTCAACCTTTAACAAACTTATTGAAAAAACCTCCGTTAGATGGGACTAGTCTCATTTGAACCATGGAGTGTACCGTGGCCTTTGAAGCATTGAAATCAAAATTAGTCTCTGTACCAATATTGATGGCCCCTCGTTAGACGGAGCTCTTTTATGTGTACGTTGATGCATCCAATGCAGCTATTAAATTGGTGTTAAGTCAGAAGGATGACACGAGTTTGGATCATCCTATCTATTATGCCAGTCGGCAATTGGTAGCTACCAAATGCAATTACACTACTATTGAACGAGAAGCATTGGGAATGATATACTTGGTTCAAAAAATGTGGTACTATTTACTTGGGTATCCATTTGTATTTTATATGGATCATCATGCCCTCAAGTACATAATTAATAAGCCTCAATTGAGTGGGCGCATTACATGATGAGTCTTATTCCTGCAAAGGTTCAATTTTATGATTATCATACGACCTGGGAAGAAACATGCAAATGTTGATCATTTATCCTGGTTATTTAATATTCTTAACAAGCTTGCCCCGAATGTTCTTCCCAATGCCAAATTATTTGTAGTGGATGTGATTTCCCTCAAGTATAGTGAAATCATTCAGTTTTTGACCTTCTACATCTTTTTGCCATCTTTCACCAACAAGCTTAAGAAGCGACTCATTTTAAAGAGTACCCCATACACGATGATTTGTAATGCTTTGTATATACAAGGCAAAGATGGCATTTTATAACGCTATATCTTTCCAAGTGAAGTACAGTCGATCCTAGAGGATTGCCATTTGGATAGTTGTGGTGGTCATTTTACGATAGATAGTACTGCTCGCAAGGCTTTAATGGCTCATATTGGTGGCCCACAATGTTTTTTAATGCGTACCAATTTGTTCGTCGTTGTGATCCCTGTCAACGAATTGGTCGACCAACGGTCACTTCAGCCATGTCGTTAGTACCAATCTTGGCACAAGCACCGTTTGAAAAATGAGATATTGATTTTGATGATCCCATCGCACCAGCATCCAAACCTAGCCAGAAGCGATATATTTTAGTTGCCACAGACTATGTAACAAAATGAGCTGAAGCTATTGTTACCCGCAATAATAATGTCAATACGATGGCTACTTTTCTATATGAGAATATTATAACTCGATTTAGGTGTCCAAAGGAATTAGTTAGCGATTGCGATATCCATTTTATCAATGCTACCATAGCACCCTTGACTAATACATATGAGATTAAGCATCAAAAAACCACTCTATATCATCTTCGCACTAATGGACAAACGAAAAAGACCAATAGAATTTTGTGTAAGGTCTTGACTAAGATAATTTTAGAGGTGGATACCGATTGAGAGACCAAACTCTTTACGGCTTTGTTGGCATATTGTACCACATATAAAGTAACTACCAAAATTACTCCGTTCCAACTAGTTTATAATCAAGAGAAAATTTTATCCATCGAGTTGGAGGTTCAAAGTTTACAGATTGTCTTGGATGAACGACTCACTGATAAAGAGTCATTACATTCTTGGTTGGCAAAATTAGAAGAATTGGATGAAATATACACTACAGCTCTTTTCAACATGGAAGCGATTCAAAAATGGAGGAAGAGTTACTATGATAATAAACTATGTTCGAAGAGTTTTATGCCCAATGATTTGATACTATATGATAGTCGATTTAATCATTTTCCAGACAAATTTCAAGTTCGCTAATATGGAGCGTATCACGTAGTTGAGGATTTTTCTAATGGGTCTGTTTAATTGGAGAATTTTATGGGCCATCAATTCAGTACCCTCATTAATGGGAATCGATTACGGTTATATAATACATAAAACTTGGGACCGGTTTTCATTTTTTTGAAGGAAGTATCTTCGAATGGATACTAGGTAGACCTAATTATAGTATAAGTGAGTTAGGATGTAGAGGCAGCTAAAACGATAGTTAGTAGTTGTTAATGTGCCAGATGGAACGGAGGTGAGAAATGGATAGTATGGATAACATGTTGTCATAATCACCGGTAGTAAGAGAATAGGAATGAGGCATTAGTTAGAGGTCATTCTATGTTGTTGTTTTTGGTTGTTTTTCTGAGATTGCCATTTCTTGTGTTCTTTGAATTTTTGAGAGTAGTAGTTCCAGTTAAGTGCTTGATAGAGGGAGCGTCAAGGCAATTGAAAGTGCTAAGCGAGCTACAAACAAAGAAGATAGTGGCCAAAATATGAAAGCTAAATGTACATCAAAATCACTTTCTATGATAATCATTACCAATATGGAGCTGATGAAGTTAGATATTTACTGGATGCCGAGAAGAATAAGAGACTTTCGAAATGCACAGTTGGGCCAGAAGAACTAATAATTTTATAGAATTTGCTTAAGTAGTTTTTAAGAAGGTAACAATTGTATGTTTGAAAGGACACTGCACAATTAGGAGTGGAGCTATGTAGAATAGATATTAGTTTGTTTTTATAAGATATTAGTAAAATAGACTAATAGTCCATAGAATAGTCAGTTCAAGAGAACGGATGGTTAATTTAGTTATTAAAAGCGGTTAATTACAGGATTACGGTTAGAATCTGGGAATAAAAAGTAAGTATATAGGAATTATAGAAGTTAGTTTGAGGGCCAAACTGTGATAGTCATGAGCCGAGATAAGCTTGGTGCTACCTCTTTGTTTCTTTGTTGTTGAAGAGTAATGGATAGTTTCTGAATATTGAGAAATGAGTCTATGGAATAAATCAAAGATTAATTTATGAGTTATTGATTATGTAATTGGAGTACTGTGTGATTGAATTATATGAGAAGTTATTAGAAGGTTGATTATGGATGGAAGATTATGATTGTTGTTGATTGAAAGTTATCTGTATGTTTTGACAGAAGAAATTTGTGATTATAGAAATTGTGTGAATCCAAATTGGATGAAGTGAAGTCTGTCATTTCTGGTGTTGGATGGAATTTATGTGTTTTGAGCAGTCTTTTAAGAGTGCAAGGTTACACATTGTAGTTATTAGTTGATGAAGGAATATTATTATTGGAAGAAAGCATTGTAGTATTTCTTGGTATTTTAGTGATTTAGATTATAGTTAATTGAGTGACCCTAACTTGTAAGCTCATGCGTTTAGTCTTTCCCTGAGTTCGAATCCCCCTCTATAGATTTATTCTGAAAAAAATTTGTAGAATAAGTAAAATGATAATTACAATATTTTATTCAATTCAAATCAAAAATTAACAATCAACATTGTAACTATGGAGATTATAATTATTCTTTAAAAAAAAGGCTTAAATTTTTTTATAATTTTTTAAATTTTCTTAATTTTTTTTATAATTTTAATTAAAAAAACTTTTTTTTTCTTAAAATAAAATAATTAAGAATGCAAAGTTATTAATTCAAATAAGTCTATTTTTTTTTATAAGAATTTTATCTTTCACTTAATCACTTCATAGTTTGATCTTATTTTTACATAAGCATGATAAGTTACTTAATGTCAATAGATTCAAAAGTCACAATCAAATAGTTTAAAGATTTTAACATAATTATAAATAAATTCATGATAATATTACTATCTATCAAAGACATAAATAACAAAGAACCAAAGGATCAATAAACTCTTATGTCACTAAAAAGGAATAGATAATTACTCAAATATGGTCTAATATTAAAACTAGAATGGCTATTGCTAAAAAAAAGACGACTATAGAGTCTTAAAATAAGACTTAAAACAAAAAAATATTGATAATAGTGAGGAAGGCCTCTTTCTTGGCTCCATATATACTATCTAATTTAGAACTACATAACAATTTTCTACAGAACCTCTAACTTATATCCAATTTAGAGGACATATGTCTAACTTATAAGATAAGCTTTTTATATGTCCATTGTCATGTTGTAACACGATTATATGGTAAAAGATGATAATATGGATCTTATTATAAAAGAACCAAGTTAAAAGATAAAATAGAAAAATATGGATAAAAGATAGGAAGATAATAAAACTTTTAGTAGTAGTACTACATTTTCATAAAAGTAACTTCTATTTACTTTATCGGACCATATATAAGGCAAAATAAGGTAGATTGGAAAAATAAATGATATAAGTATCTTTAGGAAGAAGTTAAAAGTAAATTCTAAAAAAAATTATCTAGAAAAACTTGATATTGATACCTGAGGAGGGCTAGTTAGCAACCTGGATCAAAATCAGACCCTAAGGCACAAAATCGAGCACCTATAGTAACTCAAGGGTTTTTTGGTAGATCGGAGGGTGGGATTTGATAGTTAACTAGATAAGGTTTCTATGAGCATTGGATTTGAATAATTTAGAGTTGTTATGACTTTGTAAGAGCTTTACAAAGTCAAGATTGTTTTTGGATAACTTGGATTTTGTGAAATAAAATAGGGTTGACATTTCTAGTGATTTCAAAAGTTTTATAATAGATTCATGGGTGAAATTTTGTAGGTTAATGGTTATAGTTGTGCTTAATATGTATTGTGAATCTTAGCTCGATTTAATAGTTGAATTGAGTGTTATTGAGGTTTAAGTGGATCAAGGTCTCTGAAAGTAGAATTTTAAGTCTAGAGAGGGATTTTAAGATTTCTTATAATCTACTATTTGGATTGGAGTAAAATTTATGTGAAAGGATATTAAACTTATTTTTCTATGTATATGAAAATTTTGAAATCAATCGAATGGTGAAAAGAAGAGATATTGGCTCTAAAAGATTAGCATCAAGGTTGGAGTAGGAGGCCGGCCAATATCCAAGCACGTTTTTTAGGCTATCATCTATTTGGTAATTCTAATCTTTTTCAAATTTTTTTGTACTTGTTTTCAACTTAATTTTTAAAAATCATGCAAATTTTGAATTAAAATCAACTGTTCATTCATTAGTAATTAAGGTTTAAATCTGTTGTAAGAATTACTAGGATTTGATTTAGGATTTGGTTTAGGGTTGGTTAAGATTTTATTTAAGGTTTAAAATTTGATTAAGATTTGATTTAGATTTTAGGATTTGGTTTAGGATTTAAGATTTGGTTAGAATTTGATTTAGAGTTTAGGATTTGGTTTAGGATTTAAGGTTTGGTTAGGATTTGATTTAAGGTTTAGGATTTTATTTGAGTTTGTTTAGGATTTAAGATTTAGTTAGTTTTTGGCCTAAAATTTGAATGAAGTCCAATAGAATTTAAATTAAGATTAAATTAAGATTGAATTGAGATGTATTTGAGATATGTTTGTAATCATTCTAATATTTTTTTAAGATTTCTTATTGTTTCTTTGTAATTCCTTTGAGGTTTCTTTGAATTTGATTAAAGCTTGTTTAACATTGTTAGTATTCTATTAGAATTACAATTTTGTTCTAGCAATTTTTAATCTACTTTCTACAGCCAGGTATCCAGAGTATTCGTAAGCAAGACTTCACGTATTACGACATATTTGGTGAACCCAACATGAACTGCTTGAGATAGAAAGAATTTGGTTTTCTTAGATTATTTGAATTTTAGAAAAGGAAGGCAAGAAGATGGAAGGAGGAATTTTTGATGGTGCTTTAAGTGGAGTTAGAAGTGGTGCTTCAAGTGGAGTTGAAAGAAGAACTTCGATTGAAGGACAAGGTATGTATTTTGATCGTAATTCTACAAGTATATTTGAGGCTTTTGCCTTATTTATGCAATAGCAATAGCAACAGGTTAAAGATCGCAAAGAGAGTATGGCTAATAAAGCATTACAAGTGGTTGTGGATAAGTTCAATTAATTTAAAGGAAAAGATATTACAAAATATTTAAGATATTATGTAAAGAAAATGGAATTGAAGCATATTTTAGAAAGGGAGATGGTTCAATTATTTGAATTAGCGTCTATACGAGAGATAAGAAATCAAGTAAAGTCTCTTATATAACATTTTGGAGGTTCATGGGAGAAATTTTCTCAAGCATTGAAGGATGAGTTTTTCTTGGATGATAGTAATAGGGTTACAAAAAAATCTTTTTTCGAATGGATTGAAAGGCCATAGAAGGATCTTCTAGCAACAAAATTATTAAGAGAGTTTGAAAAGCAATATTCTTCTTTATCAAAGAAAGAAAGACAATTGTTGGATCCAAGTAAGGTGGAGCTCTTTCTTCAAGCAGTTGATGGAAAGTTAGAAGAGAAGTTAGAAATCATGCTTGAAGATAAAGAAGAAGATGAAGGATTGACAACAAATTGGAAAAAGGTAGAGGAAGCTGTAGGATTGTTGACAAAAAGAGAAAGGAGAAAAGATAGGGTGGATATTCAAAGACCATTACAAGCATCTAAGGTAAAGGTATTTAATACCCATCCAACATCTTTGATTCAACCTTCAATTGCTACATCAAAAAAAGAAGAAATAGACATTGATGAAATCATACGTGGGATGAGAGATTTGCAAATAAAATTTGTAAAACTTGAAGAGAAGGATCAATCATTAAGAGTATCAAAAAAATAAAGACTAGGGCCAATAGAAGGTATAGTTCATAGGTGCATGTGGTGTGATAGCATAGATCATTCAAAGAGGGAATGTGAAGATTTTACAAAGGCATTACGTAAAGGAGTTGTTTTTTTTAAAGATGGTATGATATACTTAAAAGAAAGTGGAAAAAAATTAGAAATAAATTTTAGTAAAGGAAGAATGAAGTTATTTGTTGGAGACACTTTTAAAGTGTATACAATCTCAAGCAATGAAGCATCAATATATTGGGTGGAAGCAAATCCAAATCAATGTTTAAGTATAAATCTTGAGTTTTTAAGAGAATCTAGTTCTTTGTGGACAAGTGCAATGAGTTATGCTGAAAGGAGAAAATTTACCAAAGACAATTTAAAACGTGTTGGAAATAACATTTGACAAATTACTCCGTGGGATGATCCAGTAAATAGATTATCTGTGCATACTCATATTGCAAAGAATTAACATGAAGTATTAAAAGAATCCTATATATGAAGAGACAACAGAGAAAATTTCCACAAAAAAAAAGGAAATTGAAAAAGAAAAAGCAAAGGCTCCTGCTTATAAATTACAATCAAATATTAAAGGTGCTATAGATTTGAAGAAGATATTTGAGGAGCAGATTTTAAGTGGAAAGGTTGAATTTAAAATTGGTGAAATTCTAAGAATTACAAAGCGTGAGTTTCATGAAATTATTATTGATATAATAAAGAAAAAATAACAATCTATAGGAGTCTCTATGACATCAAATGTACAAGAAATAAGAGTAATGGAAAGCAATGAAGATGAAGAAGATGAAATAAAAAAATTTGGAAATGTCTTGCGAGTAAGATTTACAGAAAAGAAAGATATCATTCAAGCTTCTAGCCATTATTCTAGAAGTCATTGGACAAGGACTACTATGGAAACTTTGATAAAATTGGAAAATTTAAAAAAATCGGTTGTAGCATTGATTGATCATGGTTTTGAAATAAATCTGATGTCAAAAGAATTGTATAACAAGGAAAAATGGCCTATTCATATAGAACATGGGTAAATGATAAGAGCAAGAAATAATTCAAAAGGTGATTTATATGGAGCATGTCTAAATATCAAGGTGACAATAAGAGATGTTATTCATGAACACAATTTCTTTGTGCAAGACATGTCTATATATCCTATTATATTAGAACAACCATATATTATTGCTATACAAATGGAAACAAAAGTAATGGATGATGGTTGAGCCTATGCAAGAATAAGAAGTTAAGTTGGAATGAAAGCAATTCAATTTTTAATTATTTGTATTAATTATAAAAAAAATCGTGATAAGTTGAGACAGAAGCCATTGTCAAATGAGAAATTTGAAGACCTTGAGGATTTTTACTGCACACCATTGTAAGGTGGGGTTGTAATGGATTAGAGAAAGAAATGCTCCCGCTTAATTTAGAAGAAGAAATATTATCTATCAGACTTATTATGATGACACAAGATTGTGTATTGACTTTTAAGACTATTGATAAGATGAAAAAGATGGACAAATGTCATATTAAAAATATTGAGCAAAACTTGAAAGAAAATGGAGAATTGATTGAAAATAAATTTATTTGAGGAGCATATGAAGAAGTAGGTTTTGTAGATACTATGAGAGAATTAAATTATCTATTACAATATGAATTATAAGTAGAGAATAGAGTTGTTAATGTATGTTCTAAAGAATTTTATGATAAAATTCAAGGATTTATAGAAAATTTAAGTTGCTAAGAGGTATGTATTGAAACTAAATATAAATCAGTAGCAAGAAATTTCAAACCGGTGGCTTTGCCACTACCATCAGATTGTGAAGAAAAGATAAGTGGCGCATTGACACAACTAAATTTAAGGAATTCAAGGAAGATAGGGCATAAATTTACAGATGTTACATTGGATGGATTAAATGTTGGATGCGATGGATTTTTGACAAAATGTGAAGAAAAATATTTTAGAGATATATTTTCACGTCATGGAAAGGCTTTTGTATTTGAAGCACATGAAATTTGGTGTGTTAATCTAAGTATTGTAGCATCCATGGTTATTTTTATTATTTCTCATGAATCGTGGAATTTACGATAAATTCGAGTACCAAGAGCACATTTATCTAAGTTAGTAAATTTATTCAATGAAAAGATTAAAATGGAAATTTTGGAACCATCTATGGCACTTTATTCTAATCGATGGTTTACACTACCAAAGAAAAATGGAACAATGAGATTTATACAAGACATGCAACCCATAAATAAAGTGACTATTAGAAATATGGGTTCAAGTCCAATTGTGGATGAATTTACAAAAGCATTTGCTGGAAGAGCTATCCGTTCAATGAGTGATCTTTATTCAAGTTATGATCAATTTCAATTGGCAATACAAAGTAGAGATTTGACAACTATTTAGACACTATTAAGATTGATTAGAATGTTTACATTATCACAAGGAGCTACAAATTCTATAGCACATATGATGAATGGAATGCATAAGGTGTTAAGAGATTTTATTCCAAGAATAACAATGCCTTTCTTAGATGATGTATCAATTAAGGGATGTGAAGAAGAAAGAAAAGATGAGATTTTGGATTCAAAGGGATGTAGGAAGTTTATGGCAGATCATATTGAAGATTGTGAGAAGATTTTGAAAAGATTAGAAGTTCATTTAACCTTATCAGGGACAAAATCAATGTTTGGAGTAAAAGAAGTTTTGGTGGTAGGACACATGTATGGTTCATATAGATGCAAGCTAAGTATAGAAAAGATTGATATTATTAAAAAGATGAAAGAATGTGCAAATACAATGGAAGTGAGGAGATTTTTATGATTTTTTGTGAGGAGATTTTTGCATGTATTTTCTATCATATATAGATACCTCACTTTGTATATATAGCAAACCCATTGTATGAGTTATTAAGAAAGAATCAAAAATTTCAATGAAAAGAAGAACAACGAAAAGCTATGGAAAAATTGAAAGAACTGCTTACTTCATCTCCAACTTTGAAGAAAGTAAATTATGAAGGTGGAAGGCCAGTGGTATTAATAGTTGATGCAAGTCCAATTGGAATAGGTTGGGCAGTTGGACAAGATGATAAACAAGAGAATAGATATGTACTAAGGTTTGGAGCAATGGTATTGAATTTCAAGCAAAGGTATTGAATTTCAAGCAAAGGTCATATGCACAAATCAAAAGAGAATTATGAGGTATAGTAATAGCTATAAAAAATAAAAAAGAATACTTCATTGCGGCATCAATGGTTATAGAAACAGATTGTCTACTTTTGTTAGGCATGATTACAAGTTGTTCAATTCCTGATATTGTTATATTGAGGTGGATAGCATATATCAAATCTATGAATCCAGAATTTAAAGATATTGTAGGAAAAGAAAATTCAGTTGCAAATATGTTAACAAGAGCAAAGTATAATGATGAAGAAGAAATGATTAATTTGGAAGATAATGTAAATACAAAATTTTATACTATTGCATTATCAAGGGAAAAAGGCGTATGTTTGAATATACCATTGGAAATATTTTTAAGAGATTTATATGAAAATGAATGGAAAGATGTTGGAGAGTATTTGAGCACATTAAAGCCAAAAAAAGATTGAACAGATCAAGAATTTAAGAAAATCCGTAAGAAAGCATATGGATATTTATTACATGATGGATATTTATGGAAGTATTCAAAAAAGAAAAGAAAAGTACAACAAAGGGTGATATGTGGTTTAGAAGCTCAACAAAGGATTATTAAAGAATTTCATAAAAATTTATGGACAGGGCATTGAGGTATTTGGACAACATTTACTAAGTTAAGAGAAGAATATTGGTAGAAGAAAATATACAAAGACGTAGCAAATTTTGTAGGATCTTATGAGACTTTCCAAGTGTATTCAAATATTTGGCATCAAGATGGATTACATCCAATATAACCTTTGGCTTTACATTATAAGTGGGTAGTGGATTTAATAGCAATGCCTATGGAACTTGGACAAATGAAGTATTTGATACTTGTACAAGAAGATTTATCAAATATTATTGAAGGACGAGCATTAAAAACAAAAGATAATAAAGATATATGTCGATTTTTATTAGAAGAGGTTATTTGTCATTATGGTTGTACTGAAAAAATCATGATGGATAGGAGTGAATTGGATACAAAGGAAGCACGAGAATTCTTTAGTAGAATAAGAATTAAACTTTCTTTAATAATAGCATATAATCTAGAAGGTAATGGTAAAAGTGAGCATGGGCATTCACTTATTGTTAAGGTATTAGTAAAGGCATGCAATGGCAAAGCACATGAATGACCTAGACTACTACCATTTGTACTATGGGTAAATCGTACAATTCATAGTTCAGTAACAGGTTATATGCCTTGTGAATTAGTATATCGAAAAAAATCAATAATACCAATAGAAGATGTAGTACTTACATAAGATGTATTTCCTTGGAAGAATGATCTCAATAGAGAAGAAATTTTAGCATTAGAAATTCAATAACTAGAAAAAATACGTAATGATATTGAAGTAGCAATAAAAAAATTGAAAGAAGCAAAGGAAAAAAATAAAGAAAGATTTGATAAAAAAACATCGACTACAACCTAAGGCAATTGAAGATAGTAATTGGATAATAATTTAGGATAGTAGCTTAGACAATCAATATAGCACTATGAAGAAGTTTGCAAAGTGATTGTTTGGACCTTATATTGTCAAAAGGGCATACAACAATAGAACATATTTATTACAAGAACTTGATGGTATAGAACTAAAAGTACTCATAGCACGCAAACAAATCAAGTTATTTAAACAAAGATATTTGTTTTGATGAAGAATATATTCGAATACAAGGTATTGAGATTGGAATAGAAGAGCATATTGAAGATCAAGAATTAGACCAAGATGAAGAACATTCTACATCAACATTTGAAGAATTTTTGGCACATACTAGAGGATGCACAAATTCAGGGAGAGTGGATGTTATGATGTAATACAAATTATAGGTGAAAGAGTGAAGAAATTATTATAATTTAGGAGATCTTAGTTCAAAGATTTAGAAAAAATTATCTTAGAAATATAGTTAATAGTCAAAAGGGTAGTAAAACAAAAAGGTAGTAATGCTATTTTTTAAAAAAGGTGACTTCTACTTACTTTGTAGGACCATAAATAAAGCAAAACAAAGTAGATTGGAAAAATAAATAATATAAACATCTTAAGGAAGAAATTAAGAGTAAATTCTAGCAAAATTTACATAGAAAAACTAGATATTGATATCCAAAGAGGGCCAATTATGAATCAGGGTTGAAATCAGATCTTAAGGCACAAAACTGAGTCTTGACAATGACTCCGGGGTTCTTTTGCAAATTAAAGAGTGGAATTTGATAGCCATCTAGATAGGATTTTTATGAGCATTGGTTTTGGATGATTTGGATTTGTAATGACTTTGTAAGAGCTTTACAAAATCAAGTTTTTTTTTGGATGACTTGGATTTTGTGAAATAATATAGGGTTGACATTTTGGGCGATTTCAAGAGTTTTGTAATAGATCTACATGTAAAATTTTGTAGATTAATGGTTATAGTTGTGCTTAATATGTGTTGTAAATTTTAGCTTGATCTAATGGTTTAATTGAGGATTATTGAGGTTTAAGTGGGTCAAGGTCTCACAAAGTAGAATTTTAGATTTAGTGAGGGTTTTTAAGATTTCTTGCGATCTACTAATTGGATTGGAGTGAAATTTATGAGTAAGGATAGTAGACTTGTTTTTCTATGTATATAAAAAGTTTGAAATCAATCAAATGGTGAAAAAGAGAGATATTGGCTTTGAGAGATTGGCATCAAGGTTGGAGAAGGAAGCTGGCCAATATCCGAACACACTTTTTAGGCTATTGTTTATTTGATAAATCCGATCCTTTTCAAATTTTTTTTTGCTTGTTTTTAACTTAGTTTTTAAGAAGTGTACAAAATTTGAGTTAAGTTCAACAGTTCATTCATTAGTTATTGAGGTTTAAATCTATTGTAGAAATTACTAGGATTTGGTTAGGATTTGATTTAGGATTTAGGATTTTATTAGGATTTGATTTAGGGTTTAAGATTTTATTAGGGTTTATTTAGGGTTTAAGATTTAGTTAGTTTTTGGCCTAAAGTTTGAATGAAGTCCAATAGGATTTTAACTAGGATTAAATTAAGATTGAATTAAGATGTATATGAGATATATTTGTGATCATTCTAATATTTCTTTAAGATCTCTTATTGATTCTTTGTAATTCCTTTGAGGTTTCTTTGAATTTAATTAAAGCTTACTTAGCATTATTATACTCTAATTATAATTCAGTTAGTATTGTATTAGAGTTAGGATTTTTTTGTTACAATTTCCATTCTATCCTCCACAGCCAGGTGCCTAGAGCATTCTCAAGCAAGACTTCATGTATTACGATAGCGCCACATGGTCAACTTATTGGTTAAGTTTTTAACCTATCAATCACCTACAACAAATAAAAAGTCAAATCTACATCTACAAAACTTCTAAGAAACTTATCTACCAAATATTATTATATTTAATTACTTCTACTTACTTCTATCTAATTCTTTTAATTTAGGTAAATATATATGTCTGTGATATCATCTTCTAAAGATTTATCTATAAATATAATTTTATATATAAGAATCCTTATTTTATTAATAAATGATTTAATATTTATTTAAAATCTTACAAGTAAAGAATATTTTTCTTGTATACATAAAATTGGAGAGGTTTGTAAATTTATGATTATTACAAAGAATATTCAATGATTTTTTTTGGTCTTTTTAAAAAGATAATTTAAGATATTTTGAATTCATCTCAAGTATTAGAAAGAATATTAGAAGATTTTTTATTTTATTTTTTAAAATCTAAATTTGAGCATTTTTTATTGGAAGATCTTATATTTTGTCAATCATTTTTCAAAGAATCAATAAAGCTAATAAATAGTTTATTTTAATCTTTTAATGATAGAAGTTGTTACTTCTAAACTTTTAAATAACTTCTCAACATTTTCTTTTACTTATAGCCATAAATAATAATAAAATATGTATATATTTATAATAATTAAAGATAATTTGAATTTAAATATAATATTTTTTTATGGATGGAAATAGAATAATAGACTATTAAGTACACTCATATGACTACAATGTAAATAAATTGTAATAAAATTCTATTATCTTTAACCTCAATTCTTTTTATAATGCTTTACAACAAGATAAAAAGAAATAAGTTTACAAATCAATCCTAATTTCAATTAGATATCTTATTTTATTATAAATTAACCTTTATTATCTCAAGATGGATTTAAAAATTTAAGTTTGTTTTATCATTTGAATTATAAAGTTCAATAATCAAAGATCTAAATCAACAAAGAAAAAAAAAAAAAAAAAAAAAAAAAAAAAAAAAATGGTATTTCAAAAATTGTCTCTTAGTTATAAAACATACATCATAATTAAGTGCATTAAAAAAATAATAAATAATTTTTATGTCTATATCTACAATTTATTATTTGTTATTCATTAAATAAGATCAATTAATAAATAGTATTTATGTCTATAATAATATGTATATCTATATCTAAAAGTTAGAAGTTCTAATTCCTAACAATAATAACAATAAGGTGATTTATTCTTTAATAAATACAAGAACATGATGATCTATTATTTATAAAGTATTACAACACTATGGACTTCAAAGCATTTCAAAAAGTACAAAAAATATATGTATAGATCCATAACCTATTAAATAAAAATAATTAAAAAAAAACTTGGAAACCAAAAATTAACAAGGTTGTGCACAAAGAAAAGTGTGCAATAAGATGAGTTGTAATTCCAACACTTTTTACATATAAGAAGAGATTACATTTGATATAAATGTATTTCATCTAAAATTATTCTTAAATTACATTAGTTGACCTTATTAAAGCCTAGCAACCTTCAATCTTAGCTACAACCTTGGGAACTTGTTTATATCTTGTAAGAATTAACATATTAGTAAGGTTAAAGTCTAAAGTGGTAACTAACATAGAGTTGTTTTTGTTTCTTAACCAATTTTCGGTTTCAAAATAATATAATGAAAAGAATCAAATTAATATAAATTATTTAATACTAAATCAGTGTAGCAAACAAACACATAATAGACTTGAGTTCAATTAAAAATTTGACACACATGCAGTAACTGTTGCCAACATTTTTATTTTTATTCTTTTGTAAAATAAGATCAATTTTCACTGCCATGTCTCATCATGCACACATGCTGATTGTAATATAATGTAAGGATAGAGAGCAAAAAGCACCACTTTGCATTCACATGGACCACAAATGGACATTTGAGAGTGAGGATGCACAGAGAGCAATGGAGTAGTGGCGGGAGGGAGGGAGGGACTGTCTCTCTCTCGCTCTCTCTCTCTCTGTGTCTGTCTTTCTGTCTGTATTGAGTTCTTCCTTCCTTCCTCAGCTGTGCCTATATTTGCATGTGTTCATACTGCTCTGCCTCACATCCATGCATCCTCCCTCCTCGCGGACAAACGGGACGGGACGGAGGAGGGGCGGGGGAGGGAGGCCACCACATTCCTCCCTTCTCTCTCGCGCTCGCTCTCTCTCTCTCTCTCTCCCCCGCGAGTCCGAGTCAGTCAAACCGCACTTCCTCGCGTTTCTGCAGGGTCTGCAACGTCTGCTGAATAGCCGCCCCTGCCACCACGTAGTCGGGCCGGAGTCGACGTCGGAACAACTGCGTTTGTCGCCCGGTGTCATCCCTGTGCAGCACCCAGTGAGTGGGACTTGGCACCTTCGCCTCATACGCGTGCATACTGTAGCCTGGAATCACAACACCCAACAGTGTATTCTCCTCTCCTGTAGTCAAGTCGTACACACACGGACTCCCACCAAAACGCTCTGCATTTATTTGAACAAATAACGCCCGAAAAGCAGCCCGAGCTCCTACGACGACGTTGAACAGGCCCTGGTCTACATGGGGGTGAAAGAATTTTAGCTCCTGCACAGTCAGCTTGCTACTGCTCCAGGCTTCCCCTTTCTCTAGATCCACACCCGGATGCAGATCAAATGGATCATGTTGCCTGGCGCTCATGTAAGACCTAAGAAGCATGTCGCCGAGAATGCACGCTTCTCTCCAGTCCAACTCCTTCTCTAAGTCAGATATCACGAGCACCCCACTCGTCTCCTGCAATGCCCGTCGTGCTATTTGTAGCCATACTTCTGGATCTGTTGATTGGATAGAGACCACCGGCAGCGCAGACTTCACTTCAGTTCTGCACATGAGAGCATCGAAATCTAGATTGATTAGCTTCACGTGTCCAGCACAACGTCTTGCGACAAAAATCTAGAATTTTCTTGCATTCCACAGATTTGGAAAGGAACAGTGAGGGGCGATTCTTCCTCAGAGGTTAGGCTACGATTTTTGTATATGGTGAATAGCTTACATGGTTCCGTAACTCTGTTCTGCTTGAGAGGTAACGCTCCACGGCCAATTTGCCATTCTCAAACTCGCTACACGACTTCAAACAGTTTGCAATGTTAGAAATACCCACCAGATTCATCATTCAGTTGCTTCAAACCAGCAAGTTATAGTACTAATCAAAACCACTGCGGCAGCTCACTACAACCAAAAGAATCGTCATCAACTTTAGACACGAACGACCACAAAATTAGTTTACTTAGAGCATAGTCACTGCAAGCTCTCACATTGATCGCTGAATTTCAGTATTCATCTGAATTTGTAAGTGCTATCAAAATAATCAAAACTTGTTTAGTAAGCATTTTTGAATTTGACATATAAATATATGCAAATCAAATTTTTGTTAGTTATAAAGAAAATTTTAAAAAAAATTGTAAGATTAATTGAAAAAATTGAAATAGTTCCTTATACCCTTATTCTATTTTTATTTATTTATTTTTTTTTTGATAACATGTATGCATTGTAAGAAAACATTACAAGTAGTATTGTAGTGCTTCACAATAATAGAAAAAAAAGAGTAATATCATTGTCAAAAATGTTAAGTTAGGAGACAAAGAGATTAAGAAGTATAAAAAAGATTAAGATGTTAGGGGGTCTTTATATAGGGGAAAGGAAAGTGAGAAGCCACAATTCTTAATCTTTTCATTCATTAAAAATTAAAAAGCCTCACTTGATTGATTGTATACTTAAGAAAATTATTCTAAAGATTTGACGATGAAAAAATAAAATAGAATGTATCCTTTTTTATATATGACACAAGCAATGTTTATTTTTCTAATATTTGCAATAGATCAACCTCAGGAAGTAGTTTTAACAAAAATTAAAGAATCCATATTAAAAATTATTTAAAATAGCTATTATAAAAATTAAAAAATAGATATATATATATATATATATATATATTATAATTATTGGAGTCAAAATCTAAATAGACATACTTATAGCTATAATATAAAATGGTTTAGTTTATTTTAAAATTTCCTCTCACTTCATACTATCTCTACATGCCAATTCTTTCAAAAATGATTTCTTATTTACAAAACACATAATCTTTGTAAGATTCTTCTACCAAAATTTGTATAACCAAGACTAAGATATTCTTTATCATCCCTATTTATTTTTACATATAAAAATTATATTCTATAATAACATCTAAAAAAGATAATTAGGTTTAATTTCAACATATAAAGTATTGATTAGGTTTCTTTTCAACACAATAAATTGTTGAGTGTTAAAAATGTTTACAATACTTAAAAGCAGACAGTATTGCATTTATTAAAAATTAAAAAACTAATGATTAAACATTACATTGATACAAAATGTTAATTTTAATTTTTTATTTATTTAAACCATTTATAATCTTAAAGCTCAGAAAGGCTGAAGGTGTTTGAATATCTGAAACATGTGTCTTTCTTCTTAATTATTTTTACTTTTCCATTCAGAAAATCAATCAAAAATAAAACCGCACCATCTCACCTCAAGAGTTGACCCAAAACGTCAACAAGCTAGGTTTTCATCATAATATGTGGCGATAATTGTTATTCATGGTGGTCCAAATCCCTCAAGAAGTTGGCTGGTGTGTAGTAATTTAAGATGGGGCAGTGCAAGTTAGTGATTTGCAAGCAGTTCGTTGAAAGACAGACATGTAGGCTCAGTTGTGCAGAGCGAGTCATGTGGCATCCATCAGTCAGTCAGTCACCCTGGGTTAGACTGAGAGATGGGGGCTGTGGATGGGGATGGGGACGTGAGTAGCGTCGACCTCTCTTCTTCGTCTTCTTCTTTGCAGCCTGGGTCTCTCCGCACTTTAATTCCATGCTGTGTCTGTCTGACTGTCTTTCTGTAGTTGGTTCGATTCACATGTGGTGCTTCATTGCACGTCCTGTGGAAGGACATTTGTGCCTTGATCATGACCTGGGGCTCTCCGACGTGGCACTGGAGTGTGCATGTCATCCGGTTGCGTAAGATGTTGCATTCTTGTCTCTGTGATGTGCCAGTCTTTTTTTTACATTCCATGCCAGTTTTGTAATCCGCGAATTGTTTCCTTACCTGTGGGTTACGATGGGAGATGTCCTCCTCGATGGGCTTCCCTCTAACGAGATATCAACAACCAGTAAAATGAGTGCAGAGCCCGTTGCACACCCATCATCTCATGCAACACAAGCACAGGCTGGTTCACACGCACTCTTTCACTGACTTAAGAAATCTACTCAATTCAGTGTTCTTTTTATAAAATGAGGAGGCAAAATCGTCCTATCACACGAATCTCTTTAGCCAACTGCATGGGCATTCTCGCTAAGTATCCTACTGTACTAGAATACAAAATCATCACAAGTTGACTACAATATCATCACAAGTTGATTCTCAGTCTCCGAGACGTTGGCGGTGCAACTACTTCTGCTACGGTTAGCTTGCGCGTCTTACCGCTAGATTCAAACAAAAGGATCGATACGAGGGTCGTGTTCACTCGCCAACGCCATTCCCGTGCACAAGCAGGTCGGACACATCACCTGCAGGCAAGGCGTGTTTAAATGCACACCATCAGGCATCTAGAGTAGGAATTCTTCATGGCTAATCTGGCAAACCTCTGTATTCGATCGACATGGAAATTAAATTTGAAGAATGGAGAATAGTGGTACCTTCGCAGCTCCTGAACAATTCGGACAACGTTGTGTGGTGGGTGCTGGTAAAGGCCGGTCATCGACCCCGATTGATGCAACAGGCTCAGCCACGATGAGTGATCCAGATCCCGAGCATCGAGCGCAAGCCAAATAACCTGGACCCAGCAATCTCCTCAGTCTTCAGGTTGCAATGCAAATTCTTCATAGTGTGAATATTACAAGCCTTCTGCATTCCGGATTATATTGATGAAAATAAGGTAATCGTGGTACTAAATGTAAGTCATACCTGTTCCATGACAATACCGGCAACGCTTATGTTCTTGCTGTTTTACATTGTTGATCTCCACAACCATGAGCGATGAAATCACTCCTACAGCTCCTCCAGAGAATGAAGCCACAATTGGATCCACTTCACTGCACAACCACATCAAAACTAAAAATGAATTTTTGACTATCTTCTCATCCCGGAACAAATTGGCGGAGATTACACTGCTTGTATGCATTGGCACAACTTCGAAGATCGGAGTCAGCTTGAATGAATGCCGAGGATGTACCTCAGCTGGAGCGGTAGATGCATGCTGCGGATAAAATCCTCATAAGACGTACCCCCCAATCCAAGCTTCAGCTCTAACTGCTCCGAAGGAATTTCGCAAAAACATTCGGGAAGCACCAACATTTAGTCAGTTGATCTGTTGAAAGATCACGAAGATAGATCCGGGCGAATAAGTGGCAGATGAACGAGTTGTACGGCACAAAAGAATGGCACAAGACTTACAACAGGTGCGACTAAACCACCGAAGAGGATGATGATGGACACCAGTACCAGGCACGTCGCATAGTACTGCTTCAATGTTGCCGTTGTCTGCAATGCATCTAATTGTCAGAAAGTTGATATTCTTTTGCTGAATACGTCTTGACACAATCTACGACCAGTGATTCTATGCAAGCTACAACATGGCCAATTCACAGCCAATGCAGGGGTGACATGGAACAATTCCATTTGAATTTACACAGACGTTATACCATCGTACCAAAGGCGGGAGAAAGGGAATTGATGATGGATATTCAGGCATTTCCTCGTTGTCATTGCTAGGATCATTTGAATCCAAACCCTGCTCTGCACTTTTGATCCGCTGTTGGATTCGTAATCTCCTCACCTACAACATACACAAGTCCACAAGGCAAAAGTGTTTCAAGAGAGTCCGTCGTTGCAACCTTTACGGGAAGAGCTGAAAAGTGCTTTTTAGACGTGCAAGCGCTCCCTCATATCACGTCGTAAAGAATTCAAGCCATCCTCCTTCCTTATCATTCAGAGGCGTGGCGCAAAAATGCAATCACCTGGCAGGCAACGTAAGGGGCCTGGTTGCTGGTCATTAGAGAACGGTGGAAAAGCAGTACCAGAAGTAGATGCAGTTTATACCTCTTCCATGAGAAGGAATATTTTATTGCGACGGCTTGTAATGTTGTCACGAATTTCTTGCAGCTGCATTTTGGAAAAGTCAAGAACAGTGTTTCGTCCTTCTATAATGCAAAACGCCTCGGTATCCTCAACCCTGAAATCCAAGTATCATCCCGCCCCACTTCATTTCAAAACCTTCTCCTGTACTGGTAAGGAAATACAGCCAGATGTCCAGACTGTCAAGACGTGAGCCAGTATTTAACATCCAGACTTTAGTTAAAATTTATGGGATGTCGACTTCGGTAAGTGATTTTAGAGTGTGACACCGACGAAACGACTGAGATCTGTGAGGCAAGTCTAAAAAAAATTCGGTCACCCGAAAAGCTGAGAGAGAAGCCAGACTGACCTGGAAGTAACATCTTGCGAGCTTTGACTCTGGTTCTCCTTGCCGCCTTCACTAACATACCCATTGCCAGCCATAGCTCTCCGCTCTCTTTTCCCGTTAAAATTCCACTCTATTTTCCCTTCCCATCTTTTTAACCCTGCCCTCGCGGTGCTGGCACGGCTCTGCTCACCTGATGTGGAGGGTAACGCCTTAGGTCGCAGGGACAAGGATTGCCCCCCACCAAACTGCAATCTCAACATTATGACTAACAAGTGCAAGTTGTCACTAAAGTCGATGTCTGTCTATCATTCAAGAAACCTTCGTACTCAACAACTCTAAACACTACAAGAATGATTTCGAAGCTCCACACCCAATAATATTTCCTCGAAAGGGTTTCAAATGCATCAAACAGCTCTTGAGCAATCAGGCAGCTCAGAGAATAAGCTTCTACTCCGAGAAACTATCTGTACACAAGGATCCGAGAATGGCGTGCAAGTCTTCACAAATGGTGAAGCTCCAATGGGCGGTGATGTTGCCGACTTAGCTCTTCCGAAACTTTGAGGAAGGAAAAATTGCATCGCGCGCAAAACACGAGATCGCTTCCTTACTCGGAAATCCACGATACCCAATTCTGAGCTGATATTTGAGATTCCCTTAGCAGCTGGAATGTAGGTCACCTTGGTGGGTACCACCCAACCTTGCGCAAACAGCACGAAATTTGCACAAAATCAGCACATTGATGCATCAACGCTAAATGATGAACACACGTGACACATAGATTGGCGTCCACGAAGAATACTTTTCATGAGGGAGGGACAACCTCAAACTGTAGAGCACCATGGATGGTTCATCGTATGGTTCACAATCAAGGTGCACAGCAAAAGCTGTCTGCGGTCTGACGAATGAAGAAACCCTTCACCACGGAGGGGAGCGCGGAGATGGATACGGAGAAGATGTGGATAGGGGGAATTTCAGGGACGGATGGGTTCAATGTCCTCTCTGATTCGTCCTGTCAACTTGGCTTTACAGCATTACTGGTCGTCTTTCAACTCTGGTCAGGGATGTAAAGGAGACAAAAATCGATTCAATCGTCACTCACCTTTATTGTTGTGAAAGATGAGCTTGATAATTCACTTCAGCGCGGACTAAAACTAGACAGACATTGGTGACACTTCTTTGCTCTCTATTTCTCCTTATTCCTCTTAGAATAATAGCCCTTACTGGTGAAATATGTTGGTGGGGTTTTTGAGGCGTTCAAATTGAATCGGAATGCCCAGGGCAACAAGTGTATCACAGATCTTTATTTACTCATTCTCCATGGTTATCCTCACCAATGTTATTGAAATTCATTTTAGATTTGATAAACTTAATTTAGAGAAATAGTGAGATTCATCTCCAAAAGTCAGGATTTTATAATTGTTATGTCATACCTAATTTTAGTAATTACGAGAGACTGTGGATATTGCTTCAAAACTATATCAAAGAAACTGCAAGAATGTGATAAGTGGAAAGCTACGGCTTGTCCTTTGCAGAGATGAAAACCTCAACAAATCACACGATACAAGAAGTTAACCCGCACTAAAGCGCACTCTGTCCATGGCCAGTGAATCTCCCCAGGTGGAGGAGAGCAGTAGGGACTAGAAATGCAGCAGACACGATCTCGAGAGAGAATTTGCAGCAAGTATCCACACTTCTTACTGCCGCTGCACTGCAATCAGACCAATACCATACTCTTCCTTACCCCTTATTCTCTTTTGCTATCAGTTAGCTGCTTTGGATATGTCCCACTGTGCCACCTGCCTATGTCGATTCTTTCGCTTTGCTGTTTTTCAAAGCTTCGCTGAAACAAGAATTCTGTGACTGCATTGTAGCTGTACGATGTGATTTTTCGTCTACAGAAAGAAGCACGAACGTTATTCCGATAGTAAAAGAATGGCTCTGAAGTGCGGAAACGGACATACTTTTTCAGTTGTGTGCATGTTTTCCAACACCGTACTGAAATCTGCAATTCGTCGCTCGTTAGTCCAAAGTCGTGGCATATCGAATTCTTCGAGGGTTAGGAATACTCTAAGACTTGCCTTCAGTGGCGAGACATCTGATGTCCTTGCTTTCGCTCCTTGTGTCATGAAGTGTTTGGATCATGAGGCCAATTTACGAGGGCACCGAGTACTCACTGCTGATGTGTTTTCCGGAAGAATTGAAGGCCTATCCAAACTACCTTCTACTTGTTCACAAGATTCATCGCCAGCTTATACTGCTGCTATGGATTGTTTTATTGCACATTAGCGACCTCAAAGCGCTTAAGACCTCAAAGATAGAAACGATCGTGACGAGTGTGATTTCAAGACTGAGTGTCGGTCCGCTCCCGCAGCATTGACATTGCAAATCTGTTCATAGTTGGACACAAATTCCTGCTTTTTGATTGGAACGCCTCTCGTCGTATGAAGACATTGTACAACTTGTAATGTAACCAAAACGCTGAGGAAATCGACCGCCATTTGAGAGAAAGTTCCCCACTGGCAACAGAGCGGGTGATAAAAAGAAACGAAGCGCAGTTCATGGGAGAGAAGGCGAGAAGGAGATATTCGGACCAACGAGTTGGTGAAAAAGGAGGAGGAAGAGGAGGAGGAGATTGACACCACGGCAAGCCAAGTCAAGATTAGTCATTCATTCATTCGTTGCTTTAGAGGTTAGTTGCACATTAACTCTCACAGTAGTAATTGGGGATATTACTATTGCCACCCAATATTTCACATATATTCTTTTTTTAGTTTCTGTTTATTTTAATAAAAATTCTACTGTTATTTCTGATATTTTCTATTTTTAAAATTTAATACAAAAATTGAGTTCAATTTTAATAAATAAAATCATTAATAACAATAATAATAAAATTAATACATAATATGTTTTCTTTTTCTTTTTCTTTTTCTTTCTCTTTCTCTTTCTCTTTTTCTATTATTAAAAATATATATACATATATATATAATTGAAAATAAATGATATTTATTCTCATTTGACATAGATTAAGAGTGTAGGTGGTATATGGTAGATGGGATGTATTGTTGGCAATAGCAAAAATTGTAGTGGCATTAGCATAACTCTTAATTAGACATTGTTCAATAGTAACATTATCCAAGGCCACTTTGGAACCATCCAACAAATTTGGGACATAGATGGATGGATTGCACTCATCCAACAAGAGCAATTAAAGGAGTTGGAAGCATTTGTTAAAATAATTTGTTTAAAATCTTAAAATTTATTTTTAAAATAATTATAAAATAAGTTTTAATATATACTAATTAGGAGGCGGAATCTTAAATTTTCAAAGACTCTAAAGAATATAATTTTTAATTTTAAAAATAATTTATCCATATTTTTTTCTTCAACATGATATATTAAGAAATTTAAACAAACAATTAATTGAAAATCTTCTATACATTTACAAAGGTGTTGTAGAAGTGCTACAATAGAGTTTTGTAGAACAGATTTTGGCACTAAATGTAAAAGTTCAGACATCTTTATAAATGTACATAAATTTAATTTGAATTTATAAAAATGAAATTATATGAAAATTTAAATTTTAAAATTTAAATATCATAAAGATTATAATTTAAAAAATTTATTATAACTATTGATGATTTATTGTTATAATATTATAATATCAGATTAGTATATATTTTTTTGAAGAAAATAAATATATTTTTTTCTTGAATATATTTTAAAAAAAATTATATATTTTTATGGGAAAATTTCAAACGTACCCCTGATATTTCTTGAAATATCAAGAATACCCCCATATTCTTGATAATAGCACACATACCCCTCAAAATTGTCATAATATCAAATCTACCCCTATATGTGTGATAACTTATCAAAAAATTGCCAATTGTGCATTGGGGTGGGCCCAAGCCGCGGCCCGTTTCTGCCCTGTTTGTCCCTTTCTGCACTGGTGGCCCGACTTTATTGCTGCGGCGCGCATTGTCTGCCGCGGTCCGCGCTGCCATCCCCACTTTTCTCAGATTCTCAGGAGTTCATTCACCTACCCATTCTACTCAAACTCCCTCAATTGTGACCTATTATGGGCATCAAGATTAGATAGTAGATTTGGAAACCAATGAATCAATCCACGTTATGACATCGAACTATTTAGTATCTTTTTCACTACGGGGATAGTCTACAAGGCAATGAGGAGGTGCTGCAAGTACCGTGTTTGCAGTACCGAGTTCTACCCCCAGTGAACATGCTGGAATGTTGTACAACCGATTTGCATTTTAAAAAATATATATATATATATATATATATATATATATACATATGAATGATTTGGTGGATTTTGATTGGTTATTGGACAAAAAAATCTTATATCTCAGTGATGCAATAATCCTATTCAATATGTTGAATTAGCATCATAAAGTAAAGATGTTGATATCAACACATTTTAGATCAATGTCAAATCTACATTGACATAATGGAGGTTTTATAATAAAATAAAAAACATATTAAATATAAATCAATGTATAGATAATTGCAAAAATAATTGACTTGTAAAAAATAATTCAACAATTTATGACCAATATTAATAGTTATTCTGAATGAAAGATTTTATTTATCGAATCCTATTTTACAATGAATAATCTTTTTGCATTGGTAAAAAATTGTAGAAAAAAATAATTTGTCTCATGCACCTATATTTTAGTTGAAAAATAAAGAAGTGTTTTGAAAGTCCTAGATTACAAAATCTAGTCTTGTTTATTGTTTGCCACAAAGCCATATTTATAAAAATTCCTCTAATTTCAAATTAAAATAAATTGTGACACACAAAGTAATTTAGATATAATTTGAATATAGAATTTTTGGAATGAATTTTAATAATATAAAATTAATGCATTTAAACTTCTTTTAATATTTGCAACACCACATGTATAAAGAAATTCATCTAAAATTTGTGTAAATCATGTAGAATTTTGCATGATAGAAATAAATTTGTTCTAGACATGTAGGTCATATTGTCAAAATTGTAAGTTCTTTTCATTTGTAGACACCAAAGATTTTATTAAAGAATAATTGAAAGAAAATTTAAGAAAATAAAATAAAAACTAAAATTATATTAAAGACATGAACTAGAAGAGGATGCATAAACTTGAGAAATTTGTATAAAAAAAAAAGTGACAAAATAGAAATAAAGTGGTATGTATATTAAAAGAAAACTAGAATACCTATTACTTAAAGAAAAGGAAACTAGAGACTCTTAAATCTAAATTAAAAGCAAGAAAGAAGTTGACAAGAGTGAAGAAGACTTCACTCTTGCCTCTATATATACTATCTACTTAAGATCTATATGGCGACGTTCTATAGGACCTCCAAAAATATGTTGACTTTGTATGTTACTGTCACGGCCATAATCATGTAAGCTAATAATTACATATAGAAATAGGTAGAAGTAAGTAAAAGTAGATAAAAGTAAGTTAATTCTATAATATGTAATATAGAAGCTTCCTAGAAACTTCCTAGACGCTGCTTTGACTTCATAGGTGTCTTTAATTGACTTTTTGGATTAGAAACGTGGTCAACAAGTTGGCCATGTGCCACACATGTTGTTAGCTTGAAGATCAAGCTAACTATGTGGCCCACACGTAGAAAAACTTGCCTTGTAAGTCAAAGCATGTGTCCTACAAAGTCTACACATATTGGAGGTCCTATAGAATGTCGCCACGTAGCCCTTAGTTAGATAGTATATATAGAGACAAGAGTGAAGGCTTCTTCACTCTTGTCAACTCCTTTCTTGCTTCTAGTCCAGGTTCAAGAGTCTTTAGTTTCTTGTCTTGTGGCAATAGCCATTCCAGTTTCCTTTTAATATACCTACTTGTTTATATTTTGACTTATTATATCGAGATAGCCTTTTGGTGTATATTTTCCCTCATCGAGTCTTTGTCCTTGACAGATTGACAAGAGTACACTTACAATATCAGAGCTTTGTTTTTTCTTGAGTAAGAGTGGATTACCCCTTTCTCTTGACAAGACATAAGCGTATTAGAAGTTTGCGGATTACCCACTTCTAAATTGATATTGTTCTTAGTATCTTCTTTGTTATCAAGTCTTTCTTTTCTTTTGTCTTGAGCAATATCAAATAAATTTTTCTTCTTAGTGTCATTATGGCAGAGCTTGTTGAAATGAAGAGTGCAATGGCACAAATGCAAGAGCAAATGAGGGAGTTAATGCTTGCGATGCATCAACTCAATTCACCAACACATGAAAGAACAAGAATACCAGAAAGTGGGGATATAGAGATGATCGGAGCTGCTTCAACATCTACAACAAATCACGTTCCTTCTCCAATTGTACAACACCCTATAAGCACTAGAGAACCAAGAATTGCCTTACCTGAGAAATTTGATGGTACGAGATCAAAGTTTCGAGGGTTCATCAATCAAGTACAATTGGCAATTGAACTTCAACTGCAAAGCTATCCAACTCCAGGATCACAAGTCAGGTTTATTGACACTCTACTTTTTGGTTCTGCATTATAGTGGTTTTCGTCTTTTTTTGAACAACGAAATCCAATATTGGATAATTTTGAAGCTTTTTTGGCGGAGTTTCGATCTATGTATGGTGAACACGATGCAACTCGTGTTGCAACAAATAAGATCCGAATTCTGCGATAAGAAAATCGCTCAGTAACAGTGTATGCTTCACAATTTCGACAACTTGCAATTGACATCAAGTGGGATGATGCTGCACTCATCAGTCAATTTCTTTATGGATTGCAATACGAAGTAAAGAAATTGATGCTCAACTTACCTGATCCTCAAACTTTGAGTCAAGCAATCGATTTTGCGGTAAAATGTGATAATCGACTTTTCGAATTTCGATCCGAGAATCATTCACGGGAACCTCAACGTTATTACTCAATGGCAACATCAACATCTTTGCCAAACGTACATTCGGAAGTAGAAGACATGCAAATTGATGCGGTACGTTTTAAACCCCTAACTGAGCAAGAAAAGATTCGTCGTCGTCAAGAAGGATTATGTTTATATTGCGGAGAACCTAAGCACACTGCTCAACATTGTCCAAAGAAACGATGCAACTATAAAATGAGGGGTACGACGGTCAAAGAAGACAACATGTCGGAAAACGGATTCGTCCAGCTACAATAGGGACCGTGCAGCTGGAACCTTGTACAATTCCTAATGAAGGTCCTATCCTCTCCTCAGAACCCTCTTCTTGTTTTATAATAGACTTATATTTAGGACCTAAGAATTACAAAGCCTCTGCTTTATTAGATTCGGGAGCCTCAGCATGTTTTTTAGATGAACAATTTATTAAAAGTCGTAAAATACCCTTTGTACAGAAACCTAAACCAGTACATGTAGAAGTCATAGATGGTCGTCCCTTGTCTTCTGGAGATGTCACTCATGAAACTCATCCTATAAAAGTAATAATAGACGGTCATGATAGCTACATAGCTTTTAACATAATTAAATCCCCGTCCAATCCAGTTATTTTAGATTTATCCTGGCTAGAAAAATATAACCCTCGAATAGATTGGAATTCGCATAAACTTGACTTTTCCCAAAGCGTTATTAATAGTTCTACCAACCAAGTAAAAAATTATAAGTCTAGTATAGTAAAACCCGTACTGATAGGTGCAAAAGCATTTATACACGCAGCAAAAGAAGGATCAACTTTTGCTATTTATGCTGCACCTATTTCTGAAAACGTAAAGACTTCAATTGGCATTCCAAGTCAATATTAGGAGTATCAAGACGTTTGTGAGAAAAAGAATGCAGATATTCTTAATGAGCATCGCCCATATGATTGTTCAATCGACCTCAAGGAAGAAACTCAGCCACCATTTGGACCAATTTACAGTTTATCGCAAGATGAGATGGCTGAACTCAAGACATATATTGACGAGAATTTAGCGAAGAATTTCATACGCCATTCAAAATCTCCAGCAAGAGCTCCAATTCTATTCGTAAAGAAAAAAGATGGATCTTTACGAATGTGTGTTGATTATCGAGGACTCAACAAGATCACAATCAAGAACAGGTATCCATTACCTTTGATATCAGGACTCCTTGACCACTTGAATCAAGCTAAGATCTATACAAAAATAGATCTAAGAGGAGCATATAATCTAGTACGGATCAAAGAAGGAGATGAATGGAAGACTGCGTTTCGAACCAGGTATGGACATTTCGAATATAATGTCATGCCTTTTGGACTCACAAATGCACCAGCTGCTTTTCAACATCTCATGAATGATGTATTTCGTGAATTCTTAGACAATTTTGTCGTCTGCTATCTAGACGATATCTTGATCTATTCTAAGAACGTCGAAGAATATGAAATACATGTTCGTCAAGTATTACAAAAACTTAGAGATGCAGGATTGTATGCCAAGATAGAAAAGTGTGTATTTCACACTACTCAAGTTGACTTTTTAGGATACATCATTTCAAATGATGGTCTCATGATGGATTCTAAGAAAGTCCAAACAATCATGGATTGGAAGATTCCAAGGACAGTAAGAGATGTCCAATGTTTCTTGAGATTTGCCAATTACTATCGGATCTTCATCAAAGATTTCTCACCAGTTGCAGCTCCACTTACACGCTTGACGAGTAAAGATAAATTTCAATGGAATCAAGAAGCGGAAGCAGCATTTGAAGCCTTGAAGACATCGTTTGTCTCTGCACCAGTCTTATATCGTGTTGACTTTTCCAAGATATTTTTTATGGAAACAGATGCATCAGATTTTGCCTTGGGTGCAATTTTATCACAAATGGGAACAGATGACAAACTTCATCCGATAGCTTTTCATTCAAGAAAATTCTTAGCAGATGAGATTAATTATGAGATCCACGATAAAGAACTTCTTGCAATCGTGGATTCCTTTCAAGAATGGCATCATTATCTAGAAGGCGCCTCTAGTCCAGTCATTGTGTATACAGATCACAAGAACCTCGAGTATTTCATGTCAGCACGCATGTTGAATCGTCGTCAAGCTCGTTGGAGTATGTCTTTGTCAAGATTCGAGTTCATTATCACTTATCGGCCAGGAAAACAACAAGGTTTATCTGATGTCTTATCTAGACGTTCTTATTTTGCACCAAAAGAAGGAGATGCAGCTTTTGAGCAACAAAGAACGGTCCTCTTGAAACCGGAGCAATTTCATCTCCGAGCAATGAAATCAACATTGACTGTTGATTCAACTTTTCTCAAGCAAATCCAGTCCAGTATGTCCTCAGACCCTCTTGTTTATGATATCGAAAATAATTCTTCCAAGTCTCATGATCCTTCTAAGTTCGAGTTCAAGAATAATCTATTATATTTTGAAGGACGCCTATATGTTCCAGAAGGAGAAGCACGTTTACGTGTTCTTCAAGCACGTCATGACTTTCCAGCAGCAGGGCACTTTGGATATAATAAGACTTTGGAACTCATATTAAGAGATTTTTGGTGGCCACAAATGTGGAAGTCAGTCAAAGACTTTGTACAATCATGTGATATTTGTTCAAGATCAAAAATTCCTCGTCATTGACCTTACGGACTTCTTCAGCCATTACCTATACCAGAACAACCATGGTCTTCTGTTTCTATGGATTTCATCACAGATCTTCCAAGCTCAAGATTTTATGATTCTATATTTGTGATAGTAGATCGTTTCACCAAGATGGCACATTTTGTGCCATGTACAAAATCTATCACAGGTGAAGAAACAGCTAAGCTTTTCATTGATAATATCTATCGCTATCATGGATTACCTAAAGATATCATATCAGATAGGGGAACTCAATTCGTGTCACGATTTTGGAGGACCCTTTTCAAGATTTTAAAAGTGGACATAAAGCTATCTTCGGCTTTCCATCCTCAAACTGATGGACAAACAGAGCGCGTAAACCAAGTCTTGGAGCAATATTTAAGGTGTACTATCAACTACCAACAAGATGATTGGACAACCCTTCTGCCATTGGCAGAGTTTGCTTATAATAATACGGTACATTCTTCCACGCAACAAACACCTTTCTTTGCCAATTATGGCTATCATCCACGACTTGATACTTTTGATTTTTTAAAAGTTGATAATCCTGCAGCAGAAGATATGGCAAATCGGTTGTCAGAGTTACATGCAATAATGAAGACGCAATTGAAGGAAGCTCAAGAACGACAAAAGATAAACACAGATCTATATCGTAAGGAGCAACCACAAATCAACGTGGGTGATAAGGTATGGCTACTTCGTCGCAATATCAAGACTACTCGACCTTGTGACAAGTTGGACTATTGTAGGCTTGGCCCCTTTTCTGTTTCTGAATAGATCAACCCAGTTGCATATCGGTTACATCTACCGGAGTCAATGAAGATCCATCCTGTATTCCACGTATCTCTTCTTGAACCATATAAGACAGTGGATATACAAGGAAGAAGACAAATGCCACCGCCTCCTATAGAAGTAGATAATAATGAAGAATTTGAGGTGGAAGAGATATTAGACTCAAGGCGGTGCCAAAATAAGCTGGAATATCTTGTTCATTGGCGCGGATATGATATTAGTGAACGCACATGGGAGCCATCCAGGAATCTAGGAAATGCATCAGTTAAAGTCAAAATTTTTCATCAACGACATCCATCAAAACTAAGATAAAAATCTCTCTTATAAAAGAGACAAGATTGAGGCAAGATAACATTCAATTTCCTATCCTTGTTTGTAACTTCTTTGCATTTGTGACGCTAATTAGATGAAGAGCCAACAACCAGCGGATTCAACTCAAGAACCTTCGTTTGCTGACCTGCCGGACGAGACATTACGATTGTTACAACCTTCAAGACGACGCAATCGAGATGAAGATCTTGAAGAACGACATGTTCTTCCTCGAACAGATGGTGAGATACAACGCGTTTGGTATCACGATTTGGGAAGGGACTCTCGATGTTTGGTGATTTTGCTAGAGGTAGGAACAACTCCTGATGGTGTTCTGAATATTCTATTCGAAGGAAGTTACGAAGGCCTCAACAATGATCAAATAACTGGGTGGTCTTCCCGCCCTGGTATGGGACACTACCGATGGTTGAGAGGCCCTATCAATCATCTTCGAAGAGAACAGAGATCAGAGTATGTGGCGAATACAATTCGTCGCATCATAGATTTCCTCAACATATGATGACCGCTCCTCGTGGAACTCGTCTCTAGAAGGGGGAGTAATGTCACGGCCATAATCATGTAAGCTAATAATTACATATAGAAATAGGTAGAAGTAAGTAAAAGTAGATAAAAGTAAGTTAATTCTATAATATGTAATATAAAAGCTTCCTAGAAACTTCCTAGACACTGCTTTGACTTCATAGGTGTCTTTAATTGACTTTTTGGATTAGAAACGTGGTCAACAAGTTGGCCATGTGCCACACATGTTGTTAGCTTGAAGATCAAGCTAACTATGTGGCCCATACGTAGAAAAACTTGCCTTGTAAGTCAAAGCATGTGTCCTACAAAGTCAACACATATTGGAGGTCCTATAGAACGTCGCCACGTAGCCCCTAGTTAGATAGTATATATAGAGACAAGAGTGAAGGCTTCTTCACTCTTGTCAACTCCTTTCTTGCTTCTAGTCCAGGTTCAAGAGTCTTTAGTTTCTTGTCTTGTGGCAATAGCCATTCCAGTTTCCTTTTAATATACTTACTTGCTTATATTTTGACTTATTATATCGAGATAGCCTTTTGGTGTATATTTTCCCTCATCGAGTCTTTGTCTTCGACAGTTACATATCTTGACTTTCAAGACAAGTTTTCTATATGGCCGCCATATAATTAACTTGTTCTACAACTTGCCAACACATGTCGTACATTAATAGCTTATTGACCAAGTTGCTAAGCTACCAATCAATTACAAACATAAGTAAAGTCAAAATAGTGTCTAGGAAGCTTTTAGGAAGCTTCTCTAAAATATATTATGAAATTAATCTACTTTTACCTAATTCTACTTATCTAAGTAAGAATTATAGTAATTATATATCTATGACAAATTATATGTATATATATATATATATATATACATATATTTTATTTTTAAATTAATAAAATTAGTTTGAAAATCTTTAAAATTATTTTTTAAGTACAATAAATTATAATATTATTAATTATATGTCTTATTTTGATATATATTTTTATATAATTATTATTATTATTATATAAATTTTAAAATATTTTTATTTAGTAAATTATAAAATTTTAATTATTTTTTTATATAAAACTTATTAAAATTTGGAATAAGAAAAAATCTCAAGAAGTGTAAAGTTAGCGAAAGGTTCTCTTTTATTTATCAAATTTATATGTAGAGGTCTATTTCAATTTATATGAGTTTGATAGAATTGAATTATATACATATATTATAAATATTTCAAAAATAAATTAATCATAGCAAAAAATAGATTGAATAGAAATAATAATATTATAATAAAATGAATTACAAAATCCTTGTTGTAGAAAGAAATGATTCTAAAAAACAAAACATGACATCAAATTAAATTTGTTCTTCACAAGTTGAGTGATTAAACCCAATATTCTTGGATTGATTGCAATTAAACATCCTTTTGACTACTTCTATATCTTCTATATAGATGCAACTGTCATGAACATATATACTTACTCTAATATTTACCTGTATGATTAAGTTGAAGTAGATAAAAGTAGATTTATTTCATGATATTTTCTAGAGAAGCTTCTTAGAAGCTTTATAAATGCTACTTTGACTTTACATATATTTTTAGTTAATTGATAGGTTAGAAACTTGGTCAACAAGTTAACCATGTATTGGTAGTTTACAAACAAACTAACTATGTGGTGCACATATAAAAAAACTTGCTTTACAAATTAAGATAAATATCTTGCAAAGTCAATACATTTTGGAGGTCCTATAGGACATTGCCATGTAGCTCTTAGTTAAGAGTATATATGGAGGTAAGAGTGAAGAAGGCTTGTTTTAAGGCTTTTTAGTCTTTTTGTCTTTAGCAATAGTCATTTTAGTTCAATAATATATCATCTTTAAGTGAATATCTAATCTTTTTAAGTTATATAAGAGTATATTGAGGTTTCTTCATGGATATACATAGATATTCTAATAAATACCTATATATTTAAATAGAAGTAGATAAAAATAAATAAAAATAGGTTAATTTTATAATAACTTTTAGAAAAGTTTCTTAGATACTCCATAGACGTTTATTTGACCTTATATGTGTTTGTAGTTGATTGATAGGTTAGAAAATTGGTCAACAATTTAACAATGTTGTTGAAGTAAAGAGAGTTTACCTCAAGAAAGCACTCGACTCTTGGCTATCACAATTGCTTAATCAAGTTTTGAGATAAAAAAGACCAGGTTTAGGTGTTATTATACCAAATATATAAATCTTAAGTTCCCAAAAATACCCAAAATATGATAAAACCTCTAAATCCTTAAACATCCTTATGAAGTATTATTCTCAAATTTCAAAACCTCATATCTTTCAATCAAACCATTTAAAGACACTCAAATTTTATATAAAGTACAAATTTACTTCTAACAAATATCACAACAAATTTCAATTGTAAATTCGTCGCAGATTTTAAGATATCACCAAAAACCTAACAATAGCTTTAAATCCTAGTTTTTATATATCTAAGTACAATTTACTTCATATCTTACAAATTAAGCATTCAAATGCCACAATATTTATATGTATAGCTTTTTAATACAATAATCTATCTTTTCCTAAAGATTTGAGCTAAAAAATCGTCCAAAAACTCAAGATATGACTCCAACCATTACTATGAATAAAATCACTTATTTATTACTTTTGATTTGGATGCACTGACTTTAACTCTCTATAACTTCTTTATCTAAAATCCAAATTCATCAAATAATGTATAAAAGGTGTAGTTAAAGAAGTATTCTCTTCAATCTCAGTTATTGATCCTTTGTTGCTCTTCGTAAACATATGTTATGCCTCAAAGAATGACGATAGGTATGAAATTGACACCTTAATTTTGAGCATCATTAACTCCTTTATAAAAACTCCAAAACATACAAAATTTACACTCAATCCGTATCCAAAAACCTAAATTTTTTGATCTAGCTTCAAAAGCTTGAATGCTCTCTTTGAAGTCACCAAAATCCTTGTTAAGGTCGTAGGCAGCATCTTCAAAGTCCATTGGGCATGGCCTTCGACCAATAGGAATCAAGATTTCTATTTTTTGCCTTCATCCACCCATGTCTTGCTTTTATTCCTCCCAATAAGCCTCCTACTAGTTAAGATTTTCATCTTTAGGCTCTAATCTTCTCTTAAGGCTTCATATTAAACATTAAGATCTTATAATTTTTTTAAATGCTATAATCAAAAAAGATAAAATTTAAAATAAAGTTTCTTAAATCCACTCTCTTTAAATTAATCTATTAACTATTCTAACATACACCAAGACTTATGAACATATTATATGTTCTAACTAATTTTTACATTCTATAAGCAATTATAATATGACAACATTCTGGTAGCTTAAAAAATAAGCTAATTATATGGCACACATATAAAAAACTTGCCTTGTAAGTTAAGATATGTATCTTGCAAAGTCAATATATTTTAGAGGTCTTATAAGACATTGCCACATAGCTCCTAATTAAGAGTATATAAGGATGTAAGAATAAAGCCATCTTCATTCTTATCAATGCCTTTTTAGTCTTTAGTCTTGTTTCAAGACTTTTTAGTCTTCTTGTTTTTAGCAATATCCATTCTAGTTCAATATTGTATCATCTTTGAACAATTTTCTAGTTCCTTTCAATGACACAAGAGTATATTGAGGATTTTTTTTTTCAAGATTCATATCTTTGATAGTTTGATAAGAGTGCTAACTTACAATTTCTATTTTATTTTAGAAGTGAGTGGATTATTCCACTTCTATTGTTGTATTTATAATGTTGCAGATTATCCACCTTTAAACAAAAAAAAATCTTATTTTCTAACACTGATTTTTTTTTTAAAGAGAGTAGATTATCCCTCTTTGTAAAAACTTTCATTTGATATTAAAGGTTGCGGATTACCCTCCTATAATTTAACTTTTTGAATTTGTTTGAGTTGTCTATAGAAAAGAAAATCATGGATGCTACTCTCAGCAGAAGTGAAAATAGATTTACAACTATTGTAATCTTGATGAGCTTGTCAATACTCTAAGAATAAAAATCTCACATATTTTCAACATGAATCATGGAGGTACTATGCATACATCTATAGAAGAAGTTTTGAGTCTACAACAAGAAGTTTTACAATTGAAGGAAGTAAGTAGATCAAATTTATAACCAAATTCAAGAAGTTTTTTTTCTATAAGTATGACAGAGATAAGGATTAGTATACTTGAGAAGTTTGATAGAACAAGATAAAAGTTTTAAGGATTTTTGCAAAAAATCAAGGTCCTTTTAGGGTTGCATCTTTTTTAATATCCGGATGGATTTACTTAAGTTAGATTCATAGATGCACTTCTATCAAGAAGTATTCTCTCTTAATTTGTATCTTCAATAGAAAAATATTTGTAATTTTTTCATGATTTAGATTCATACCTAGAAATATTTATAGCCACATTTAGAAGAAGTGATTGAGAAAGAATAATAGAGACCAAGATCTTATCTTTACAACAAAGATCATGGTCTTTTATCATATATGCTAGTGAATTTCAAAATCTAACTTGCAATGTAGACTGGAATGATAAAGCCCTTATCAATCAATTTTGATATGGTGTCAAGGACATGAATTTCAAAAAGAAAAAAAAAAAACTTAATACACTCTTGTGTTATTGAAGGGAACTAGAAAATAACTCAAAAGATGATGAAATATTAAACTAGAATGGCTATTGCCAAAAATAAGAAGACTAAAAAGTCTTGAAACAAGACTAAAGACTAAAAAGATATTGACTAGAATGACAAAGACTTCACTCTTGCTTCTATATATACTCTCTAATTATGATCTACATGACAATATTCTTTAAGACTTCCAACATATATTGACTTTACTAGCTACATGTCTTAACATGCAAGGCAAGTTATCTATATATGCGCCACTTAGTTAGCTTGTTCCACAAGCTATTACATTGAGTTAACTTGTTCCACAAGCAATCAACATGTAATTAACTTATTGACCAAGTTTCCAATTTATAAATATATCTAAAGTCAAAACCATTATCATATTATGTGGTTTTTTATCTAAAAATATACTAGATATCTAATTGTAGAAAGCTTAGTTTTGACTCATTGGCCAAGTTCTAATAAGTTATTTAACCTTCAAAGTAGAAGACAAATAAATACTACAATATCAAAAAGATATTGTACTAATAAAATCTATTATATTTAAGAAGGCTTATATATAAGGCTTTCTAAAATATCTAAAATTTCCTAACTTTCTTGATTATACCAAATCATAACTAATCATTTACTAATAAGTTAGATTTTCAATAATTTCAAAGAAAATCCATAATCTCCTCTCAAAAACTTATCTTTAAATCAAAATTTAACCATAGCTCTATATATCAATCTTCAACATATATATGAAGTTCTGACTTCAAAAAAAAAATCCCTTTACTTTGTATAAAATGCTCAAACTGTAATAAAATCCCTTCAAAATATATTTTTCTTGCAAAAGATTTCTTCTTTTCAAACTTTAAAAATTCATATCTCTTAATCAAATTATTTAGTTTTTTTCAAATTTATAAATAATATAGAATTTATTTTTAAGTATTATTAAAAAAACATTCAACTATAAATTTACTATCGATCGTTTGGCATCTTAAAAATCCTAGAAAGTGCTTCAAATCCTAATTAACAAGCACATGAGTATTATTTTCTTCATATCTCACAAATCCAAAATCTAAATACCACAAAACTTATGTACAAGATTTAATAACATAAAAATATAAATTCTTAAAAAGATTTAATCAAAATCTTTTCAAATTACACAAGATATAGCTCAAAATTCAACCATTAGTAATTCAGATCACTTAGTACTTGTGATTGTCATTTTACTTATTCTACAATTCCTTTCAAAATAAACTTGTATAGGAAAATTCGAACATAGGGAAAGACTAAGTGCATGAGTTTTACTTATTAGGGTTACACAATTAACCATATTCCAATCCACTAAAACACCTAGAAACACTACAATGCTTCCTCCTAGTAATAATATTCTTTTATCAACTGATAACAATAATGTGCAACCTTGCACTCTTAAGAGACTGCTCAAAACTCATAAATTCCATCCAACACCAAGAATAACAGACTTCACTCCAACCAATCTGGATTCACAAAATTTCTGTAATCACCAACTTCCTCTGTTGAAACACACACAGCTCTCAATAAACAACAATCATAATCCTCGAATAACTCCTCATATAATTCAATCACTCAATACTCCAATTACATAATTAATAACTCATAAATCAATTCCTGATTTATTCCATAAACTCACTTCTCAGTATTCAGAAGCTATCTATTACTCTTCAACAACAAAGAAACAAAAAGAAACAAAGAAGTAGCACCAAGTTTACTCCGACTCATGACTATTACAGTCTGGCCCCCCGACAAACTTCTACAACTCTTATATAATTGCTCCTGATTACCAGATCCTAATCATAATCCTGTAATTAACCGCTTTGAATAACTAAATCAATCATCTGTCCTCCTGAATTGACTATTCCATGGACTATTAATCTATTTTATCAATATCTTATAGAAATAAACTAATATCTATTCTACATAGTCTCACTCCTATCTGTGCAACGTCCTCACAAACACACAATTGATTTTTATCTAAAAACTATTTAACAAAATTCTACAAAGTTAATATTTCCTCTGATCCAATTAATTGATCATTTGCTGCATTATTTAATATAGGTTCCATCGATTCTGGTTCTAAATTCAAATCTTCCTCCTCTTCCAATCCGTCCATCGATTCCTTTCTCAATTGATTTGATAGATCTTCATTATACTCTCTCAATTCATTGTCTTGAGCTTCTTGTTTCAAAATCTAGACATCACGGAGTTCCAACTGATGCTGTTGCTGATTCATCCATTCTGGAACATCTTCAATCGACACTTGTGACCGGCTCCTCCTTGTTAACTCTTCCGTCAATTTTGTCACCTCAGCTTATAAAACTTCGATTTTGGACCTCAACTTCTCTGTTTTGCATCTGGATTGATCAGTCAATGCTACTTTCTCTTTCGTCAATAACTCTTCCTTGTCTCCTTTCGCTTCTAACTGGCATTTGAGTTTCTGCCATTCCAAATCCTATGTCTTGCGATTCTCGATCAATTCGTCTCGTTGTCCTTCCATAATCCGTAAGATGTGTTCTTCTTCTTTCGTCCAAGCTTCTTGTTTTTTTAAAAATCCCCTCTCCAATGTCAACTTGGATTCTGCATTTTCTTAGAGTATCCGTTTCTTTTTTGCGATTTTTTTTTTTTTTTTTTTTTTTTTTTTTTTTTTTTTTTTCAATTCTGCTCTAATATCACCTTCTTATTAGATTCCAATTCCCATTTGCTACTGTCTTCTTTGTCTGTAGTTCTCTTTGTACTTTCAATTGCCATGACGCTCTCTCTGTCAAACTCTTAACTGGAACTACTACTCTTGAATACACAAGAAACACAAGAAATGACATTCCAACCAATCCAATACAATACCACACAATGACTTTAACTAGTGCCCCACTCCTATTCTCTTACTATCTTGTGATAATGACAACATATTATCCATACTGTCTGTTTCTCACCTCCGTCCCATCTGACACATTAATAACTACTAACTATCTTTATAGCCGCCTCTACACCCTAACGCACTCATACCATAATTAAGTCTATCCTATGTCCATTTGAAGTCACCTCCTCCAAAAAATAAAAACCCATCCAAAGTTTTATGTATTAAATAACCAAAATTTTACCAACCGTGAGTGTAATGACTCGTTGTGACTAAGACGTTCATCCAAGGCAATCCATAAACTTTGAACCTCCAACTCGATAGATAAAATTACCTCTTAAACATAAACTAGTTGAAATGGAGAAGATTTGGTAGTTACTTTATATGCAATACGATATGCCCACAAAGCCGCAAAGAGTTTGGTCTCCCAATCGGTACCCACCTCCGAAATTATCTTAGTCAAGTCCTTATACAAAATTCCATTAGTCTTTTTCATTTGTCCATTAGCATGAGGATGATGTAGAGTGGTTTTTCAATGCTTGATCTCATATGTGTTCATCAAGGCTGCTCTGGTAGCATTGAGGAAATGGGTGCCGCGATCGCTAACCAATTCCTTCGCACACCCAAATCAAGTTATAATATTCTCGTATAAAAAAGTAGCCACCGTACTGGTATAATCATTGCGAGTAGCAATAGCCTCTGTCCATTTTGTTACATAGTCCATGGCGACTAAAATATACTGCTTCTGGCCAGGTTTGGACGCTAGTGCGATAGGACCGAGGAAATCAATATCCCATTTTTCAAATGGTACTTGTGCCAAGATTGATACTAATGGCATGGCTGAAGTGCCACTGGGTCGACCAATTTGTTGACAGGGATCACAATGACGAACAAATTGGTATGCATTAGAAAACATTGTAGACCACCAATATCGGCCAATAAAGCCTTGCGAGTAGTACTATCTCCCGCAAAATGACCACCACAACTATCCAAATGGCAACCCTCTAGGATCGACTGTACTTCACTTGAAAAGATATAGCATTGTAAAATGCCATCTTTACCTTGTTTATACAAAGCATCGTGAATCATCATGTATGGGGCACTCTTTAGAATGAGTCGTTTCTTAAGCTTGTCAGTGAAAGTCGACGAAAAGGTGTGGAAGGTCAGGAACTGAATGATTTCACTATACTCGAGGAAAATTACATCAACCACAAATAATTTGGCATCGAAAAGAGCATTTGGGACAAGCTCATTGCCTAGAATATTAGACAATTGGGATAAATGATCAATATTTGCATGTTTCTTCCAAGGTCGTACGATAATTATAAAATTGAACTCTTGTAGGAGTAAGACCCATCGGACAATGCGTCCTTTCAATTGAAGCTTATTAATCATGTATTTAAGGGCATCATGATCCACATAAAATATAAACGGATATCCAAGCAAATAGTGTCAAAATTTCTGAACCGAGTATATCATACCCAACACTTCTCGTTCAGTAGTAGAAAAATTACGTTTGATAACCACCAATTGCCGATTGGCATAATAGATAGGATGATCCAGATTTTTATCATTCTTCTAACTTAGCACCAATCTAATAGCTACATTAGATGCATCAACATATACATGAAAAGACTCCGTCCAATGAAGGATCACTAAGATTGGGGCAAAGACCAATTTTAACTTCAACGCTTCAAAGGCCACGGTACTCTTCGGGGTCCAAATGGGACTAATTCCATTTGACAGAGGTTTCTTCAGTAAGTTTGTTAAAGATTGACAAATAACTATAAACGAACGAATAAAGCGACAATAATAATTGACATGACCGACGAATCCTTGAATACTGGAGATCGTCTCTAGTCTGAGCAAGTTCATTATATGCTATACTTTCTCAGGATCCGTAGCAATATCATGGTTGGAGACAATATGTTTCAATAATTTACTAAATGAAACACCAAATTGACACTTCTTTGAATTCAACGATATTCCAAACTTAACGCACCAAGCCAAACATTTGCCAAGACAATTAAGATGATCTTATTTTGTACTAAATGCACAAAGGTCATCTAAAAAGATTTCCATAAATATTCGGAGATAGTTTTCAAAGGCCTAGTTCATCACTCTCTGAAACGTGGCTAGGATATTGCATAATCCAAAAGGCATCACACGATAAGAAAATGTGCTTCAATCAGTAGTAAAGGTTATCTTCAGCTGGTCTTCCGGTGCAATTTGAACTTGATTATACCCGAAAAATCCATTGAGGAACGAATAACATTCATGACCTGCTACAACGTCCAATATACTATTTGTGAAAGGTAATGGGAAGTAATGTTTCTTGATGGATGCATTAAGTTTTCAAAAATCCTTACAAATTCAAATTTTCTGTTCTTTTTTGGTACCATCGCGATTGGAGAAACTCACTGACTATTCAATACCCGATAAATAAAACCAACCACAAGAAGCTTGTCCAATTTCTCCTTCACCATGAGGAAATATTGAGGAGTAAGGTGATGTTGTCTTTGCCATACCGATTTAGCGTTCTCTTCTAAAATGATACAATGCTCACAATCTTCAGCGGGGATACCTTTTAGATCATCATAAGTCCAAGCAAAAGCAGATTTATGATGCAACGAAAAATTCTGTCTAGCAGGTCAATTCTTGTTCCTTAATATTATTATAGACCTTAATTGTCCGAGGCTTTGTTGTGGTTGCCAAGTTAATAGTTTGACATAAAGATGCAGCGGCGATTTTCTGTTTCAACCTCCACACTAGTTGAAAATTAGTTGGTAAATCTGACATGTGCAAAGTACTGAATCTTGTGTCCAAGGTACTAATATGATGTACATCATACTTGATCATCCAATCAATACTAACACACTCAAAGTTTTTTGAATCCATCGGGTATATCAAGTACTCTCCTTAACCTCTACATTGGTACACTACTCTGGGGTGTTGCGCTGCCTCCACGGGTGCCTCCATAATCAGTGCAACTGCATCATCATTAGAGCTAAGCTCATCGTCCGACATCAATTTAGATGTTGGCAATTGAGATTCTCCATGATAGTATACTGCGTACGTTTGTAATACTATTTTATCTCCGCCCTTGTCAATTGTCAAAGTACTCGGACTCCAATTATTCTTGGCCTTTGCTTGATAAAGCCAAAGTCATCCCAATAAAGTTAGATACAATAAAGTCAAACATTATAACCGAAAGACAATATAGTCAATTATATATGCAATACCAGCAATTATAGTTTGAATACTCCGTAAAATACCTATTGATTTATCCCGGCTATGATCTGCCATCCGTAATACCAATGTTATCGTTACTAAGTATTCCAAATCAAAAGCATCCATTGTATCAGCATTCATTAAATTGACACTGGAACCACCATCCACCTGAACACTAGAAATCATGACACCCTCAATCGAAACATTGATGGTTGGTGCACCTAAATTAGGGTTCAAATTGACTTTACATACTTTTTTATTACGTTACTGATGTTGTGTTAACAATGAATTCAATGGAGAACTGTACTCTAGTACAACCACAAGAAGTTACTTCATAGAAGTAGAAGCTCGAATAGTATCCAGATCCTTCAAAATATCATAGGATTCTATATTTAGAGTAATGTCCAATACTCTCTTTTGTTTCATTGATTTGAGTTTAACTCTGTAAGATAAGATATTCTTCCGCCTTGGATTCAAAATTGGAACAGAAGACGGAGCTTCCTTGGAATTCACGCCTCTAAGAGGATCATTCAATGGAAAGGATATTTCTTGGAACTGTATAGAAAATAGAACAGCTTGAAATGGAACCAAAGACTCTATAATTGGGACCTCATTAGATTGCTCAACCGAGTCAGGTCTCATATCAGGTAAGAGGCCCATGTTAGGACTTGGATAAGATGGCCCCATAATTGGATCTAATTGGCCCTTTGCTTTAAGATCAACCAAATATTGAATTTTTTCTTTTTCTTTTTGTTAACTCATGGTAAGAACGGCTTTGACACATTCCACCTGATTTATCAAAAATCTTTAGGACCTTGATTTATCTCTTCTATTTTTTCCTTAGTTTTGAATTTGCTCATCTTGATTATTGAAATTGAATGGAGTATTACATTACTGACAAGTATGCCTCGACTGCTTACAATTTCTATAAACTAGCGTATAATCGTTACTCGCTTTGGGATTGGGACATTCACTGGCATAATGACGAGTCTGTCTGTAATGGAAACAATAAAGTGGTCTTCTTGCACCTCCATCCGGCATATTGGGTGTCTCCACTAGTATATACCTACTAGGCTTATTCCATGTAGGATTAGAAAATGATCTTAGCTATCCCGTTGGTATGGAGGGAACTTTGTCGATGACGTCGAAGAAGCATATTGCTGATATCTCTGCTGCTCCTTCTTATAGTACAGGAGATTTGATGCACACCTTTGATTAAAATTGGAACTTTGAAAGTTATTGAATGCTCGATTTTGTTGATTAGATCTATTTCCATTCCATCCAAACGTATTTCTTGATTGAACTTGATTGACATCCCAGTGAGTTGGTGAGATTATGGTCTGATTATTGAATTATTGTTGCCTTTGCCAATTTCAATAATTAGCTATTAAGTGCTTTCTTCCACAAAATGTACATTGATCCATCATTTGTGAGGGTGAATGACATTTTTTTACCAAATGACCATGGCCCTTACAATTATTGTACCATACATTGGTCCTAAAATTGGTAGGCTTGTGCTTCTTCTTCTTATCTTTGACCATATTAATGGCCATTTCTTCCATTTTCTTCGTCAAGGTCAATAAAAAGGTTTCATTGGAATCTTTTGGAGCTGATATTATTGATAACTCTGTCGCGATTAATGCTTATTGTTGATATGAAAAATATGGAGTATACACTGTTGTCAAGTTCGGTGGTATAACTTCCAATAGAGTGACATTAATTGGCCTTGAATATTGGTACTAGAATTGGGCCCTATTTCTAACATCCGTGGATAACTACCTATTGATCCGTTCCAAGTCGGATTTTGAGAACTGCCTTAAACTAGAATCATCGTAGCTCCTGCAGTTAAAAATTGATCATAATGGCATTCTTTCCAAACCTTGGCTCTATTAAGGAATGCAGACACCGTAACGGATTGAGCTTCCTTCACAAACATTTTTAACTTTGGTAGTTGCAAACCATTGATTAATATGGATAACACAAATGCCTCTGGTATTTGCTGATTCGGCCACTTAATGAGTATATTAGCCATCCGGCCACAATATGATTCCACCGCCTCTTCGAGGATCATTTTGCTCTTCATTAACTCCTCTCGAAGATGATTCTCAAAACCTATTGGACAAAAATGGGTTAAAAATGCATTCTTCAATGCTTCCTATTTCAAAAACTTGACCTATTAGTTGGTGGTTGTACCATTCAAACGCTTTGTCTTTTAAGATTGCTGTTAACCATTGTACCCAAATATCTTTGGTTCTTCCATTATTGGCTTTACATGTCAGAAATTGAGACAAATATTGATTGGGGTCAGTATTTGAAAAATCCCTAAAAGTAAATAATGGAGCCATGCTCATTGTGCGATCACTTACGTCACCTATTTGTACTTCTATTAGAACTGTTGGACTACCCGTCGCCATTAAAGATGACAATGTGCCACCTAATCTCTTAATAAAATTACTTCTACCTTCTCCAATTATCTTTTCCAGACTTTTTAACCTCCTCAATTTGCTATTATTATTCCTAAATAAGTTTATCGGTTGAATTGGAGGTGAAAACGACAAATTTTAAAATATGCTGAATTGACCCTTATTGGCAAGGAATTTATGCCATTCTATAGAACTAGTTTTAAAGAATTGGTAGTTTTTGCTATTGAAAAGGTATCTAAGGAAACATCCAATTCTTCTATGTTTCCTCCACTTGTAGTTAACGAGCTCAATAGATACGCTAGGATATTGATAAAATTTCTTGCAAGTATTCTTGATAATTTCTCTAACGATAAATACTGCTGAAATATTAGAAGTTGGTCAGGTTTTGGGTATGCTCGGATATGCCGACATGCATACAACTATGGCTTAATCCAATTTTCTCAATGCTTCCTTTTCAACTTATGTTCTTGCTCATTTTGCAATGATTCTCTTGCTTGTAATTTCTCTATTTGTTCTTTCGATTGTCGTATTCTCTTTACTGTTAAATTCTCATTCTTCATAACCATAATCTTTCATTATATGCTACTGAATTTGCTTCCTATTTCTCATCTACTCATCTGACAGTTAATTCCTAACTTTCAATGCTATTGTCAATCTCCGACAGCTGGCAAAAAATGTGATTGTCATTTCACTTATTCTACAATTTCTCCAAAAATAAACTTATACAAGAGAATTCGAATACAAGGAAAGACTAAGCTCATGAGCTTTATTTGTTAGGATTACTCAATTAACTATAATCCGAACCACTAAAATATCAAGAAATACTACAATGCTTCCTTCTAGTAACAATACTCCTTCATCAACTAATAACAACAGTGTGCATCCTTGCACTTTCAAAAGACTGCTCAAAACTCATAATTTCCATCCAACACCAAAAATAACAGACTTTACTCCAATCAATCTGAATTCACAAAATTTCTGTAATCACAGACTTCTTTTGTCGAAACTCACACACACAACTCTCAATAAACAATAATCATAATCTTCCATTCATAATCAATCTTTCAATAACTTCTCATATAATTCAATCACTCAATACTCCAATTACATAATCAATAATTCATAAATCAATCTCTAATTTATTCCACAGACTCACTTCTCAGTATTCAAAAACTATCCATTACTCTTCAACAACAAAAAAAACAAAAAGAAACAAAGAGGTAGCACCAAGCTTACCTTAGCTCATGACCATCACAGTCTGGCCTTCCAATAAACCTCTAAAATTCCTATATAATTGCTCTTGATTACTAAATCCTAACCATAATCCTGTAATTAACTGCTTTGAATAACTAAATCAATCATTCGTCCTCCTAAATAAACTATTCTATGGACTATTAGTCTATTTTACCAATATCTTATAAAAATGAACTAATATCTATTCTACAGCATGTATAGCCAATAAAGGAAGAACCAAAGATATTTGGATACAATAGTTGCCAGCAACCTTAAAGGACAATGCATTTGAATGGTACAACCACCAACTAATAGGTCAAGTTTTTGAATTAGGAAGCATTGAAGAATACATTTTTAACCCATTTTTGTCCAATAGGTTTTGAGGATCATCTTCAAGAGGAGTTAATGAAGAGCAAAATGATCCTCGAAGAGGCGGTGGAATCATATTGTGGCTGGATGGCTAATATACTCATTAAGTGGCCGAATCAGCAAATACCAGAGGCATTTGTCTTATCCATATTAATCAATGGTTTGCAACCACCAAAGTTAAAAATGTTTGTGAAGAAAGCTCAATCCGTTACGGTGTCTGCATTCCTTAATAGAGCCAAGGTTTGGAAAGAATGCCATTATGATCAATTTTTAACTGCAGGAGCTATGATGATTCTAGTTTAAGGCAGTTCTCAAAATCCGACTTGGAACGGATCAATAGGTAGTTATCCACGGATGTTAGAAACAGGGCCCAATTCCAGTACCAATATTCAAGGCCAATTAATGTCACTCTATTGGAAGTTATACCACCGAACTTGACAACAGTGTATACTCCATATTTTTCATATCAACAATAAGCATTAATCGCGACAGAGTTATCAATAATATCAGCTCCAAAAGATTCCAATGAAACCTTTTTATTGACCTTGACGAAGAAAATGGAAGAAATGGCCATTAATATGGTCAAAGATAAGAAGAAGAAGCACAAGCCTACCAATTTTAGGACCAATGTATGGTACAATAATTGTAAGGGCCATGGTCATTTGGTAAAAAAATGTCATTCACCCTCACAAATGATGGATCAATGTACATTTTGTGGAAGAAAGCACTTAATAGCTAATTATTGAAATTGGCAAAGGCAACAATAATTCAATAATCAGACCATAATCTCACCAACTCACTGGGATGTCAATCAAGTTCAATCAAGAAATACGTTTGGATGGAATGGAAATAGATCTAATCAACAAAATCGAGCATTCAATAACTTTCAAAGTTCCAATTTTAATCAAAGGTGTGCATCAAATCTCCTGTACTATAAGAAGGAGCAGCAGAGATATCAGCAATATGCTTCTTCGACGTCATCGACAAAGTTCCCTCCATACCAACGGGATAGCTAAGATCATTTTCTAATCCTACATGGAATAAGCCTAGTAGGTATATACTAGTGGAGACACCCAATATGCCGGATGGAGGTGCAAGAAGACCACTTTATTGTTTCCATTACAGACAGACTCGTCATTATGCCAGTGAATGTCCCAATCCCAAAGCGAGTAACGATTATACGCTAGTTTATAGAAATTGTAAGCAGTCGAGGCATACTTGTCAGTAATGTAATACTCCATTCAATTTCAATAATCAAGATGAGCAAATTCAAAACTAAGGAAAAAATAGAAGAGATAAATCAAGGTCCTAAAGATTTTTGATAAATCAGGTGGAATGTGTCAAAGCCGTTCTTACCATGAGTTAACAAAAAGAAAAAGAAAAAATTCAATATTTGGTTGATCTTAAAGCAAAGGGCCAATTAGATCCAATTATGGGGCCATCTAATCCAAGTCCTAACATGGGCCTCTTACCTGATATGAGACCTGACTCGGTTGAGCAATCTAATGAAGTTCCAATTATAGAGTCTTTGGTTCCGTTTCAAGCTGTTCTATTTTCTATACAGTTCCAAGAAATATCCTTTCCATTGAATGATCCTCTTAGAGGCGTAAATTCCAAGGAAGCTCTGTCTTCTGTTTCAATTTTGAATCCAAGGTAGAAGAATATCTTATCTTACGGAGTTAAACTCAAACCAATGAAAAGAAAGAGGGCATTGGGCATTACCCTAAATATGAAATCCTATGACATTTTGAAGGATCTGGATGCTATTCGGCCTTCTATTTCTATGAAGCAACTTCTTGTGGTCGCACCAGAGTACATTTCTACATTGAATTCATTGTTAAGAAAGCATAGGCAATGTAATAAGGAAGTTTGTGAAGTGAATTTGAACCCTGACCTAAGTGCACCAACCATCGATGTTTTGATTTGATGATGTTAAATCTCTGGCGTTTTTGGGGGAGAGAGAGTTTGCCTCAAGAAAACGCTAGGCTTCTGGCTATCACTAATTATTCAATCAAGCTTGAAAATAAGGAAAGACCTAAGTTTATATATAGTTTTTCCCCTTTTGAGTAATTACACCAAATACACAATCCTCAAGTAACCCACAACTTCCAAAATATGATAAAATTTTCTAAAACCTTGTTTAACTTATGTGGAGATTTTTCCAAACTTCAACATCTCATATTTCCTAATCCGACCGTCCAAAAAAACTCAAATTTTACATGAGATACTAATGTATTCTTATTAACTTCTACAACGAATTTCAATCGCAAATTCATTGCAAATCTTGAGATATCTTGAAAATCCTAACAGTCGCTTTAAACACTTGTCTTTATACATCAATATGCAATTTTCTTCATATCTCACAAAATATAAGCTCAAATTCCACGAAATTTGTATGTATAGCTTTTCAACACAAAAATTTACATTCTCCAAAAGTTTGAGCCAAAAATTCATCCGAATACTCAAGTTATGGCTCCAACCATTACTACAAAAGAAACCGCTTACTTACTGCCTTTGATTTAGAAGCGCCGCCTTCAACTCCTTACAACTCCTTCATATAAACTCCAAAAGCAATAATTCTTTCATAAAAGATCTAGGCCTTGAAATTGCTGTTCTAGTTGCACCTTCCGATCTTCAAAAGCTGCTGTAAAACTCCTCGTACTCACAAAAGAGTAAGAGTATGTCTTAAATAAACACCTTAATTTGAAACGGCTATAACTTTTTTACCCTAACTCCAAATCCTCTAAATTTTGTATACAAATTGTACTCCAAATCCTAAACTTTACAACTTTAGCTTGTAATCTCCAAATGCCCTCTTTGAAGTCGCCGAAACCCTTCTTAAGGTCACAGGCAGCCTCCTCAAAGCCCATTGGGCATGGTATTCGACCAATAGGGATGAAGTTCTCTATTCCTTGCCTTCATCTGACCATGCCTTGCTTTCATCCCTTTCAATTAACCTCCTACTGCTTTAGATTTTCATCTTTAGGTTTCCACCTTCTCCCAAGGCTTCATACTAAACATTTAGGTCCTATGTATCTATATATATATATATATATATATATATATGATTTAATGTTAAAATCAAAAGATGTAAAGAAACAAAGTAAAGTTTCTTATACCAACTCCTTTTAATTTAATCTACTAGCCATTCTAACACACATCTAGATTTATTAACATATAATATATTTTAAATCATTTTTACATATTATAAGCATTTATAGTACGACAACGTTCAAGTAGATGGTTGTTCCAGTGTCAATTAAATGAACGTTGATATAGTGGATGCTTTAGATTTGGATCACTTAGTACCGATAACATTGGTATTATGGATGGCAGATCATAGCCGGGTTAAGCCAATGGATATTTTACAGAATGTCCAAATTATAATTACTGGTATTACATATGCAATTGACTATATCATCTTTCGACTACAACGTTCAATTTTATCATATCCAACTTTATTGGAATGACCTTAGTTTTATCAAGCAAAGAGGAAGAATGATTGGGGTCGAGGTACTTTGACAATTGGTAAGGACGACGATAAAATGGTATTACAAATGTATCCAGTACGTTATCACGAGGAGTCTGAATTACTAGCATCTGAATTGATGTTGGATGATGAGCTTAGCTCTAATGATGATAGAATCGCACTGATTATAGAGGCGCCTGTGGAGGCAACACAATACCCTAGAGTGATGTACTAATGTAGAGGTCAGGGAAAATACTTAATATACTTGATGGATTCAAAAAATTCTGAGTATGTTAGTATTGATTGGATGACCAAGTATGATGTGCACCATGTGAGTGCTGTGGACTTAGGATTTAGTACTTCGCACATGTCGAACTTACCGACTTATTTTCAAGCTGCGCAAGAATTGAAACAGAACATCGTCGTTGCATCTTTATGTCAAACTATTAATTTGGCGAGCATAGGAGAACCTCAGACAATTAAGGTCTACGAAGGTATTTAGGAGCAGGAGTTGAACTATTGGATAGAATTTTTCTTGCATTATAAGTCCAATTTTGCTTTGACTTATGTTGATTTAAAGATTATTCCCACTGAAGTCTGTGAGCATCATATCATTTTAGAGGAGAACGCTAAACCAATACAGCAAAGGTAACATCGCTTTAATCCTAAATATTCCTTTATGGTGAAGGAGGAATTGAACAAGCTTCTTCCGGTTGGTTTTATTTATCTCGTACTGAATAGTGAGTGGGTTTTTCTAATCGTCATGGTGCCAAAAAAGAATGGAAAAATCCGCATTGGTCAAGATTTCTGGAAACTTAATGTGGCCTCCAAGAAAGATTACTTTCCATTACCTTCTACGAACAGTATGGGTAACATGTTGTCAATATCACTAGGTAGTAAGAGAATAAGAGTGAGGCACCAATTAAAGTCATTCTGTGGTATTGTTTTGGATTGGTTGGAATATAATTTCTTATATTTCTTGTGTTTTTGAGAATAATAGTTATAGATAAGTGTTTGATAGAGGGAGTGTCATGGCAATTGAAAGTACAAAGTGAACTATGGACAAAGAGGACAGTAGCAAATAGAAATCAGAATCTAGCAAGAAGGTGATATCAAAGTAGAACCAAAAAAAAAAATTGGAGAGAAAGAATGGATACTCTAAGAGAATGTGGAATCCTAGTTGGTATTCGAGTGGAAATGGATTCACCAATATGAGTCTGGAACGAAAGAAAAAAAACACATCTTACGGAGTATGGATGGAGAATGGGACGAATTGATCTAGAATCGCAAGACATGAGATTTAGAATGGGAGAAATTCAAATATCAGTTGCATGCGGAAGGAGACAAGGCAGAGTTATTAACAAAAGAGAAAGAGGCATTGAGTGACCAATCCAAATGTAAAATGGAGAAGTTGAAGTTTAAAATCAAAATTTTACATGGTGAGGTGACCAAATTGATGGAAGAGTTAACAGTGAGAAGCTAGTCACAAGTATCAATTGAAGATGTTCTAAAATGGATGAGTCAACAGAAGCATGAATTAGAACTCCGTGATGCCCAGATGTTGAAATTAGAGGCTCAAGTTTGTGAATTGGGTGAGTATAATGAAGATCTCTCAAACCAGTTGAGAAAAGAGTCGATGGACGGATTGGAGGAGGAAGAAAATTTGAATTTAGAACCAAAATCTATAGAACCTATATTAGATAATGCAGCAAATGATTAATTCGGTGGGCCAAAGGAAATATTAACTTTGTAGAGTTTTGTTAAGTAGTTTTTAGATAAAAATCAATTGTGTATTTGCAAAGACATTGCACAAATAGGAATGGGGCTATGTAGAATAGATATTAGTTTGTTTCTATAAGATATTAGTAAAATAGATTAATAGTCCATAGAATAGTCAATTCAGGAGGACGGATGATTGATTTAGTTATTCAAAGCAGTTAATTACAGGATTATGGTTAGGATTTAGTAATCAAGAGCAATTATATAGGAATTTTAGAGGTTTATTGGAAGGCCATACTGTGATGGTCATGAGCCAAGGTAAGCTTGGTGTTACCTCTTTGTTTCTTTTTGTTTCTTTATTGTTGAAGAATAATGGATAGTTTCTGAATATTGAGAAGTGAGTCTGTGGAATAAATCAAGGATTGATCTATGAGTTATTGATTATGTAATTGGAGTATTGAGTGATTGAATTATATGAGAAGTTATTGAAAGATTGATTATGAATGGAAGATTATGATTGTTGTTTATTGAGAGTTGTAAGTGTGTGTTTCGACAAAAGAAGTCTGTGATTTTAAAAATTCTGTGAATTCAGATTGGTTGGAGTGAAGTCTGTTATTCCTGGTGTTGGATGGAAATTATGAATTTTGAGCAGTCTTTTGAGAGTACGAGGTTGCACACTGTTGTTATTAGTTGATGAAGGAGTATTGTTACTAGAAAAAAGCATTGTAGTATTTCTTGATATTTTAGTAGTTTGGATTATAGTTAATTGAGTGATCCTAATAAGTAAAGCTCATGCGCTTAGTCTTTTCCTGTGTTCGAATTCTCCTATATAGGCTTATTCTTGAAGGAATTGTAGAATAAGTAAAACGACAATCATACATCCTATTAGAAACTGAGACAAATGTTAATCAGGATCCGTACTTGGAAAGCTCCTAAAAGTAGGTAATGGAGCCACGTTGGTTGTGCAATCATCCACATCACCTATTTGGAGTGCTATTGGAACTGCTAGACCACTCGTCGTCATTGAAGATGATAATGTGCCGCTTAAATTCTTATTAAAATTACCATTGCCTTTTCCAATTATCTTTTCCAGACTTTCCAACTTCTTCAATTTACTATTATTATCCTTGAGTAAGTTTATTAGTTGAATTGGAGGTGAAAATGATGGATTTTGAAATATGCTGAATTGGCCCTTATTGGCAAGCAATTTATGCCATTCTATGGAACCTGTTTTTACAGAATCGGTAATTTTTGCTATTGAGAAGGTACTCAACGGAGTACCCAATTCTTTTGTGTTTCCTCCACTTGTAGTTAAGGAGCTCAAGACATATGCTGGACTGGTGACAAAATTTCCTACGAGTGCTCTTGGTAATTTTCTTAACGGTATATATGTCTGAAATATTAGAGATCGGTTAGCTTCTCGATATGCTTGGATATGTCGACAAGCATGCAACTATAGCTTAATCTAACTTTGTTAACGCTTCCTTTTTAACTTACATTCTTGCTCATTTTACAACGATTTTCTTGCTTATATTCTCTCTTGTCTTTTTTTCGACTGGCGTGTTTTCTTTAGTGCAATGTTTTTATTCTTAATAACCATGATCTTTCATTATATCTTGCTGAATTTGCTTCCTATTTCTCATCTACTCATCTGACAGTTAATTCCTAATAATCAATGCTATTGTCAATCTCCGGCAGTGGCGCCAAAATGTGATTGTTGTTTTACTTATTCTACAATGCCTTTCAAAATAAACCTATATAGGGAAATTCGAATACAGGGAAAGTCTAAGTGCATGAATTTTACTTATTAGGATCACACAATTAATCATATTCCGATCCACTAAAATACCTAGAAACACTACAATGCTTCCTCTTAGTAACAATGCTCCTTCATCAAATGATAACAACAGTGTGCAACCTTGCACTCTTAAAAGACTGCTCAAAAGTCATAAATTCCATCCAACACCAGGAATAAGAGACTTCATTCCAACCAATCTGGATTCACAAAATTTTTGTAATCACCAACTTCCTCTGTTGAAACATACACAGCTCTCAATAAACAACAATGATAATCCTCGAAAAACTCCTCACATAATTCAATCACTCAATACTCCAATTACATAATCAATAACTCATAAATCAATTTCTGATTTATTCCATAGACTCACTTCTCAGTATTCAAAAACTATCCATTACTCTTCAACAACAAAGAAAACAAAAAGAAACAAAGAGGTAGCACCAAGCTTACCCCGGCTCATGACTATCACAGTCTGACTCCCTGACAAACTTCTATAACTCCTATATAATTACTATTGATTTCCAGATTCTTATCGTAATCCTATAATAACCACTTTGAATAACTAAATCAATCATCCATCCTCCTGAACTGACTATTCTATAGACTATTAGTCTATTTTATCAATATCTTACAAAAATAAACTAATATCTATTCTACAGTACTCCTTAAATTCTAAGTGTTGACTTCAACATCTAATATCTCTCTTATTTTAGCTTAGAATTCATTAAATAGAATATATAAAGTGTAGCCAAAAAAGTACTTTCTTCAATTCTAGTTGCTGATCCTTTGTTGCTTTTTGTACGTATGTGTTATATCCAAAAGAGTGATAGTAGGTACAAAATCGATACCTTCACTTTGAGCACCTATATCTCCTTCATAAAAACTCCAAATAACTCAAAATTTGTACCAAAACCATAGCCAAAAATCTAAACTTGCTGACCTTAGCCTTTGATGTTCAAATTCTCCCAAAAGACTACCTCTAATTCCTAATATGGCCTCGAGTAGCCTTCTTGAAGTCCATTGGTTATGATTTTTGACCAATAGGAATGGAGATTTATATCATCCATCTCCATTCAGTCATATGGATGCCTTAACTATCTTTTTTTTCTACCAAATTCCCTCTTCAATTCCTTTTTATACAAGATTTACATGTTATAAGCCTTAATTACCAAATAAAAGAACCAAAATAAAACTTCAAGGCTCACCAGTGTCTTATTAGAGTGACTCTAAATGTTTAAAAGTTACTACTAATAAGATCAACTTTAATAGTCACTATCAAAAGAAAATAAAGTTATATAAATTCTAATAGAAGTCCTTTTAATCAACCTCTTTTTGGGGTAGTAATCTATTCACATCCTATAACCAACAAAAATCTACTAACATGGCTTTCACCATGTTATCTAATATTATGTATTAAATATATAAACACATTATTTTCACATGGTAGCCAAACCACAATACAACACTATATCTATGAAGCTTTTAAGAAGTTTCTTTAGAAGACTATGAAATTAATCTATATTTACCTACTTCTATCTAATCATATAAGTAATTATTGAGGTAAATGTATATATTCATGATATATGGATTAAAGAATAATTTCAAAGATTTGTTACTAACAATATCAAAGGCAAAATCTTTAGAATAATTTATCACTCAAGCCATTACATGCAATAATTGATTATTTGAAAGACGTCAAGAATAAAGATTTAGGTAAAGAGGAAAAAATCAAATATTGACGGAAGCTCTTAAGTTTTTAGGAACTTATTCATTAAGGCTAGAATCAATGCAAATTCATATGGTATGTTTTAAATCTCTTACAAAACAAGAAAAGATTCAACAATGTCAAGAGGATTTATGCTTATATTGTTGAGAAGCTAAACACACTGCTTAATATTGTCTAAAGAAACAACGTAATTATAATATGAAAAGTATTTTTGCCTTTAAAGATGATGTATCAAAAAACAAGTTTTTTCAGCTATAATAGAGATCATTGTTATATTACATGTCTTCTTTTTTGAGAATACATTGGGCATTTGGCTATAGAAGGTGAGATTTTATTTTATAAGTATCCAAAAATCTTCATATGTTTCACTCTTATAAGAAGAATGTAATTTGAATTTGAATTTAAAAGTGCTTAAATCTAATAAAAAGTGCTAAAAAACACTCTTTTTAATAATCTCAACTATATATAAACTCCAATTGCCTTGTTACTTTTATAATTAGGTAATTTTGAATTTTCTTTATAAATCTTAACTCTAATCAGTAAACTTTAGCAAACTGTAGCTCTTAATCTAACTATTCACTTAGAGCAAAATTTTGCATACAAATGCCACTATAAGTCTTCTATGTGTTTACAAAGAAATCATTTCAATCGAACATACAGATTGTGAGAAAATGTCCAAAAATCACACTGATGTTATTTGACCGCCAACTTAAAAATTGATACAAATATTCTAGCAGTGATTCCTCCTTCTTCAATAATTAACTTTAATTCAAAATTGGTGTGTAGCTTGATCTTTAAGTCTTCTAATACAATGCAAAATTTTGCCTTGATCTAACTTGTAGATCTTTAAATATCATAGAAATCCCATCCAACCTCAAATTGCCAACTTCTAATATCTTCTTGTAACAAAATCTACATATCTCATAACTGTACCGTTAGATTATTAAAATTTTTTACATACACTTAGCACATCCAATTAATTAAGTTTAGAACTATAGATGTGATATCAATTTTATAAACTAGTTGAAAGTGCTAGTCCTAATTGTATTATATAAATTCCAAGTTACCAATATAAATCTTGACTTTGAATAATAATTACTAAGTCTAAAAAAATCCTACAAAAATAAGCCTTATATCTTTGAAATAAGCTTTAAGCTAGCTCTCAAATCCTAGTCTTTGATCTTCAAATAAAACCCTATTTAATCCTAGGTTGTTATTTTAGTGGCTGTAGGTTTAATTTCGACCTTGTCTCCCAAATAGTCGATCCTTTGGAATCAATCTAACCCATCCTAGGGATTTTTTAGTCCAAACCTATCTTCAACTTAATCTTAGTATCAACTTTGCTAATTCTTTATTTCTTCTAACTTGATTTTATCAATTTATGGTCTTCTTAAGGTAGTAAAAGAGTCTCTATAGTTTGAAAGGTAAAATTACTAACTAATCTTTAACTTACTAAATATTAAGATAAGAGAATAAAATAAGAGTCTTTTATAAAAGCCATGTTTAAATATCTTGAATAATTATTGAATGAAGATAATTAGATATTAATTAAAAATTTATTTTTGATTATATTTTCATCATATATTTGTATTACATCATGATATCGTTTGGCTAAAATCTTCCATAATTCCTAATAAAGGTCCTATTCTCTCTTTAGATCTCTCATCTTGTTTTATAATAGAAGTTTATTTAGGACCCAAAAATTACAAAGTCTTAGCTTTTTTAGATTTATGAGCCTCAGCCTATTATATAGACAAAGATTTTATCAAAAAATAAGAGATATTATTAATTAAAAAAATTAAAGCTATACATGTAGAAGTTATAGATGGTCATTTGATATCTTCTAGAGATGTTATGCATGAGACTATTTTTTTAGATGTAGCAATTAAAGATCATAATGACAAAATAATATTTATTATAATAAATTCTCCATCTAAATCAATTATTTTAGGATTATCTTGGTTAAAAAAGTATAATCTTTAAATAGATTGGATTTCTTGTAATCTTAATTTTTTTGATAGTTTAATCCAAAATCTCCTAAATTAAGTAGAAATACATAAGTTTATTACATCCAAATCTTTATTGGTAGGTGTAAGAGCTTTTTTACATGCCACAAAAGAATAGTTATCTTTTGTTTTATATACAATGTCCATTTTTGATGGTAAAAAGATGTTAAGTGGTATTTCTAGTATGTATTTAGATTTTTAAGACATTTTTGAAAAAAAGAATATAGATATATTCTTAGAGTATTATTCTTAGAGTATTGTTCTTATGATTGTTCCATTGATCTTTATAAAAGAACTCAACCAACATTTGGACCAATCTATAGCCTATCATAAAATGAATTGGCTACACTTAAAGAATATATTGATGAAAAATTACCTAAGAATTTGATATGTCACTCTAAATCTCTTGCTAAGGTTCCTATCTTATTTGTGAAGAAAAAAGATGGATCTTTATGGATGTGTGTAAATCATTGGAGATTCAATAAGATTACCATCAAGAATAGATATTATATAACTTTGATTTTACTACTTCTTGATTAATTGAATTAAACAAAGATCTATATAAAAATAGATTTATGAGGAAGTATTGAATATCTTGTATAGTTGCTACTATATAGAATTAAATTATAATAAATTGCTAATAGTCAAAAGCTAAGAAAAGTTTAAAAGATGTTACCATAGTAGCAATTAGGATTTTTAAGTAGCGGCTAAGATTAGATGAATCTAAAATTTAGTTGGATATAAAAAAGAAGGATGAAAATAATTAAGTTCATCTATAATTGATGTAAACTCTAGTTTTAAGTAAAAAATATTGGAAGTGAAAGTCATCTTATCCCACACTTTATTTTGTGTACAATCCTGTTGATGCTAAAAGTTGTGGCTTCTAATTTCTCTTTTATTAAAAGGTTATGTATCCATTTATATTTGTTTATGAGTTTCTTTGAAGTTATATGAAGTTTTTGTTATTGTGTGGAGTAGATCATATTGTTGTTGCTGATGATTTTGATTTTGAAATTCCTAACTTTTAGATTTAAATCTAGATTTAGATCTTTGTTTGCTCTTACTTGTTGTTAAGTACATCTTGAATTCAAGATTTGATTTGCACCTTATAGTAATGTTATAGAATATTAGTATTATATTTTTTTATTGATTAAGATTCTTAATGGACCAACTTTGTAGTTTCATGTATTAAAAGAGATTAAGGTGCTTAAAAGACCTCTTCTGATATCTAGAGGTAATTTGTGAGTATAAAAGAGTAATAGAAGAGTGAAAAATATAGTTTGACACCTTTAAATTGATCATTGAACTTGCGAGAGGTCATAGAAGTGAAGTTGAGAGTATTTTGAGAATAAAAATACTAATTTATTCACAAAGAAGGCATTTTGAGATTTTAAAGCAGCAACTCTCTGCTGATTTTGAGAGCTTTAGGAATATTTCTTTTGATCTTTTTTGATACATCTCTTCTTTAAACATGGCTTCAAGTAAGGATGAAGGCTTAAGAGTAATTGAAAAGTTTAGAAGTAAGAATTTTTACTATTGGAAGATCAAAATGGAGCTTTTATTACTTCTTTGGACATATGAGATATTGTAGATGAAAGTAAAGAGCCTTCAAGTATGCATGCTGATACAAAAGAGAAAAAGGACTACAAAAATCATAAAAAGAAGGCCTTTGGATTGATTGCATGTAATATGAATGAAGTCAACTTCTTCCATATTATCTTTTACAAAAGACCAGCAGAAGCATGGAAGACTCTTTGCAACATCTATTAGAGCAAGAACTTATCTAACATCATCTACACAGAGAGGAAGTTCTTCACATATAAGATGGAAGAAGATAAAGATCTCATGGCACATATCAATAAGGTGAAGGTACTTGCAAATCAGCTTCCAATTGTTGATATGCCTTTAGAAGAAGCAAGTATTGTTAAGACTCTACTCATGATCTTGCTGGAATCCTACTACTACTTTGTTGTGGCTTTAGAATCTATTAAAATGAAAGAACTCACAATGGATTATGTCATAGCAAGATTTAACCATGAAGTAATCAAGAAGAAAGAAAAAAAGTCTCAAAGTGAAGATTCAGTATTTTAGCTGAGTTTACATCAACCAAGATAAGTTGAATATATGGCATCATTGCCTTGGCCATTTGAACATTGTTGTGATATAAATATATTCATGTATGGAAACCTTGCTTGACTTAATTTTCTTTGAACTTTTATTAAGTTCTTTTTTCGTCTTACCAATCTAATTTTTCTATAAATTTGAAATTTTTTTTCTACTTTCTTCTTTTTTTTTTTTTTTTGAAATTTTGGCTAAATTTTAGTTTATCTTTTACTTTAACTTTATCTTTGGTTAAGCCTTGAAAACTTCTTTTATTCTTTTTACTTTCTTTTTAATCTTTGATTTTAGTAGATTCAGAGTTATATTGATAAATGTATGAAGAATTTTGACTTTGAGGTTGTATTTAGGTTTTTATTAAGGATAAATAGGGTTTTGGATAGCATTAGTCGGCTGCTATTAATGGTGCTAACTTAAAAGATTAGATTTGGTGTTTGTTTAACTTTAAACTATTAGCTTTTGACTTGGACTTTGAAGACCTTGGTTGCAATTTCTTTGGCGAGCTCAGAAGTAAAGAAGAGATTCTTTTTTGGCATATAAAGAAGAAGTATTCAAAGAGAGGAGCTTCTTCATATGAGTTTAGGTAGAAAAAACATATGAATTAGAGCTTAGACGAGAAAGATATGATTATTTTAAACTTAGGCTACTAATTTAATATCTAATGTATCTTTCCATATATATTAAGAATTTGAAGATACTAGTAAAAAATCCAATAATTGAATTAAAAACTAGACTTTAAGTTGAAAATTTTACATTTAAGGATTGATAGAATTGAATCTAAAATGAGTGAGATATGGTTGGTTAAAACTAGCAAACTAAAACCAGGGTTTTGAAGAAATCAAAGAAATAGAGGGTTTTGGTTTTAAGCTAGAACTTGAGCTTCAAGACGAATTTGAAGCTCATTTTTTGTATATATGTTACTTATGATATAAAAAGCTTATGTCTAAAATCTCATATCAATTGAGACTTTGACTTGAGAGAAATAGAAAAATATATTCTTGAGTATCTAAGGTTTTGACTTTCAAAAGTACATGATAAGGATTTGGTGATATCAATCGATTGGCAACGAATTTATAGCTAAAAATTTATATAATGATGATCAAAGGTATAAGTTTTGTACTCTTAAATTTTGAGCTTATTTGAATAGCTGGATCTTGGGACATGAATTTTTAAGTTTCCGATTTGGTTTTGACTTTCAAAAATACTTGTTAAAGATTTGGTGATATCAGATGATCAATAATAATTTTTTAGCTGAAAATTTGTATGATAATGATCAAAGGTGTAAGTTTTGTACTTCTAAATTTTGAACTTATTTGAATAGATAGATCTTGGGATATGAATTTCCAAACTTCAAGTTTGTTGGTTTATTACAAATATAGTTTTGTAAGTACTCAAAGGAAAATTTAAGAAGATTTTGTGCATACTGGACCCAACTTGAATGCAAAGAAGGACCTTGTGTCTATCCAAAGTAGACTCTTGCTTTCACAATGTGGAGAACATTGCAAAGCTTAAGTCTACGATAAGTGGATTAGATCTTGGAAAAATAAGCCAAAATGCAATACAACTTGGATATGAAGGATGCATACAAGATAAACAACAAAAGATCTCATTTTCAAGTGGTATAAAATTATGTGCTACAAAGTTTTTGGAGATCGTCCATATTGATGTATGTGGATCTATGAAGAACACTAGTATTGAAAGAGCAAGGTATTTTTTTATTTTTATTGATGATTTTTCAAAAAAGATTTGAATTTACATTCTTAAAGCAAAGAGTGAGTGCTTTTTGAAGTTTAAATAATTTAAAGTACTTGTTGAAAAATAAATTTAGTGCTTTTGGAAGTTTAAGAATTTAAAGCACTTGTTGAAAAATAAATTTAGTACTTTTGGAAGTTTAAGAATTTAAAGCACTTGTTGAAAAACAAAGTGAATATAAGATCAAAGTGTGGATATGGACAATAGAGGTAAGTACATGTCTAAGTAATTTGATGTTTATTTGAAGAATGAAGGAATTGCTATACAAAAAATATTCCATATATTCAACAAAAAAATGGTATTGTTGAAAAGGCAAATAGAACCATTAAAGAGATAGTAAAAATCATGTTTCATGCTCAAAATCTTCATTATGAATTTTGGATAGAAGCTGTAGTAAATATAGTATATACAAATAATAAGTATCTAATAAGTGCTTTTACATCAATGACACTATAAGAAGCTTAGAGTAAGAAACCACCTTATATTTCACATATGAAGACCTTTAGATGCATTGCATATGGAAAGATAATCGATTGTATGAGGTCCAAACTTGATACAAAAGATACAAAGTATATTTTCTTAGGATATTGTGAAGGTACCAAGGCATATAGGCTAATGTATTTGGATACCAAAAAGATCATCAAAAGTTGTAATGTTGAATTTTTAGAGCAAAAAAGTGCTTATGAATACTTGAAAATGTATTCAAGTAAGAATAATGATGTATTTGTAGATACATATCTAATTCTAGTAAGAAAAGAAGAAGATGAAGAGAATGAAGATGATAAAGGTGTGAATGAAGATGAAGAGGCAAAAAAGATGAAAAAAAAGGCCTTGCAAATTCTAAGGATTAGCAATAAAGATTTTGAAGATTATGATGATAATAATGATGAAGAATATCAATCTTTAAGTAAAAAAAGACAAGCTTTAAGAGAGAAGAAGCTTAAAAGAGAACTTAAAGTATAAAAAACTGAATCTTCTTTAAATAAAAGAAGATATCTCTTAAGAAAAAAAAGATCTGGTAGCAAATTTTAGAAGAACCACGTTTTTCTTCAAATAAGTAAAGAACATGCAAATGTTGCTTTTTTTGCTGATCCGTTGTCTATGTGTAATGTTATAAAGATCAAAAATATAATGAAGTGAAAAAAGGCTATGAAAGAAGAGTATTAATCTCATATAAATAATGATACATAGAAATTGACATCTCTTTTAGCAAATCAAACTAATATTGGTTATAAGTGGATTTTTAAGACTAAAAGAAATGCAATAGGTATGATGGTGAGGCACAAGGTAAGATTAATTGTCAAAGGGTATTTATAAGTTGTTGGAATTGACTTCAATGAGATTTATATATTTGTTACCAAATTTACTATTATTAGGACCATTGTAGCAATTAAAGAGAAAAAGACTTAAAAATGCACCAAATAGATGTAAAAATGGCCTTTTTGAATGAAAAATTGTAAGAAAACATCTACATGGATCAATTTTCAAGGACTTGTACAACAAGACAAATAACACCTTATATACAAGTTGAAGAAATCTTTGTATGGATTAAAACAATCACCAAGAGCATAGTACTAATGTATTGATACATTTTTTGTCAGTAAGAGATTTGTAAGGAGTGAGGCTGATCATTCATTATATGTGATATAATCTAAAGTGTTTTTGTTGATTATAATCCTCTATGTTGATGATCTGATTATCTTGGCTAATAATATGGAAAAGATAGATTGAATTAAGGCCATATTGGAAAAAGACTATGAGATGAGTGATTTGAGAAAGCTCCACTATTACTTAGGAGTGGAGTTTGTAAGAGATCGTGGCAATAAGACTATTACAATGAGTCAAATCAAGTACATTAAAGAAGTATTGAAATGATTCAATATGGAGGAGTATAAGCCTATTGGAACACCTTTGGAAGCCAACTTAAAATTGATGAAGCTCATAGATGAAGAATATGTACAAGTTGAAGGTGAGATACAAAGTATTTTATATAAGTCAGCAATAGGCTCACTTATGTATGTAATGGTGGCTACAAAAGAGGAACTTACATTTAGTATGAGTATTGTGAGCCAACACATGTCTAAGGTAGGACCTTTGCATTTGGCAATGATAAAAAAGATATTGAGGTACTTAAAAGGTATAAAGAACTTCAAATTGTGCCTTGGTGGTGATAACATTGATTTGCAAGGATATTGTAATGCAGATTGGACTAGAGATACAAATGATAGAAGATCTACAATAAGATACGTGTTCTTTATTAGAGTGGGAGATATTTCATGAAATTACAAAAAATAACCAACCATTGTAAGATTAACCATGAAAACTGAGTACATGGCAGCAAGTCATTGTACAATAAAAACATGTTTTATAAGATAATTTTTAAAAGACATTAGATTAGTATAATTGGAATCAACTCCAATAACATGTGACAATCAAGGATGTCTTGCATTTGCTAAGAATCCAAAGTACCATTGAAGAATTAAGCATATTGATGTTCAATATCATTTTATACGAGAAAAAATTAAAGATGGAGTAATAGGTATGAAGTATTATACTACAAAAGACATGCTTGTTGATTTGCTTATAAAAACACTAATAAAAGATAGACTCTATGAGTTGATAGAGGCATTAGGCTAGAAAGCCTTTTGATAATTAGCAAAGTAGGTGTCACGGACACAAAATACAGACTTGAAATCTAACAAGAAGTTCAAGAAGAAGTGGCAGAACTAGATTAAACAGATGAGTACAAGAACAACACTAGAAAGATGAGCTAGAACTCCAAGAGATGTGTTGTCGAGACTGAAGAACCCTTCAGCCTCGACTCTTATATATACTACTGAATAGGAAGCTTCTCGAGCTACTTCCGCTAACTAGGACGCTTCTCCAACAACTTCTACTAATTAGGAAACTTCTCGAGCAACTTCCTAGAATCTATCAGAATATTCTAGAACCTTCTAAGAATATTCTAGAACCTTCTAAGAGAATCTTTAGGGAATATTCTAAGAATCTTCTAGAACCTTCTAAAGGAATCTTTAGAGAATCTTTAGAGAATATTCTAGAAGAATATTCGAAGAATCTTCCAATGTATGTCCATGACATCACCTCCTCTTCTAACTTCGAGGTCTCCGAGAAGCAATGTTGTTATCAGTCAATACCAACGCAAGAAAATGAAAATCTGTCGCATCACATCCGCTATGAATTCCAATTGTTGTTCGCGAGGCAAATGATTCATCGGCCCTTGGAGCCAACGGTAGTGACCAACACCTTCAACCTCTGACCAAGCGTGGACTTCTGTGTCTTCATTGTGAAACTGTCCTCCAAACACACCTTCTGGCTAACCGTCGTAGGCAGGCTCGACCTCAAATATAATTACTAGCGATCTGTTGCTCGGTATCCTCCGACGTCGTCGTGGTGCAGGCGGTTCTTCATCTAGCGGTCGTCTTTGTGAGCTAGTCGCTTGAGATGATATAACAAGTGTAGTATCTTGACTATCCATGTCCAAAGGCTAAAATGATGAGAGCAAACTATAGTTGCTAACAAAGTTCTACACTATCGAACTATGGGTTTTGGAGGTGCCCTCCCCCCTTTTTATGCTACTTGATGAGCAAGCTTCAGCAAGAAGCTATCGTTGAATCGGCTTAGGTTTATGAGGATATCGTTGATGAAATTCTTGTATCTTTTTTGGTGCATTGGCAAGATTTTCGACACGCTCCCACGTTCGTTCATTGATGTCGTATCCACTCCAATGCACTAAATACTCCAATTTTCTCCTATTACGCCGTGAATCTAGTACCTTTTCCACCTCGTATTCCTCATGGTTTTCAATTTCGATACTTAGTGGCGGACTTTGTACTCTTTGGGGAAAAGCTGACTCTCGATAAGGTTCCAACAAAGACACGTGAAAGACTGGATGTACCTTCATAGTAGCTGGTAACTCCAGACGATATGCCACCGGATTGATCTGCTTCTCGATAACAAATGGCCCTAATCTCCGATAGTCCAATTTGTCACATGGCCGCTTGGTCTTGATATTCCGTCGAAGAAGCCATACTTTACTTCCAACTTTAAAAGTAGGCGCCTCATTTCGATATTTATCTGCAGATGCCTTGTAACTCTCTTGGGTAGATTGCAATTGAAGCTTCAACGTCGCTTGAAGCTCCAATAGTTGCTTCACAAATCCTTCAGCTGCTGGGTTGTTATTTGCTGAAGAACTCAATAAATCGAGCTTGGGGTGGTATCCGTAGTTGGAGAAGAATGGTGTTTGTTGAGTTGACGCATGAAGAGTGTTGTTGTATGCGAACTCAGCAAGCGGTAGATATGCAGTCCAATCATCTTGTTGATAGTTGATGCTGCATCGTAAATATTGCTCCAAAACTTGATTCACCCGCTCCGTTTGACCGTCAGTTTGAGGATGAAAAGCCGAAGAGAGCTTAATATCTACCTTCAATATCTCAAAGAGGGACCTCCAAAACTTGGATACAAACTGAGTACCTCGATCCGACACGATATCATCTGGTAGGCCATGATAACGATATATGTTATCAAGAAAGAGTCTTGCGGTGTCTTCACTTGACGATGTTTTCTTGCAAGGCACGAAATGCGCCATCTTTGTAAATCGATCCACCACAACAAAGATGCTGTCAAATGAATTCGATGGCGGTAGGTCCGTAATGAAGTCCATAGAAATTGAAGACCATGGTCGGTGCGGAATAGGCAATGGCTGGAGAAGTCCGTACGGACGATGTCGAGGGATCTTGGATCTTGAACAAACATCACAAGAAAGGACAAATTCCTTCACATCCTTCCACATTTGGGGCCACCAAAAATCTCGTGAAATGAGCTCCAAAGTCTTGTTGAATCCAAAATGTCCCGCAGCTGGAAAGTCGTGGCGAGATTGAAGTACTCGGAGTCGAGTTGGTCCTTTCGGGATATACAACCGCTCCTCAAAATACAGAAGATCTCCCTCCACCTTAAACTTGTCATTATCGACACGTTGTTTGATGTCAAGAGCTATAGAATCCTCAATGGTCACAGTACGTACCTCGCTGAGGAAGCCGTCATCGATAGTTGCAACAGTAGCAAAAATCCTGAATTTTTCTGGTTTCAACAATGTTGTACATTGTTGATCAAACACTGCTTCTCCAGCCTTTGGCGCAAGATACGATCTCCTCGATAATGCGTCAGATAATCCTTGCTGTTTTCTAGGGCGGTAGCTGATAATAAAGTCAAATCGTGATAGAGACATATTCCATCGAGCTTGACGACGATTCAAAATTTGAGCTGTCATGAAGTACTCTAAATTCTTGTGGTCCGTATAAACAGTCACTGGATGTGCAGCTCCTTCGAGGAAGTGACGCCACTCTTGGAAGGCATCCACTATAGCAAGCAGCTCTTTGTCGTGGATCTCGTAGTTGATCTCAGTAGCAGAGAACTTCCGTGAATAGAACGCAACTGGGTGAAGATTCTTGTCTATGCCCATCTGTGAAAGCACAGCTCTCAAAGCAAAATCTGAAGCATCGGTCTCTAAATAGAAAGCCTTTGCAAAGTCAGGGTGTACCAAGATTGGAGCCGTAGTGAATGCCGTCTTAAGATCTTGAAATGCTTTTGCTGCTTGTGATCCCCATTCGAGCTTGTCTTTGCTTGTTAGATGCATGAGTGGTGCAGCAACTTGAGAATAATTCTTGATGAAGATCCGATAGAAGTTAGCAAATCCAAGAAAACACTGAACATCTCTAACCGTCTTCGGAACTTTCCAAGATATAATTGCTTCTACCTTTTTTGGATCCATCTTCAAGCCCTCTATAGTCGCAATGAAGCCCAAAAATTCCATCTCATTCTGGTGAAATTGACACTTCTCCAACTTGGCGTAGAGTCCTCGTTCGCGTAGTTTTTCAAGAACCAAACAAACGTGCTTCTCATGTTCTTCTTCATTCTTGAAAAATATCAAAATATCATCCAGATAGATGACAACAAAGTCATCGAGGTACTCCCGAAAGATGTCGTTCATCATATGCTGAAAGACCGCTGGAGCATTGGTAAGACCAAAAGGCATGACATTGTACTCAAAATGGCCATACCTTGTACGAAAGGCTGTCTTCCATTCATCTCCTTCTTTGATTCGCACAAGATTGTAGGCTCCTCTTAAATCAATCTTTGTAAAAATCCTTGCACGTCCAAGTTGATCTAAGAGGCCGGAGATCAAAGGTAAGGGATAGCGATTTTTCTTGGTCACCTTGTTGAGTCCTCGGTAGTCCACGCACATCCGCAGTGAGCCATCTTTTTTCTTCACGAATAGGATTGGTGCTCCAGCTGGTGACTTTGAATGTCGAATAAAATTCTTGGCTAGATTCTCATCGATGTACTTCCGCAATTCTGCCAACTCCGTCTGCGATAGGTTGTATATTGGACCAAAAGGTGGTTGCGCTCCTTCCTCTAAGTCTATGGCGCAATCATATGGTCGATGTTCCAGCAGTATATCGGCGTTCTTCTTCTGAAACACGTCTTCAAAATCCCTATATTGCTCTGGTATATTCGATGTTGAGATATTCTCGCCGCTAGTTGGAGCTGCATAAATGACAAATGGTGTGCCTTCCTTGGACGATCTTAGGAACGCTCTCGCTCCAATAAACATGGATTTCTTCATGTAGGTTCTACCAACAGGTTTATTATTATTTTTTTCAGGAAATGTTATCCTTCGTAGCCTCCAATCAATGGACGGATTATGATCTTCTAACCAAGAAAGACCAAGGATAACAAGGCTTGATGGGGTTCTAATAATATTAAAAATAACGTGACTACTATGGTCCTTAAACACCACTTCTATAGGTTCTGATTCGTGGGTAACGTTGCCTGACAATAAGGGTCGTCCATCTATCACCTCTACGTGAATAGATTTGGACTTCTGTACTAAACGGATCTTGTGGCGTTTAACAAACTCTTCATCTAAAAACAAGTAGATGCCTCCGAATCCAATAAAGCTAAAGTTTTTTGTTTTTGAGGGCCTAAAAACAAAGGAATTGTAAAACAACGGGCATGTTGGACAAAGAAGGAGGAACCTGATTGTTGTCGTGATATTAGATTGTCCAGCCGCACGGTTCCTACTGTGGCTGGGCGTCATCGTTTTCTGGAATCATCGCACTTCTAGTCTTGACAGGGTGCCAATTTTGCTTCTTTGGGCAATTTCCAACCTTGTGGCCTTCTTCTCCACAGTACAAACATAACCCTTCATCCATACGTCGTTTCTTCTCTGTTGGAGTAAGAGATCGGACACGCGTCGTGTCGATTTGCATGTCTGTTGCCTCCGAATGTGAGTTTAAGATATTTGCAGACATAGTCACGTCGTAACGAGTCATTTGGTGTCTTGGACGTTGATCTTGGCGACGCTGGAATAGGCAGTTGTCACACTTTATAGCTTAGCTAATAGCTTCATTGAGCGTTTGAGGATCAGGAAGAGATAACAGCAAGTCCTTCACATCATCCTTCAAGCCCCAATAAAACTGACTCACCAACGCCTCTTCACCTCAATTAATGTCACTTGCCAATTGTCTGAAATCCGAGGCATAGACTGATGCAGAGCGTGTTCCTTGTCGTAGCGATCGGATCTTTGTTGTAGCCCATCGAACTTTATCATGCTCGCCAAATGCTTCTGCAAACGCCTCCAAGAACGTTTCAAAGTTGCTCAGGATTGGCGATCGCTTCTCAAACAAGGGAGTAAACCAAGACAGAGCTTGTGCTATAAGCAAGGTTCCAACAAGCCCAACACGCGCTTCCTCCGTCGGATAACGTTCGGGCTGTAAAATTGTTATCAACCTGATTTGGTTGACAAAACCTCGAAACTTGGAACGAGTTCTATCAAACTTATCCGGAAGACTAACTCGAGGCTCCTTTCGTTGTAGGACTACTCGATCTTGTTGAAATGGAGGTAGAACTGCTTCTTCTGGCGCAGAAGTTTGAGGCTGATATGCTTTAGATGGCGCTATCCCAGATGCTCCATTGTTATGGAGTCCTACCATGACTCCTTCGATCTCTGTTGTCCTATGTGACAACGAGGCAAGAGCATTTATGATGGCGTCTAGTTTGGATTCCAAACTTTCAGCCATTTTAACGTCTTAACCTTCGGCTAACCTTCAGAAAGAAGAAAAAAGAGTTTTGACAAGAGGACAATATTGGTTCAGAGGAGAGTACTCCGCAACCTCTAAAATGCCTTAAGACTCCAAGATGAGGGGTAATCCACTCTCTCCAAGAAGAATAAGGCTCCAATATTGAGAAAGAAGAGATATCAGTTTAGAGGAGGGTAATCCGCAACCTCTAAAACACTAGCACACCTTCAAGAAGAGGGGTAATGTACTCTCTAACAAGAAGGAACTAGCTCTGATACCAGTGAAAATGTAGTCTCGACAAACTGTCACGGACACAAAATACAGACTTGAAATCTAACAAGAAGTTCAAGAAGAAGTGGCAGAACTAGATTAAACAGATGAGTACAAGAACAACACTAGAAAGGTGAGCTAGAACTCCAAGAGATGTGTTGTCGAGACTGAAGAACCCTTCAGCCTCGACTCCTATATATACTACTGAATAGGAAGCTTCTCGAGCTACTTCCGCTAACTAGGACGCTTCTCCAACAACTTCTACTAATTAGGAAACTTCTCGAGCAACTTCCTAGAATCTATCAGAATATTCTAGAACCTTCTAAGAATATTCTAGAACCTTCTAAGAATATTCTAGAATCTTCTAAGAGAATCTTTAGAGAATATTCTAAGAATCTTCTAGAACCTTCTAAAAGAATCTTTAGAGAATATTCTAGAAGAATATTCGAAGAATCTTCCAATGTATGTCCATGACAGTAGGAGTATTGAAGATTAGCAAGATCTTATATAGTTGCCACTACATAGACTTAAATCATAGTAAGTTGTTGTGATTGTCATTTTACTTATTCTACAATTCCTTTCAGAATAAACTTATATAGGAGAATTTGAATACAAGAAAAGACTAAATGTATGAGTTTTATTTGTTAGGGCCACACAATTAATCGTATTCTGATCCACTAAAATACCTAAAAATACTACAACACTTTCTCCCAATAACAATACTCCTTCATCAACTGATAATAATAGTGTACAACCTTGCACTCTTAAAAGACTGCTCAAAACTCATAAATTCCATCCAACACCAAGAATAACAAACTTCACTCCAACCAATTTGGATTCACAGAATTTTTGTAATCACCAACTTCTTCTATTGAAACACACACAGCTCTCAATAAACAATAATCATTATCCTTAAATAACTCCTTATATAATTCAATCACTCAATATTCCAATTACATAATTAATAACTCATAAATCAATTCTTGATTTATTCCATAGACTCACTTCTCAGTATTCAAAAACTATCCATTACTCTTCAACAACAAAGAAAACAAAAAGAAACAAAGAGGTAGCACCAAGCTTACCCCGGCTCATGACTATCACAGTCTGGCTCCCTGACAAACTTTTACAAGTCCTATATAATTTCTCTTGATTTCTAGATCCTAACCGTAATCCTATAATTAATCACTTTGAATAACTAAATCAATCATCCGTCTTCTTGAACTGACTATTCTATGGACTATTAATCTATTTTACTAATATCTTATAGAAACGAACTAATATCTATTCTACAATTTTTAATAAAGAAAAGATAATAAAGGATTATAAGATTTTATTATAGTGGTGGCTAAGGTTTTTAGATAGTAGTTAGGATAAGAAGAATCTAGGATTTACTTCAATATAAGAAAAAATGATGAAGATGATTAAGTTCATCTACAATTGATGTAAACTCTAGCTATAAGTAAAGAATGTTAGAAGTTAGAGTCATCTTATTCCACACTTCATTTTGTGTGCAACCTTGTTGATGCTAAGTATTATGGCTTGTAATTTATTTTTATTTTTTTTTCAATAAAAGCATATAATTTGATATACATTAAAGAAAGAGATGAATGAAAAATTATATTTTGAATTAGATATGGATATTTTGAATATAATGTCATGCCTTTTGGACTCACAAATACACTAGCTGCTTTTCAACATTTAATAAATGATGTCTTTTGTGAATTTTTTGATAATTTTATTATTTTTTATTTGAACAACATCTTAATCTACTCTAAAAACACAAAAGTGCATGAAGTTCATATTTGTTGTGTATTACAAAAACTTAAAGAAGAAAGATTATATGCGAAGTTAGTAAAGTATGTATTCTACACTACTGAAGTTGACTTTCTAGGATACATCATTTCCAATGAAAAGCTAATAATGGATCTGAAGAAAGTCCAAACCATCATGAATTGAAAGATTTGAAGAACAATAAGAGACGTGCAATGTTTTTGGGCTTTGCCAATTACTATTGGATCTTAATCAAGAATTTTTTTTAAGTCGTAGCACCACTTACACATTTGACTTGTAAAGACAAACTAAAATGGAGTAAAGAAATCAAAGCATTATTTGATGCTTTAAAAAAAAAATTATGTCTATATCAATTTTATATTGTTTTGACTTATCTAACTTATTTTTTATAGAAACAAATATGTCAAACTTTGCCTTAGGTGCAGTATTGTGACAAATAGGAGCACATGACAAACTCCATATATTAGCTTTTTGTGAGCAATTTTTTCACTCCTCTTTTAAGTTTAATTTTATTCAATTGTAACTTATATTAAAATTTAATATTAACCAATATGGACACTTTAACCATAAATATAAAAAAAATTAAATAAATAAATAAATAAATAAATAAATAAATAAAAATAATATAATAATTATAATTAATCCAACCAAATATAATGAATCAAGTATAATTTTTTTATGATTTCTTAAATTTTATATTCTAATAAGTTAAGTGCCTTCCATGGTTTACTTGATCAAGCTTAAACTCTGAAAGTTATGAATTAAAATAAAATAAATTAAATTAAATTAAAATTAATCTCTAAAAATTGAGTGAAGAATTTAAAAATAACCACATTAAAAAATTGAAGGTAAAAAATAAAATTTTTAAACTATGATTAAAAATAAAAGGTGAAAATGAAAAGATAAGGTTAATTTTTATTTTCTTATATCTTTTAAAGATAAAGATAGATAAAAAGATGAAACTTTATCATTAATTACTAGAATGAAGAAAAAGTTCTTAAAAATTATTAAATAATATTAATTAATGATAATAAGATAATTAAAAATTAATATAGCAAATTAAGTGCTAAAAAAATGTGATTTGAGGATGATTGCAAAGGAAATAATAACATACCTTGAGAATGTCAAGTTGTAAGTAGCCACCCTTGCCACTCAAAACTTTACCAAAAATTTCTTAAGACTCCAATGCATGTGAAATTTGGTGTGATTAAAGTCAACTCTAGCATACTTCTACTTTTTTAAATCTTACAACAATCTGATCTAAAATGCTTGAGATATGGTTTTTTCAAATTATAGCCACTTGGACTGCCTTGGCAAGAAATCCCTTCTACCTAAAAATTTACTAAAAGTTGTTTAATGATTCAAAGTTAACACCTCTAATTTTTTTTAAAACTACACTTAGCAAGTTTTTTTTTCAAAAAAGATTTGATGAAAAAACATTAGTAGGCATTAAGCTACATTTTTCTAAAATTAATTATTCTAAACTGCTAAGGTAACAGATCCGTCCTCACTTTGAAAATTATCAAAATTTTTTTATAACTTGGAAGTTAAAGACTCAAATATTTTAATAGATAAGATTTTAAATTTCATTTAAAATAGTAAGTCACATTAAAGTTGAATTAGAGGTCACTAAGTTATAAATTTTTGAAGTTAATACTCCTTTATTGCTAAGGATAATAGACCCCCTACCACTTGGAAATTTGTTTAAAAACCATCTAAACTTCAAATTGCTTGTGGCTTATGTCATTGAAAATTTAGTGATTAGAAAAAGATGAATATTAAATATTGTTCAAAAGTATAAAAAATTAAATGACTGAGAGAATATAACTACAAATGCTGTGATAAGGTGGGAGAAAATTTCTTCAATTAAAAGCTTAGAAATAATTTGGCAAGGCTTTGCCTTATAAAAGGAGGAAAAAAAAAAAAAAAAAAAAAAAAAATTGGCCACCCAAGCTCTCTAAATTAAGTAAGAAGAGGTCCAAAGCTAGTAGCCACATTTCTACTATCCAAATTAAAAAATCCCTAAGCAAGATCAAGGATCCACAATCACTCTAGCGGCCACATCTCTACCATCTAAATCAAAAAATGCCTAACCAAGATAAAAAGTCCACAATCACTCTAAGCTTTAATCCAATTTTTAGATTTGAAATTCTCATAACTAAAAAACTAATATCTTTTTAGTAAAATTAATACCACCATTGTTTCTAAGACACATTTTTATTCCTAAGTTGACTATTTTCAAGCCCAAATCCAAGTTCTAAATCGTAACAAATCAATTAATTTACTAATTTAGTTGTAAGTTTTAACTATAATTCTAATTTTAATCAATCTACTTGAAAAATATCTTATTGTCCTTCTTTTTAGGAATGAATTCTATGAAGAGTAGTCATTATAGGTTGAAGAAATCCAAGATGCTGCAAATTATATTTACCACATATTGTGATCTTTATTCTTTTTGAAGATAGTTGATAGGTCTTTTTAGCCATCAATCATATCTTATATTAGGACAAGAAGACTATCTTATTATTTGATTATTGTTCAAACCTTTGTAACTTCGTTCAAATAATACATTTAGAAAATTATCAAAAATTATTTCTACTTCTATTAAAATCACCAAACATTGAGAGTCACTTGCAAGGTCATGATATTAAATGTATTGTATCTTTCCATCTATTCAAAAAAAAACATGTTATTCTTGAGGATCTTCATTTTGATTATATTGACTTGAAAGTTATGGCAATTACAATGTTTCATTTGATAAGTCAACAATTGAAAGTTCTTCAGTTGAATCTACTTGTTGTTAGTTCTCCATCTCCTTAGCATCACAAATACACAAAATTTACAAAAAAAAATAGAAAGTAGAATACTATCTTCTTTGGATCTTATTTTTTTTATAGAAAAAATTTACTATTCTTCATCTTGATTTTGATGGATGTTGTTGACAAAGAGCTTCAACTTTCTTTGTTGCATTTATAAGATTCTTTGCTAGCTCCCATGTACATTCACTAATATCATATCCATGCCAATGAATAAGATATTTTAATCTATTTTGGTATTGTCTTGAATCTAAGACTTTTTAATTTAAATTCTTGACTATTATCTACTTCTACATGAAGAAGCAACATTTTTCTTCTTCTTAAAATATTCATTGTTTTACATAGCTCAAGAGGTGATATATGAAATAAATGATGGATCTTCATAGAATCAATAGATGTAATCAATAAATAACAAGATTTATATGTTTAGAAATAGAAAAAGATCCAAGCTTACAATAGTCCATCTTGTTATAAGGATAAATAGTCATAATATTTTGATAAAGTAACCATATCTTCTCATCCATATTAAATTATGGTTTTTCCTTATAATAGGCATTTGCATTGATCTTTTGTCATCTTTGAGCTTCATTTAACAACACCTTAATTGTTATATGTAACTCTAATAAATAATTTTTCAAATCTTATGTCAAAAGATTATCAACTTTTAAAAAGTCAAAAGTATCAAATCTTGGATGGTAATCATAATTGATAAAAAAAAAATATTTATTGAGTAGAACAATGTACCAAATTATTGTATGCAAACTTAGCCAATAGAAAAAAAAATTATCTTATCAACTTGATGATAGTTGATGATACACCTCAAACAGTGCTCTAGAATTTGATTTACTTGTTTTGTTTGCCTATCAATTTGAGGATGAAAATTTGAAGAGATCTTTATTTCTACCTTTAGAATTTTGAAAAGGATTCTCTAAAATCTGGATACAAATTGAGTCTTCATATTCAATATATTATCTTTGAGTAATCCATAATAGTAATAGCTTTTGTTAAAAAAAAACTTAGCTATTTCTTCACTTCTGAAATATTTTATACATGATACAAGATGTGCCATCTTGATAAAGTAGTCTACTATTATAAATATGCTTTCATATCTCAGATTTATATAATATTTTAAAACTTGAACTTAAAAGTATTATGAGACTAGAAAGAATTATTCTTAATATCATGAATAAGAGGATCAAAGGATATACTTGATTGAATTTACTTGACAAAGGTTGAATCAATAGTCAATGTTGATTTTATTGCTTAAAGATGAAAATACTCCAACTTCAAAAAAATCATTCTTTGTTAATTAAAAGATGCATTTTTTTTTCTTTTGGTACAAGATAAGAAGATCTCAAAAAGGCATTCAATAAACTTTATTATTTTCTATGTAAATAAGTGATCTTGAAATCAAATATTTATAAAAATATGCTCTAACAGGCTTGGCAATGATTTAAAATATGTATTGATGTAAAGTACTTAAGATTCTTATAATCTATATATATGGTGACTAGATTAGAAGTGCTTTCTAGATAATAATGCCATTCTTAAAATTAATCCATAATTGTAAGAAGCTCTTTGTCATGGATCTCATAATTAATCTCAACTGCTAAAAATATTTTGGAATGAAAAGTTATTGGATGGATCTTGTCACCTAATCCTATTCGTAACAAATCACCACCTATAGTAAAATTTGATCCAAAAATTCATCTTTAAGTTTTTGTAATACATGAAAAATATAAAATTTATATTCTTTTATGTTCTTATAGAAGATTAGAATATTGTCTAAATAACAAATAATAAAATTATCAAAAAAATCATGAATAATATCATTTGTGACATGTTAAAATGTAAGTTTTAGAATTTTGAAAGAAATCTTTTGTTCATCTCCTTCTTTAATATGGACTAAATTATTTACTCTTCATAGATTTATTTTTGTATAGTTCTTTGTTTAATTGAGTTGATTGAAAAGTCATAAAATTTAATGTAAGGAATATCTATTATTGTTCTGATTAAGTCTTTGATAGTCTACGCTCATTTGTAAAGATCCATCTTTTTTTTTTCACAAATAAAATAGAAGCTTGTATTGAAGATTTTAAATGGCGTATGAAATTCTAATACCAATTCTCTCCAATATATTTTTTTAGTGTAGCCGACTCTTTTTACGATAAGCTATAGATCTATCTAAATGATTATTGAGTCCTTTCTTATAAATCAATTGAACAATTATAAGATCAATGCTTTAGAAGAATATCTGTATTTTTTTTTCAAAAAAATCTTAGAAATCTTAGAACTAGCTAAGAATTTCACTTGACATCTTTCCACCATCAAAAATGGAAGTAGCATATAAAACAAAAGATGATTCTACTTTTGCCTTAATAATAAAAGCTTTCAAACTTATCAATATAGGTTTGGATGTACTAGGCTTACATATTTTTACTTAATTAATGGAACTTTGGATCAAATTATAAAAAAATTTAAGGTTACAAGAAATCTAATATATTTAAGGATTATACTTTTTAAAATTAAGATAATTCTAAAATAATCAAATTAAATAGAGATTTTATTACATTAAATATTACTATGCTATTGTGATCTTTAATTGCTACATCTAAAAAAATAGTTTCATGGATAACATTTCCAAAAGACAACAAACGACCATCTATGATTTTTATATGTATATATTTAGTTTTCTTGACTAACAATATCTCTTATTTTTTGACAAAATCTTTGCTTATGAAATAGATTAAGGATCCTAAATTTAATAAAGATAAGACTTTGTGATTTTTTAGTCCTAAATAAACTTCTATTATTAAATAAGGTGAAAGATTTTAAGAGAGAATAAAACTCTTATTATAATTTATAGAAGATTTCAGCCACATGGTCCTTGTTGTAATTAGAGAAACTTATTTTTTGACAAATTATCTTCTTAAGCAACTATGCTCTTCATTTTATGATTATATTATTTCTTTGGATAATATTGAGTAATATAAGTATAAGTCTTTTTTTTTGCTCCATAAGGGATTCAAAATATATTGTATCAATTTATATTGGTTTCGGCTTTGATAAATAATTTTTTGAAAACTTAGGAGCTGCCATTATTACTTGACTTGTTTATCTCCAATCAAGTCTTTGTTCTTAACATCTTTCAAATGATTGATTGTCACATTTAATGGCTTCAATAATAAATTATTTTAAATATTTTATTTTTGGCATTATTAATAATAAAACTTTGATGTAATTCTTTAATCCATATCAAAATTTATTGATAAGGACTTTATCATTTCAATCCACATCACAAGTAAGGTTTTGGAATTTAGCAATATATCTAGTGGCTGAATGTGATCTTTGTCATAAAAGTAATAGCTTAATCTCTACTATTCTTTTTTAAATATTTTTTTCAAATGCAACCATAAATACTTTTACGAATGAATTCAAATCATAAAAGAGTTGTAAATTATTTTTCATTAAAGGCACAAACCAAAAAAGAACACTTCCAAATAAAAATATATCTAAGAATCCAACTTGAATAAATCTATTAAGGTATTGGAAGGGATGCAACTTTAGATAGACCTTGATTTATTACAAAAATATTTGAAATTTTGATCTTATTCCATCAAATTCTTGGGCATATTAATCTTTATTGTTCTCATATTTATAAAAGCAAAAATTCTTGGATTTAGTTATGAGGTCAATTTACTTGTATCCTTTAATTGCATAATTTTATGACAAAAACTCTAAACTTCTTTCATAGGTATAAGATTAGTGTTTCCATAGTTGGTACTTATGATGCATAAGATTTCTATTCTAAGAGTATTGAAAAGTTTTTAAAGATCACAAATAGTTGCAAATATATTCTTACTTCTACTAAGTGTAGTATCTATGATTTTTCATTCTATTTCAAACAACCTAAAAAATCCAAAAGTCAAATTAGAGGAAGGTAATCCACAACCTCTAATATCAAATGAAATTTTCTATAAAAGAAGGATAATCCACTTTCATTAAGAAAAATATTATTATTACAAAATTAAATAATTTTTTTAAAGATAGGTAATCTACAACCTTCAAAATACAACAATAGAAATAAGGTAATCAATTCACTTCTAAAATAAGATAAGAATAATGAATCTTTACTATTATTAAACTATCAAAGGCATGAATCTTAAAGAAATAAAAGTTAAAGATATTCTTGTATCATTCAAATAGACTAGATAATCACTCAAAGATGATATAATTTTAAACTAAAATGACTATTACTAAAGACAAGAACATTAAAAAGTCTTCAAAATAAGACTAAAAACTAGAATGGCATTGATAAGAGTGAAGAAGGCTTCATTCCTGCTTCCATATATACTTTTAATTAGGAGATACATGGCAATGTCATATTAGACCTCCGAAACATATTGACTTTGTAAGACACATATTTTAACTTGTAAGGCAAGTTTTTTATATATATGCCATATAATTAACTTATTCCACAGGCTACAAACATGTGATTAACTTATTGACCAAGTTTTTAACCTACTAATCAACTACAAATACATGTAAATTCAAAGCAATATCTATAAAACTTCTTGAAAGTTTTTTTAGAAAATATTATCAAATAAATTTATTTTTACCTACTTCTACTTAATTATATAAATAAATATTAGAATAAAGATATATGTCTATTATAAATTAGCATATTCTATAATAAATTTATTATCATATTGATCTTATGCTTAAAGCTTAATATTCTTACTTATTTAGAAGTTGTCTTTTCACATTATAAGAGCTAATCTTTTAACTATTAGAAAATTACCAAAAATAATATCTATTAAAAGATAATTTAATCTAATTTTATAATTACTTATTTACTTTAATAATTTTTTAATTAAAAAGTTCAAAAAAATCTTTTATATGGATTAATCTCATAGCTATATTCAAAAAAGCAAACAACACCTTGTTTCTAAATTAAAGAAATCTTTGTATGGCTTTAAGCAATAATTAAGGACATAGTAGCAATAAATTAATACATTTTTTTGAATGAAGTATTTATAAGGAATAAAGGTGATTATTCCATATATATGATGAAATTAAAAGATGTCTTTTTGATTGTCAACTTTTATACTAATGGTTTAATCATCTTAACTTATACATTAAAGGTGATGGATTAGTTAAAAAATTATCTATTAAAGAACTATGTGATCATGTCCTATCAATCATATGATACATTTTCAAATTGCATGACACATGTTGTCATTTTATACCACAAATATTAGATAAAGGGAAAAAAAATGATTATATTATGAAGATCTTAATTAGAAATATAGTAAAAGAATATTTTATAAATATAGGTAATATCTAAGAAAGTAATAAAATCAGTAAGTGCTAGTATTATTTTTTATAAAATATATTTTTACTTACTTTTTAGAACCATAAATAAGACAGTTGATACTCAAAAATGACCAGTTGTGAACTTAGATCAATATCAGATCTTGTGGCACAAAATCGTGTCTTTATAGCAAATCCGAAATTTTTTGGTTGATGGAAGAGTATGATTTGAGAGAAAACTATAGAATGGTTTTTTTGAAGTTGTGAGCTAAAATAAACCTCCACTAATTGGAAGTTTATTCTAACTCACAATAAGTGAATTGACTATATAAATTTAAAAATAAAGATATTATTTAAATTCTAATCCACTTATTACTTATTCTTCTTAAAACACCAAGTTATTAATCAAATCCTCTAATATTACTCAAATTCACAATGATAATTCACTCCTTAATTTCATGCAAAACAATTCTTTCTTCTACTTCTAATTAGATAACTTGGCTAAATTTTTATTTTATTTTATTTTATTATTATTATTATTATTTATTAGTTATTTTTATTACTCTTTATTTTTTTATTATTTTATCATTTTTTAAAATATATAAATTTTTACTTCTTAAATAATTGATGGTAAAAGTAATTAATTAAGTTATTATCATAAATCCATAGTAACTATGAATTTTTTAAAGATTGGGTTAAAAATTAAAAGTTAAAAGTAAAGTTTTAAAATTTAAAGTAAAGGAAAAAGTAAAAAGATAGTAAAGATCAAAAAATAAAAAAATAAAAGTAAAATAGAGAAGATTAAAAGTTAAAAATAAAAGCCAAAAGTGAAATGTAGAAGTTATAAGTTATTTTAAATAAAAATAAAAATATAAAAAAATGAAAGAAAAAATAAAATAAAGAGAGGTACAAGCAAAAGTATCTTGACAACGTCCAAGAATTGAAGGAAGCACCCTTTTTTACTCCAAAATTTGAAAAAAAATCCAAATTAGCTCCAAATCTAGTGATTTTTGATGTGTTGGAAATTTAACTTCGAGATTCTCCTGTTCCAAAATTTTCGTGGCCATCTTGTACTTGAGCTGCGAGAAATGCTTCTTCAAAGTTGGATCATTGGGCCTGCCATTGCAGCCCACCCCCCTTCACTCAAAAAGTCGTTAAAAATTCAAAACCTCTTCAAATTTAATGAAATTTATTTCAATAGAAGCTCAGTGTGAAGGTGCTTGTATTTTCAAAATTTTAAAATAATTCCTTTAGGTAGCACGAAGAAATGCCTTTTCAAAATTGGGTTATTGAAACTACTAAGGTAGCCACCCTTCGCACTCAAAAATTTACCAAAACTCTGGTTCAGCTCCAAATTGAGCAAGCCTTAGCTCGTTGTAAAGATAATAACAAGGGCTATGTGATGAAAAATATTTACTTACAAATCATAAAAAACCATAGATTGATTGAGGGAAATCCGAGGCCCCTCAAACGCTTTTGACTGTGGAAATGGTTGGTGACTACTAATTGCAAAGAGGCGCCTTTTAAACCACAACAAGCAACACCCATGATACAAATCCAATGCTCATATTTTCCTAAAGTTCACAATGAGATCTAAGATCAAGAAAGAAGCAAAAAAATAAGATTAAGATTAAGGTTGAGACTACACTTTGGCATGGCTTCGCCCTCATCAAAAGAAAAGAGAGAGAGAGGCTTAGAAAACCAAACCATTCTTATACAATTGAATGGTGGCTTGTGGAAGTGTGGCCACATCTCCGCCCTTGATCTCTAAGATCCCTAATGTAGATCTATGGCCTTCCTTTTTCTAAGAACTAATTTCGTGACCAAGACTGATGGCTCTTGTAAGTGGAAAAAAAACACTTTTTGATAAATCTAATTTAACCACTGTGTTTAAAACACCTTTTTATGCTAAGATGGACTACTCACATGTATCAATCTTTACGTCATTGCAACTTTTATGAAGGTTTTTTTACTTATAAGGATTTACGTAATACTTGTAAAATTCTTCAAAAAATGAGAATTTTATTTCTCTACTTGTACTTTCAAGGAAAGCATGTTGATCTTGTTTTCTTCACTCTACATGGTACATTTGATGCCTCCATTGCATTTGAAGGGCTTCCATAAATTAGAATAAACACTTTGTTGCTTGGATTTGTTGAATTTGGAAAAAATCTTCAAACCTATGATAATTAAACTTCACTAAATTTTTTTTTTTTCTTTTTTTGACATCAAGACTACTTCCTTTGTAATTCCTCTACTATTAGCTAACTAGAAATAAATATATTCTTTATAGTTTTTTCTTACTAAACTCTATCCTAGATTGCATGTCTACTACTAGCAATCTATTTTCTATTTTTTTCCTAAAATTTTAATATTAATTCATAAAATTTGTATTTTAAGCACAATAAGTATATTTTTTATACTAAATATCAAAGTGAGTCAATTCAATGGCTCATAGAAGTTAGTCTTGAGTGATTTGAATTTATAATAGCTTTATAATAACTTTGCAAAGTTAAGATTTTTAATATGATATTGATTTTTATGAAATAAAAAGATTCATATTTTGGAGCATGTCATTAGATTTGTAGTAAATCTATAGTTGAAAATATTTGAAATTATAATCATAGTTTTTTATATGTTGGAAGTTTAAGATTCATTAAATGATTAAATTTAAAGTTATTGAAATTCAACTTGGTTGGAATCTTAAAAATTGGAGTTTAGAAGATCAATAAGGATTTTTAAGATTTACAATAATTTTCTAATTGGATTAAAATAATAATAATAATCATCCAAAAAACTTAATTTGCTACAATTTTGTAAGTTTTGAGAGCAATTCTATGGTATAATAAGAGATATTGAGGCTAAGAGATTGGCATCAAGATTGAAGAGAGAGGTTAGCCAACATTTAAATAGATTAAAAACTTTATCTTCTTTTTGATGTATTTAATGTTTTTTAAATCTTTTGTACTTGTTTTCGACTAAACAATTAAGAATCCTAAAAATTTTGAGACATAATTGATAATTTAATCATTAATTATTAAGGATTTATTTTACTATAAGATTTGATTAGAATTTGGTTAAAATTAAGACTTAAGATTTGATTTGATTTTAGGATTTAATTAGGATTTAGTTAGATTATAAATAATATCTGGTAAAGATTTTATTAGGATTTTATTAGAAATTACTTTAAATTCTATTAAGATTTTATTAGACATTGATTAAGATTTTATTAAACTCTAATCAAATCTTAATAAATGTCTAATAACATCTTAATCAATGTCTAATAAAATCTTAATCAATAATCTAATAAAATCTTAATCAATAATCTAATAAAATCTTAATCAATATTCTAATCAAATCTTAATCTATACATTTTCTAAAAATCTTCCTAAGAAGATATCAATAGTTTAATTTTTAATTTTTAATTAATTCTACTTATCTAAGTAAATACAGATATCTATAACAACTCCTATTTAAATTCTAATTGTCACTTTAATAACTTTTCTTAAAGCTTTGTTGCCATTTGTCTATTTACAATTTATCAAAATGATATTTTAAATCGAAGGTATTTTAAATAAGGCTTTGATTATCCTTAACAAATAGAGCAATAATGGACTTAGAATTGTACTAAATAGATATGATGTAAGCCTTCTTTAATGGAAAATCACAAAAAGACATTTACATAGATCAACTTAAAGAAATGGAATAACAAGGCAAAAAGTAACTTGCATGATTTTTAAAGAAACCTTTACAAAGACTAGCATTCTTTAACAGCATGGTATGAATGCAATCATATATTTCTTCTAAAAGAAGGATTTGCAAAGAATAAAACTATTCATTTTTTGTAAGCAATGTAATCAAAGGAGTGTTTATTAATTGTAATTCTTTATATTGATTTTATCATCTTAGCAAACACTATTGAAAAGATGGAATAAACAAAGCCAAAATTAAAAGAAGAGTATGAAATAAATTACTTAAGAAAATTGCTTAATTATCTTGAAGTTGTTTTCATACAAAATTGTACCAAATATACTATTACAATGAACTAAAGCAATTACATTAAAAAAATATTGAAACACTTCAATATATAAGAATGCAAGCCTATTAGTACCCCACGTAAAAGCCACCTTGAAGATTGATGAAGCTATGTGAAAAAGAATTTGCAAAAGTAGTTTTTAAAAAATCTATACATTGTTTTTTATTAGTTCATACATATCTAGATGTACAACAATTTCGTCAATTTTATTTTTGTATTTCTATTTAATTCAAGATTTTATATTTTTCAAGTACTTAAAACTTCTAATAATCATTTTCATGCTTATTTATTTTTCAAATATATTTTTGATTTTGATTATGATTTTTTAAAAATACATATAAATAAATTTATATTTTTATTTGTCTTTTAAATATTTTATATAAATTTATGCTTGTATCATAATTTAAGTTGAATTGTCTTAATTTTGCGTATTAATTGGATTATCTTAATATAATAGATTATATTGCATAACAATATTGTTCTAATTTAACGTGTGCTACTTTATCTAAGAATGTTTTCTTGTTACTTTTTAGACAGTAAATTAATACATGCAAGTATTTTATTTTTAAGTTCCAACAAGGGTGCCCACTACTTCGCACCTGTAAAAAACATATGTAAGTTCTCGTGAGGTTGCAATGTTTTAGAACATATCGGAAGGCTGCAGGCATCGACCTCACTCAAGAACGGACTTCGCATGCCAACCATCTTCAGAGCAGGTAAAAGTTCACAAAGGATTGCAAAAACGTCCGAGGATTAGAACTTAGGATTTCACATTATTTATATAGACAGATAATGGAAATACAGTAATAATTTCTTTGCTTGCTTCTTGTTACACTCCGTTCTAGTTGTTGATGGGAAAAGAACATAACAAAATAAGAAAATCATATAAAAAAAGACACAAAAAGTAGTTAGTCATGTTGATAACTATTAAAGTGCATAGGAGATTCTCACAACGGAAAGAAATGTTTTGCCACTACTGGAGTTTCTTACAATACGAGGGTCCAAGATAAGCTCTGTTTAACAATTACTCAAGTATTAGCTCCGTTTAACAGCTAATGTACTACTTACAGCCAGATCCTATCAACTAGTAACCGTCCTGGTAAGCACAAAATCAAACATCTTAGAGGTCGTCGAGACACCGCGCTTCAGGGGGAATGAGTAGTACTGCTTAGTTTGTGTTGCAATGAAATACACAAGGTCCGAAATTCTACATTCATATACCAGTAGGCGGATACTGAGCAGGCCGAAGAAAATCTCCAGCAGTTGCAATTGCAGATACAAGAACTGAAGTGCCTAGCATTTTTGTAACATTCCCAGTTCGAGCTGACACAAAAGCTCCAGTTATAGCCCCCGATATACTTGCATTCACCTGCCATCATAAAACACAAACTTAATACTAGTAGCTACATGAATGATCAGATGTTTCGCAAATTGGTCTAGAATGAAGCAGATAAAAAAAATTGACAGCATGCATCATTGAAATAGTTTCGCTCATGATCATTTAACCTCTTTGGATGGAACTGATCTATGTTATATGTGAGCTTGTGAATCACTAATATTCTCAAACATCTAACCTGGTGCAAAACTCTCCCTCTATATGTTAACTACAATACCAAGAGAAACAGAAACCTACCCAATCTTTTTTATTTCTAACGGATTCAACTCCACAGTTGAGTCCCAAATATGCACCTGCAAAACAACCTTGACCATCCACCCTGACCATTATCAGGTTGTAGTTGAAATATTTTCATTGAAAATACAATAAGAGACAGTTTAAGTCATATGAAACAGAGAAAACAATTAAAGCATATGTCTAAACAAGGAGACATTATAATTAAAAGACTTACCCCATCCCAGACCATTCCTCGTTATCGACTTCGCCTGTGGAAAAAGAAGGCCATCAACTATCGGCAACAGCCTGTTTACAACTGAAAATCACACCTACATTCATGAGACACACCTAATAGGATACCTAAGTTCTACATGCACGATGTCCAGAAAGCTGCTCACATGCCCTAATATTCAGTGAAATACATACAATCAAAGAGAAAAATTCAACGTCCTTTGAGGTCGACCTCCACTTTTAGAAAGTGCATGTTCGTCAATGACTCCACCAGAATGCAAAAGAATATTTTGAGATCAAATGGTCCACTCACCACGTACAAAGCCCGCGATGCTCCGAGATGACCTGAGCCAGATCATAATCACACATTCCTTGTGAATCACTCATAATTACGAGAGAAGTTCAAAAACTATCACAACAAAAACGATCCAATAAAATGAAAGATACTGAAATAATTTGTAAACTTTGACAGGTCGACAATGCACCTTCTTTAACAGCATCATAGGATCCCATAAACATTCCCCAAGCAACTCCTGCCTGCAATGTGCACGCTGAACTATCAGTACTTGAACCCATAAGTGTTGGAAAGCGTCTACGTATCCTACCTATCTAGTTATGCAAACACATTGTACGTTCAGCAAAAAATACCACTTCAGAAGCATGACACATGGATTGTAAACATGCGGGTCAAAGGTAGACAATTGGCATCGTCAACAGACATTAAAAGTTCTACCGAATTGATGAGAGAAATTTGGTCCACAGTACTAGGCCAATGCATGCGTCACTCAATATGAACAAAAAACATATCCACAGAGGAGATCCAAAAAAGATCGTATCAAAGGCATCTACATTCCCCATTTACATCTCCGTCTGTTCTTAACACTTGTGCTGAGTTCTTACATCAGGCTCAAAGCATCAAACATCAGCTATTGAAGTGAAGAGTTACCTTTAGAGGAGGGGACAAAGGACTGTTCAGAATGCAGTAACAATCTGAGACACCCCACAACTAAGCCGATTGAAGATCGGTGACCAGGCACACAAACCGATCCAACGACGAACAAGCCTTGGTCTCTGTTCCCACTCCGAGATGTAGAAATTTGGAAAGTGAAACTATCCTATATAATCATCACATCTAAAACCTGAACCAGTTTCAAAAGTACAAAGATGTTCTACCAGTCATCAATCTGGGATCGATTACCATCCTTACTAATCTAAACTCAAACAAGCCTCAGGCCCTCTTCACGAAGTGCTGACCTCTCCAGTAATACTGTGAATGCTCGCTCAATTGAGCATATGAACAAGCATACAATAGATCAGTGCACAACAGCCTAAACCTATGACTAATGATCCTCAAAGTGCATAAGAGAATAAGAGGACGAAAACAAACCCTGAACTCAACTGTTCGACGCAAACCCTAATCTGTCTCACTAAAACCAATCACACCTTGTTACTTCCCTCACTCGCAGGAAAGCAGAAAAAGAGGGGTTAATATGACATGTAATAAGGCCTTTCCTAACGCCAAGAACCGGCAACCAAGCTCAAACTCACAACTACCCTCTCCTCACCTGAAACAATATTCCTACATCTAAAGCTATCCTGAAAGCTAAGCAATACTTGTGAAATGCCCAAGAGATAGGAATAGAGGAACAGAGTCACAATTACTTAGCGAGTGCAGGGATCGCAGAGATACGTACTAAAGAGGTGATCACATAAGAATAGAAGAATGTACCATGCCGATGCGAACAAAGCCATCAACAGCGCGGGAGACGCACGGCGGGCCTGCTTCGTAGATGTCGCGAGCGTCCATGTGGCCAGCCACAGATGACATAAAAGCTACACAAGATAGGATAGAACACTTTACAATTCCTGAATTCCAATCAATCAGATTTGTACGCCACGAACACTCGCACGACAGTAAAAAATCTACAACCGCACTAACATGGAATAGAATAGAACAACGTCAGGAGTAGCGCATTTGGAAGACTTGAAAAAGCTCCAGAACTAAGATCATTGTTCACATAATGATGCGCATAAAACCCCAGTTAACCCTTGTCATCATGAGCTCTAGAAGATCATAGGTATTCGCCGGGAAGCCAGAATAGATGGGAGAGAACTTGGGATCGAATTGTCACGAGCAGCCAGAGTAAGGATCGCGTTCTCTGGAGGATTAGAAGCTATCGTCCTCCATCTCTGGCGTGGACCATCCGCATCTCAGTGCGTCAGAGAACAACTTGACGCTCAGTGGAACAGACCCACAGCCGGGTGGGGGGCAGGGGGGGTTTCAGGGCCAGGGGGACAGCTCGAGGACTTAATAATGCTGGATGAATTAACAAACGAATGAAAGAGGACGTCCATCTCGATCGCCAGTTCCACCAAAGCTTGAGATCCCGTGGCATATGGGCAGGCCCCCTTATATTCGGAATTTGCCGAAAACATTTAAATCAAGTTATTTTCGGAAATGTGACTATATTTTTGGAATTTACAAAATAAGAGCGATTGCTCTATATTCAAATTATAAGAAGCTTTTTCAAACTATTTTGCATGCAAAATGCTTTTTAGAAAGAAATTTGTTAGAACAATTTAAAATACATATTTCTTATATTCCAAAATAAAGAAAATTAATTGAATTTTTCAGTATTTAAAAATTAGAAAAAATTCTATAACATAAATACATTAAAAAGAAAAACTAATTACTAACTATTGCCTAAGCTTATTACTTAAATTCTTAAAAACTTATATAAATAAGCCTACTACTGCTTTGTATGAAAGACTTTGCATTTGACTTTCATTTTGTGTAAACTTCCCATCTATGAGTTAAAGCAACTTTAAGTTGGCTTCAAGAAGTATTGCAATTGATTTGCAGTGCCTTATATTGAATTGTTTCAATACCACCTCAATGCATTTATTTTGGCTCATTATAATGTTGTAATTAATATATTTTTTTACAAATTCTATACCAAAAAAATAGTACAACTCTTCCAAATCACTCATCTTACATTCATTAATTAATATGGCCTTTATTGACAAAAAATAACTTTGAAGTCACAATACATAATATAAATAAGATTACATACAAATGGAGTATGGAGTAAGATGACTTTCACTTCTAAAATCTATTATTTATAGGTAGTGATTGTTGCTCTTAACAACTATTTCCATCCTTTGACTTTTACATCTATTTAAGAATATATCAAAATTATCTTTTCATATCTTATTAATTATGAAGATCACCTTTGGCGTATCTTTTATGCTCTTAGGATCTTTTTGCCAATTCATTTACTTCAAGGATATCCTATAGTATATACTTTATACTCTTACTTAATCTTTGAATATTTTCTAGTTGATTTTTTATCTTCTTAATTAGACTCTTAGCTCTTAACCTCATCTCTTATTCATAGGATATTTTTTCACATATCAAAAATCCATCCTTTGATTATAATAACTTATTTAAGATAATATCTTCTACAAGATAATTTAATCTATTTTTATTTTTATTTTTATTTATTTATTTTAACACTTTCACTTTGCTATTAATTAAAGATTTTTAATCTTAATACTTTTGTGAATATGTGATGTCTATCTTTTACAAGTGCATTTGTTAACAAATCAAGAAGAATTTCTTCAATTGTACAATATTTCATATCAATTAATCCTATTTTAATCCTCTTTCTTATAAAGTGATGTTGAATGTCAATGTGCTTGATTCTTTAATAATGCTTTGGATTTTTTTAAATAGAAGATATCTTTGATTGTTATACTTCATTGGAATTGCTTCCATTTTCATTATTTGTGAGAGACATACAACTGAAGAAGGTCCTAGAAGGTTCTAGAAGATTTCAAAAGATTCTAGAAGGTACCAGTAGGTTTTAAGAAGGCTCTTGAAGGTTCTAGGAGGTTCCAATAGATTCTAAGAAAGTTCTAGAATGTCATAGGAGGTCCTAGAAGGTTCTAAGAAGCTTTAGATAATTTAGGAAGTTGCTAAAGAAAGATCTTAGGCTTACTTTGTTCTCAAGCCTCATAGAAACTTCTCAAGAAGCTTCTTAGGACTTAGTATATATAGGAGTCAATGGTGAGGGGATCCTTAGTCTCGACAACTCACTTCTTATGGTCTAACTAGGTTTTTTTTGCCTTGTATCTAGTTATTATTCTAATGTCGAGCTAACTCTATTTCTTAGTTTCAAATCCTTGTCTTGTATATGGTCCCTAATAGTTTATCTAGACTCACATAAAACAATATTAGGAAGTTGGTCTTTCTTGACAAAGAGTAGATTGTCCCTCTTTTTGAAAGTGCTATAGCATTCTAGAGATTGCGGATTACCTTCTCTTAGACTAATATTGTTCTTTTTTTAATATTCTTTTGGTTTCTTTTCTTTATATCATAGATTTTCTTTTTCTTTTTCTTTTTCTTTTTCTTTTCTTTTCTTTTAAAGGTGTATATTTTTCTAATTTTCTATGGCAAAAGGTAAAAAAATCAATATAACAAAATCAAAAGAGATCAAGTTAGATTCTATTATTAATACTCTTGAAGTATTGAAGATTAAGACATAGACTTTATTGAAGCAGAATGAAGAACTATATACGACCATACATAATGGTCAAGGACCTGGAGTGCCTCAACCATGACATCAAATTGTAATAGATGTTTTAAATTCTTAAACGACTATGTCTACTTCAAACATGGCAGATGCATCCACTCAAAGCAATGATTTGACAATAATAACAACAAAAAAACCAAAGATCAATCTTCCAAAAAAATTCATTGGTATCCACTCAAAATTTTGTAGCTTTGTAAACTAAGTATGACTAATCACCTTACTTCAATGTCAACAATATTCCATTGAAGTATCTTGTGTTGGTTTGGTTGGAACCTTGTTCTCGGGTCAAGCTTTATCTTAGTTTGCTCCATTATTTGAAAAAAATTCTCTTATATTACACAATTTTGAAGAATTTTTGGCAGCATTTGCAGAAGTATTTAGTGAATATGATAAGATTCATTAATCAAAAACTAAAATTCAAAGCCTTTGAGAATAACGTACTTTGCATCAATATATGCCTCAGATTTTTGACAATTAGCATGTGATATAAATTGGAGAGAAGACGCATTGATGAGCCAATTTCATTGGAGATTAAAAAACAATGTCAAGGACTTATTATTATATATGCCAGATCCTCTAACACTCAATGAAGCCATTAGTCAAGCTATGAAGTGTGATAACCATTTATTTCAATAATGACAAGCTAAATGTTCTTCAATTACATCACATATATACACCAACTATTTTGCAGCTTCTTCACCATCCAATTCTAATAAGCAGTTGGAAGCAAAAGATATGCAAATTGATGCAATTTGCTTCAAACTTCTTTTTAAGTAAGATAAAAAGCACCAAAGGGAACTTAGCCTAAGCTTATACTGTAAAAAACCTGGCCATAAGATTAATGATTGTTCAAAGAAATGTCAGTGTACATATCAAATGAGGAGTATGACTACATCATCAAAAGCATTGTAAAAAAATAAGGATGTCCATCTATAATAAGGACTGTGTGGCTAGATTCTTTATTATCACAAATCAAAAAAGATCATATACTCTCTACCAATCCTTCTCGTCATTTTATTATATTTATATAATAAGGAGTCACAAAACTAGATTGTCATACATTACTTGACTCAAGAGCCTCTGCATGTTTTATTAACAAAGAATTTTCTAGATCATACAAAATCTGTACGATCAAAAAATACAAAGGCATATACATAGATGTAATAGATGGTCAATCTTTATCCTCTAGAGACATCACTCATGAAATGATTTGATTTGAAATAACCTTTGACATCTATAGCAGCCAAGTAGTATTCAATGTCATTAGCTCACCATCAAGTCCAATCATTTTAGGATTCTCATGGCTTGAAAAATACAATCCACAACTAGATTAGATATCACAAAAGTTAGAATTTCTTCTAATAGATCATAGAACTCACAGATCTATGAAAAAGCTTCTAACACCCAACAAGCCAAAATTTAAACAACATTTATTTTTTGAAGCTAAAACATTTATGAGGGCAACCAAACAAGGTACTATGTTTGCTATCTATGAATATATATAATCAAAACCTGTGGTTGCTACAACAACAATTCTATGGGCGTGTAAAGATTTTATAGATATATTTGAAAAGAAAAATGTGAATATCTTGCCTAAGCATCGTCCTCACGATTGTGCAATTAACCTTCAAAAAGGTCTTCAACCACCATTTGGACCCATCTATAATTTATACCAGAATGAGCTTGTAACTTTAAAAGAATATATTGAAGAAAATCTGGCTAAGAATTTTATTTGACATTCCAAGTCACTAGCTAGTACTTCAATATTATTTGTGAAGAAGAAAGATGGATCCTTATAAATGTGTGTCAATTATTGTGGTCTTAATAAAATGACAATAAAGAATCAATATCCATTGCCATTGATATCAGGACTTCTTGATCAACTTAGCCAAAGAAAGATCTTTACAAAGATTAATCTATGAGCCGCTGTCGTAATACGTGAAGTCTGGCTTGAGAATGCTTCGGGCACCTGGCTGTGGAAAGAAGAATGGAAATTATAATAACAAAATCCTAATTCTAATAGAATATTAATAATACTCTAATTAGACTATAATAATTCTAAGCAAGCTTAATCAAATTCAAAAAAACCTCAAAGAAATTTCAAAAAAATAATAGGAATTTTTAAAGAAACATTAAAAAGAACACAAATGTCATTCAAATACATCTCAATTCAATCTTAATTTAATTCTAATTAAAATCCTATTTAACTTCATTCAAAATTTAAGCCAAACTAATTGAATCTTAAATCATAATAAAATCCTAAACCCTAAATCAAGCCCTAACCAAATCCTAAACCAAATCCTAAACCAAACCCTAATCCAAATCCTAAACCCTAAATTAAAACCTAATCAAATCCTAAATCCTAAATCAAATCCTAACCGAACCCTAAACCAAATCTAAATCCAAACTCTAAACCTTAAATCAAATCCTAATCAAATCCTAATCCAAACCCTAATTCGAATCCTAAACCCTAAACCAAATCTTAATCAAATCTTAAATCCTAAATCAAATCCTATCCAAATCCTAAACCCTAAATCAAATCCTAATCCAAACCCTAAACCTTAAATCAAATCCTAATCAAATCCTAAATCCTAAATCAAATCCTAATCCAAATCCTAAATCCCAAACCAAATCCTAACCAAATCCTAAACCAAATCCTAATAATTCCTACAACAAATTTAAACCTCAATAACTAATGAATAAATCGTTGATCTTAACTCAAATTTTGCACACTTCTAAAAAAATAAGTTATAAAAATTAATAAGGATCGAACTGATACTTCTGAAAATAAGTATAAAAAAAATTGATAAGGATCGGAGTTACCAAATTGACGATATCCTCAAAAATGTGCTTAGGTATTGACTAGCCTCCTTCTCCAATCTTGATGCCAATCTTCCAGAGCCAATATCTCTCATTTGCATCGTTCGATTGATTTCAAAATTTTCCTACGCATAGAAAAACAAGTCTAATATCCTCTCATATAAGTTTCACTCCAATCCAACTAGTAGATTGTAAGAAATCTTAAAAATCCTCACTGGACCTAAAATTCTACTTTTTGAGACCTTGATCCACCTAAACCTCAATATCCTTTAATTCAACTGTTGGATCGAGCTCAAATTCACAATACATATTTAATACAACTATAAACATAAACCTAAAAAATTTCACCCATAGATCTATAACAAAACTCTTGAAATCACCCAAAATATAAATCCTATTTTATTTCATAAAATCCAAGTCATCCGAAACAAACCTTGACTTTGCAAAGCTATTTCAAAGTCAATACAAATCCAAATCACCCAAAACCAACATCCATAGAAACCTTATCCAATATTCTATCAAATTCCTTTCTCCAATCTGCCAAAGAGTCCTTGAGTCGCCGTCAGAGCACAGTTTTGTGCCTCGGGGTCTGATTTCGACCCAGGTTTATAACTGGTCCTCTTTGGGTATCAACTTTTGTCTTCTTGAAATAATTTTTACTAATTTTCACTCCTCACTCTTCCATGCATATGCCTATATCCTTTATTTTTCTAATCTACCTTGTTTTGTCTTATTTATGGCCTTACAAAGTAAATAGAAGCATAATTGGTAAATAGGCAGCATTGGCACCTTTAATTTTTCTATCCTTTGACTAATATCTATTTTTCCAAGATAATTTTCTATAATATTTTTGAAGTGAGATCCTCAAAACATGATATTTTTTTCACCCTTTCATTTGTTATCCATATTACATTACGACACCGCATATAATTTGGTAGGTATTAAGGAGAGAGATGAATGAAAGAGAGCATTTTGTACCAAGTATGGACATTTTGAAAAGAATGTCATGTCTTTTGGACTTATCAATGCTCTAGCCATATTCCAACATTTAATAAATGACATATTTTGTGAGTATCTTCATGACTTTGTTATGATCTATTTAAATGATATTTTGATCTTTCCAAGAATCCAAAAGACTACAAAAAATATATCCATCTTATACTGGAAAAACTATGAAGTGTTAGGCTATATGTAAAATTGAAGAAGTGTGTATTTTATGTACCTCAAGTCAAATTTGTTGGATATATTATTTCTAACAAAAGCCTTTTTATGGATCTAAAGAAGATATAAGCAATCATCGATTGGACAAAGCCAAAAATTGTATGTGATGTCTAATGTTTTCTTAGATTTGTAAACTTCTATATGATTTTTGTTAAAAATTATTCTAAGATTGCTACTCCATTTATGTGGTTGACATGCAAGGACAAACTAGACTGGGGCTCCAAAGTAGAAAAAGTTTTTCAAAACTTAAAAGATGCTTTCACAATAGCTCTAATTTTGATACATCCATATTTCAACAAGCTCTATTTTATGGAGACCGATGCCTTAGACTTTGCACTGGAAGCAATTTTGTCACAATATGGAAAAGATAGCAAAGTTCATTCAATTGTATTCTATTCTAGAAAATTCTCAACAGTAGAAATTAACTACAAAATCCATGATAAAGAGCTACTTGTGCCACTTTTTTGAAGGCATCTCTCATTAGGTGACTATATATACAGATCACAAGAATCTTGAATACTTCATGTCAATTCAAGTATTGAACCATTGCCATGCACATTAGAATATATTTTTATCACGATTTGACTTTTGCATCACATATCGACTCGGGATCCAATAAGAATTATGAGATGCATTAGTAAGATGTTCTTACTTTAAACCAAAAGAAGAGAAGGCAGCATATGATCAATAACAAACAACCTTGTTAAAACCTGAGCAATTTGATCTTTCAGCAATCAATGTATCAATGCCTATGGATTTATCATTTCTTGATCAGGTTTGTAAAGCCTCAAACACAAACCTTCTTGTTCTTAATATCAAGTGTCTTGCCAACAACCTTCTTCAAGAGTCTTATAAATTCAAGTATGAAGACATCCTCTTATTTATTAAAGAACATTTATTCATTCCTGAAGGACCAACTTGCCTTCACATTCTTCAAATATACCATGACTTCTTTGCAATCACACATTTTGGATTCAATAAGACCTTAGAACTTCTGTCTAGAAATTTTTAGTAGACTAAAATATGGAAGGACATTAAGAAATTTGTACTATCATGTGATACTTGTTCAAGGTCAAAAAACCCTCGACATCGATCATATGGACTTTTTTAATCCCTTTCTATTGCAAGACAACCATGGTCATCAAACTCTATGGATTTTATTACAAATCTTCTACCATCAAGCTCATTTGATACTATCTTCATAGTTATTGATCGATTGATTGAGATGGCATATTTTATATCTTTCAAGAAATTAATTATTAGTAAAGAGATGGCAAGATTCTTTATTGAAAATGTCTATTGTTACCACGAGTTGTTAGATGACATTGTATTAGATTGTGGGCCATAATTTGTATCAAGATTTTATAAGGCATTCTTCAAGATTCTTAAGGTTGACATCAACCTTTTTTCTGCCTTCCATCTTCAAATTGATGGCCAAACGAAGCCGGCCAACTAAATTCTTGAGCAATATTTAACGTGCACTATCAATTATTAACAAGACGATTAGACTTCTTACTTGTTATTGGTAGAGTTTATATATAAGAACACAATCTAAGCATTTATGCAGCAAACGCTATTCTATTCAAACTATGGTCATCATTTAAAGTTGGATATAATAGAGCCTTTAAAGTTAACAAATCTAGCGACAAAGACGTTTGCTACAAAGATGGCCAAACTTCAAGCAATCATGAAGACTCACCTAGAAAGGTCTCAATAACATTATAAGCTACTAGCAGATGATTGAAAAAGGAACATTGTAGAATAGATATTAATTCATTTTTATAAGATATTGATAAAATAGATTAATAGTCCATAGAATAGTCAGTTCAGAAAGACAAATGGTTAACTTAGTTATTAAAAGTGGTTATTATAGGATTACGGTTAGAATCTAGGAATAGCAAGTAAGTATATAAGAGTTATAGAAGTTAGTCTAGGGGCCAGACTATGATAGTCATGAGCCGAGGTAAGCTTGGTACTGTCTCTTTTTGTTTCTTTGTTATTGAAGAATAATGGATAGTTTCTGAATACTTAGAAGTGAGTCTTTGGAATAAATCAGAGATTGATTTATGAGTTATTGATTATGTTATTAGAATACTGTGTGATTGAATTATGTGAGAAGTAATTCGAAGATCGATTATAGATGGAAGATTATGATTGTTGTTTATTGAGAGTTGTGTGTGTGTTTCAAGAGAGGAAGTCTGTGATTACAAAAATTCTGTGAATCCAGATTGGTTGGAGTGAAGTATGTTATTCCTGGTGTTGGATAGAATTTATGTATTTTGAGCAATCTTTTAAGAGTGGAGAATTGTACATTGTGGTTATCAGTTGATGAAAGAGTATTATTACTGAAAGAAAGCATTATAGTATTTTTTAGTATTTTAGTAGTTTGGAATACAGTTAATTGAGTGACGCTAACTTGTAAGCTCATGCACTTAGTCTTTCCCTGAGTTCGAATCTCCCTCTACAAGTTTATTTTGACAAGAATTTATAGAATAAGTAAAATGATAATTACAAACATCCTTCATTTCAAGTTGGTGACAAAGTGTAGCTTCTTTAACGTAATATAAAAACCAGCAAGCCATGTGATAAGTTGGACTACCAAAGGTTGGGACCATTTGTGATTCAGAAATAAATCAATAGTATAACTTATTTCTTGGAGTTATCTTCATCCATGAAGATTCATCCAGGCTTTTATATTTTACTTTTGAAAGAATATAAAGAATCAAACATACCAGGTTGAAGACAACCTCCACCTCCTATAGTTGAAATCAATGATCATGTTGAATTTGAAGTAGAAGAGGTATTAGATTCAAGGATAAGACATGGAAGGCTTGAATATCTGGTCCATTGGCATGGATATGATATCAAAAATTGCACGTGGAAACTAGTTGGCAACCTTATGAATGCACAAATGAAGGTTCAAAGGTTCCATCAGTAACATCTATCTAAACCAGAAGTGACAAAATGAATAATAGTAGCTTAGACAATTCCATAATGAATATACCAAAGTTCCTGCTTGGTCACAAGTAGAAGGCTTTAGGCACTATTGATGGCTACAAAGGCCTATGAATCATTTACCTTACAAAAAATAACTTGAATATATAATAGACACTATGCGACAGATCTTCAACTTCTTGCATATATACTAGCTTGCTACAACATTGCTTCTCAAAGACCTCAAAGCTAGAAGAGGAGGTGATGTCATAGACATATAATTGAAGAAGATTCTAGAAGATTCTAAAAGATTCCAATATATTCTAAGAAAGTTCTAGAATGTCATAGGAGGTCCTAAAAGGTTCTATGAAGCTTTAGATGATTTAAGAAGTTATTGAAGAAGGATTTTAGGCTAGCTTTGTTCTCAAGCCTCCTAAAAACTTCTCAAGAAGCTTTCTAGGACCTAATATATATAAGAGTCAAGGTTGAAGGGATCCTTAGTCTTGACGATCCACTTCTTGTAGTTTAACTAGGATCTTTTTGCCTTGTATCCAATTATTGTTCTAATATCGAGCTAATTCCATTTCTTAGTCTTGAATCCTTGTCTTGTATACAGTCCTTATTACTAGTTCAATATCTTCCAAAAGTTGTCTTAGCCATATTGCCTCCATTATATCATAGCTTGCTATCATATTATATCTGTTTCTATTATAAATCTTATAATTATTAGTCTTCTCTTATAATTCTATGAAATACCTTTTAATTAAAGAAAAAAAATATAATTTATTATTGGCCTTCTATCATTTGTATTTTCAATCCAAATTACTTCATAATAACTATGAAAAGTAATGTTATTACTTCTAAGAGTCAATTTGAAGTCTAAAATATCATTTAAGTATTTCATGATCTTTTTTATAGTTGTCCAATAAATTGGTCCAATCTTTAACAAATATTGACTCATAATACTTATTGCACATGCAAGATCCACCTTTGTACCAATTATTGCACATATAAATTAGTCTATTATTGTCTTATGTAGAACACCTTATATTTTATCTTCAATTTTACTAAATTTATCATTTGTGAGCTTTTTCAATTTCAAATTGATGTCTAAAGATATTCTAATAGGCTTACACTCCTCCATATTAAATTATTTCAACAACTTTTTGAATATACTTACTTTGGCTTATTATAATGGTCTTCTTAGCATAATATTTCACAAATTCTACCCTTAAATAATAGTAAAGCTCTTCTAATTTATTCATCTTATATATATATATATATATATATATATATATATATATATATATATAATTTTACCTTAAATCAATCCATTATCTTTAAGGTATTATTTAAGATGATCAAATTATCAATATAGAAAATGATAATTAATAAGAATTTATTTGATTACATCACATACATGAAATAATCAATCTTACTTTTTATAAATCTTTCATTTATAAAGAATGTATGAATATGTTGATAACATAACTTTGGTGATTGCTTGATCTCATACAAGGATTTTTTTAATTAACAAACAAGGCGTTATTTTCTTTTTCAACAAATCCTTCGAATTGATCTATATAGATATTTTCTTTGAAGTTATTATTCATGAAAATTATTTTTTCATCCATTTGATGCATCTTCAAGTCCATTACTAATCCAATTGCAACAACAATTCTTACGATGATAAATTTCGCCATGTTAGTAAATGCCATATTAGATCAATATTAACAACTTATAAGAAGGTTTTTTCAATTAATCAAGCCTTTTATCTCACTTTAATATCCACTTACAATCAATTAAAGATTAATTTGGTAGAAGTTCAATTGATTCTTATATTCTATTGGCCATGAATGATTTGTATTCTTCTTCTATGATCTTCTCCTACTTCATAACATCCATAGACTTCATTGTATCACACAAATTCAATGAATCAATAAGAGTGCAATATTGGCATGTTATTAAAGTAAATTAGTAGAAATAAAAGTAGAATAAATTATCTTATAGAAGGTATTACATTAGATAAGTTATTAATGGTCAAAAGATTTATTTTTGATATATAAAAAGGCCAAGAAACAAGGTAGATGAATAGACAAAAGATCTTAAGAATATAAAAAATATGCTAAAGGTACAACCTCATAATAAATAAGATATCAATAGATAGTCTTGATAGAATGTTGAATAGATGCATTTATCAAAAGATAGAAGTTTTCTATTATAGCAACAATTACCATCTATAAATAATTAGAAGTACGAGTTATTTTACTCCATATTTTTTTTATATATAACCTTGTTGATATTATATATTGTAACTTCAAAGTTTTATTTCTTTCATAGATTATGGATCCACTTATCTTCAATTGTGAAGTTTTGAAGTTCTTTAAAGTTTTTCTTATTATAAGAAATAGATCTTATGGTTGTTGTTAATTCTAGGATTTGATTTTTTCTAACTTCATTTTTTTAATTAATTATTAATGTATTTTTTCTATTACTTATTATTAAATACATTCATGGTCTTGGAGGTTATTAGATACTTTAGAATGATGATATAAAATAATAATATTATATTTTTTTATTGAGTTATATCATTGGTATACTAACATTGTGTTTTCATGTGCTTAAGTTCTTAAAATATCTTCTTATAGTAATAAGAGGTACTATGTGAGATTTAAGGTGATTAATAAATGACAAAGCTTATATAAGAAGACAAAATAGAATATTAGACTTATAAAAAGTATTATAAATAAAGTTGAGAGTGATTAAAGAGTAAAATAATTATTTTTTTCATAAAGTAGAGATTTTGGATTTCTAAGGCAACAATATTTTTTTATTGATTTTAAGAGCTCTATCTTCTCTTTTCTTGATTTTTTGGATACACTTCTTTTTTAGACATAGAATCAAAAAAGAATGATGGCTTAAGAAAGATTAAAAATCTAAAAGAGATAATTTTTACCACTTGAAGAAGAAAATGGAGCTTTTATTAGTTTCATTGGACTTTTGAGACATTGTTGATAGAAGTAAAGAACCTCTAAGTAATAATATTGATATGAAGGTGAAAAAAGAATATAAATATTGTGAAAGAAAAGATTTTGGAATGATTGCAATTAATCTTGATGATGTCAATTTTTTACATATAATTATTTATAATAGACCAATAAAAGTATGGAAGATTCTTTTTAACATCTATGAAAGTAGAAACCTTACCAATATTCTATGGATAAGGAAGAATTCCTTAATAATAAAGATGCAAGAAAAAGATGACTTCATGGCTCATGTCAATAAGATAAAAGTACTTGCAAACTAATTAGTAGTTGTTGACTAACTAGTTGATAATAAGGACATTGTCTTGATATTCCTCATGAATCTTTCAGAGTCCTATAATATCTTAATTATAGCATTGGAGTCTCTTAACATGAAGGAGCTTACTATAAATTATATTCCATCAAAAATTATCCATGAAGAGACTAAAAAGAAAAAAAAAATATTCAAATTCAAGATTTGATTCTATTTTCAAGACAAAGATAGTTGTCATAGTGGAATTTGATTATACCATAGCCATAGTTCCTATGTCAAAGTTGATTATAGATTTGAATGCTACTAAGCACATGATATCATATAAAGTTTCATTTGATACTTATGAAATGTTTTTAGCAATAAAAATTTGGGTAGGAGACAATAACGTAATACAGTAATTAAAATTAGCTCTATTATAGTAGAAATTGTTGTGGAAGACCAAATAAAGAAGATTGCATTAAAAAAATTCTTACACATACCAAATATAAAAAAAAACCTTATTTTAATAAGCAAACTTATATCTTATGGTTGTAAGGATAAAATTGACATGAATGAGTGTTTTTTGAAGATATTGGATGGATTCTATGAGTCATACAATTGACTCACTTATATTGTTAGTATAATTTTTTTTATTTAAGGTACTTAAAATTATCAATCTAGTAAATTAATGTAAGAATTTTGAGATAAATTAAAAAAAAATAGGATTTTAATGCAAGACTAGATCTCTTTTAGGATTCTTTTGAATAAGAGCTTTAAAATATATATTTTTTTAATTTAGCTAATATAGAGGTATAATTTTTATTATAATAATTTATTATTATTAAAATTTTAATTATCTAGGATTTAAAATAGAATCATTAATTCAAAATAATAAAAAAAAATCAAAAAAAGAAAGAAAAAAAAGAAGAAAAAAAAAATAAAGAAAGATAAAGATAAAGAAAGATGGATTGGAAGGACAAGAGGCTACTTCCAAATTCAAATAGCCTCTTTGCCAATAGGGATCTGGGCTACCCCAAACTAAAAACTCTCTTCTTTTCTTATTATTATGTATTGTTAATATTGGAAGAATAGAGCTCCATATCTCATATCCTTGGTTTTCTTTATTATAGTATAATAACCTTATTTTTCTATCTTTATTACAGTATAATAATCTGGTATTGTAAAGCTCTAATTGCAATGGATTTTTTTTTTTTTTTTTTTTTTTTTTCTCTCTTTAACTCGAAAGCTCCATAAAGTTTGGTATATGTGTGGCTGATTTTGTTGGTCCTTCACCTAGTTGAGGTACTACAATACAACATCCAGATTTCCAATGATCAATACTCTGTTATATTTTTTTTTATTTCTTCTTCCTATAAAGCTACTCTCTCATTTTTTTTGTGTTAAGTATTATTATTACTTTTGAATCTACAATCTTTTGTAGCTAAGTTCTTCTATTTTATCTTAATTTTGATACTCTTAGATTGGAGTTTGCAATGATGTAATAATTTGATTTTATTTTTAGACTTCTTTTATTAGATTTATTTTTCTTTTTAAAATAGAAGAGCTTAAACTGTTAGATTGCAATATAAAAACTGCTCTAATTGAGAAGTTGTCACGGACATACATATAATTACCTATATGAATAGATAAAAGTATGTAAAAGTAGGTTAATTGTGTAATATCTTCTAGAGAAGCTTCTTAGAAGCTTTATAGACGCTGCTTTGACTTTATAGGAGTCTATAGTTGACTTTTAGGTTAGAAACTTGGTCAACAAGTTAGCCATGTGCCACGCATGTTGGAAGCTTAAAGAACAAGCTAACTACGTGGTCCATCCATAGAAAACTTGCCTTGCAAGCAAAGGCATGTGGCCTAGAAAGTCAACATATATTGGAGGTCTTATAGAACATCGCCACGTGGCTTCTAGTTAGATAGTATATATAGAGGCAAGAGTGAAGCCCTCTTCACTCTTGTCAACTCCTTTCTTGCTTCTAGTCTAGTTTCAAGGGTCTCTAGTTTTCTTGTATTTTGGCAATAGCCATTCCAGTTTCTTTCTTAATATACATATTTCTATTTTGTCCTATTTCTTTTTGAGAAAAGTCTTACTTACTCTTTAGCTTTCATCAAGTTCTTGTCCTTGACAGATTGACAAGAGTACACTTACAATATCACAGCTTTGTCTTTTCTTGATTAAGAGTGGATTACCCCTTTTTCTTGATAAGACATAAGCGCATTAGAAGTTGCGGATTACCCTCTTTTAAACTGATATTGTTCTTAGTATTTTCTTTGTTATCAATTCCTCTCTTTTATTTGTTTTGAGCGTTGTTAGACATCTTCTCTTTTCTAAGTGCTACTATGGCAGAGCTTGTTGAAATGAAGAGTGCAATGGCACAGATGCAAGAACAATTGAGGGAGTTAATGCTTGCGATGCATCAACTCAATTTACCACCACAAGGAGCAACAAGAATGGTAGGAAGTGAAGATATAGAGATGATTGGGGCTGCTTCAACATCTGCACCAAACCATGTCCCTTCTCCCAGAATGGAACACCCTTCGAGTGTTAGAGAACCGAGAGTTGCCTTGCCCGAGAAGTTTGATGGTACCAGATCCAAGTTTCGAGGATTCATCAATCAGGTCCAACTAGTGATTGAACTTCAACCCCAGAGCTATCCAACTCCAGGGTCACAAGTAAGATTCATTGGTACACTTCTTTCAGGTTCAGCATTGTCATGGTTTTCATCTTTTCTTGAACGACGAGATCCAATATTGGATAATCTGGAGGCTTTTTTGGCGGAGTTTCGATCCATGTTTGGAGAACATGATGCAATTCGTGTTGCAACCAACAAGATCCGTATTTTGCGACAAGACAATCGATCAGTAACATTATATGCTTCGCAATTTCGACAACTTGCAACTGATATCAAGTGGGATGATGCCGCACTTGTGAGTCAATTTCTCAACGGATTACAATATGAGGTAAAGAAATTGATGCTTAATTTACCTGATCCTCAAACATTGAGTCAAGCAATTGACTTTGCTGTGAAGTGCGACAATCAACTTTTTGAATTTCGATCCGAGAGTTGCACAAGTAGGCCTCAACGTTACTACAATTCAATGGCAACACCGATGTCTCCTCAACACATACCTTCAGAAGTAGAGGATATGCAAATTGATGCGGTACGTTTCAAACCTCTTACTGAGCAAGAAAAGTCTCGTCGTCGACAAGAAGGATTGTGCTTATATTGTGGAGAACCTAAGCACACTGCTCAACATTGTCCAAAGAAGCGACATAACTACAAAATGAGGAGTACGGCTGTCAAAGAAGACAGTATGTCGGAAAACGAGTATGTCCAGCTACAATAGGGACCGTGCGGCTGGAATCTTGTACAACTTCTAATAAAGGTCCTATCCTCTCCTCAGAACCATCTCCTTGTTTTATAATAGATGTGCGTTTAGGACCTAATAATTACAAAGCCTCTGCCTTGGTAGATTCAGGAGCCTCATCTTGTTTTTTAGATGAAGAATTTGCTAGATGTCATAGAATATCATTAATACAAAAAACTAAACCTGTACACGTAGAAGTCATAGATGGTCGTCCGTTGTCTTCTGGAGATGTAACTCACGAAACACTTCCTGTAGATGTAGTAATAAATGGTCATAGTAGTTGCGTAATTTTTAATATAATTAGATCTCCCTCTAATCCAGTAATTTTAGGCTTATCATGGTGAGAAAAGTATAATCCTCGAATAGATTGGATTTCTCGTAAACTTGATTTTTCTCAGAGCATTAGTAACAGTTCTATTAACCAAGTAAAAAACCATGAGTCTAGTATAGTAAAACTCGCACCTATAGGTGCAAAAGCATTTATACACGCAGCAAAAGAAGGATCAACTTTTGCTATTTATGCTGCACCTATTTCTGAAAACGTAAAGACTTCAAGTGGCATTCCAAGTCAATATCAGGATTATCAAGACGTTTTTGAGAAAAAGAATGCAGATATTCTTCCTGAGCATCGCCCATACGATTGTTCAATCGATCTCAAGGAAGGAACTCAGCCACCATTTGGACCAATTTACAGTTTATCGCAAGATGAGTTGGCTGAACTCAAGACATATATTGACGAGAATTTAGCGAAGAATTTCATACGCCATTCAAAATCTCCAGCAGGAGCTCCAATTTTATTCGTAAAGAAAAAAGATGGATCTTTATGAATGTGTGTTGACTATCGACGACTCAACAAGATCACAATCAAGAACAGGTATCCATTACCTTTGATATCAGGACTCCTTGACCAGTTAAATCAAGCTAAGATCTATACAAAAATAGATCTAAGAGGAGCATATAATCTAGTACGGATCAAAGAAGGAGATGAATGGAAGACTGCGTTTCGAACCAGGTACGGGCATTTTGAATATAATGTCATGCCTTTTGGACTCACGAATGCACCAGCTGCTTTTCAACATCTCATGAATGATGTATTTCGTGAATTCTTAGACAATTTTGTCGTCTGCTACCTAGACGATATCCTGATTTATTCTAAGAATGTTGAAGAACATGAAATACATGTTCGTCAAGTATTACAAAAACTCAGAGATGCAGGATTGTACGCCAAGATGGAAAAGTGTGTATTTCACACTACTCAAGTTGACTTTTTAGGATACATCATTTCAAATGATGGTCTTATGATGGATTCTAAGAAAGTCCAAACAATCATGGATTGGAAGATTCCAAAGACTGTAAGAGATGTCCAATGTTTCTTGGGATTTGCCAATTACTATCGGATCTTCATCAAAGACTTCTCACGAGTTGCAGCTCCACTTACACGCTTGACTAGTAAAGATAAATTCCAATGGAATCAAGAAGCGGAAGCAGCATTTGAAGCCTTGAAGACATCGTTTGTCTCTGCACCAGTCTTATATCGTGTTGACTTTTCCAAGGCATTTTTTTATGGAAACAGATGCATCGGATTTTGCCTTGGGTGCAGTTTTATCACAAATGGGAACAGATGACAAACTTCATCCGATAGCTTTTCATTCAAGAAAATTCTCAGCAGCCGAGATCAATTATGAGATCCACGATAAAGAACTTCTTGCAATCGTGGATTCCTTTCAAGAATGGCATCATTATCTAGAAGTTGCTTCTAGTCCAGTCATTGTGTATACAGATCACAAGAACCTCGAGTATTTCATGTCAGCACGCGTGTTGAATCGTCGTCAAGCTCGTTGGAGTATGTCTTTGTCAAGATTCGACTTCATTATCACTTATCGGCCAGGAAAACAACAAGGTTTGTCCGATGCCCTGTCTAGACGTTCTTATTTTGCACCAAAAGAAGGAGATGCAGCTTTTGAGCAACAAAGAACGGTCCTCTTGAAACCGGAGCAATTTCATCTCCGAGCAGTGAAATCAACATTGACTGTTGATTCAACTTTTCTCAAGCAAATCCAGTCCAGTATGTCCTCAGACCCTCTTGTTCATGATATCGAGAATAATTCTTCCAAGTCTCATGATTCTTCTAAGTTCGAGTTCAAGAATAATCTATTATATTTTGAAGGACGCCTATATGTTCCAGAAGGAAAAGCACGTTTGCGTGTTCTTCAAGCACGTCATGACTTTCCAGCAGCAGGGCACTTTGGATATAATAAGACTTTGGAACTCATATCAAGAGATTTTTGGTGGCCACAAATGTGGAAGTCAGTCAAAGACTTTGTACAATCATGTGATATTTGTTCAAGATCAAAAATTCCTCGACATCGACCTTACGGACTTCTTCAGCCATTACCTATACCAGAACAACCATGGTCTTCTGTTTCTATGGATTTCATCACAGATCTTCCAAGCTCAAGATCTTATGATTCTATATTTGTGATAGTAGATCGTTTCACCAAGATGGCACATTTTGTGCCATGTACAAAATCTATCACAGGTGAAGAAACAGCTAAGCTTTTCATTGATAATATCTATCGCTATCATGGATTACCTAAAGATATCATATCGGATAGAAGAACTCAATTTGTGTCAAGATTTTGGAGGACCCTTTTCAAGATTTTAAAAGTGGACATAAAGCTATCTTCGGCTTTCCATCCTCAAACTGATGGACAAACAGAGCGCGTAAACCAAGTCTTGGAGCAATATTTAAGGTGTACTATCAACTACCAACAAGATGATTGGACAACCCTTCTGCCATTGGCAGAGTTTGTTTATAATAATACGGTACATTCTTCCACGCAACAAACACCTTTCTTTGCCAATTATGGCTATCATCCACGACTTGATACTTTTGATTTTTCAAAAGTTGATAATCCTGCAGCAGAAGATATGGCAAATCGGTTGTCAGAGTTACATGCAATAATGAAGACACAATTGAAGGAAGCTCAAGAACGACAAAAGATAAACGCAGATCTATATCGTAAGGAGCAACCACAAATCAACGTGGGTGATAAGGTATGGCTACTTCGTCGCAATATCAAGACTACTCGACCTTGTGACAAGTTGGACTATCGTAGGCTTGGCCCCTTTTCTGTTTCTGAACAGATCAACCCAGTTGCATATCGGTTACATCTACCGGAGTCAATGAACATCCATCCTGTATTCCACGTATCTCTTCTTGAACCATATAAGACAGTGGATATACAAGGAAGAAGACAAATGCCACCGCCTCCTATAGAAGTAGATAATAATGAAGAATTTGAGGTGGAAGAGATATTAGACTCAAGGCGGCACCGAAATAAGCTGGAATATCTTGTTCATTGGCGCGGATATGATATTAGTGAGCGCACATGGGAGCCATCCAGGAATCTAGCAAATGCATCAGCTAAAGTCAAAGTTTTTCATCAACGACATCCATCAAAACCAAGATGAAAACCTCTCTTATAAAAGAGACAAGATTGAGGCAAGATAACATTCAATTTCCTATCCTTGTTTGTAACTTCTTTGCATTTTGTGACGCTAATTAGATGGAGAGCCAACAACAAGCGGATTCAACTCAAGAACCTTCGTTTGCTGACTTACCGGATGAGACATTGCGATTGTCACAACCTTCAAGACGACGCAACCGAGATGAAGACCCTCAAGAACGACATGTTCTTCCTCGAATAGATGGTGAGATACAACGCGTTTGGTATCACGACCTTGGAAGAGATTCTCGATGTTTGGTGATATTATTGGAGATAGGAACGACTCCTGATGGTGTTTCAAATGTATTATTTGAAGGAAGTTATGAAGGCCTCAACAGTGATCAAATAACAGGGTGGTCTTCTCGCCCTGGAATGGCATACTATCGATGGCTAAGAGGACCCATCAACTATCTTCGAAGAGAACAAAGATCAGAGTATGTAGCAAATACAATTCGCTGCATATTAGATTTTCTCAATATATAATCACCGCTCCTCGTGGAACTCGTCCCTAGAAGGAGGGGTAATGTCACGGACATACATATAATTACCTATATGAATAGATAAAAGTATGTAAAAGTAGGTTAATTGTGTAATATCTTCTAGAGAAGCTTCTTAGAAGCTTCATAGACGCTGCTTTGACTTTATAGGAGTCTATAGTTGACTTTTAGGTTAGAAACTTGGTCAACAAGTTAGCCATGTGCCACGCATGTTGGAAGCTTAAAGAACAAGCTAACTACGTGGTCCATCCATAGAAAACTTGCCTTGCAAGCAAAGGCATGTGGCCTAGAAAGTCAACATATATTGGAGGTCTTATAGAACATCGCCACGTGGCTTCTAGTTAGATAGTATATATAGAGGCAAGAGTGAAGCCCTCTTCACTCTTATCAACTCCTTTCTTGCTTCTAGTCTAGTTTCAAGGGTCTCTAGTTTTCTTGTATTTTGGCAATAGCCATTCCAGTTTCTTTCTTAATATACATATTTCTATTTTGTCCTATTTCTTTTTGAGAAAAGTCTTACTTACTCTTTAGCTTTCATCGAGTTCTTGTCCTTGACAGAAGTTGGATCAAATTATTTATATGATATTAGTTGATGTATGTATTATATTGTGTGAAAGAATTACTTAAATTGCAATAAGATTGAGCAATAAGTAGGCAGAGGTTGTAGTTGGTATTCTTTCTATATTGTGATTGTATCAGCATTACAATAGTTCATGAGTAAAAAGTGAGACTGTGATCAATAGGTTGGATAAGCCATCAAATAAGATTTGATAATATTGAGGCTTCGAAGGAACTTATGACATTGTTGCTTCTTATTGCAAATCACCTTTGAGAAAGGTGGCATTGATTTTATTCTTGGTTGTTCATTGGAGTGGTGACAAACTTGCAATTAGGTTGTAAATATTGTGATTCTACTATCAATGTTGACAAATTATTTTTTTAGTAGAACCAAACTTTATAAGAATATTAAAGGAAGCAAACAAAGCTTTGATTATCATAAAGCATGGTGTTATGTGTTAATAATTTGGTTGCAAGACATTACTAGTATAATAGTTAATTGAGTATTTCTTACGCAAAGAATAAATTTGTAGTTGTATGAATAATAGTGTTATAAACTTTATCGTTGTTAATTTGTTTTAATTGTAATTTAATTAATGGTTGTGAATTAGTCTATATTGGTTTGTTAAAGAATTTCAATGTTATAAGGTGATATTTTTTTTCAAATTGAAGATGCAAAAGAGCTGTGAGCAGCCTTTGAACTTTTTTTGACATTAATAGATAATATAATTTACTAGCATATGTAATGTAAGAAGGAGCATTATTATTATGTTAATATTTTTTTCTTCAAGAATGACATGAATGTCACTACAATAATAAAAGATGTACAATGCTTGAACAAAAAATGTAGAAGTATCTATTTAATTTTATTACACTGCTGATAGCTCAAAACTACTACTAGAAGGAAGGAATTAGAAGTAGCTAATTGCAAATTGAGAAGACAATCTTCCAATTTGTATTTCTATCAATTAGAATATTATTTATTTCCACACTTTTGAGTTAGACTTGAAGTCTTCACCATGATGTATTAAAAAATAGAATCGAATTTATAGATTACAAAATAACATCTTTTAATTGGTAGTTTGTAATAAGTAGGTGTAATCAAATTTAATACTAGTAGCATATGTTGAAGGAAAGAGGACTTTGAAGTTTCAACCAAAGAACCAATTCAACGAAATAGGAGAAAGAACAATCATGCTTATCTTTCAATTGCAATTGTATAAGAATGAAATTAGTTGATTATTATTATTATTTTTTTATAAGAGTAGAAGGAGATTTAATCGATTATTGATAAGTTAATTAGTAATTGTGAGCTAGTATAAACCACTTATTAGGGAATTTATCTAAATTTAAATTAAATAATCATTGGAATTATCTGGCTTAAATCAAATGTAAATAAAAAATTATTAAAGAATTTAAATAATTAAAATTATCATAATTTAGATTAAACTCTCAATTAGTTGGGATTTATTTTACTTCACAAGTTCCTTGTTGCTAATGGCTTTAGAAATAGAAAATTCTACTTTATCAATTATAAGAAGATTAATAGAATATAAGTGGCAATATTTGCTGAATTTTATATGAATAATTCAAGTATAAAATTTAGCATCAAAAATCTAGTAATTTAAATTCTAAAAGAATAAAAGAGCTATAATCCAAAAAAAAATAGCTTGAATCTTAGAGAATTTAGCCATAATGCTATAATACTTACTTATTGACGTTCTATCAAAGGTAATAACAAAAACCTTTATTTTTAAATATAATTGCAACATTTGCTAGCAAATTATTGAAGATTATGCATTCTAATGTTTGTAGATCAATGAAAATGCTATAAATTAGAGAAGCAATATACTTTGTCATATAATATCTAAAGAAGGATATAGATTTACATCCTTAAAGCTAACAGTGAGTGATTTTTAAGATTTAAAGACTTTAATGCCTTTATAAGAAGAAATGCAAATTTAAGTTCAATGTGTTGTATACAAAAAATAAAGGTGAGTATATATCAAAGCATTTTGATGAATTTTTGAAGATTAAGGACATTATAAGATAAAATTCTATTTTTTATACTCTACAATAAAGTAGAATTGCTAAAAGAATAAATTACAGTATTATAAAAATGGAAAGGAGTATACTTCATATATTACAATATAAGTTATTAAATTGACTTATTTAAATATTTAATATAAAAAATATACTTATTATATCTTTTATAATAAATTTTTTGAATTAATAGAATTTTTAGGAAGAACAAAAAATAGATTGCTAATAGAAAATATGCAACCTAAGTAGAATAAATTCAGATAATTTTTTAAGATAAATAAGTATTTTTTTAAATTATCTAATTTTAGATGATAGTCAAATAGAAATAGCATGGCTTATTAGAGATTCTTAATTAAGATATAAAACTAAAAAATAATGAATTTATTTTATTGCTAAAAAAAATATTTTATTAATAGTTTTTAATATATATATATTAGATAAATTTAAAGAAATCAAAAAAAAAAAATAAGAAAAATAAAATAAAATAAAATAAAAATGAGAATAAAAATAAGATGCTTCCGTCAAATCTTAACAGTCTCTTCACCGATAAGGGTCTAGGTTGCGTTACATCTTTCTCTTTTTTATTTTTTATTTTTTTGTATTTGGTGGAATTCCAAATTGATGAAAGACACAACTTTCAAAGAAAAAAAAACCTCAATACACTCTTGTGTCACTCAAAAAGACTAAAAAATCACTTGAAGATGATAAAGTATTAAACTAGAATGGCTATTGCTAAAGATAAGAAAACTAGAAAGTCTTGAAATAAGACTAAAGACTAAAAAGGTGTTGATAAGAGTGAAAAAGGCTTCATTCTTGCCTCCATATGTACTCTTAATTAGGAGCTATGTGGCAATATCTTATAAGACCTCCAAAATGTGTTGTTTTTTTAAGATTTATATCTTAACTTATAATGCAAGTTTTTTATATGTACATCACAACTTGATAATCTTAGTATTAGCTTAGAATGCCACTTGAAATCTTTCTCCATCAATAATAGGTGTGGCATATATAATAAAAGTTGATCCTTTCTTTACAGCATATATGAAAGTTCTTGCACCTACCAATAATAGTTTGAATATATTGATATTATGGATTTTTACTTGCATAGCACAATTTTAGACTAAACTGTGAAAAAAATTAAGATTGTAAGAAATTTGATCTATCTAAGAATTATACCTTTTTAACTACAATAATCTTAAAATAATTATATTAAAAAAATTTCTAATAATATTAAATATTATTAAATTATTATGACTACTAGTTGCTACTTTTACAAGAATATTTTTTTAATAGAACATCTCCAAAAGATAATAAACAATTATCTATTACTTCTACATGCACAGATTTGATTTTCTTAAGTTATGATATATCTTATTTTTTGATAAAATCTTTATCTATAAAACAAGTTGAGGCTCCTAAATCCAATAAGGCTAAGATTTTGTGATTTTTTGGTCCTAAATAAACTTCTATTGTAAAACAAGGTGAAGAATATGAAGAGAGAATAGAACCTTTATTTGATATTATACATGATTCTAGCCACCCGATTCTTATTGTAGCTAGAGAGACTTTGTTTTTGACACATTGTCTATTTTGGCAACCATATTATTTATTTTGTAATTGAATTATTTCTTTGAAGAATGTTGAGTACTACATTTGGATTCTTTATAATATAGACACAAATCTTTTTGATAATTATGAGTATTTTTTTGCTAAGTAAGAGATTTAAAATGTACCATATCAATTTGTATTGATTTTGGTCTTAATAAATAAGTTTTCAAAAAATTTAAAAATATTATCATTGCTTAACTTATTCTTCTTCAATCAAATATTTATTTTTGATGTCTTTCAAATAATCAATTGTTACATGTAATAACTTGAGCAATAAATTATTTCAAAGATTCTACTTTTGATTTTATCAATAATAAATCTTTGATGTTATTCTTCAACCATATCAAAAATTGATTAATAAGGACTTTATCATTCTAATGTTAGGGACATATTCCTTAGAACTTTCTAGAGAGAAGTTTCTAGAACCTTCTAGAAAAAAAGCCTCTAGAACCTTCTAGAAGAGAAGCCTCTGGAACCTTTTAGAAGAGAAGTTTCTAGAAGTTTCTAGAAAGGAAGCCTCTGGAACTTTCTAGAAGCTTCTTAGTTAATAGAAGTAGCTCGAGAAGCTTCCTAAGTAGGAGTATATATAGGGATCGAGGCTGAAGAGTGCTTCAGTCTCGACAATACATCTCTTGGATTTCTAGCTCACCTTTTTGGTGTTGTTCTTGTACTCATCTGTTTAATCTAGTTCTGCCACTTCTTCTTGAACTTCTTGTTAGATTTCAAGTCTGTATTTTGTGTCCATGACAGTTTGTCGAGACTACACTAACTTGAGATATCAGAGCTAGTTCTTTCTTAGTAGAGTGTGGATTACCCCTCTACTTGAAGGTATACTAGCATTTTTTAGAGGTTGTGGATTACCCTCCTCTAAACTGATACTTCTTCTGTTACAATATTGGAGTCTTATTCTTCTTGGAGAGAGTGGATTATCCCTCTTCTTGAAATTCTTAAGGCATTTTATAGGTTGTGGATTACCCTCCTATAAACCAATATTGCCTCTTGTAGAGTCATTTTTGTCCTTCTTTTAGAATGGCCGGAGGTCAAGACATTAGTATGACAGAAAGTTCGGAGTCTAAGTTAGATGCTATTATGAATGCCCTCGCTACGTTATCACAAAGAACTGCAGAGATTGAAGGAGTGGTGGCAAGGCCTCATAATGATGGGATATCTGGGATAGCACAATCTAAACTACATCAGCTTCAAACTTTTGCACTTGGAGAAACAACTTTACCTCAGGTTCGACAAGAACCACTAGTTCTACAACATAAGGACCCTCGAGTTAGCCTTTCAGATAAGTTTGATGGAACATGTTTCAAGTTTCGAGGATTTGTCAATCAAATCAGGTTGATAACAATTTTACAGCCCGAACGATATCCAACAGAGGAGTCACGTGTTGGGCTTGTTGGAACCTTACTTACGGGACAAGCTCTATCATGGTTTGTTCCTTTATTTGAGAAACGATCATCCATATTAAACAACTTTGAAACTTTTTTGGAAGCATTTGCGGAAGCATTTGGTGAACACGATAAGGTTCGATGGGCTACAACAAAGATTCGGTCGCTACGACAAGGGATGCGTTCTACATCAGTCTATGCTTTGGATTTCAGGCAATTAGTATGCGACATCAATTGGGATGAAGAAGCGTTGATGAGTCAATTCTATTGGGGTTTAAGAGATGATGTGAAGGATTTGCTGTTAACTCTTCCTGATCCACGAACGCTCAATGAAGCCATTAGCCAAGCTGTGAAGTGCGATAATCATCTATTCCAACGTCGCCAAGACCAACGCTCAAGACAACATATAATTCGCCATACTCCAACTATGTCGGCAAGCAGTGTGAATTCGCATTCAGAGGTGGAAGACATGCAAATTGATGCGGTACGCATCAAATCTCTTACTATAGAAGAAAAAAAGCGACGTTGTCGTGTTATAACACGAGTATACAGTGAAAATAAAAAGAAAGGGGAATTTTATTAATATTCAGTTACCTCGAATATTGGGAGCAACGACCAACTCCTGTACAAATACTGAGTGGCCAGGTTCAGTCACCCCGTTACAGTCAGCCGGGGCATACTGAAATGCTCCATTCAATTCTAATAACAAGAGTCAGTAGGAAGAGAAGGACAAATTCACATGACGGGTTCGAAGAGCCAATTGGATCCAATTTCGAGAATCCAATCCGGGTCCTCTTATCCAATATGAGACCTGAATTGGCTGGGCAACCCAATGCAGACCCAATTACGGGAACATCCAGGTTACTACTAGACTCTTATCCAATATGAGACCTAAATTGGCCGGTCAACCCAATGCAATCTAATTACGGAAAATCCAGGTCTTACTACGGGTCTTAGCCAATCTGACGTGAGAACCAATTTGACCCAATTATGTGAACATTCAGGTTACTACGGGCATCTTTCCTAATATGGGACCTGACCTGGTCGGGCGACTCAATGTGGACCCGAGTACGGGATTTTGATTTTGTTTCAGGCTGTCATGTTCTCTGTGCCGTTTCAGGGAACGTTGTTTGCGGTAAATAGATCTCTTAAAGGTAAAAATGGAGGAGAAGGCCTTGATGACGTGAGCCAATTTTGGATCTAAGCTCTGACGGCAAGAGCCAATTTCGGATCCAAGACGAAAGATTGAAGGAATTCAAGAGGATAAGGTTAGGGGGAGAATAAATTTGAAGGGGAATCAGTTTTTAGGGGGTTTTTTTTTTTTTTAGATCAGAGATCAGGGGGGGTTTTTTTTTCTCTGGGAATCGGGGGGAGCTAGTTTTCAAGCTTTTGCAAGGTTACTAGTTCGGTTTTCAATGGAGGTTTTTGAAGATCAAGGGGATTAGAGAGAGGAGCTTCATGCTTCGGGTCGGGGAAGGAAAGACATAGAATTTGGATTTTTTTCTTCGTAGAGTTTTGGGAAGACTGAGGCAATCACTGCTGAAGTCAGTATTGTAATGGTGAATCGGGATTTTTAATGAAGTGGGTTTGAATACTCTTGACTGTTTTGTGAAATCGAGTTAAGTCTGTGATTAAAGGATTAAAAGGGTGTCTATAGGATTGAGTATGCAGAGTGAATGAAATTTATTGGGTTAATCTAATAAGACAGTCAGTGGATACAAGATCGTAAGTACAAAGCGGTATTGAAGATTAACAGTTTGGGTTATTCGGGGTTCTCTGTAACGTCTAGAGACCTACCGACTGGGGCAAAAAAGACTTCGACAAGCAGTCGAAGAGCATCCGTATAGATTTACGGTACATTGTTGCAGTCGTTTATATTCCAACAGTCAAAACTGATAGACTGCTTGACTATCGGCGAATCTCCATACTACCTTCTACAGCCAGACACTCGGCGCGTTCTCGAGCAGGAAAGCACATAATACGACAACGTATGGAGTAAAATTTATGCTTGTATTGCGGTGGAGAAGGCCACAAAGTCGGAAACTATCCCAAAAAGCAAAATCGAGGCATAGTCAAGACTAGGGGAGTATTTGTTTAGGAAAACAAGGATACCGAGCCATCGTAGGAACCGTGCAGCTGGACAATGAAATATCCCAACAATAATCAAGTTCTTTTCTTTCTGCCCAATCTGCACTTTGTTTTACAATCCCTCTGTTTATCGGCCCTCAAAAACTGAGAACCTTAGCACTACTTGACTCAGGAGCATCTGCTTGTTTTTTAGACGAAGAATTTGCAAAGCGTCATAAGATCCCTTTAGTACAAAAATCAAAACCTGTTCATGTTGAGATCATAGATGGACGACCTTTATTGTCTGGTAGCATCACCTATGAATCAAAACCTATAGAAGTAACGTTTAAAGACCATAGTAGTCATATTATTTTTAATATTATTAGAACCCCATGAAATCCTATTATTCTTGGTCTTTCTTGGTTGGAAAAATATAATCCATCGATAGATTGGAGGTTGCGGAAGATGACTTTTCCCACAAAACCACCCAAGAAAAAACCTAGTAAAAAACCTCGAAAAAAGAAATCCTTATTTATTGGAGCAAGAGCGTTTATAAGATCATCTAAGGAAGGCACTCCATTTTTCATTTATGCAGCTCCAACTACCGAGGAGAAGATCTCAACAGCAAGTATACTGGAGCAATATAAAGATTTTGAAGACGTGTTTCAAAAGAAGAACGCTGACATACTACCGGAACACCGACCATATGATTGTGCCATAGACTTGCAAGAAGGAGCACAACCACCTTTTGGCCCAATCTACAATCTATCGCAAATGGAGTTGGCAGAGTTGCGAAAGTATATCGACGAGAATCTAGCCAAAAACTTCATTCGTCATTCAAAATCATCAGCTGGAGCACCCATCTTATTTGTGAAGAAGAAAGATGGATCATTACGGATGTGTGTGGACTATCGAGGCCTCAACAAGGTAACAAAGAAAAATCGTTATCCATTACCCTTGATTTCTAGTCTCTTAGAACAACTTGGACGTGCGAAGATCTTTACAAAAATTGATCTAAGGGGAGCTTATAATCTTGTACGAATCAAGGAAGGAGATGAGTGGAAGACAGCATTCCGTACAAGGTATGGTCATTTCGAATATAATGTCATGCCTTTTGGTCTTACCAATGCTCCAGCGGTTTTCCAACATATGATGAATGACATCTTTCGAGAACACCTCTATGATTTTGTTGTCATCTACTTGGACGATATTCTAATATTCTCTAAAAACGAGGAAGAGCATGAGGAGCATGTTTGTTTGGTCTTGGAGAAACTACGCAAGCGAAGACTATATGCCAAATTAGAAAAGTGTTTATTTCACTAGATGGAGAAGGAATTTTTGGGATTCATTGCGACTACAGAAGGTTTGAAGATGGACCCCAAGAAAGTAGAAGCAATCATGTCTTGGGAGGTTCCGAAGACGGTTAGAGACGTACAATGCTTTCTTGGTTTTGCTAACTTCTATCGGATCTTCATCAAGAATTATTCTCAAGTTGCTGCTCCTCTCACTCGATTAACATGCAAAGGTAAGTTGGAATGGGGACCTTTGGCGGAGAAGGCGTTTGAAGATTTGAAGATAGCATTTACTACAGCTCCAATTTTGATACATCCAGACTTTACAAAGGCCTTCTATTTAGAAACTGATGCTTCAGATTTTGCTTTGGGAGCTGTGCTTTCACAAATGAGTGAAGATAAGAAGCTCGATCCAGTTGCATTCTATTCTAGGAAGTTCTCTGCTGCTGAAATCAATTATGAGATCCACGATAAGAAACTTCTTGCTATAGTGGATTCTTTCGAAGAATGGCGTCACTTTCTTGAAGGAGTTGCACATCCAATAACCGTGTATACGGATCACAAGAATTTGGAGTATTTCATGTCGGCTCGAGTTTTAAATCGACGTCAAGCTCGGTAGAATATGTCGTTATCTAGATTCGATTTTATTATCACTTATTGACTTGGAAGGCAGCAAGGACTATCCGATGCTTTATCAAGGAGATCGTATCTTGCACCAAAGGCTGAAGAAGCAGCGTTTGATCAACAATGTACAATGTTATTGAAGCCAGAGAGATTTCAACTTTGTGCTACTATTGTATCATTTGATGCTGACTTCCTAAACCAGGTACATGTTATGACCATTAAAGATTCAGTAGCCATTGATATCAAGCAACGTACCAATGACGACAAGTTCAAGGTGGAAGGAGATCTTTTATACTTTGAAGAGTGATTGTACATTCCAAAAGGACCAGCACGACTCCGAGTTCTTCAATCTCGCCATGATTTTTCAGCTGCGGGACATTTTGGATTCAACAAGACCTTAGAGCTTATTTCCCGAGATTTTTGGTGGCCCCAAATGTGGAAGGATGTGAAAGATTTTATCCTCTCCTAGGACATTTGTTCAAGATCCAAGAATCCTCGACATCGCCCTTATGGACTTCTACAGCCATTGCCAATTCCACGTCGACCATGGTCTTCAATTTCTATGGACTTCATCACGGACTTGCCATAATCAAACTCATTTGACAGCATCTTTGTCGTGGTAGATCGGCTTACGAAGATGACACACTTTGTTCCTTGTAAGAAAACATCGTCTAGTGAAGTCACAGCAAGACTCTTTCTCGACAATGTGTATCGATATCATAGACTACCAGATGATATCATATCAGATCGAGGTACCTAGTTCGTGTCAAAGTTTTGGAGATCTCTCTTTGGGATATTGAAGGTGGATATCAAGCTTTCTTCAGCTTTTCATCCTCAAACTGATGGCCAAACGGAACGGGTGAACCAAGTCTTGGAGCAGTACTTACGATGTAGCATCAACTATTAGCAAGACGATTGGACTGCATATCTACCGCTAGCCAAGTTTGCATATAACAACACCCTCCATGCGTCGACTCAACAAACACCATTCTTTTCCAACTATGGATATCATCCGAAGCTTGATTTATTGAGTCCCTCAAAAAATAACAATCCAGCAGCTGAAGGATTTGCGACGCAACTATCCGAGCTTCAAACTATGTTGAAGCTTCAATTACAATCCGCTCAAGAATCCTATAAGACGTTTGCAGATAGATTTCGGAATCAAGCACCTACTTTCAAAGTTGGAGACAAAGCCTGACTTCTTCGACGAAATATCAAGACCAAGCGACCATGTGATAAGTTGGACTATCGAAGATTGGGACCATTTATCATCCAGAAGCAAATTAATCCAGTGGCATACCAGCTGGAGTTATCGGCTTCTATGAAGGTACATCCAGTCTTTCATGTTTCTCTGTTGGAACCTTATCGAGAGTCATCTTTTCTTGAAAGAATGTAATGTCCGCCACCTAGTATTGAAATCAAGAACCATGGAGAATATGAGGTTGAAAAGGTATTGGATTCACGGTGAAGGTGGGAAAGGTTAGAATATCTTGTTCATTGGTGCGGCTATGACATTAATGAGCGAACGTGGGAGCCAGCTGAAAATCTTGCGAATGCGCCACAAAAGGTACAGGAGTTTCATCAACGACATCCTGATAAACCTAAATCAATTCGACGATAGCTTCTTTCTGAAGCTTGTTCTCCCAACAATATAAGAAAAGGAGAGAGCACCAGCAAAATTTGTAGTTGATGTAGTTATTTTCTCCAAGATAGATCGTAGTTTGGTCTTTTGATATGGATAGCCAAGAGATAGATACTATGCCAGTCAGAGTATCGCAACCGATTAGCTCACGAAGGTGACCCCGAGATGAAGAACTACATTTACCACGACGACGATGGAGGATACCGAGTAATCGATCACTAGTGATCGTATTTGAGATCGAGCCTGCTTACGATGGTTAGCCAGAAGGCGTGTTTGCAGGACAATTTCACAATGAGGACACGGAAGTTCATGCTTGGTTAGAAGTCGAAGGTATGGGCCACTACCGTTGGCTTCAAGGGTCGATGAACCACTTACCTCGTGAACAACAGTTGGAGTTCATAGGAGAAGTTATGCGACAAATCTTCATTTTCTTGCGTTGGTAGTGATCAACAACATTGCTTCTCAGAGATCTTGAAGCTAAAGGAGGGGGTGATGTTAGGGACATATTCCTTAGAACTTTCTAGAGAGAAATTTCTAGAACCTTCTAGAAAACAAGCCTCTGGAACCTTCTAGAAGAGAAGCCTTTGGAACCTTTTAGAAAGAAGTTTCTAGAAGCTTCTAAAAAGGAAGTCTCTGGAACCTTTTAAAAGAGAAGTTTCTAGAAGTTTTTAGAAAGGAAGCCTTTGGAACTTTCTAGAAGCTTCCTAGTTAATAGAAGTAGCTCGAGAAGCTTCCTAAGTAGGAGTATATATAGGGATCGAGGCTGAAGAGTTCTTCAGTCTTGACAACACATCTCTTGGAGTTCTAGCTCACCTTTCTGGTGTTGTTCTTGTACTCATCTGTTTAATCTAGTTCTGCCACTTCTTCTTCAATTTTTTGTTAGATTTTAAGTCTGTATTTTGTGTCCGTAACATTGTATTGCTTGGATGTCCAAGTATGATGTGCACCATGTTAGTGCCCTAGATACAGGATTCAGTACTTCGTATATGTCAAACTTACCGACTGACTTTAAACCAGTGTGGAGGTTCAAACAAAACATCACTGTTGTACCTTTATATCAAACTATCAACTTGGCGACCACAGCAGAACCTTGGATAATTAAGTTCTACGAAGGTATTAAGGAACAAGAGTTGACCTATTGGACCAAATTTTTCTTACATCATAAATCCACTTTTGCTTGGACTTATGATGATTTTAAAGGTATTTCCGCTGAAGTCTGTGAGCATTGTATCATTTTAGAAGAGAACGCTAAACCGGTACGGTAGAGGCAACATCACCTTAATCCTAAATATTTTCTCATAGTGAAGGAGGAATTGGACAAGCTTCTTGCGGTTGGTTTTATTTATCCAGTATCAAATACTGAGTGGATTTCTTCAATCGTGATGGTGTCGAAAAAGAATGGAAAAATTTGAATTTGTCAAGATTTTTGGAAACTTAATGCGGCCACTAAAAAAGATTACTTTTCATTACCTTTCACAGACAGTATGGATAACATGTTGTCATTATCACTAGGTAGTAAAAGAATAGGAGTGGAGCACCAGTTAAAGTCATTCTGTGGTGTTGTTTTGGATTAGCCGGAGTGCCATTTTCTTATATTTCTTGTATTTTTGAGACTAGTAGTTCCAAATAAAAGTTAAGAGTGAGGAGCCAGTCACAAGTATCGATTGAAGATATTTCAAAATGGATGAGTCAGTAGCAACAACAATTGGAACTTCGGAATGTCCAGATCTTGAAACTGAATGGTCAAATCCACGTATTGGGTGAGTATAGTGAAGATCTATCAAACCAATTGAGGAAGGAGTCGATGGATTGGAGGAAGAAGAAAAAGATTTGCAATTGGAATCAAAATTGATGGAACCAATAACAAATATTGTGGTAGTTGATTAATTAGATAGGCCAGAGGGATCACAATTTTTGTAGAATTTTGTTAGATAATTTTTAGATAGGTATCAATTGAGTATTTGCGAGGACGCTGCATAGTTAGGAGTGGGACTGTGTAGAATAAGTAATTATTTTCAAAATGAAGATACCTAGTGTATAGTATAAACAAGGATAGATAATTAGTGAAAATGTGATTCAGTAGGTAGAATGGATGAATAGTCAAGAAAAGTAGTTATCATCTATAGTTTAGGAGTTGATATCTCAAGGTAGTATAAGGAGGATGGAAGAGGGGAAGAAAATGCCATTGCTGTGATAGTTGTAAGCTGGAGTAAGCTTGGTGCTACCTCTTTTCTTTTCTTTGTTATTTTCTTTGAATAAGAGGATTGAGAGTTTCTGAATATTGTGAAGTGAATTATAGAATAGAAATGTGATTGGTATTATTTGAGAAGAAGAAAGATTGAATGCTAAAATCTGATTGTAGTTCAGCAGAGAGAATGAGTCTTTGTTTGTGTGAAATACCGTAATGTGAATGGCAGTCTTGTGTGAAGAATTCCAGTGATTAGAATGAGGGTAATTGTGTACTAGAAGCTGTGAAGGCGTAGTATTACAATTAGAGATTATGAAGGTGAATATATTGGTAGAAATAGCAGTTATTGATATGACTGAATTGTTGTAAGGAAGAGACCGATAAGGTGAAGGAGGAGATTATAGTTTCCTTGTGTCTTCAGATATTGGAAATAGAGACGATGCATTCAGGAGGTAATTGATTGTGTGACCCCAACGTGAACGCTTAAGCAACTAGTCATTCCTCGTGTTCGAATCACCCTATATGGATTTATTTCCATTAGATTAATTTGGAATAAGTAAAACTAGCAATCATAATTGTGAAGTAAAATTTTAGAATGAAAGAAAGATTTGATATAGATGATATCAAATAACAAATTGAATTTATTATATGCTAAATTATAAGTCAAGGATTGGAAAGTCGATAATGAAAGATGTTTGTGAAGTATGGATATAATTGAGAGAATTATAATACATTGAATATTGAGATTCAAGAAGAAATATGTAGAGTCTAGAATTATGTGATTAATGGGAATGACAGTTAGTTTGAAAAATTTCAGTGATTGGATTATGGAATGTTTTATGTAGTCTTTTAAGCTAGTATAGTATAACTTATTGTTGTCATAATTTTGGAGAGGAGAGGAGACAATGGATACATAAGATAGAATTATTGATTATAATATTTTCTTTGATAGAATGCAGAAGATGTATAGAATTCTTGGATGTTTTAATTGACTAGGAGACAGTTAAATATGAGATCCTAACATGAAAACTCATATGGATAGTATTTCTCCATATTCAAATTTTCTTATATAGGTTTATTTTGATTAGATTAGTTTAGAGTAAGTAAAACGACAATCACACCTCCATATATACTTTTAACTAGAAGTTATGTGACAATGTTCTATAGGACCTTCAAATGATGTTGACTTTATAAGATACGTATCTTAACTTACAAGGTAAGTTTTTTAATATGTATGCCACATAGTTAATTTATTTTCTAAGCTATCAATATGTGGTTAATTTTTTGACCAAGTTTCTAATCTATTAATCAACTAGAAACACATATAAAGTCAAGCAAAGTATATGAAGCTTCTAGAAAGCTATTATAAAATTATTTTATAAAATTTTTTATAAAATTAACCTACTTTTATCTATTTTTACTTATTCTTACTTAATCATATAGATATTTACTAGAATATTAATGGATATCAGTGACATTATCTCTTCTTCTAGGAGCAAGATTTATGAAGAGCTGCCTTCATATGTTGAAGAAATTCAATATGTGACAAATTGTATTTGCCACATACTCTGATCTTTGTTCTCTTTAAAGATGGTTGATAGGCCTTCTCAGCCATCGATAGTATCCTATATTAGGGCTTGAAGACCATCCTATTATTTGATCATTGTTGAGGCCTTCATAACTTCTTTCAAATAAAATATTTAAAACACAGTCAAGAGTTGTTCCTACCTCTAATAAAATCATCAAACATCAAAATTTTCTTTCAAAATCATGATACTCAACACATTGTATTTTGCCATCTATTCAAAGAAAGACATATTATTCTTAAGGATCTTTATCACAATTGTGTTGTCTTGAAGGTTGTCACAATTATCTGGTAAGTCCACAAATGTCTCATCTGATAAGTCCACAAATAAAAGCTCTTGAATTGAATTGGTTGGTTGTTGGTTCTCCATCTTTTTAGCATCACAAATATACAAAAGCTACAAAAAAAGATAAAAGGTAGAGTGTTATTTTCCTTTGATCTTGTTTCTTTAATAGAAAAGATTTGTTATTCTTCATTTTGATTTTGATGGATGTCATTGATGAAAAGCTTCAACTCTCTTTGTTGTATTTAAAAGATTCTTTGTTAGATTCTATATATATTCACAAATATCATATCTATGCCAATGAATAAGATATTTCAATCTATTTTAGTACCATCTTGAATCTAAGACTTCTTCCACCTTAAACTCTTGATTATTATCTATTTCTATAGGAGAAGGTGGCATTTGTCTTCTTTTCAAGATATTCAGTGTCTTATATAGTTTCAAAAGAGATATGTAAAATACAAGGTGGATTTTCATAGACAACAATAGATATAATTGATAAATAATAGGATTGACTTATTTACAAATAAGAAAAGGTTGTAGCCTATGATAGTCTAACTTATTACAAAGATGAATACTCTTGATATTGCAACAAAGTAACCATACCTTATCACCCTTATTGAATTGTAATTGCTCTTTATGATAGGTATTTTTATTGGTCTTTTGTTGTTCTTGAGCTTCTCTTAATTGCATCTTCATTATTGGATATAGCTTTCACAAACAATTTTCTAAATCTTTCATCGCAGGATTATCAATTTTTGAAAATTCAAAAGTATCAAGTTGTGGATGATAACCATAATTGGCAAAAAAAGTGTTTATTGAATAGAAAAATGTACAAAATTATTCTATGTAAACTTTTTCAATGGCAAAAAAATTATCAAATTATCTTGATAATAGTTGATGGTACACCTCAAATACTATTCTAGAACTTGATTCACCCATTTTATTACCTTGTTATTTTGAGGATGAAAAGTCAAAGAGAGCTTTATATCTACCTTTAAAATCTTAAATAGGATTTTCTAAAATCTTGATACAAATTGAGTCTCTATATTTGATATAATATCCTTAGGTGATCCATAATAGCAATAGATATTCTGAATGAAAAGTTTAGTTTTATCTTCATGTAAAATAGATTTTGTACATAGTACAAAATGTATTATTTTAGTGTAGCAATCTATAATTACAAATATAGAGTCATATAAACTTAAACTTGGAAGATCTATAATAAAATCCATAGAAATAGAAGACCATAGGCAATAGTTGGAAAAGTCCATAAGATTGATGACAAGGATTTTTTAATCTTCAATAAATGTCATATGATTGGACAAAGTCTTTCATTACCTTCTATATTTATAGCCACTAAAAATCTCTGCATATAAGCTTTAAAGTCTTATTGTATCCAAATTATCTCACTGCTACAAAGTCATAATGTGCTTAAAGAACATATAAACATGCTTCTCTTTCTAGAATAAATAGGCATCTTTTCAAATAAAATAGGTTGTTCTTGAACTCAAACTTTGAAACATCATGAGATTTGGAAGAAAGATTCTTCATATCATGAACAAAAAGATCAGAGGACAAGCTTGATTGAACTTGTTTGACAAAGTTTGAATCAATAATCAATGTTGATTTCATTGTTCAAAAATAAAAATTTTCTAGCTTCAAGAATATTGTTCTTTGTTGATCAAAAGATACATTTTTTTCTTTTGATATAAGATAAAAGCATTTAAAAAGAAAATCTAATAAACCTTGTTATTTTCTATATTAATATATGATCTTAAAATCAAATCTTAATAATGACATACTCCAACTGACTTTGGGATGATTCAAAACATGTGTTGATTTGAAATACTTGAGGTTCTTATGTTCTATATATATTGTGACTAGACTTAAAGCACCTTCTAGATAATGATACCATTCTTGAAATGAATCTACAATTACAAGAAGTTCTTTGTAGTGGATCTTATAGTTAATCTTGACTGCTGAAAATTTCTTGGAATAGAAAGATACTAGATGGAGATTGTTATTTGTTCCTATTTGTGATAATAATACTGCTAAGAAAAAGTTTGATATATTTTTTTCATAAAAAATGATGTGATTGCTCGTTTTACTTATTTCCGAAGAAACCTCCCAGAATAAACCCGTATAGGGTAATTTGAACATGGGGAATGACTAGTTACTTAAGCGTTCACGTTACGGTCACACAATCAATTACCTCTTGAATGTATCGTCTCTATTTCCAATATATGAACATACAAGGAAACTATAATCTCCTCCTTCACCTTATCGGTCTCTTTCTTACAGTAATTCAATTATATTAATAACTGCTATTTCTACCAATATATTCACCCTCATAATCTCCAACTGTAATACTTCGCCCTCACAGCTTTCAGTACACAATTATCCTCATTCCAATCACTAGAATTCTTCACACAGAACAACCATTCACATTACAGTGTTTCACACAAACATAAACTCATTCTCTCTGCTGAACTATAATCAGATTTCAGCATTCAATCTTTCTTTTTCTCAAATAATACCAATAACATTTCCATTCCATAATTCACTTCACAATATTCAGAAATTCTCAATCCTCTTATTCAAAGAAAATAACAAACAAAAGAAAAGAGGTAGCACCAAGCTTACCCCGGCTCACAACTATCACAGCGATGGCTCCTTAATTAACTTCTACAACTCCTTTATACTTTTCCTTAATTCTCCAGATTCTAATTGTAATTCTATAATTAACCACTTTTAAGAACTAAATCACTCATCTATCTTATTGAATTTCCTATTATATGGACTATTAATATATTTTACCAATATCTTTCAAAAACGAATTAATATCTATTCTACATAGCCCCACTCCTATCTGTGCAACATCCTCGCAAACATTCAATTGATTCCTATCTAAAAACTACTTAACAAATCTTCACAAAGTTACTAGTTCTTCTGGCCCACCTAATTAATCATTTGTTGCATTATTGAATATAGGTTCGACCAAATCTGGTTCCAATTATAAATCTTCTTCTTCTTTGTCCAGTCCATCGCCTCCTTCTTCAATTGGTTTCATAGATCTTCATTATACTCACCCAATACATGGACTTAAACATCCAGTTTCAAGATCTAGACATTCCGAAGTTTCAATTGTTAGTGTTGACTCATCCATTCTGAAATATCTTCAATCAACACTTGTGACCGGTTCCTCACTATTAACTCTTATTTGGAACCACTACTCTCAAAAATACAAGAAATACAAGAAAATGGTACTTTAGCCAATTCAAAACAATACCACGAAATGACTTTAATTGATGCTCTACTCCTATTATTTTATCTAGTAGTAATAATGACAACATGTTATCCATACTATCTGTGAAAGGTAATGGAAAGTAATCTTTTTTGGTGGCTACATTAAACTTTCAAAAATCTTGACATATCTTGATTTTTCCATTCTTCTTCAACACCATCACGATTGGCGACACTCATACACTATGCGGAACATGATAAATAAAATCCACATTAAGAAGTTTATTCAATTCTTCTTTCACTAAAAGGAAATATTTTGGATTAAGCTGGTGTTGTCTTTGATGAATTGGCATAATACCCTCCTCTAGAATAATTTGGTGCTCTTACATGTCAACTGGAATTCCTTTCAAATTTACATACAACCACGCAAAGGCAGATTTGTGATGGACAAAAAATTGTTTCCAAGCATTTAATTCTGTACCAATAATATCGGCATATATTTTAATTAGCTGTGGCATTTCGTTGGTGCCTAGGTTAATAGATTGACACACAGAGTCTTCAACAACCTCTAATTTAATTATCTTCTCTTGATTTGAATATCTTGTATTATCCAACATATAAAAACCACCCAAATTTGGTTCTAATGTGCTAACTCTATTGACTGTGGGATTGTTCATCCATTTGGCAATAGCATGATCCAAATTAGTCGCATCTTCCTGATGCAGTAAATATTTGTTAGGACCTCCACATTGATAGACTCCTGCCTTTGCTATTGAAGTGTTTTGTCCTACCCCAAATTACGCTGAATCTATAGCATCGTCATCTGCCTCAATTGATTGATTCTCATTGTCTGATGTAAATTTTGATTCTGGCAATTGAGATTCTCCATGATATTGTACAGGATACATCTGTAAAACAATCTGATCACGGCCTTTTCCAATTATCAATGTATCTCGACCCCAATCATTCTTAACTTTAGCTTGATAAAGCCATGGTCTACCTAATAAAATGAAATATGATAATGTAGAACTCTGTAATCGGAATATAATATTATCAATTTTATATATCAATCCCACAATTACAGTGGTAATATTTTGTAAGATTTCCATTGACTTTATCCAACCATGATCTGCCATTCGCAAGACCAATGTCATTGGTAGTAATTGCTTTAGATTCAAGTCTTCCATTGTATCCGCATTCATTAAATTCACACTGGAGCTACCATTGACTTGTACCCCTGGAATTAAAATGCCATCGATTGATACATCAATTTTTGGTGCTTCCAGATCTGAGTTTTAGCTAACTTCATGAATTTCTTTAGTATGGGATCTTCATCGTATTAGCACTGAATTCAATGTAAATTGACATTCCGGTACTACAGCCAAAAGTTGCTTCATTGTAATTGAAGGCTGAATAACATCCAAATCCTTCAAAATATCGTAGGATTCCATATTGAGAGTAATTTCTAATACTCTTTTGCGTTTCATTGGTTTCGATTTTACTCCATTTAGGAGCAATTTCTTTCTGGCGATTGAGAATGCTGTTGGTAACTTCACCAACTTTTCTACTACTAAGGATTCCTTTAATGCGTAAGATCTTTTATTGGGCTATATAAGTATCAGTAGTTGGTCAGTTGGGATCGTTCTTGATGATCCCGACAAATTGGCAGGTGTAATCAAATTGGATTCCTCAGTTTGTTGAGGTCTCAATATTGAGATATGTCTCAATACTGATATTAGTTTGTTTAGCCCCGTAGATGGCGCTACTTGCTCTCCTGCGATTGGTTCATCTAAGTCTTGAATTGAATTCTTATCTTTTTGTTGGCCTCTAGTAAGTATTGCGTTCACGACCTCGACACGATGTATTGGTGAGTCTCGTTAAACAGGGCCTTTGTCCTTCGTCGGTTGGCTTGTTTGCATTTATTGGTCCCAGTTATTATAATTAAAGGGCGCATTGCACTACTGATAAGTGTGACCAGACTGCTTACAATTTCTACATATTGGAGCATAGTCATCATTGGCCCTTGGATTAGAACATTCACTCGCATAATGTGTGATTTGTGTGCAATGATAGCAATGAAGTGGTCTCCTGCCAACTCCTTTAGGGATAATGGGTGTCTCTACTGGTATATAATGGCTAGGTCTGTTCCATGTCAGATGAGTAAAGGATCCTGATTGACCCATTGTTATTATAAACTCTGGCATTGACCTCGTCAAGGATAGATATTGATGGTATCCTAGTTGGTTCATCACCAATCCATGAGTATTGGATACACTTTCTTGGTAAAATTTAGAGTTTAGAAAACTGGAATAATTCCTGTTTTGTTTATTCGCTCGATTTCCATTTCAACCAAACCTATTATTTGTTTGTACTTGATTGACATTCCACGAAGTTGGTTGAGTCATTATCTGATTATTGAATTATTGTTGCTTCCGTAAATTCTAACAATTGGTGGTAATATGCTTACCTCCACAAAAAGTACATTGTACAGTCATTTGGGGAGGTGAAGGACATTCTGTTACTAAATGACCTTGCCTCTTACAATTTTTGCACCAAACATTGGGATGCATATTGGTTAGTTTATGCCTTTTTTCTTTATCCTTGGCCAAATTCACAGCCAATTCCTCCATTTTTTTCATCAATGTTAACAGCAATGACTCATTGGGATTCCTTGATATCAATGCATTTGACAATTCCTTCGTAGGTATTGATTTTTGATACACGGAATAATGTGCATACGGTTGTGATGATGATGATGGTATAGCTTGCAATAGAACGGCATCCACTATTCCTTGTGGAATTATACCATAATCATTCCTTCTCAGATAACTTTTTGATGCGTCATTTCAATTTGTCATTTGATAACCTCCTTGAGATGGAATGATCGTGGCTCCAACTATTAAGTTTTGATCATAGTGACATTCTTCCTATACTTTTACTTGCTCAAGAGATGATGCAATGGTAGCTGATTGGGCCTCCTTTACAAACATCTTTAATTCAAGTAGGTGTAGTCCATTAACCAATATGGACAACACAAATGATTCCGACATTTGGTTATTTGGCCATTTTCGAAGTATATCTACTACACGACCATAATATGACTATACTACTTCCCCTGGTACCATTCTGCTGTTCATTAATTTTTCTCTAAGATGTTCTTCAAAACCAATTGGTCAAAAATGGGCTAAAAATGTATTTTTTAATGCCTTCTAATTGATAAATTGTCTCACAAGTTGGCGGTTGTACCACTCAAATGCTATGTCTTTCAATGTCATTGGCAGCCATCTCAACCAAATGTCTTCTGTTCTTCCATTATTGGCTACATATGTCGTCAAGAATTGAGATTAATGTTGATCTAGATCTGCACCTGGCAAATCCCAAAAAGTAAATAATGGCGCGACGCTAGTCATTCGATCGTCCATTGCACCCATTTGAATTGCAATCCGAACTGCTGATCCTTTGGACGTCATTAAAGATATTGGTGTTTCGCTCAATTCTGTATTAAAATGAAAAATATTTCTCGCAAAAGTCTTTTTCGAACTTCCACGCCTTTCCAATTGACTATTATTATCCCCAAATAATTTTAATGATTGAATATGAAGTGAAAACGATAGGTTTTGATATACTCTGAATTGATCTTTATTGGCAAGTGATTTATACCGATCTTCAAAACCAATCTTGTTAAAATTGGATGTATTTCCAATTGGGAAAATATCCAATGGGGCATCTAATTCCTCTATGCCTTCCTCGTTTTCCGTTAACGACTTCGAGAGGTATGCTGGACTATTAGCAGGGCTCCTCATGAGTGCTCTTGGCAATTTCTTTAATGGTATATACTTCTGAAATATTAGAGGTCGATCGTCTTCTAGGTACAATCAAATATGCTGATAGGCATGCAACCATGGCTTAATCCAACTTTGTCGATGCTTCTTTTTCAATTTGTCACCTTGCTCATTACGCAACAAATTTCTTGCTTATGATTGCTCTATTCTTTCCTTTAATTGCTTTATACTCTTTGCTGTTAAATTCTTATTCTTAATAACCATACTCTTTCATTATTTCTACTGAGTTTGCTTCCTAATCTCCTTTACTGCTTCGAAAGTTAATTCCTAACACTCAATAATGTTGTCAATCTCCGGTAGTGGTGCCAAAATGTGATTACTCATTTTACTTATTTCGGAAGAAACCTTCCAAAATAAACCCGTATAGAGAAATTCAAACACGGGGAATGACTAGTTGCTTAAGCGTTCACGTTACGGTCACACAATCAATTACCTCCTGAATGTATTGTCTCTATTTTCAATATCTGAATACACAAAGAAACTATAATCTCCTCCTTCACCTTATCGGTCTCTTCCTTACAACAATTCAGTCATACCAATAACTGCTATTTCCACCAATATATTCACCCTCATAATCTCCAACTGTAATACTTCGCCCTCACAGCTTTCAGCACACAATTACCCTCATTTCAATCACTGGAATTCTTCACACAAAACTGCCATTCACATTATGGTCTTTCATACAAACACAGACTCATTCTCTTTGCTGAACTACAATCAAATTTCAGCATTCAAACTTTCTTCTTCTCAAATAATACCAATCACATTTCCATTCCATAATTCACTTCACAATATTCAGAAATTCTCAATCCTCTTATTCAAAGAAAATAACAAACAAAAGAAAAGAGATAGCACCAAGCTTACCCCAGCTCACAACTATCACAGCGATGGCTCCTTAATTAACTTCTACAACTCCTATATATTTTCTCTTGATTCTCCAGATTCTAACTGTAATTCTGTAATTAATCACTTTTAAGAACTAAATCACTCATCTGTCTTACTAAATTTCCTATTATATGGACTATTAATATATTTTACCAATATCTTTCAAAAATAAATTAATATCTATTCTACAAATGCCTTAAAAAAATTGACGTAATACAAAGTTGATGCAAAAATAAATTCTTTCTTTTAAACAACAAACGATGCTTTGGCTTCTTTATTCCACTCAAATTTGTCTTCACAAGTCAAATATATAAGTAGAGTTGTAACTTGAGAAAAGTTCTTGATAAAAATTTGGTGATAATTGGCAAAGTTCAAAAAGCATTGCACATCTTTTACTATTCTTAAAATCTTTTAATCTATGATAGTTTGGACCTTCTTTAGATCCATTGTAAGGCCTTTATTAGAAATGATATACATCAAAAAGTCAACTTGAGTATTGTAAAATACATAATTTTTCATCTTCATGTATAATCCTACATCTCTTAGTTTTTATAATACATGTCAAACATAAACTTCATGCTCTTTTATATTCTTAGAATAGATTAAAATATTTTCAAAATAACAAACAACAAAATCATCAAGAAACTCACAAAAGAAATCATTTATTAGATGTTGAAAAGTAATTGGTATATTTGTGAGTCCAAAGGATATGATATTATATTCAAAATATCTATATTTAGTTTAAAAAATAGTCTTCTATTCATTTTCTTCTTTGATGTCGACTAGGTTATATGATTTTCATAGATCTATTTTTATATAGATCTTTATTTGATTTAGTTGATCAAAAAGTCCTAAAATCAAAGATAAAAGCTATCTATTCTTAATAGTGAATTTGTTAAGTCATTGATAATTTACACACATCCACAAAGATCCATTTTTTTTCTTCACAAATAGGACAGGAGAGCCAGTTAGAGATTTAGAATGATACATAAAGTTCTTAGCTAAGTTTTCATCAATGTATTCTTTTAGTACAGCCAATTCATTTTGTAATAGGCTATAAATTGGTCCAAATAGTAGTTGAGTTTCTTCTTGAAGATTAATGGAATAATCATAAGGACCATGTTTTGAAAGAATATTTACATTCATCTTTTGAAAAACGTCATGAAAATCTTAATATTAGCTAGGAATATTACTTGATATCTTTTCACCATCAATAATAAGCATAGTATATATAGCAAAAGATGGCCCTTCATTTGTAATATGCATGAAAGATCTTAAACCTACTATGTTAAGACTTCTGAATCCAACAAGGCTAAGAATTTGTAATTTTTTGGTCCTAAACAGACTTCTATTGTAAAATAAGATGAGAGATTTGAGGAGAGAATAAGATCTTTATTAGATGGTACATATGATTCTAGCTGTACAGTCCTTATTGTAGTTGGAGCAACTCGTTTTTTGAGACATTGTCTTCTTTGGTAATTATACTTTTCATTTTGTAATTGCGTTATTTTTCTGAATAATATTGAGCAATATGTTTATCTTCTCTATAATATAAGTATAAGCACTCTTGACATTATTGACTCTTTTCTTCTTCTATGAGGAATTTAAAATGTATCATATCAATATGCAGTGGATTTGGCCTTAATAAATATTTCTTAAAAAATTTAGGAATTGTCGTCATTATTTGATTTATTCTTTTCTAGCCATATCTTTGTTCTTGAGGTCTTTCAAATAATTGATTGTCACATGCAATGGCTTGAGTAATAAATTATTTTAAAGATTTCATCTTTTGTATTGTCAATAACAAGTCTTTGATATTATCCTTCAATCTATATCAAAATTGATTGAAAAGGGCTTTGTCATTTGAGTCCACATCGCAAACAAGGTTTTGGAATTTAGCAATATATATGGTGGCTGATGATGATCTTTGTCGTAAAGATAAGTACTTAGTCTCTATTATTTTTTTTTTATTACTTTCTTCATATATGGCTATAAACACTTCTAGAAATGAATTCAAAATATAAAAGAGTTGCAAATCTTTTTTCATTAAAAGTGTAAATCAAGAGAGAGTACTTCTTGATAGAAGTGTACTTAAAAATCTAACTTGAGTAAATCCATTGGAATATTAGAAAAGATGTAACTTTAGATAGAGTTGACTTGTTCTAAAAATCCTTGAAATTTTGATCTTGTTCCATCAAACTTCTCAAGCATACTAATCCTTATCCCTATTATACTTGCAGAAGCAAAATTCTCTAGATTTAGTTGTGAGGTTGATCTACTTATTTTTTTTTGATTGCATAACTTCTTATCGTAGATTCTAAACTTCTTCAATAGGTGTAGGTATAGCATCTCTATGATTCATATTAGAAATATTTGAGATTTCTATTCTTAGAGTATTAACAAGCTCATGAAGATTTGCAATACTTACAATTCTATTCTCACTTCTATTGAGAGTAGCATCCATGATTTTTCTTTCTATAGACAACTCAAATAAATTTAAAAAATTAGATTATAGGAGGATAATTTGCAATCTCTAATAAAAAAATTCTACAAAGAAGGATAATCCACTCTCTTTAAAGTAAAGATTAGTGTTAGAAAATATACATATATTTTTTTTAAAGTAAGTAGTATGCAACCTTTAAAATACAACAATAGAAGTGGAATAATCGTCTCACTTCTAAAATAAGATACAAATAATATATTAGCACTCTTATCAAACTATCAAGGATATGAATCTTAAAAAAAGAAAATCTTCAATACACTCTTATATCATTGAAGAGAACTAGAAAGTCACTCAAAAAATAATATAATATTAATTAAAATAGCTATTACCAAAAACAAAAAGACTAAAAAGTCTTGAAATAAGACTAAAGACTAGAAAGGCATTGACAAGAGTAAAGAAGGCTTTACTCTTGCCTCTATATATAATTTTAACTAAGAACTATGTGGAAATGTCCTGTAAAACCTTCAAAATGTGTTGACTTTCAAGACTTGTATCTTAACTTGCAAGGCAAGTTTTTTATATGTATGCCACATAGTTAGTTTATTCTATAAGCTATCAACATGTGGTTAATTTTTTGACCAAGTTTCTAATCTATCAATCAATTACAAATACATGTGAAGTCAAGCAAAGTCTATGAAGCTTCTAGAAAGCTATGCTAAAAGGTTTAATAAAATTAATCTATTTTTATCTATTTTTACTTACTCCTATCTAATCATATAGGTATTTACTAGAATACTTATGTATGTCCATGACATCAAATTGGAATAAGAAGCTGCCAAAGACTTGAGTGGATTATCTTGTATTTCTTTTAATTGATAAGTGCGATCAATTTTATCTTTTTTATGCTTATTTTTAACTAAGTTATTAAGAAGTATACAAATTTTGAATTGATATCAATGATTCAATCATTAGTTATTGAGGTTCCAATTTGCTATAGAGTTTGGTTTAAAATTTGTCTACGATTTGATTAGGACTTAGGATTTGGTCTAAGATTTGATTAGGATTAAAATTTGCTTCAGATTCAATTTAAAACTTGACTAAGAGTTGATTGAGGTTTATTTAGGATTTGTATAGGATTTAGGATTTAATTAGGATTTAATTAGGATTTGACATAGGATTTGATTAAGATTCAATTAGAATTTCAATTAGGATTTGACGTAAGATTTGGTTAAGGTTCAATTAAGAAATTTTTTAATAGCATGACATGGTACCACTCTTTCTCTCTCTCAACTCTCTCTCTTGCTTTGTCCCATGCCTTGTCTTTGTCCAAGATGACTATGGATGAGCATCGTTTGCCTTTCCTTCTTTTATTTGTGTGTTAATTTTTAAACATCCATTACATTAAATTATTAGTTCAAGCAATTCAATTTAGGATCCTTCTCTTGTAAGTTTCATGATCATAAATATAATTAATTCAACAAGTAGTTCTTTTACATATTCTTTAGGGATGACTTGCTAAATCCAAACAAATTTTATTCCTCTCTTACCTTCAAAAAATGATGAAAATAATAATTGCAAGGTTATTCAACAATTGGTACTCAATTAAAAATATTTATCTTTCTAAAAATTTCAAGAGCATAAACTGATTTTAAATACATGTCTCTTGCAAAACTCTTAGTACGTTTGAACTTTTTGTGACTTATGAGTCTTTTTGTACTTTAGCATTAATCAATTCATTTATAATCAATTTAGTTGGAATCTCCTAAATAAAATAAAATAAAATATTATAAATCTTATTGTATAACATTATTTTAAAAATTCAATAAGAAATTAAAGTGCTAATTTTTCTTATTGACAAGGTATTTATTTCCAATTTATCTATCTAATTATGTCATTCCACTTTATTGATTTTATTTCTCAGTAACAAATACTTGATGGTTTATTTCTACCAAGCCTATATTTAAACTATAAATTAGATTAAATCACCTTTTTTAAAAGGTTGTTTTGAAAGAAAATAGTGATAATAAAAACAAGATTATATATATATATATATATATAGAGAGAGAGAGAGTGAGAGAGAGAAAAAAAAGATATTTAAAGAAATAGTTAGTAATATCAAGGTATAATTTATTAAAAGAAAATAAATTTAGACAACATTAGAGATGACTACGAAATAGAGGTTAATAGAAAAATATAAGTATTTTGAAGCTTTACGCAAAAAATATTCAAAAGAAAGCTAAAGAATTCTAAGTTGCTATTAATAAAATTGAAAAAAAAATAAGTGACAATTTTGGATGATGAGAAAAAAGCTATTATAATAGAAGTCTAGCTTAAATATTGGTATATATAAAAATAAAATAATAATAATAATAATAATAATAAATGATATTCATGTATTTTTATTTAATTTAGGAGAAAAAAAAAACGAATGTTTTAAATTTGCACTAAAATGATCAGAATAGTCAATAATTTAGAAGATATTGTAGGCAAAGTTTTTTGCCTGGAACAATCAAAAGAATTTTATAATGCATAGCTATTTATACAGCTCATATCTAAATTTTATTGAAAAAAATGATATGTGTAAACTATTTGATTAATAAAAATATATCAATCAAAACTATTTAAAAAAACCTAAGAGAGAAAATCAACTCTTACAAGTTCAAAAATGATAAAGCTATACTCCTTGAATTGAAAGAAAATCAAGGGCTTATGATGTAGGTGAAAATTAAAAAATTATAATTTTGGTACTATTACAAAATGAAATATTATAGTAGTTAAAATAAAAACAAAACAGAAAATAAAAACAAACAAACTTGTAATGTGTATTTTTCATAGCAACTTGTAGGGTAAAGATTAGATCAAATTCTTAATAATTATAAATTATTATTAGTTTAATAGTTATAATATTGTATCAAAACTATAGAATTATTGAGCTAATTCGTCTTTTATAATAATAATAATATTGAAAATTACACCATTGAATATAAAAGTGCTTATTCAAAAGAATGGCAGAGGTGAGTTTTGTTGGGGCACTTGTAATTAAGCAAATATGTAATTATTTCGTTTAAATCTTTCTTCCAAATTTTCTTGGTCATTGATGTTTAAATAAGTTGGAATACAAGCTAATAAGTGAAAAACTTATTAAGTAGGTTGATAATATATTTAAGCTAGTCTAACACGAATATCAAATAATAAACTTAGTTAATTAGCAAATTGGAAAATTAAAATTACAATGACTTGATTATAACAACTATTTTGTTACACAAAATTACAAAAAAATAATTTGAATATATGAATAGAGATAAAATAATAATTAGAATTAAATTTTTTAAAATAAATTAAAAGATTAAATTTTACATTTATAATCTCAGTACAAAAGAAAAGAAAATAATAAAAATAAATGTGATCAAGTCAATTTTTATTAAAAAATAAAAAAATAAACAAATAAAAAAATAAAAATAAAATAAAATAAAATAAAAAGTTGATAGTTGTTTATGTGCCTACATGCTTATAGAAAAAACTTGATCACATATTAAAATAAAAATAATATATATATATATATTATAAATTTATTAATTTAAATAAAAAAATTAATTTTTATACAATTAAAAGATCGATTCTATTAACTTAATGAAAAAATATTCATAGCTTAAAAAAATTACTAATAAGATTTAAAAAAATATTACAATCAAAATTTTAAAAAAAATTCAAAAACCATATAGAATCATGTATTATATATAAAAATATTGATATATTAATATATTGAAAGGATTATTAAGTCAATTCAATTCTTGTCCAACGTGACTTAATAGACTAAGTTGATGTTGTTGAGAAAATTAATATCCAATTGTGATAAGTATCAATAATTAAGTAGATTTTATAATAGGCATTTATGAGTAAAATAGAAGAAAAGAAGGCTAAATATAATAAAGCTAAGAAAATTAAAAATTCTAAAAATCTATTTTGTCATGATATAACTTGTAATATATACAAAAATTATTTTTTGAAATTAACCAAGATTTCTAAAGAAGAAGCTAATAAACAACTTATTTTTTGAATTTGAGAATTATCTTAAACAATTTTTATAAGATTAAAGAATTATGAGAGATTACAATTATCTTAAAACTTTATGGTTATAAACTTATTTTGAAGGAAAATCAAGATTGCATTCAAATTATGTAATTTTATTAACACTATTATTTTAATATCAAATATCATATATTTTAGTTCCTCTCAAATTTTAGATGTTGTTTCATTATGTAAAATTTATCTCAGAAATGCATTGAACATCTAGAAATAAAAAGATTTTATTCAAAGCTTAAATTTTTTCTTATAATATAAAAATAATTAAATGTTTATAAACCCCATTCTTAAAAATCTTAATTCTCATAGGAGTTTTAAATCCAAGAAATTTTAAGTGCCATTCACTCTAAATCTCAAATCCTTTTAATTCTAAATCTCAAATAAGTCCTAAAAAATTCTAAAAAATTCTAAAAAGAATTCTTTAAAAATATGAAAAATTCTAGACATATTTTAATCTTAAAAAAGAAATTTCAAGAATCTATTATTTTTATTTTGTGTACTATTACATAAGTAAATTTAACATAATTTCATAAAATTTAAAAATATATCATTTAAAAAGACTTTTATTGTAAATATTTGGTTTTAAATCTAAAATAAAATAAAATTAAAAGTTGCCAAATAGTTGTAAAATATTTTTTAAACTTAGAATACTATTTTAAAGTTGTATCTTCTACTAATGTTATAAATTTATTTCTAAATATAATATTTTAATATTTTAATATTTTTAGTATAAATATAAATCATTACACACAACATATCTAGTACTTTAAACTAATTATAAAGTTTGTAATCTAATCCAAATACAAATACACAATCATTATATTCTCAAGTACTTCTTCTTTTCCTTCTTTCTTTCAAGCTAATTAGGAGCCTCTCTTGTCAAGAAAAACTACTAAATATAGTTGCATATGAATGCCACAATAATGTTGTTGTAGAATTATATTTATCAAAATTAGTATTGTTATTACTAGACTACCAAAATGTGTTATAAAAATATGAAAAGAAATTTACAAATCTTATCAACTAATGAGGCATAGATAAAAGACTTCTTACTACAAGGATATATTCAATCTTTTAAAAAAAGAATTGAAAGAGGTAGTGTCAAGTATGCCATATGCCACTCAAATTGACATTGATCATATAAAAGCATGGTAGTAGCTCTTTTTTTTCTTACTACATATAAATCAAGGAAGACCAATTGGCACAACTATCAATTTAAGATGTATAAAATTTTCAATAGAAAGATGAAAAGGATCATAATTCTTTGTATGTTCTAGACACTCTTTTTCACCTTTGTCTTCTAGTAAAACAATATTATTAGATAGTATATTCTTTATATATAGAATTGAGTACCTTGCCTTAATATCAAATATTGTAGGCTCTTCATATTATAAATATATAAATTCTCTTAGATAATCTCTACAACTAAGATCAATAAGTTCAATTATAAATAAAGGCATATTGTAAGGTATTATAATATTAAACAATAAATAAGTTCTCCATAGCTAGGGATATGGTCTTCTTAAAGAACTTTGCTTGATCAAATAGACATTGAGCCTAAATATTAGAATCATCTAAGTCTATAACTTGAGCTAGCTTCTCACTTACTAAGCTTAATAGGATTGACTTCCATCTATACAAAAATTAGTAAAGATTATAAGATGACAAAGATGTTTGTTTACTAAAGTGATAACTCATTATAATCCATGGCAATATCAAGTTCGAATCTTGGTGGTTGCTACAAAATAATTCATATTTTTGCAAATCATGCTTGACTATTTGAACAATCCATTCAGCCAAGCTATTTGTATCAAGGTGATTTTTAACAATAATACAATGATCTATCAATGTTATAGTACATAAATCTTCAAAAGCTCTTAAAAGATTTCTCTTTTGATTTTTTAATAAATTAATAATTACTCTAAAATATGCCAACATACAATCAAAAAAGCCATACTTGCCTATTTTGAAGAATTTTGTAATGAAGCCATAAATTTAATCTAATTACTAAAATATTCTAATATAATCAATATATATTTGGCTCCATGTGTTGTAAAAACAAGTAGCCTAAGAAAGTCTAAAAACCAACAATAATTCAAATCCATGATAGATAAAGGCTTCAATTGAGGTGATAAGATGTTGAAGCTTAATTCAACTTGATTACACTTTATACTAAGAAACATATATGATGACTTATTAATACATACTACTCTACCAATATTAATTTTTTAATATAAAATATATCATGTGTACTTCAAAATATCCATGCACTTCATGTACTTGCTATATCAATGAAGCTCTTTGATTTGGCCTCAAAATTATATAACTAGTACCATCATACTATATATAAAATAATAATTTATTCTCTTAATAGAATATTATTATTTGGTGACTAATCCTATTTCTTTCTATGGTAGAAATAAATAAAAGAAATGTTACTTATTAAAGCTTATGCAAGACTATAAGATCCTTTCATACATTATTAATCACTTGATTCCTATTTAATTCTTTAATTAAATTTTAATTAAGATCCATAATTTTAGAATATAATATCAAAGTTAAGTATGTACTTTTATACCATCTAAGAACTATCTCTCTATCATACTTCCTATGTTATCAACCTTTGATAAAGTCTTTTATCAAAGGTCTTAAATTCCAAGAAAGTGCATCAATATTTGGACTAATAATATGTATCTAATGAATAACTTCAAAGTCATATTTTTGAAGCAACAAAGTCTATCTAATAAGCTTGTAAGTAAACTTGATTGATTCTATAAGTCACTTTAAAGATTTATGGTTATTTACAAATATAAAATTATTGACCATACATATAATATCAAAAGTAAGCAATGGTCCAAATTATTGCCAAAGATTTTTTTTAATAAGATGAATAATTAGACTCCATATTGTTGTTTCTTCTAAAAGTAAATGTAATGGTATATTTTTATTCTACATTATTTTTTTGTATCAAAATTTCTCTCAATCCTATTGCATTTTAATTTGTGTATAGTTGAAAAAGTCTAATATCATCTGAATGTAAAAGTACTAGAGCTAAATTCAACTTTTACTTTAACCTATTGAATACATGTTGTTGCTCAAAACTCTAAGTCTATCTTTGATTCTTATTTTTAATAATAATTAAAGGCTTAGAAATTAAGTTGAAGTTCTTAACGAACTTTTGATAATAATTTTTTTAATTAAAAAAAATCTAAAGTTGTAAAATATTCTTTTGTACCAAGATTTTTTGTAAGGCATTTACATTTGCTTCTTTCATACCAAGAATGCTTGAAATAATTATGTGTTTAAAATAAAGTAATTTTTATAGAAGAATTTATAATTTTTATGATGCAAGTATAATTTCTATTCCCATAATTGCTCAAACATAGCTTGTAAATGCTTGACTATCATAGAAATATATATTTATTTTAATAATTATTTAGATAATATAAATAAGTAGAAATATTTGAAACATGAATCTTCAAGAATTAAATGACCAATACATCCTTATGTCATTCAAAAAGATTAAATATTCATTCAAAGATAACATGTTATTAAATTAAAATAGCTATTGCCAAAGATAAGAAGAGTAGAGACTCTTGAAATTAGATTAAGAACAAGAAAAGTATTGACACGAATGAAGAAGACTTCACTCTTGCCTCCATGTATACTATTTAACTAGGAGCTATATAGCAATGTCTTACAGGACCTCTAACATATGTTGACTTTATAAGACACATATCTTAACTTGTAAGGCAAGTTTTTTATATATGCACCATATAGTTAGCTTGTTCTACAAGCTATCAACATATATATTACATATCTAACTTTTTGACTAAGTTTCTAATTAACTAATCAACTACAAACATATATAAAGCCAAAATTACATCTATAAAGCTTTTAAGAAGCTTTTCTAGAAGATATTATGGAATTAATTTATTTTTATTTACTTCTATTTAAGTAATTATTAGAATAAATATGTGTATTTATGAAATTATTGTCTCTTCTAGGGACAAATTTTATAAGGAACAATCATCATATGTTAAAAAAATCTAAGATATGGTGTTAAAAAGGTAAGCCTATTGAAAACATAATTTCTTTAATTATAAGTAGATTATAAGAAGCACAATGTTGTCCAAATTAATTAAAATATAAAAAATCAGTCTAAAGACTTAGTACAAATTTTAGATTAATTTCTTTCTTGTACCAAGATACATCCAACCTCTAACTTTAATCTCAAATATCTTTTCAATAAAATATATATAATTCACTTATTACTAATTTATTCTAAGAAAATTTTAGTTCATTGAGCTTAATTCAAGCTTCAAACTTCAAATTGATCAAGTCAATAAACATAAATTTGAGCAAATGAGAGCCAAATCAAGGAAAAAAAATTGATTGCTTATTATAGCCATTGTCTTTAAAACCTCCATCTACAAATTAGCTTAGATTTGCTTTGTCACAACTCTTCTTTTTGTGTACTAAGGCTTTTTGGAAAACTAATAATAAGATCTAGCTTCTTTCAAAATCTCAAAGTAAAAAGATAAAATATTAGAAATGGCATAGAGAATCCCGATTTGGTCTTAAATCTCATGACTCAAAAAATCTAATAATCATCCCTTCCACAGATTTGTATGAATCTCCCTTATCAAAACTCTTCTTTTTATGTACTAAGTCTTGTTAAAAAATTAACAATAAGATCTAACTTCTCTCAAAATATTAGAACAAAAAAAATAAAATCTAGTAAATGGCATAGAAAACCTTGAATCTAACTTGAATCTTATCGCTTAAAAATTCCAACAAATCTCCTTCCATAAATTTTCTTGAATCTCCTTCATCATAGCTCCATTTTTTAAGTGCTAAGTCTTGTTAAAAATCTAACAGCAAGATCAAGCTTCCATCAAAATTTTAAAATAAAAAGATGAAAATACAAAAAATGATATAAAAATTTCCAAACTAGTCTTGAATTCTGAAACTTAAAAATTCTAGAGACCCTCTTTCCACAAGTTTTCTTAAATCTCTCTTATCACTACTCCTTTTTTTGCATGCTAAAGCTTGTTCAAAAATTAGATCTAATTTTTTTCAAAATCTCAAAATAAAAAGGAAAAAAATCCAATAAATGGCATAGAAAATCTCAAATCAAGTTTGAATTTTGTCACCTAAAAACTCTAGCAATCTTTCTTCTATACATTAATATTCAAGAAAAAAGAAAAAAAACCCTACTTCATGCCAAAACTCCTATCCTAATCTTTTTTCAATATTGGCCTGGAACCACTATAAAATTGAATATCTATCCTAAAAGACAATACCTTCAAAGCTTGAATAATTGCATGTTTTAAATTTTATTCAAATTTATAAATATATTAGAATTATATTCTTTTCTTCCTAAAAATAAAACTAATTACCTTCTAAATATCTTTGATGGACTTAAATTAAATGTATCATGACATTTATTCCTTCAAAACTTGGACATATTTTAATATATGCTAAAAAATTAAAGTACAATATTTGTATCATTAGAATGAAATTCATCATGAGCCATATCACTTTTCAATTATTAATCAAAATATTGAGACTCAAAATTCTCTTAATCCTCTATATATTTCATTCTATTTTGATACTTGAAGACTTTAATTTACTTTCCTCCAATTCTAATCTTCAATGATATGACATCTAACTCTTAAAGAAAATAAATTATATTATCATGTATTTCATTCACCACATAGGATCCAAATCAATGTCGTATAAACTTATAAAGAATATAATATTGATGCATTAAATGTCAAGGACATGAATTAAAAGATGATACATAAACCAATGAAATCCGTATCAAAGAAAGAGTGACAAAATAGAAATAAGAAAGTACGTATATTAAAAGAAACTAGAATGGCTTATTGCCAAAAGATAAGAAAACTTGAGATTCTTGAAACTAGTCTAGAACCAAGAAAGGAGTTGACAAGAGTGAAGAAGGCTTGACTCTTGTCTCTATATATACTATCTAACTAAGGGCTATGTGGCGATATTCTATAGGACTTTCAATGTGTGTTGAATTTATACGATATATGCCTTGACTTATAAGGCAAGTTTTTCTATGTATGGGCCACATAGTTAGCTTATTCTTCAAGTTAACAATATGTGTGGTACATGGCTAACTTGTTGACCACGTTTCTAATCCAAAAGGTCAATTAAAGATACCTATAAAGTCAAAATAGGATCTATGAAGCTTCCATAGAAGATATCATAGAATTAACTTATTTTTATTTATTTTTATTTATTTCTACTTATTTATACAAGTAATTATTGGCTTACATACATATGTCTATGACATTATATCCACTTTTAGTGACAAGTTTCAAGAAGAGGAGTCATCATATGTTGAAAAAATCTATGATGCGATGAATTATATTTGCTACATATTTAGATCTTTTTTCTCTTTCAAGATAGTTGATAGGGCCTTTCAACCATCGATAGTGTTCTATATCATGCTGAGAAGACCACCCTATTATCTGATCATTATTAAGGCCTTCATAACTTCCTTCAAATAAAATATTTGAAACATTGTCAAAAATTGTTCCTACTTCTAATGAAATTATCAAACATTGGGAATCTCTTTCAAAGCTGTGATACCAAACATGTTGTATCTTACCATCTATTCTAAAAAAAATATGTCGTTCTTGAGGATCTTCATCTCGATTGCATCGTCTTGAAAGTTATGACAATTATATTGTCTCATTTAATAGGTCAATAAATAAAGGTTCTTGAGTCAAATCCAGTGGTTATTGATTTTTCATCTCCTTAGCATCACAACTACAAAGAAGCTACAAACAAAGATTGAATGTAGAATGTTATCTTGCCTAGATCTTGTTTCTTTCATAGGAAAGGTCTTCATCTTGATTTTGATGGATGTTGTCGATGAAAAGCCTCCACCACCTTTTCTGCATTTGCAAGTTTCTTTACTGACTCCCATGTACATTTATTAATATCATATTCATACTAATGGACAAGATATTTCAATTTATTTTGCTGCTGTGTTGAATCTAAGACTTCTTCCACTTCAAACTCTTCATTATTCTCGACCTCCATAGGAGAAGGTGAAACTTGTCTACTTCTTGGTATATCCACTGTCTTATATGGTTCAAGAAGAAACACGTGAAATACTAGATAGATTTTTATTGACTCTGATAGGTATAAATAATATAAAACTGGATTGATTTGTGCAGAAATAAAAAATGGTCCAAGCCTACAATAGTCAAATTTGTCACAAAGACCAGTGATCTAGGACTTTGGCAAAGTAATCATACCTTGTCACATATGTAAAATAGTAGTTGTTCCTTTTGATAGACATCCTCATTGAACTTTTGTTATTCTTGAGCTTCTTTTAACTACACTTTTATTGTTGTATGTGGCTTTGACAAATGATTTGCCAAATCTTTTGCCATAGGATTATCAGCTTTTGAAAAGTCAAAAGTATCAAGTTGTGGATGATAACCATAATTGACAAAGAAAGGTTTTTTTTTTGTAGAAGAATGTACTATGTTATTATAAGCAAACTCTACCAATGGCAAAAGAATTGTCCAATTATGTTGTTGATAGTTAATGATACATCTTAAATTTTGTTCTAAAACTTGATTAACACACTCTGTTTGTCTATTAATTTAAAGATAGAATGCCAAAGATAGTTTTATATCCACTTTTAGAATCTTCAAAAGAGTCTGCCAAAATCTTGATATAAATTGAGTTCTCCTATTTGATATAATATCCTTGAATAATCCATGATAGTAATAGATATTGTCAAGAAAGAGCTTAACTATTTCTTTACCTGTGATAGATTTTGTATATGATACAAAATGTACCATCTTGATAAAATGATCTACTATCATGAATGTAGAGTCATAAGAACTTGAGATAGGAAGATCTATGATGAAATCCATAGAAACAAAAGACCATGATTGTTCTAGAATAGGTAATGGTTGAAGAAGTTCATAAGGTCAATGACGAGGAGTTTTTGATCTTAAACAAATGTCATATGACTGAACAAAGTCTTTCACACCATTTCATATTTGTGGCCACCAAAAATCTCTGGATATAAGGTCCAAAGTCTTGTTGTATCCAAAATATCATGCTATTAGAAAGTCATGACGTGGTTGAAGAATACGTAATCATGTTTTTTCCTTTTGGAACATATAATCGACCTTTGAAATAGAATAGGTTATTTTTGAATTCAAATTGAGAAGTATTTTGAGACTTAGAAGAAGAATTCTTAATATTGTGAACAAGAAGATCAGAAGACATACTTGATTGGATTTTTTTCACAAAGATTGAATCAATAGTCAATATTAATTTCATTATTCAAAGATAAAAATACTTTGGCTTCAATAGAATTGTTCTTTGTTGATTAAAAGATACATTTCTCTCTTTTAGTACAAGATAAGAACATCTAGAAAGGACATCTGACAAACCTTGTTATTTTTTGGATCGATATGTGATCTTGAAATCAAATCTTGATAAGGACATGCTCCAACGGATTTGGCGATGATTTAAAATAAGTGCTCACATGAAAGACTTAAGATTCTTGTGTTTTATATATACAATGACTGGATTAGAAGCGCCTTTTAGTTAATGATGCCATTCTTGAAATGAATCCAAGATTGCAAAAAGCTCTTTGTCGTGGATTTCATAGTTAATCTTAGCTCTTGAAAAAAATTTGGAATAAAAAGCTACTATGTAAAGTTTATCATCTGCTCACATTTATAATCATACAACATCGAAAGCAAAGTCTGATGTATCTATTTCTATGAAAAATACCTTAGAAAAGTTGATATGATATAAGATTGGTACAAAAATAAAGGTTGACTTCAAAGTTTTAAAAGATACTTTAGCTTCTTTACTCCACTCAAGTTTGTCTTTGCATGTCAAATATATAAATAGAGTTACAACTCAAGAGAAGTCTTTGATGAAGATTTTATAATAATTGGCAAAGCCCAAAAAATATTGAATATCTATTACCATTTTTGGAATCTACCAATTTATAATTGTTTGAACTTTTTTAAGATCCATCATAAGTCTATCATTTGAAATGATATATCCTAAGAAGTCAACTTGAGTAGTGTAGAATATACACTTTTTTATCTTGGCATAGAGTCCCGCATCTCTTAATTTTTATAACACATGACGAACAAAAATTTCATATTCATTTATATTCTTAAAATAGATCAAGATGTTATTTAAATAATAGACAATAAAATTGTCTAAAAACTCTCAAAAAATATCATTCATTAGATGTTGAAAAGTTGTTGGTGCATTTGTAAGTCCAAAAGGCATGACATTGTATTTAAAATGTCCATACCTAATTCGAAATGTAGTCTTTCATTTATCTCCTTCTTTAATACATACTAGATTGTATTATTCTCATAGATCTATTTTTGTGTAAATCTTAGCTTGATTCAATTGATCAAGAAGTTCAGATATCAAAGGTAGAGGATATCTATTCTTTATGGTAATCTTATTGAGTCCTTGATAATCAACTGACATTTACAATGACCCATCTTTCTTCTTCACAAATAAGATTGGAGCTCCTGCTGGTGATTTGAAATGGCATATAAAATTTTTGGCAAGATTTTTTTTAATATATTCCTTGAATTCAGCCAATTCATTTTGTGATATAGTATAGATTGGTCCAAATGGTAGTTGTGCTCCTTCTTGAAAGTCAATTGAGCAATCATAGGGATGATGTTTTGGAAGAGTATCTATATTCTTTTTCTCAAATATATCTTAAAATTCTTGATATTGTCTAAAAATGCCACTTGAAGTCTTCGCATCATTAAAAATAAGTGTGGCGTAAATGACACAAGGTGATCTTTTGTAGCATGTAAAAAAAGCTCTTGTACCTACAAACATAGGTTTAATTGCACTAGACTTATGACTTTCTACTAGATTAATTTTACTCTTAATTATACTTTTAGAGAAGTCAAGGATACAAGAAATCCAATCTATGCAAGGATTATACTTTTTTAACCATCATAAATCTAAAATGACAAGATTAAAGAGAGATCTAATTATATTAAAGATTATGTATCTACTATGACAATTTATTGCTACATCTATAGGAAGTGTTTCATGAGTAACATCTCCAAAAGACAATGGACAACCATCTATGACTTCTACATGAATAAGTTTGATTTTTTGTATTAATGATATTTTATGATTTTTAACAAATTCTACATTTAAGAAAAAAGTTGATGCTCTTGAATCTATCAAGGTTTAGCCTTTATAATTATTAGGTCCTAAACACACATCTATTATAAAACAAGGAGAGGGTTCTCAAGAGAAGATAGAACCTTCATTAGAAATTGTATAAGATTTCAGCCACATAGTCTCTATTGTAGTTGGACAAATTTGTTTTCCAACACTTTGTCTTCTTTGACAAATGTGCTCCTCATTTTGTGATTTTTTTGCTTCTTTGGATAATATTAATCATTGTATTTAGGTTCTCTATAATATAAGTACAATCCTTCTTAATGGCAATGAGTCTTTTCTTCCTTGATAAGAAGTTTAAAATGTACTACATCAATTTGCATATCCTCTGCTTCTAAATGTATGTGTTGAGGAGATGTTGGTATTGCCATTTAATTGTAGTAATGTTGAGGCCCATTTGTATAACTCTCAAATTGAAATTCAAAAAGTTGATTATCAGATTTCAGAGCAAAGTCAATTGTTTGATTCAATGTTTGAGGATCAGATAAGTTGAGTATCAATTTCTTTAATTCATATTGTAATCTATAAAAAAATTGGCTAATAAGTGCAACATCATCCCACTTGATATTAATTACAAGTTGTTAAAATTGTGAAGCATATAATATTACAGATCGATTATCTTGTCACAAAATATGGATCTTGTTGGTTGCAACATAAGTTGTATTACGTTCTTCATACATATGCCTCTAGATTATCTAATAATGGATCTCTAAAAAAATTTATGTTTTCCATAAAAATACCTCTAGATTATCTAATATTGAATCTCGTCGTTCAAGAAAAGATAAAAACCACGATAGTGCTAAACCTAAAATAAGTGTACCAATGAATTTAACTTGTGATCCTTAAGTTGGATAGCTTTGAGGTAGAAGTTCAATTACAAGTTGTACTTGATTGATAAATCCTCGAAATTTGGATCTTATACCATCAAATTTCTCAAGCAAGGTAAATCTTGATTCTCTAACACTTGAAGGATGTTCCACTATGTGTGGAGGGATATGATTTGATGCAGATGTTGAAGTAGCTCTAATCATCTCTATATTTTCATTTCTTGCCATTCTTGTTGATTTTTATAGTAGTAAGCTAAATTGATGCAGTGCAAGCATCTATTCTTTCAATTTCTCTTGCATTTGTGCCATTCCACTCTTCATTCAACAAGCTGTGCCATAATAACACTCAAAAAAATATCTAATACCACTCAAGATAAGTAGAAGAAAAGACTTGAGGACAAAAAAAATACTAAAAATAATATCATTTTAGAAGGGGATAATTGACAACTTCTAATATGCTTATGTCTTATCATGAGAAGAAAATAATCCACTCTTAATCAAGACAAGACAAAGCTTTGATATTGTAAGTGTACTCTTGTCAATCTATCAAGGACATGAATTAAAAGATGATGTATAAACTAATGAAATCCATGTCAAAGAAAGAATGATAAAATAAAAATAAGAAATTACATATATTAAAAGAAACTTGAAAGGCTTATTGCCAAAAGATAAGAAAACTTAAGACTCTTAAAACTTGACTAGAAGCAAGAAAAGAGTTGAAAAGAGTGAAGAAGGCTTTATTCTTGTTTCTATATATATTATTTAACTAAAGGCTACATGGCAATGTTTTATAGGACCTCTAATATGTGTTGACTTTGTAGGACACATGCCTTGACTTATAAGGTAAGTTTTTCTATGTGTGGGTCACATAGTTAGCTTGGACTTCAAGCTAACAACATGTGTGGCACATGGCCAACTTGTAGATCACGTTTCTAACCTAAAAATTTAATTAAAGATACCTATAAAGTCAAAATAGCATCTATAAAGCTTCTATAGAAGATATTATAATATTAACTTATTTTTATCTACTTCTACTTATTTCTACTTATTTATACAAGTAATTATTGACTTACATGCATATATCCGTGACATTAAACTACTATCATAAATCAAAATCCAATCACTCTTTTTAATTGGCTTAAGCCTCAATCGATGAATTTTATCTAATATCTCTTAATTATTAAATATTATTATCTTAAGCTTCTCTATAGCTACTTGATGATTTTTGAGCAATCTCTTTAGTTGAAAAATTTGAAGATCTAACAATCTTTTCTTATAAATATCATCTTCTCAAGATAAAAATAATAAAAAAAAAAAAAAATAGATTCATCTATGGATATTAAGGACTTTTGTTCTAAAATCAACTCCACAGATATATAGCCAATAATTGTATTATGAATAGTCTTATCTACCTATAAAGCAAATGGCAAAAGCCTATGCCTTAATTATGGTTGATTCTTATATGCCTTTTATTTTTATTATAGTGTCTATCTTCTTTAGTTTGGTTTTTTTTCAAAGCTTCTATATAAATGCTCAATAACCATAATTTCTTTAAATCCAAATGTAAACTATTTAAAAAATAAGATGAGATTTACTTCTTGAAGTCTCTTCAAAATATAATCCACATCTTTAATATGTTCATTTATAAATGTATGACATCCATCTTCTCCCAAAATCAAATCTTTAGATTCTTCCTTGCAACCCTTGATTAGAATATCATCTAAAAAAGATATGATCTTCATTAATATAAATTTCTTTAAAATTTGATTCTTTTTATTTTGTATATAAACTATTGAATTAGTTGCACTTTTCAGCAAGGTGAACATATATTCTAGATCCAAAAGAATTTTCAAAGTGATTAAATCCCTATTTTCTTCTACTAATTAAAATTGATCATAACTTAAGTATAAATATCTACTAGGATAAACAACATATTCTATTCTTATATTATAATTATTTATAGAATGTAAAAATTAACTAAAATATATATTATATTTATAAATTTTGATATGAATTAAAATATAGTATTTAAATTATATAAGATTAAGATATTTAGTATAAAATTAAAAGAAAAGATTGGAGCTCAAAGATGAAGATATAAACCTCTAAGATGCTTATTTGGAGGGATGAAAGAAAGGTATGGATGAATGAAGGAAAAAGATAAAGATTTTCATCCCTATTGGTCGAAGGCTATGTCAAATAGACATTCAGCAGGCTGTATGTGACTATAACAAGGATTTTGGAAACTTTAAAAAGAGCATTTGAAAATAAAAAACAAAGATTGTAAGGTTTAGGATTTGAGCTCTAATTTTTATGCAAATTTTAGAGGATTTGGAGTTAAGGTGTATTTTTAAGACATATTATTGTTATTTTAAAGATATGAAGAGTTTTATGATAGATCTTGGAGATTGAGAGATACAACCAAAAGGATGATTTTAAGATCTACATCTTTTATAAAAGAATTTTTACATTTGGATTTTGTATAAAGAAGTTATAGAGTGTTGAAGACAACACAAGTAATTTAAAGGTAGTAAGTGAGTCATTTTGTTGGTAGTAATGGTTGGAGCCATATCTTGAATTTTCGGATGAATTTTTTAGCTCAAAATTTCCAAAAGTATGTATTATTAGATTAAAAAGCTATATATTAAACTTTTATGGTATTTGAATACTTAGTTTTTGAGATGTGAAAAAAATTACACATGGATGTAGTAAGCAAGGGTTTGAAACTATTTTCAAGATTTTAGTAATATCTCAAGATTCACAACAAATTTTTAGCTGAAATTTATTGTAGTAGTTGTTAATAATATATTAGTACTTCATGTAAACTTTTGGTTTGTTCGGACAGTCCAATCATAAGATATATGTTGTTGAAGTTTGGAAAAATTTCACTTTAAAGATATACAAGTTTTTATAATATTTTTATTATATTTTTGATAACTTTTGGTACTTAGGACTTATGTATTGATGTAATTTTTTTTACTGGGATAATTTTATATATAAACTTAATATTATTTTATCCTGAGGCTTGATTAAATAATTAAAAATAGCCAAAAGCTTAGTTCTTTCAAAGAAAATTCTTTCTATTCCAACACCAATAAGGCTTTTATTACTTTATTTAATATTATTTTAGATTCTATATTCTTAATAGTCACCTTTTTGGTTGGTTGCATATCTTGAATAAATCTAAATATCCAAATTTCTTTAGCGTAGTGAATCATTGATTGAAATAAGGTATAATAGATGGTTCAAGGATACCTATCTTGACCTTTTCCTTCAAAAAATCTACCAACTTGAGAAGCAAAGCCTTAGGTGCCAAAATAGGCTTCAAGTTCCAAGTCACATGTGGAATAGTAAAAATAATCATAGATACTACTATCTTAGGATCCACACAACAAATTTCTTTAGATATGAAAGCAAAAGCCTTACCATTTTTGAATAGCATCTCTAAAAACTTATCTCTCTCTACCTTGGTCAAAAAAATCACTTTCACTAATCTTTAATTTATTTAAAGACTCTTTAGTAAACTTATGACCAATCTTTTTTAACTTCTTCAATTTGTGTCTTGTGTGGTAATATAACTACATGATAAAAAATAAAAATAAAATGGATGTTATTATAGAAGAACCTAATAAAAAGATGTAATAGAAAAAAAAATGATAAATTATAGAAAAATAGTAAAAAATTTAGTTTAAATATTATTTTTTATAGAAGAGACTTATATTTATTTTGTAGAGGCATAAATGAGCCAAATCAAAGTAAATGAGATAAGAAATTGATATAGATATGTTTAGAAGAGAGTATACAATAGGTTAAAATAAAACTTACTTCAAATTATTAAAAATTGATATTTGGAGAGGATTAATTATCAATCTAGATCAAAATTAGATTTTAAGACACAAAATCATGTACCTATAGTGACTCAGGGATTCTTTTGCAAATCAAAGAGTGGAATTTGGGAAGACTTCATAGGATACCTTTGAGCATTGATTTTGGGCAATTTGAAATTATAATGACTTTGTAAGAGCTTTGCAATATTAGAGTTGATTTTGATGAATCTGATTTTATAAATAATAAAAACGATTTATATTTAGAAGAAATTTGTAAATTTGGTAGTATATCTAAAAATAAAAATTTATGGATTTTTTATTATAGTTGTTTTTATTGCATGCTATAAATTTGAGTATGATCAAAAATTTAAATTAAAGTATATTGAAGATCAAAAAAGCTAGCAAATACATGAGTTGATTTTAAGATTTGTTATCTATTTGATATATGTGATCTTCTTTAAATTTTTTGTTCTTATTATTAACTTAGTAATTACAAACTATGCAAAGTTTGATTCAAAATAAACGGCTCAATAATTTTTTATTGAATTTTTAATCTATTTTAGTATTATTAAGAATTTTATTTAAGATTTAGTATTTGATTAAAGATTGATTAGGATTGATTTAGGATATAAGATTTTTTTAGGATTTAGTTAGGATTTAGGATTTAATTAGGATTTAATTATAATTTGACTAGGATTAACTAAGATTTGATTATGATTTGATTAGTATTTAACTAGGATTTGACCTAATATTTAATTAAGATTCATTAAGATTTTAGCTAAGATTAAATTGAAATTTAATTAAGATTTATTTAGAATTTTTATTTTTAATATTCTAAAATATATATATATTTTTTAATTTTTTAATTTATATTATTTTAAAAAAGATTATTCTTTTTTTTTAAAGATTTATTTTATATTTCTTTAAGATTTCTTATTATGTTTCTTTGAAATTAATTTATGACTTCTTTGTGTTTCTTTTGTAATCTCTTTTAAATATATTTTATATTGATTAAAGTTTGATTAGAATTATTAAGATTTATTTAAAGTTTATATAAGATTTTATTAGATTTTATAGGATTATTGTTATATTTCTACTTATCTTCTATAGGTAGATGCCTGGTGAATTCTCAAGTAATAACACATGTAATAAAATATTGGTGTAATATTACAAGTAATAAATAATCTTTAATAATTCTAATCAAACTTTAATCAATCCAAGTAAATTTAAGAGTTACAAAAGAAATATAAAGAAGTTATAAATTAATCTTATAAAAAATTAATAAATAAATCCTAAAAATTTATAAAAATAAATTCTTAAAGAAATAATAATAATTATTTAAAATATGATAAATAAATATTTTAAATAAAATAATCAATTTTTCTTTTAAATAATTAAAATAAAAATATTAAATAAATTTTAAATAAATCTTTATCAAATTTTAATTTAATATAATAAAAATACTAATATAATTTAATATAATAAATCTTAATCAAATCCTTAATAAAATCTTAATTAAAATCTTAACTAAATTTTAGGTCAAATCCTTATTAAATTCTAATTAAAATCCTAATTAAAATCCTAATAATTCTTTATTATATCCTACATAAAATCTTGATGAAATCCTAATAAAATCCTAAATCTTAGAACAATGATAATAAAATCTTAGCAAGATCTTAAATCAAATCCTAATCAACTTCTAATAAAATTCTAAATCAATTCTAAAAAAATCCTAAATCTTAATGAGATCCTAGACCAAATCCTAATAGAGCTCTAAATCAATTCTAATCAAGTTCTAATCAAATTTCAAACTATATAGCAAATTGAAATATTAACAACTAATGATTAAATTCTTAATATTGACTCAAAATTTTTACACTTTTTAAAAAATCAATAAAAAAATAAAAATAAATAAAAAATAAAAAAAATAAAATCAATTGCACTTATCAATTGAGAGAAATGTAAGATAATCCATTCCAAAGTTAGATGGCATCCTTCTTTAATCTTGATGCTAAGCTTTTAATGCCACTATCTTCTTTTTAAACTATTTAATTATTTTTAAAATTCATAAAAATATTGAAAATTAAGTCTACTATCCAAAAAAATAATTTTTACTTCAATCCAACTAAAAAATTACTAAAGATCATAAAAATTCTCTCTAATCTTTAAACTCCAATTTTTGAGACCTCAATCTATTTGAACTTCAATAATCTTTAACATAACCATTTGATTGAATCTTAAATTCATAATACATATTTAGTACAACTATTCATAAAATCCACAAATTTTTACTTCTAGATCTATTACAAAATTCATGAAATTTTCCAAAATATCAATCCTATTTCAGATCATAAAATTCAGAGTCATCTAAAATTCTTCTGACTTTGCAAAGCTCTTATAAAGTCGTTATAAGCTCAAATCCTTCAAAATTAACATTCTAAGAAGCTTAAACTAGTTTGTTCTAAAATCTTATTGTCTAATTTATAAAATAGTCATAAAGTCAATATAAGTATATATTTTTATGCTTCAGGATCTGATTTCAAATCTAGTTGGCAACTAGTTTTTTTTAAGTATCATATGTCTTTTTGTTTAGAAATACATTAGATACATGGCTGTAGAAAATGAAATTGTATAATGTAATTATTTCAAAAATTCTAATAAATTTCAACCATTAAGAAAAAAGTATTTTGAATTCCAATACAAAAAGATTTAAAGCTAATGCAAAGTGCTCAAAAACAATCTTTTTAATTATTTCAAGCAAATGTAATTCCTAATTATCTTATTATTTTTCTTTTTTTGTAACTTCTAATTTTCTCTTCAAACCCTATTTCTATGTAGCAAGCTCTAATTAGCTATAATTCTTGATTTAATCATCCAATTGATGCAAAATTTTACATATTAGTGAAATAATATGTCCTCTATATGCTTAAAAATTTTCAATCTAATTAAATTGATAAATTATGAGAAAAATATAAAAAAACCTTGTGAGTATTTTTTAGCTACCAACTTGAAGGTTAATGGTGATGTTCAAGCAATAATTTTTCTATCTCAAGTCATTAACTTCTATTCTAAATTGATACATAGCTTGATATATTTTTCTACTAATATTATGTCAAATTTTTCTTTCTTCTAAAAAGTAGATCTTTAGATATTGCAAAAATCCTATCTGATCTTAAACTATTAATTTCTGATACCTCTTTGCACTAATAATTAAGTATCTCTCAACTACATTATTAAAATAATACAAAAGTTTATACACAATTAATAAATTCAATTAACTATGCATTGACAAAATTTGAATTATAGATATTATATGCATTTTACAAATCACTTAATAATCTTAGCCTTAATTTTATTGCATAAGTTTAAAGTCATCAATATAAACATTGTCTTTGCATAATATAAAGTCTTTTCAAAATCTAAAAAACAAGCTATATTACTTTGCAATGAGCTTAAAGCCAAATTTTGTACTTAATTCTTTGATCTCCAAAATCCTTCCTATTTTGCCCTAAGCACCTATTTTAATTGCTGGAAGTCTGATTTTAACCTCAATATATAAATAGTTATCTCTCGGATATCAATTCAATCTTTATTAGGAATTTTTTAGCATAATCCTATCTTTAACTTCATCCTTGAGTTAATTATACTAAATATTTATTAATTATACTAATCTATTTTATTTTTATTAAATTTTTGGCCTTTTTAAGGCAATGGATCCTCCATCAACTTCTCTTAATTTTGTTTTTGATTTGTATTAGAAACTATATTGCCCTTCTTTCATTTTCATTACAAATTTGTACATAAGTTGAACCATCATTAAGTACCTTTGTTTCTATTTGTACTGCAGTAATATATGGTTGTCCCAAAATAAGAGAATAAGATGTTGTATCTCGTATAAAGAAATTTTGTTCTATTATAACATCACCAATTTGAATTTTCAAATCTAAACAAGCACCATTCAATTCATTTCATGTGTTGTTAGCTGCATGTATTATCCATTTATACTCAAAATTAATTAATCACCTCCTTTGCTTATAAAGATTCTTAGACATAAGATTTATTTTCAAACCGTACAGCTTCTTCTATTAATTGCTTCTTTTATTTAATATTATCAACAATGATATTATGAATTTTTTTTTTTAGCAAATCTCAAAATTTCCTTTAATATAAATTCAACCTTAGCATTGAATACACGTTCTTCAAGTATCCCTTTTAAATTTTTTGTTGTCTTAAAATAAAATAATAATTTATATGTTGATGATTTTTCTTTATTTCTTATGTCTTTTGATTTTTCCTTCAATGTTGCTAAAGCATCTTTCATTGATAATTCTTGTGAAGTCATCTCACAAGCCATATTTGTTTGATTTTTTCTCTTGAAAGTACTTCTTTTCTTTATATTTTAAGAATCTTGCTTCCTCTTTTTTTCTACCAAAGCTTCATATTAGCTTTTAGCAATGTATGCATGTATTGAAAGAATTTTTATAAGATTCTTCCATTCTATAATTCAATAAATTGTAGTAGTAGTCTTCAACAATATTTTTTGTAGCATCTTCTTTTTTTCTATTATAGAAATAGTAGAAGACCAAAATCTACTTAGTTCAATATTTCTAGTAAAATCTTGTTTGTTATCATCATCTAGCATAGTACCATAACTTGTATTTTTTATTACTATAATTCTTATATATAGTTAAATAATCTTTAAATAATACTTTTATATCTTTATTACTAAAGTTGATTTGAAAAGATTATTAATATCTTTCAATACCATGTTTTCATCTTTTCAAAAAATAATGCTTTGTTCTACTATTTTATTGAATTTATTATAATCTTTTCAAGAATGATAATCATCATCACATCAAATACATCTTTGTTCATATCTTTATTTAAAAGTAATCTTTAAACTATTTATAGAAGTCTTTTCTTTAAGCTTTAGAAGTTTGATTTGAAGATCTTACATTCCACCTATAATTTCTTCAAGTCTTGTATCTTCTTTCTTTGTTGTAGTCATTGAAGGTTGGACAATAGGTTGGACAATAGGTTGTACAATTCTTTGAATACTAATCCTATCTTTTCTCTTTTTTTTTTATTTTTTTATTTTTTTATAAGTAATCCTATAGCATCTTCAACTTCTTTCTATTTTGTTATCAATCCTTCATCTTTTTCATCTTTAAGAAGAACTTCCAAGTTTTCTTGTAATTCTTTATTAAGTGCTTAGAGAAACAATTCAACTTTGTTTAGTTCCAATGTTAACTTCTCTACTTTTGATAATTAAAAATGTTACCTTTCAAATTCTCTTAATAATTCTATTGCTTGTAAATTCTTATTATGTTATTAAATCTATTCTAAGATTTATTTTTTTATAACTTAACCAGTAACCTCTTAAAAATATTCTTCCTTTAATGCATGTAAAAAAATCTCTAATGAACTTTTAAATTATTCCATAATTGCCTTTATAAGTTTTTTTATTTTTAATACCATAGCAAGCTTAAATAATTGAATCGTCTCTTTTTTAGAAAGACAATTTAATTTTATTTCTTATACATAACATCTCAAATATTTAGAAATATCCATTCCATCAAATTGATCAACTTTATTAACTACTACTTGTAATACTTTGGTTGCTAAAGCTTCTTTGCCATCATTGCTATATTACTATTATATAAATAATATAAATACATAAAAAATATTTGCAATATTTGGATCTAAAAATATATCTTTTTCTATAATATCAAATCCATTTGAAGCTCCACTTGAAGATCTACTTGAACCTCTATCCAAAGCTCCAACTTCCACCTTCTTGCCTTCTTTTTCTATTAAATCCAAACAATGATGAACAAAATCCAATACCTTCTATCTCAAACTTTTACATCAAGTTCATCTCTTATGTTGTATTATGTGTCTTTTTATTTGAAAATGTACTATGCACTTGATTAAATAAGGTAAAGTTATGTATTATAATTATTTTAAGAAAATCCTAATAAGTTTCAATCATTAAGAAATAAGCATTTTGAATTCCAATGCAAAAAAATTTAAAGCCAATGCAAAGTGCTCAAAAATACTCTTCTTAATTACCTCAAGCAAATACAATTCCTAATTGTCTTGTTATTTGCCTTTTTTTGTAACTTCTAATTTTTTTTTAAAATCCTATTTTTAGGTAGCAAGCTTTAATTAGTTTTAATTTTTAATTTAAGTATCTAATTGGTACAAAAAAATTTATATTAGTGAAATAATATATCTTCTATATTCTTAAAAAATTTCAATCTAATCAAATTAAAAAATTGTGAGAAAAATGTTTAAAAACATTGGTAGTCTCTGTTAGCTGCCAACTTGAAGGTTGATGATGATGTTTGAGCAATAATTTCTCTATCTCATTATTCTAAGAAGTAGATCTTTAGGTATTGCAAAAATCCTATCTAATCCTAAACTACCAACTTCCAATTCTTTGTTGCATTAATAACTAAATATCTTTCAGTTACATCAATAAAAGAACACAAAATTTTATATACAATTAGCACATCCATTCAACTACACATTAAAAAAATTTGAACTATAGATATCATATGTATTTCAAAAATCAGTTGATAGTGCTAGCCCTAATTTTATTGCATAAATCCAAAATCACTAATAAAAACTCTAATTTTACACAATGATTACAAAGTTCTTTCAAAATCTATAAAAATAAATATTATAATTTTAGAAAAAACTTAAAACCAATCCTCTAAGTCATTTCTCTAATTTCTATAATCAACCTATACTTTGCCTTAAGCGTCAGTTTTAATAACTAAAGATCTGATTTTAATCCTAATCTATAAATAGTCGTTCCTTAGGTATCAATCTAATCTTTTATAGGGATTTTTTTAGCATGAAACTATCCTTGACTTCATTTTGGAGTTGACTATATTAAATATTTATCTAATCTACTTTATTTTTATCAATTTATGGACTTTCTAAGGTATTAAAAGAGTTTTTTATAATCTAGAAGATACTTTGCTAACAAATCTTTAATCTACTAACTATTAAAATAAAAAAATAAATTAAGAGATATTATTTAAATATCTAGAATTATCATTGAACCAAGGTGATAGAATATGAATCATAATATCATTTTTGTTTATATTTTCACCATATAGTTGTATTACAATACAAGAGTACTAACTTAAGTTGGAATATCTTATTTATTGGTGCAAATACAATATTAATGAATACACATGAAAACTTTTAAATTATCTTGCAAATGTAGTAGAGAAGGTCAAAGCTTTTCATTAACAATATCCATGATCAAAAATCAAATAAATATTTGATATAAAAGAAAAGATATTCAATGAAGATGGTATTTTATTTTCCATCTTTCATTATAATTTTTATGTATTAGTAGTACTAATAAAATAGAGAACTAACAACAAACAAATTTAATTCAAGTACTATTGTTTGTTGACTTACTAGATGAGACATTATAATTGTTACAACTTATAAGACAATATAATAGAGAACTTCAAAAATACTATATATATATATATATATATATATATATATATATATATATATATATATATATATTTTAAAATATATAGCAAGATACAATACATTTGATATCACAAACTTATAAGAGACTTCCAATGTTTGGTAATTTTACTAGAGGTAGAAACAACTCTTAATAGTATTATAAATATTTTCTTCAAAAGAAGTTACAAAGACCTCAAAAATGATCAAATATGATGGTGGTCTTTTTGCTTGAAAATAAAACATTATTGATGGTTGATATGACCTATCAATAACTTTGAAGAGAACAAAAATGACAGTATTATAAAAATATAATTTATTAAATTTAAAAATTCTTAAATATATAATCACTATTTTTTATAGAACTCATTTTTAGAAAAAATAATAATAGCATGAACATATATATTTATTCCAATAGTTACTTAACTTATATAAATAAATAGAAGTAAATGAAAATAAATTTATTTGATAATATCTTGTAAAAAAACTTCTTAAAAGCTTTATAGATGTAGTTTCATCTTTATACTTATCTATAGGTGATTGATAGGTTTAATACTTGACCAAAGAATTAGCCGTATATTACATATATTTGTAGTTTGTGATATTAGCTAACTATATAGTACGTATATAAGAAACTTTTCTTACAAGTTCAAACACATGTCTTGCAAATTGGACTTGTATTAGAGATCCTATAGAATATTGCCATATATGTCTTAGTTAAATAGAATATATGGAGGTAAGATTGAAGCCTTCTTCACTCTTATCAATTTCTTTCTTACTTCAAGTTTAATTTCAAGAGTCTTTAGTTATTTTATATTTTGGCAATAGCCATTTTAGTTTCTTTGTAATGTAAATACTTTCTTATTTTTATCTTATCATCTTTCTTTGAAAAAAGTCTTACTTGTTTATTTATTTTTATCAAGTTCTTGCCCTTGACACTCACATGATCTTATTGATTGATATTAAAAAATAATAACGTTATTAATATAATATCTAATAAACTACAAGCTAGATAATATATGTTCCATCACTCTTTAAAACACAGCTTGCAGATTTTTAAGGCCAAATAGAAAGAACTTTTACTTGATCCTTGCATCTTCATTAACTTTTTAATATACTATCTACATATAGTCTTCAATAATTAATTATAGTTTGTAATAATTTAATCTTGAATTCAAAGTATTGAATACTTTGAAGAATCCTATTATATCAAATAATTCTTTTGGCATTAATATTTGATGACAATCAAACTTGGTCTTACAATTAAGTAAACAATAGTCTCTACAAATTTATTTTTCTAATCAATTATTCAAAATATCCTTCTTTAAAGGTATTATTGTAATATAAGTATATTTTCCATTAGAAAGCTCAATCAAATATGTAGCCAATGACTTTTAATAACAAGCCTAGATTCTAGCTTTCTTAGAGACACTAAATTTGTCAAAAAATTAGATGATTATCTTCCTATTAGATGTAAATAGGTTCGTCTTTATAATCTTTAAGATCTTTAAGATTAAATAAAAAATAATTAAAATATAAATAAGTAAATATTTTTATTCTTTATATCTCAATTCCATTAAGATATGGCCCTAATTCTAATGACTAATCATCAAACTATGTGGTTTTTTTTTTTTTTTTTTTTTTTTTTTTTATACCAATGGAGCACTATTACATGTCAGTATGGCCTTTGATTCCTAATTACTTGAAGAAACAACTCCTATGCTTTCAATATCCTCACTAATAGCCAAATGAGGGACTTCATTACTTTACTATGTATCTAAATTGGCAACGATGGTAAGACATAAAACATCTTCCAAAACAAAATTTCATAAAAGTATTTCTTAAGCATATATTTATTCCAAGTCTATGACTAAAGCATTGAAGACATGTTGAGCTAGTAGCTCTTTAATTGTATTCTATTTTAAGTAAAAAATTCAAGCAAATCCTTATAACAAGTTTCTTCTCTTTTAAAATTACTCAAAATACTTGATTTAATAATAATGTTAAATTAAGATTTTTTTTTTTGCTTAAGTATTCAAATCCTAGTTGATATTAATAAAATCAATTAATAAAAAAAACTAATAGATAGAAAAACCACTAAACCACATGCATTTGATGAGATTTGGCATCTAATACTATATTACATGATATAATTAAGATTAAATAAGTAACCTCTAATTACACTTTTCTAATACCTTCATATATATGTACACTAATATTTCAAAAATAAATTATTAAAATTATAGTAAAATTGAACATTAAAAATTCTACTTGCACTTAGTTATACCTAAAAAGATTCCATAGTAGACTGATTATAGATTTTTAAAATCCTAGATGAGATTCCTACTATACTTTATTTTATTTTAAATTATAAAATTTATAAAATTTATATTTTTTTATCCGTAAAATATTCTTTTTACATAATAATTATACAAGCTTTAAATTCTAATAAAATTATCAAAAAAAATCTCTAAAATTTTATTTTTATTCCCACAAAATACCTTTTTACAAGCAATAGATGTTTGTTTTTGTGCCTCAAGTGAAATTTTGGCCATGTATCACAAATGGTCGTTCCTAAGTATCATTATAAAAGTTTTTATAGTGAATATATTACAAAAAATTACTCTAAATTTTAATCTAAAATTACTTAAAATAGTTCTATATCTATTAAATCTTATCTTATTTTACTTATAATTCTATAAAGTAGATGGAAGTAATTTTTTTAAAATAAAAAAGATAATATAAAATATTAATTTCTAAAATATTTCAAATTTATTGTCTATAAATTTTTTTAAATATATATTAAAATTTAAATTGGCTCTTTTATCTATTTATGTTTATATTCACTCTTTCATCTAGTAGTCTTATTACGATATACTAATATGTTGTTGATATGCATAAGTATAATTTAAATGTCTAATATTAATATGTAGAAGTCAATATAAAATAAGAACTTAGTGCAAAGTTCATCAAAGACAAGTTAATATATCTAAAAAGAACCTTATTTAGGTTGCTTGTATTTAACTTAATATTCTAATTAGATGTATTTGTAACATTATATTATGTAAATTAAATTAAATTACAATTATAATCTATAAAAATAAAATTAATATTTAAACTTAATTAAGAATTTATAAGATGGAATTAATTAAAAATTTATTAAATTTTTGGTGCAAACTAAAAAGTAAAATTTATAAAAAATAAATAAAGAAGAAGAAGAAAAAATGAGAATTAAAGAAATAAATATTCTAAAACTAAATGTAGTCTATTTATAAGGTTTTTATGTTTTAAAAGATAAGAATTAAATTATTTTTAAAATGATTATGTAGGTAATTTTAATTTTTTTTTAAATAAACATAAACTAATTCTAAAATATTGTGATAATTTGAAGATAGAAAATAATTTATAAAAAATCAAAAAATTAAAATTTATCTAAAAAATATCTTAACTATCTATTTCTAAGGTGTTACAACTCAAATAGATCATATGCACCTATTTCCTATGACTACTAGTACTAACTACTAATCATTCTAGTTTCTTTACGTATTTATTTTTAAAATTTTAATTTATTATGATACTAGAAAAGTTCAAATTTTTCTTTAAAATCTCACTTGGTCTTCAAATTTTATTATATTTTTTCGTAGTAGCCTCTAAAAAGTAATAAAATTATTTTTATAAAATTCTTATAATGATATTTAAAAAATAAAAATAAAGACATATAAATTTTTAAGAATATTATAATATTTTAAGATAATAATATAGAATTAAAGCTACTAAATTATAACTTCGTAATATTTTATAGCCAAAATAGTAATTTAAATAAGTAAAAAATATTATATTTGATACAAATAACTGAAAAGTCATAATTTTATTTTTTGTGGTCCTTCTACCTATTAATTACTATTTATGAGGTTTTAAAAATTAATAAATCTAAATAAAATAAAGCATTTGATTTTGTTAAATTAAAAATAAATCATAAAAAAGAAAAAATTATTATTAAAATAACTAAGATAAATGTCTATAAGACTTATTAAGACTCCATTTTATAATTTTTTACTTAATAAGACTTTGTATCTTATAAAATATTCTAAATCTAATTAACATTAAAAAAATTAAATAAATCCTATAAGTTAAGATTTTTTTATCTAAACACAATCAAAGCATTATCATTTTTTTTTAAAATCCGCTAGTTATAATGTATTTTTGGAATTAATATAAAATCATTAAATATTTTTGATACTTATATACGTAAATTTAAGAAATTATACAAGACTTTTACATGCAATAGGTTTATAATTAAGTGTCTAATAAGGTTTATATACCAACCAAAAATCAATATTTAAATATAATATTATATAAATTACATGTATTTTTTGATAACATAAATGTTCAATTAGTATTTCATATTGATTTTACAAATCCAACTTGCTATATAAATTAATTTATAGTTTTACTTCATCTTTTAAGTTTAATCAATCTATCGATGAAAATGACTTATATGTTTAAAAGGTATTAAGCTAGCAAATAACATTAATAATCTCAATTGACTATGCAATAGTGTTTTAGCTTTACAAAGCGTTTGAATTTAGACTTGTATTAAAAAAATAATACTTTTTAAATCAAATATTTTTTCTTGTTAATCTTTAAAATACTACTTATATCTTATTATTTTTTAATTATATATATATATATATATATATATATATATATATATATATATTAAAGAAAAAAAAGAAATCAAAAGATAGATGTTTAGCTATGTTTTGTTGATATTTTATTTAAAAATACAAAAATAATCTCTATAGTTTTTAATCATGTTACAATCCAAAAATATATTTTTTTTAAATAGTCTTTATCAATATTTTTAATCAACTCAAAAATTCTAATTTCTAAAAATGCTAAATCCGACACCTTATAAAATTCTAAAATCTAAAGCCCTTCTACTTCTATGCCTTAAATACTATCAAATTATAAAATCTAATCAATGAATTATAATAAAACATTGTTCTTACTTGGATTTTAAAATTAAATTGGATTTATTATTATTACTATTATTATTATTATTATTATTTTCAAAAATAATTAGAGATATATCAAACTTATAAATTAATGGATATTACAATAAATCCACTTTTTTGTGGTTTAATTTTATTTTTTAGTATATTAAAGACTTTTAATATCCTCAAAGTCAAAAATTTAGAAAAAATTTTAAGAAGAAAATATACTATTTTATAAAAAAAAATTAAAAATAAAAAAAATTAAAATTAAAATTAAAAAAATCTTTTTTTATTGTCAAATACAAAGACATTAGAAAGTTTAAAACCAAGATGTTGACAAGATTGGAGATAGCTTCAATCTTGCATTTATATATGTCAGCAACCAAAACGGTCTTATAAAAGCTTCATAATAACTAATGGCATATATATATATATATATATATATAATTTTAAAGATTAAATTAATATTTATTATCTACATAACATGTTTCTATTTAATTCTATTTATTTTTATTTATTTTAATTATATAAGCATCTATTTTATAATCCTCTCTTGTAAAGAAAAATCAAATATTTTTATAAATTAATGCAATTAAATTTTTTTTAAATAGTAAAAAATAATATAACTTTAATTTATGTTGTATACAAAGTTGGTTAATAGTAAACATCCTACTCTCTATTACTTGAAAAGATCAAATAATTCCTTCTATGCATATGCTTAAAATTTATTTTTTAATTATTATAATTTTATAATAACTTTTCTAATTTAAAATGCTAACAACTACTATGGATGGTTTTGCAGTAGAATATATTCCAATTAATATATTGACTCTATATATAATAAAAACATGATACAAATTATTGTATATATTTCTATTGCAATTTTCATTCTTATACAATAAATTTCTAGCTTTTATATTTTTTTCCTATGCACAACTTCTAATATCAAAGATCAATAAATTAATTAATAAAATAATTAGTGTTATTAAACAGTATATAAATTAAAGATAAGAAATTATAAATTCTAAAAGCATGATGATATCTCTTAAGAAAGAAAGTAATACACTTACTTTGTAAATAAAAATTATTATAAGAAAGTGAATAATCTATGAAATTTGTAAAACATGTATGAATTCCATTAATTAATCTTAATTAGTGGATTAGTTAATAACATATATTTAAATTAATTTAAATATAAAATATTATGATGAAAGATTATATTTGATTATTAAATTATTTATTAGAATTTATAAGTATTTATAAGTTATAAAAATCTTATTAAAAAAGTCATTTAAATAAAATGTTACAATGTCTTGGAGGAAATTATCTTGGTTGATTTAGTATTTTTGCTTATTGTTGAGTGTTAATGATTAAACATTGAGATCAATGTTTATATTGTCTTTTTATTAACATGTATTACTTATAAAAATCTATGGACATTAGTAAGTAGTTAGAAAAAACATAAAAAAGAACTTCATATCTTTTAATTATTTATATAGAAAATAGGATTTATAGTTGATTTACATTTATTGTGATAAATCATTTTAAAGATAGGATTTTTTTAAATTTTATATTAAGATTAAAAAAATATTATATGGATTTATAAAATTTATTTGAAATTTATTTAAGAATATTTAGAGTAATTTCTTAAGACTTTGATAAAAATGGTTTTTATTACTTTGGAAGTCCATCATAAAGAAATGGAACAAGATTTGAAGGCCATACAAGATTCTTAAGATAATTGGATGTTTCTAAAAACCATGGTGAAGTAAAAACTACAAAAGTATTAATTTGATTAATAAAAAATAAGAAGACCAACAACTAATATAGTACTTGTACAAAAGAAAGTACTCAAGTCCTATATAAATTGTAGCACTTTAAATGTAGGTAGCATGATAAGACTAAAGCCATGTAGTCGCTCTAGGACACCCTTGTATACTACTTGTGAGCCTTTGTGAGGCACAAATCCTTCATATGTAAATAAATTAATCTTAAGATAAAACTTATTTACTTAAGTTATATTATTATTTACTTCTTATTTCTAAACCTTCATAACTTACTAAAAATAACTTAAATTTATATGTATCTTAGATAATCAGTATATATATATATATATATATATATATATATGTTTGTAAATCTAATTTTTATTTTTTATTGAATAAAATCTAATAAATATTTTATGACTAATTTTTTAATGTATAATTTCTTAATTGCAATTCTTTCACTTATTTTGTATTATTTGTCTTTTTTTCTTGATATTTACTTCTTCTACTTTAAACTATCAATTATAAGAAATTTTAATTAATTTCATCTTGTAATTAAAGTTGTCAAATATTTGCTACTTAAAGAGCTCTATCACTTGCATTATCTAACAAAGATAAGATAAGAAATTAGAATCTTTGCTTGAAAGAAAGCTAATATTTAACATCTACAAGTTTATTCATAAAATCTTGCTTTGAGCCAAATATCTTTTATTAATATTTATTCCATATTTTTTTTTTCTTTTTTTAAAAAACTTTTAAATTTAAAAATAAATTCAAAGCCTTAATAGAAGATGAGACATAATTTGGCAACATTTGTCAAAAGTGTGTTTTTGAAGTATCAAATTGTAAATTCAATTTTTCTTTAGTATGTTATCTTTTAAAAGATAAGTTACGCAAGAAATTAGGCCAAAATGTAATTCAAGAGGATTTTTACTTATGAAGGACTTAAGAGATCCACCAGCTAAAAGACTAGCTATTGTCCAAAATTTGCTAAATAGATTTTCAGTCCCTAGAAATTTATCTAAGATTTTCTACATAGAATTTTAGTCTTATAATTAACACTATAGTTTTCATTTTTTAAAAATTTTTTACATCAAATATCAAAGATATAAATCATAAAGTATTAAAATTTTAATATACTACTATGTCACTGAATAAGAATAGATAATCACTCAAAGATGGTATAATATTAGGACTAGAATGGCTATTACCAAAGACAAGAATATTAGTGACTATTGAAACAAGTTTAAGGACAAAAAAATGTTGGACAAGAGTGATGGAGGCTTCACTCTTGGATCCATATATACTATTTAAGTAGAAGCTACATAGCAATATTCTATATGATCTTTAACATGTGTCTAACTTGTATGACAAGTTTTTTATATGAGTTATTTTTTTATATATTAAAATAGCATTATTATATTATAATAATAAAATTTTAATAAATATTATAGAATATCTTATAGAATATCTTTAAATTATTAATTTAATTTTAAAAAAATAAATCAATAAATACATTAAAATGATTATCAGTTTTATTTTTAAAATCATGCTATTTAGATTTAGAAATTTTCTTATTTTTACGATCTTTTATCCATTTAAAAAAATTATTATGATGTATAAGATATAAAATTTTAGAATGAAATATATGTTTTTAAACTTAATAACTTATTATAAATTTTTTTTTAAAATAATTTAATAAAATGGTATAGAAAAAAATAGTGTAAAAAAAAAGTAATAAAGTCTAGCATGCATAGATTTCTTTTAAACATATAGCTATTTTAAAATTTAAAATTATTAAATATTCTATGATTTATCAAAAAACTATGTAAAATTTTTATTTTTTTTATTTTATTTATATAATATTTTATTTCATAAACATAAAATATAAAACTATGATATAATTTAATTATTATGATTATTTAATATTTGATGTATCTTAAAATTAATTATATAAATATATATATATATAAATATATATATATATAAATATATATATATATATATATATATATATATTCATAATCAAACTAAAGTGTATTTTTTATATAAATATAATTTAACTTAATTCTAAAAAATATAAACTAATTAACTAATTTATTTATTGATTAAATTTTTATGAACTTGTAAAAAAACCTTAACAAGAAATTTTTATTTTAAAGTGTATAAATATTACATAAAAACAATAATTATTGATACATATGATTAAATATTTATATAAAAAATACAAAATATGATATTATAATTATTTAAAATATATATATATATATATATATATATATATATATATAATTTTTATCATTATACTATATAATTTATGAATATATATATATATATATATATATATACATATAGAATTAGTATATAAAAACTCATTCATACTAATAATCACTAATAGATCTTTTGATATATTTTTTTATTATTCAAATAACTTATAAATAAATATGTTTTTAGTGATATATAAAATTTAGAGTATAAAAATTATAAGAGATATAACATGACACAAGCTTAAAAGAAGAAAAATATGTCAATTGTATTATTCTTTCATTTATTAATTGAATTGTATTTTTTTGTGAAATTTTTAGATGAGAATGTATGTTTGTAAATTATGAAGAAGAAATTAATATGTTTGTGAAATAGAGAATTAAGTTGTAAAAACTATTAATACCAAAATTACATTAGCAAAACTGGACCATTTTAAAAAGCTTTGTTCTATCTCTTAAACTAAATTTATGTATTTATTTTTTAATGCAAAGTAATTAAAGAGCTTTATTGAGAAGAAACTATTTGCAAGTCTCTTAATTTTTTTTTTTTTTTATGACCCTTTTTAATCTTTGATTTTAAAAAAATAATATTCTTAATTTTTTTATGATATATATATATATATATATATATATATATATTAAAAAAATAAAGAAAGAAAAAGAAAGAGATAAAAAAAAATATTGAAATAATCCATTCATTTACTAAATTGACGTACCTTATTATATCCAGCATTAAAAAAATGAATCATTTCCAAAAACAATCATTAGAATTTCAATCCCCTCATTCTCAACTCTTGCTCTATCCATTCTCAATCTTTATCTTGACCCTTCTTGTTTTAAGCTCCTACTTTATATATTGTTAGTCTTCATCAAATCCCCCCTCCCCTCCGCTCTTCCTTCTCTATCTATCCCTAAGCAACCTCTCTAGCTCTAAACATCTCATGTACATTCGTTCACCTTATTATAAACCTTCAAAGCATAGAACATCTTTACCATGCAATCTACTTAAAATGATTCCATCTTCTCTATCAACATAGAAAATGATCTATCAAAAAACATCAAATCCAAAATAAAATCATTGAATTCGTTTTAAATAAAAAAATTGATCTACTTCTCTAAGCCAAAAGTCCTATCCATCAAAAAATCATGAAAAAACAATGCCGTGAATTTTTTTTAGACACATGTAGACCACACTCTACTCTTGATTTGCTTCTACAACATCCAACGATAAATGAAGGTGGTTCCAATGTCTATTTCTACATTTGAGAAGTTCAATCTACAAGCCTCATATTAATGCTTCAATTTATTTAGTCTTCATGCTTACAATGTGCAAATTGAAGCTCAATCTCCTTTCCATCTCAAAAATCTCCATCTACATTTCATTGTCTAATATTTTATACTAAAATTATACATATTTCAAATTTGAAATTACAAATATAAGTTTTAAATTCTAAATTTTTAGATAGAATCATCTTGTCTAAGCTTAACCATGCCTTTGAGATCAAAATTTACACATCTTAATTATTGCATTATTTTTTATAGTATAAATTTGTGGCGAGATTTTAAACAAATTAATATAAGTATTTTTGAAAGGCTTATGATACATAATAATTGTGCAATAGTACAACCAATTAAGAATCCAATACTTAATTTACAAATGTTAAGATTAACTAAAACATAGCCGAGTCAGTAAAAAAGAATATGGTCAATGCAATGGTATTTGGATACAATTTTTGATTTAGTATAAAAGTAATGTTAAAACCAATGTTATAATTTAAAGTCCAAAATGAGGCAATAATTTTGAATTATCGGATATTGTATGACTTATGGATGTAATATGAACTATATATTTCAATTAAAAGCTTCATCTTGTATTCTATGTTCTTAAACTTATATTCAATATTTGAATTACTACCTACAATAAAGATTTTTGTATTAAAGAAGACAATTGCTATAGAGTGATATAATCAAGGTTTAGTAGTAGTTCTCATAATAAAAAAAATATTGAATTAAAGATTGTAGAATTGTCATGGATATATATATATATATATATATATATATATATATATTCCAATAATTATATAGATAATATAATTAGATAAAAGTAAGTAAAAGTATATTAATTTAATAATATCTTGGAGAGAAGCTTCTTAAAAGCTTTACAGATGTGATTTCATCTTTATATGTGTCTATAGGTGATTTATAGGTTGAATACTTGGCCAATAAGTTAGCCATGTATCACACATGTTGATAGCTCCTACTTAGATAGTATATATGGAGTTAAGAGTGAAGCCTTTTTAATTGTTAGTCTTATTTTAAGACTTTTTAATCTTCTTGTCTTTAGTAATAGCTATTCTAGTTTAATATTATACTATCTTTGAGTGATTTTTTAGTGTCTTTGAGTGCCATAAGAGTATATTGATTTTTTAGTTTTTTGAGATTCATATCCTTGACAAGAACACATGTACAAGAATTAATTCTTTTACTAATTTTGAACTTGTAATTCTTTATTCAACACTATTAATAATGAAAATATCCTCATGAGGCATTATCAACATATCTTTGAGAGCTTTGTTAGAATATGTGATTGTTATTGGTGCATTTTTTAGTGAATAGATCAAGTTATATTTGTAATATGTATTAAAACTGCAACTCTGGAGGGAGTAGGGATGATCATAAGGAGCAAAGAAATCACGGAAGAAGAGAGGGGGGGGGGTCGGAATAAAGATTGGGAATAGAAGGAGTGGAAACTAGGAACAAAGGGAGTTAGGATGAAGATTGGAAATGGGAAGAGCAAGTATTAAAAATGAAGAGAATTGAAATTTTAATGATGGTTTTTGAGGATGATTTATTTTTCTTATAATGATTACAATAAGATGGGTTAATTTAGGAAACGGATGGGTCATTTGAACATTTTCCTATATATATATATATATATATATATATATATCTATATATTTATCTACACACACATAAATTCTTTGAAAATATAATAGTAATTATTTAATATGGGTTCTCAAATATTTGGAAACCATACATGATTATACACAAGTTGATTGTTATGGCTTTTTCTGTTTTCTTTTCATTTACTTTTTTTTGAAGAGGGAAATAAAATTTAAGATTAGTGAGAATTGGGAAAGGTTGAAATAAGTAAAACTAGAAAGTAAGGAGAAGCGAATGGGAAGCTAAGCATAGGGGAGGGAAGTAGAGGAGATGGAGGAGAGGAGAGTAGAAGAGATGGAGGGGAGGAGAGTAGAGGAGACGGAGGGGAGGAGAGGAGACGGAGGGGAGGGGAGGGGAGGGGAGGAGAGGAGACGGAGGGGAGGGGAGGAGAGGGGAGGGGAGAAGAGGAGATGGAGGGGAGGGGAGTAGAGGAGACAGAGGGGAGGGGAGGAGAAAGGACAGGAGAAGGATTGAGACGAAGCACATCACCTATCAGCAGAGACCACTTGGCCACAGGTTCCTCCTCGTCCCTGGAATATCTGCACACCTCATGCATACTGCCACGTGCCAAGACATTAGCAGGGCAGAGGGGATGGGGCCAGGGGGACACCTCTTCCAAGGCAGTAGTAATGCCCATCCCTGGACTGCAGTTAGTCATTCACTCATTCTGTAAAAAGTTTTGGCCTCCTCCCTCCACTCCTCCCCTGCCTTTCTCCCATGCCTCCCCTCCTCTCCTCTCCTCCTTCCTGCCTACGCATGCACGTCTGCGCGTGTTTCCACCGCTTCCCTCCACCTGGGTGGGCCTACGGGCTTCGGGTTTCCGTCTGATTGATTCATGGTTCCTGGTCCTACTCTTCTTCTATGCACAAGTTTGTTGCAACCTTTGACATCTCTCACATTGTGTATGCTCGCATTCCGAGATGTTCAGGAGCCGGATCTGATTTCCTGTTTGGGATTCATTCTTCTGTTTGCTGTCCTTCGAAGTTTATCAGCACGTCATTGCTTTGTTTGTTTTGTTCTCCACATATTCCGATGGTGGCGATCAGGCCTTGCTAACCTTGTGAAATTGCTCTTTCAGCAAGAACTGGCGTACAGGACATCGGTATGTCCAGTTGTTTGACGAGTTTGGCCCAATAATGTTAATGCTTCAATCGAATCTTCATTTCATGGCAACGGTGTGGGCGCAACTTCCCTGTCAAAAAACTTAGACATACCGACAGTTGATGCTTGAATTTAACACTGACTACTTAATAGTGCTCTGAGGAAATTCCAGCCTGAGAGATGTATTGATAAATTGTTGCTTTGTGCTTTTCCTGTTAAGCAAGAGCTAATGTAGCCTGATCGGCAGCTGAGGATATGATTCTCTTATTGACTCGTTGTCGTAGTGAGCTCTCAAATATGGTGCTCGCTGAAATGTCTAACATTGAAGGTAATGATCAACTTAGATAAACATTTTTGATCCAGTTGAAGTATTAATTAGGTGTTGCTCGGCCTATGCATGGAACATTCTAATTTTACAAATGTTCAGAATGTTGTTTTTTGCCCCACACAATTATTTGCTAATATCGAGTCACAGCTCTGAAACAACAGAAAATGGACACCATCATTACAGTCGTTACTGTTCCGACTCTTTACTACAGCCAGTGAGTGCACACAAGTTAAACTTGCAAAACAAGTCTGGGGAAGATTTGGAAGGTCTGACCAATATCTAAGCTTCCCAAAACTATCGCCTAATGTAAACATATCGTATATACTATGTATTTTTTACGAACATTAAACACCGCACTTTCACACATTAGTATGTATTACCAGGAAACTATCGCCATAATTTTTAAGTGACTGTAAACAATGATTGTCAAACCATGCACTAAGACATGAAGGAATCAATCAGCGGTCGTAGTCCATCACACAGCGCAAGCATTCTCCCTTCTCCAGCAACTCCACGGCCTTGTTTATTTCCGAGAATGGCATCTTGTGCGTAATGTAGTGGTCCAAATTGATTACCTACGCAAAACAATATCCTGCTAGTTAGAAGATGACGTCCAACGAGCTGAGTAAGTAAAATGAGAAATAGGATTTACACATACGCAGCCCAACTGAACGTTAGCTCAAATAATATCCTGAAATGAGAACCCACATAAGAAATACAAGAAACATAATTTTCTCCTTTAAACACTCAGAGGATTTTTACAGTACGTAAAGAATGACATCTAAAATATAGCCACAGAAAATAGGTTCCACATTTAGAAGATGTGAGCAATTGTACCCCTTCTACACATTTGTCAACCAAGTCTGGCAACTGAGACCTTCCTTTGAAACCCCCGAATAACCCTGAAGTCCACGACTTCCCCCACAAAAGCTTGCTGGGATGGAATGAAATTTCCTTCGAGGAATCCATCAAACCAAGGATTACTGCTACCCCCCCAGCCTGCAATCGATGTAATATTCAGTCGCAGGATGAAGAAATTAATGGGAGAAAGCATGTCATTAATGGAGTAAAAATGAACTACTCGTTTATCGAGAAATTATGATCTATTTATTGCATCAATCTTATTCATAGCTGCAAATTTATACTTAGTTTCCAGTTGAATAGAGTCAAGGATACATACTGGATTGGCGCATTCCATTGCAGAGTAGATGACCCCAGGGTTGCCAGTACAATCGAAGGAAAAATCAACCCCTTGATCATCTGTCATTTCTTTAATGATTGCTTCAATGGGCTTGGCAAGGCCGCATGTATTCAGGGTATCTGTGAGTCCCCACTCAAGACCTACCACCCTCTCCGGCAAGGACCATAAAATACAAAATAAGAAATGGTATCGTAATTGCACAAGTCTTATCAGTTTTTGGTCCCAGCTAGCACACCTTGTTGATGCAAATGCTAACATTATCGAATTTGTACCACTTTCCTTTGAGGTAACAGTGTGAGTGCGGTTTCTCCTCTTAACGGTTTCTGCGAAGGATGAGGGCAAATTACACAATTAGAGCTTACGCTAGTTCTCTAAATGAGTAATACCTTGTTTGAGTTTGTGGTCATCTCTATCAATCCCAATGATCATGGATGCCCCAGCTACCTTCGCTCCTTCCACTACCTGAAATACATACAAGAAGCACCAAGATAAGAACAAAGTTAACCACTTATGCAATATGGTAAAAAAAGATATTTAAGGTTATGCACGCTGCAATATTCTAAAGAAGGGTCATGCTCGTGAGATATGCGTCCTTGCCGAAAGTCCAATGGTGCCCAAACCGAACACCGCCACTGAGGAACCAGGGGTTACTTTCGCGATGTTCCACGCAGATCCGATTCCTGCACAACGCAGCGAAGTAGATTTGAAATCTTTGATGAGCGTAAGATGCAGCTAATAGCCCAAATGAAGAGTGACAGAGTATTGAAGTGATGAGGATATCAAATAGTTTGTAGTTTCCCTTTCTTTTTTAGCTGAGTATTACACCATAATTATGTGTGAAAAGAGTGCATGCCAGTGTATATATTTTGTAGATTAAAAGCAGACATGTTAAGTATAGAGGCCTCTTACCTGTGGGTACACCGCAACCTAAAAGGCAAACTTTAGAGAGATCGGCCTCGGGATTAATTTTAGCTACACAAGCTTCGTCGCAGACAGTGTACTGACTGAATGTTGAAGTACCGAAGAAATGGTTAATTGGCATTCCATTGGAAGCTTTAGAGAAACGCGTTGTTTTCTTGTCCGATGGCATAAAACCATTGCTCCAGTTGTACACAAGGGTGTCACAGATATTAGACTTTCCGCGCAGGCACTTCGGGCATTTCTTGCATTCAGCCATCCATGCAGGGATCACCTTATCTCCCCGCTTCAGATTCTTGATGTCACTGCCCACGCTCTCCACTACTCTGTGCATATGGAATTAGCCAAGCATCAGTAAATTTCTAGCCGATCCAAGTGTAGCTCTTCTAAAAGTTGCCTTGCATAATCATCACTGCAGATTCACTGAAATTGCCTGAGGTTACCCTGCTCCTTCGTGACCGAAAATGCGAGGAAATATTTTGTCTGCATCCTGAAGTGCGGAAAAGACATTTGTGAGCAACAAGCATGGTAGGAATATAGAACACACTCTTTTCAGCTATGACGCAAAGCAGTCCGATTATTAATCCTTTCATGGTTCGTCTCGAGTTAAAGACAAGAAAGACAACCACTCCAGTCTCATGTCGGTCATTTGGTCGATTTTACGTCAATTCCAGAACAAACCAATAGACATTAAATTACTAATCTGAAGTTCATTATTTTAAAGTTTTGTTCCACGTGTTTGGCATCGCAATCATTTCGAGACCGGTACATCGACACTTTAGGAGTTTCTACGAATTAATAACGTCACACAATAAGTACTTATGAATTTATCAAAATCAATTTCAGTCTGATTGAATGCATGCTTAAGATGGGCATTACCTTCCCTTTCAAGTAGTATAGATCAGTTTGACAAATTGCACCGTTGGTGATCTTGATGCGTACTTCCGAAGGTTCGGGTGGAGCAACGTGGATTTCCTCTAAAGTCAGCGGCTTGTTGGGCTCGTATGCCACTGCCGCTGAACATTAAATTGCAAGAAGCATTCACGAACCAACAACACAATTAGCCCATCGACGTCGCGATAGAGAGCTATGCACAGAAGACTGAACGAGCATGATCCATGCAACGGCACCAAAACAAGAGCTGAAATTACATCGTCTCATTCTGAACAAAAAAGAAAAGGAGCAGCGGCGCTGAACGGAATGGGTAAAGCACAGGGAGGCGATGGATAGTGCAATGGTACCTTTGCAAGTGATGACATCGTCTGCAGTGGAGGCCAGGGAGGCAGAAAGGTTTGCCATGTCGAACGTCTTAAAAAACAAAGAATGGCGCAGAGAAGTGTCGATATAGACACGAAGGAAGGAAGGTGGTAATGATGGTGGAGTAGCTCTGCTGTGTTACGCTGGGCTTGCCTTCGCGTCTTCAGTGGAAGTGGCACCTTCCTCACGTTCTCCACTGCATGTCATTTCGCTTCGCCTCACTTCACTTCACTCCTTGAGAACTGGATGCATCGTGGAAAGTACCCAGCTTCCTCTATTCGCCAAGACAAAGGCACAGCCATCGGGAATGTGCCGAAAAGGAAGGCAGGGCCTGCGCACAGTAAGTCACTCTGGTCCCCACCCTCCAGAACTCTCTGGTGCCTCTGCTACTCTGAGCTAATCATTCAGGTAGAAAAGGGTACGGAAAATATCCCATCCCTCCCTCCCTTTCAACGTCTAGTCATGCAAATGTGGAAGGAAGCCAGGGCCTACCCATAGTAAGTCTCACTTGCCACCACCCTCTGGACCTCTCTGGTGCCCCAGCTGCTCTGAGCTAAGAAGCAAGCAGGCAGAAAAGGGTTCGTATAATATCCCATCCCTCTTTCCCAACATCCAGTCATGCAAATGTGATCTCGTCTCGATGATGTGATATTTACTCCTTTTTGTATCTTCATTTCCTCGTAAGAGTGTTCACAACTCTATAATGCCAAGTAGGGTTTTAGAGCAATAATTGAGATTTGTAGCATTTTGCACCTCAAAACACGTGTATTACACTGATACGGGTTAGTTAATTTTAAAAATAAAACCAAGAACACAAAACCTCATTTAGCAGTATGAGTGAGAAGTTATGCATCATCCAATGTAGAAGCAATCAGCAACAATGACATAACTTTTGGCTATCTCAGTTCTTTAGTAGAAATTATAAAGTTAATGTACAATTGATATTTAATCTAAGGCATACAACTTACAAATTTAACTTATCAATCTCATTTACTAACTTTTTATAGATAAAACATTAAATATTATTCTTATTGGGATTTAAGATGAATAAAATAAATCCCTTAGTTGGTAATTTATTCTAATTCACAACAATCCATCATCCTATGGTTTCAATTATATATAACTATTGTATCAAGTTTTTATTAAATAGTTCTTTAAGCACTCTCAATTAACACTATTAATTACTAAAACCTTCACAACCACCATATATGCAATGTTAATTAATTCAAAAGTTCTCACACTTGAATAATTCTTTTTTTTATTGCATAATTTTGTAGATGAATGAGGGCACTATTTACTCTCAATCTTATAACTTTACTCATCCAAAGTCCTCTGTTGTTTCCCAACTTTTGACATCTTTAGCCAATAGTGTTTGTTGTCTTTTAACTCACATTGTCTACCAACTTAGGTCTCTCATCTTCCAATATCTTTTCTTACATTCATTCTTCTATACTTGTATTTTTTATTTCATGTATTATTATTAACATATCATAAGGCTAGATTCTTGATTTTTTGTATCTGCTTATAAGCATGTTTCTTATTATTGATTTTGTATCTTAATTTCTTAGTATCTCTTAAAAAGATGTGCCACTTTTGCTTGTTGTATGCTTTGATTCTTATTTAGTATCAAGACTTTGTTTATTCTTTGTTTGTTGAAGTTTTTTGTGTTGATGGTGTTATTAATGTTGATGAGATGGTGTCAAGGGCCAATGAGACTTCTACTTTGATTTCAACAACAAAAAATAGATTTTTAGATAAAAAAATAATTGCTCCAAAAATTCTATATTGTTTTATGAGGTTGTAAACTTAAAATCTATACTAACTAGAAAGATTGTAGGAACTAAGTTGAGAAATATAATAGAGAAAAATAAAATAGTTTTCAAACTCTTGAGGAGGCAAAAAATAATTATAAGCTAGTTTACATAAAGTTAACTTCCTCAAGTATTTTGAGCCTAAGCTTTGATCTACAACTTTTAAATTTGATTTTTTTCAAGGCTTTTATTAAAATATCTGCTAATTGTTATGTGATTTTAATAAATAATATTTTTATTATTTTTTCCTTGTCTTTTTTTCTTGTGAAATAATAGTCTATTTTGAAGTATTTAATCTTATTTTAAAAAATTAGATTCTTTACTATTTTTTATTTTATTTTATTTTTTTCTTATCCTACCTTGTTTACTAATTATTTCAACTACACTGCTTCACATGTATTTTTTTGCTAAAGCTTGATATTCAAAATTACATGATGATCTTAATTTTGAGTTTCATTTTTTAAAACTCTACAATATAGATGTAGAGCTACAAGTGAAAATATATACACTAGTCAAAATTTGATTGTTAAACTCTCCTCCATAGTTTGCATCAAAACATCTTTGAAGTTGATTCTTGTCCCCCTTTAGAAACCAAAGACTAAAGGATGGATTTTTGCTTAAATTGTCAATAATTTTTAGGTGACATCTTGGTGAAGTTGTTATAGATTATATATGTATTGGCTAGTAAGTGAAGTCATGGAGCTAATATTTGGTCTTATTTTTATAAGATAACAAAGTTTGCCAATAAGTGCTTGATATTCTATTGTATTTTTTGATGGAATTTTATTTTATTTGTAAAGTTTCAAATGTGGTAAAAATAAAACATCATTCAAGTAGTAAGCCAAGTTACTATACTTATGAAGAATAAAATGAATATAATTAGTTTGATGTAAAAATATACTACAAGATAGTTTGAATACTTGGATATCAAAACAATTCTGCATTAAGTTGAAATCCTTCATTTTAAATTTTTTGTGACGATTTTTTTTAAAAGAGGTAATATAGGCAAAGTTAGACGTGCTAAAAAGTAAGTCATCTATTTATAAGACAAGGATGGTAATAAGAGTTTTGTCTTTGAAGTTAGCATGGACTTTGATCATGCTTCAAAGACATAAATATGTATTAATGCAAGCATATTATACTTGAAAGCTTTGATAAAGATCACAAAGAGATCATAAAAAGTAGAAAATTAAGTATTCTTTGTTAGGAACGACACAACCTCGTAGTTGTAGCATATATATGGTGCTATTAAGATCACTATTTAAGAAGGTGGTGATAACATCAAGATTATAAATGAATCATCTTTAATAAATTATAATTAATGTAATAGAATGTATTGATTTTCAATAAATAGTGGAAGCAAAGATTTTTTGAAAGTCAACAACATGAATGTGTTCATTACTTCTACTTACAATTTTTTCTTTGAATATTGGTTTTATTGTTGGATGATTGCTTGAGCTAAGTTTATATTTAAAAAACCAAAAAGTTGTAATAGATTGTATACATGGTGCAAGAGGTCTTAATGTATAAGATTTTTTTTTTTTAATGGAACAAAGTATAGAAACCATGGCTATGATCCAATATTTATTTGAACATGCTTCTTAAAAGCTAAGTGGTTTACTTCCTTCTTCAATAAGACTAAAAACTTTTTAATAAAAATCAAGAAGTATTTAACATAGAGGAAGATTACGTGATTATGTGAAGCATCAAGGTAGAAATAGAATTAGTGTTGCTAGATATGAATTTTTTTGTTTTTGGTTATCAAAATTCTTTAAAAATTTGTCAATAATAGATGAAGGTGGCTTTTGATTAAAAACAAGTAACACCATTGGTGTTGATTTCTTTGATGGTTTAGATTTGAACATTTATGTAGTTAGTCTTGATATTCTTGTGAATTAATCAAGTATATATTTTGATAATATTAATAGAGTATTGTCTATAAATCATACATCTTTGGAAATTATTACTTGCTTTTAAGTTGGATCATAATATTTATATCCTTTGGTACAATTGTCAAGGCTTATATAAATATGTAGTAAGCTTTTGGATGCTAATTTAATCTTTTTTAGTATTATTTAATAAATATATAATATTATGCCAAAAATAGGCTTTTATTTTTAAAATAATTTTTATAGAATTTTATTAGAAGATGATTTTAAAATATGAGGATTGATAATATTGCATGCAACTTAAATTATTTTAGTCTAAAGATTATCAAGAAGATTGTTTTTAGTAAAAAAGTACCAAATTATATTTAATAATATATAATTCTTTCTTTTACCTATTCAATTATAATATAGATTATAAGATTGAGATAATTACTTCCAATTTTTTTTGGTTTGTATAATATAAGTTGAATTTTTTGGAAGTATATTCATCATTTTTGTTAGTTCTTAATATATATATCTTCTTATTTGTAATCTTTTTTTTTTCTTTATAAAAAATTTGAAACTTAGAGAATCCTTGATTTTTTATTGATTAAAATTGTACCCATATTTTCTTTGAGAAATTATCAATAAATTTTAAAAAATATTATGCTCTTTCAAAGGATCTTAGTCAAAAAGATTCTATTGTATTAAAATAAATTAATTAAAAGATATAAATTGTTTCAAAGAATTTTACCTTTAATATTTTAATTTGACTTTGTTTTTTTAAGATATACATTAAGTAATTGAGGTCTTCAACCAAAATATTTGATAACCTTTTCACTATAAAATTTATCATTTGACGTAGTCTTTGAGAGTAAAAATGCCTAAGATATTTGTACCAAAGTATGGCATAAGAATTCTTCTTGAAGCTGCAAATTATTTTGTAGATTGTAGGATTATGCTCAATCTCTAAGCAACCTCGCATTATAGCTTCTTTGGATATATAAAGTTCATTAGTGATATCTTATTGTGCAATAATTTAAAAAATTCTTACTCTATATTTGTGTATATATTTATCTTTATTAAAGTTCACTATTATTTCTTTGTCTATTCAAAAACCTATTGTAATGAGGTTCTTTAAAATGCTCAGAGAATATAAAACATAAGTAATCCTTTATATTTCTCCACTTGCTATGTGGATTGCAACATTGCTAAATTTTGTTACATTGTATACTTGGCCACTTTTTAAGGTGTTTCTACTATTTTTATTAGATATTGACAATGATATTGCATATAATTTTTTGGTAATATAATATATATGCTCAAAAATCTATGTACCAAAATAGTGATTGAATTTGTGTATTAACATTGTTTAACTTTGATGGATATGTATCTATGATTTGTGAAGAATATCTTTTCTCTTCATATCTTTTTTTTCATGAATTGATCTTGGATAAAGAGAGTATTTTTCAATTGACTTGTTTTGATATTATGTACTTGAGTCCTTAGACTTCTCTTACAATGTTCTTTCTTGTGTAGTTTGTGCTTGAAGTCTTTCATTTTGATGATGAATGTCTTGATTTTGTTTTCAAATGACTTTATTATTTTAAAATATTCTATTTAAAGTCTTTGTTGTAACTTCTAATGGCAATCAAATGTATCATCAAAGTGATGTGTAACTTGGTTTGTGTTTCAATATGATATCAATGGTTAAAAATTCTCTCTTTAATTTATTGAGTTTGAATATCTTTAATAATATCTTTCTATCCTCTCTCCTTGATATATGTTTTTTTAATATAGACAACATGGACATTGTTAATATGTAAGAACCAAAGCTATGGGCTCTTTCTCTAATTTATTGTTTTTCTTGTTCATCTCTTCATTTATAAGTCTAATTTCTATCTCTAACTTTGATGGCAACTTCTTCTCATTCAATATTACATATTTAATCATATCATAATCTGGTGGAAGATTTTTGAATGTATAATATGCAATTACTTTCTTTGATGAACCTACAACTGCTTCTACTATTTAATCTATTGTTTTCTTCACATCCACTAGATAAGCATCCATATTGCTTGTCTTTTGAATTGTAAAGGATTTTTATATCAATTTTTTTTAATATATTATAAAAATTATATTTAAATTTTAACAACATCTAATATTTATAAGGTTTTAAATGTCGTCTTAATATTTTAAATATTACTTTGATTTTTATGCCACTATTCATGACACTTACAAGAACTTATCTATTGCATTATTTTTTCATTCATGACAAGATTTGGTGCATTAATAAAAAAATCATAAGGTCGTTTTTTATGAGAATATTCTTCATCTTAAATTTCCATGACTCATAGTTCTTTATTCCTATTAAGTAATAAATTTTTGAGATTATTGTATAAGTATTTATATTTGACCCTAATGTGATTCTTGACACATTCATTATTAGAGTTTTTCATTGTAGCACTCTTAGAGATTTTATTTATATATATTTGAACTTATTATCTATTATTGCTATAATTGACTTACAATTTGTCTATCAAACTATGCTTTGATACCATATTGAAAAAGTTCCAATGAGAAGTATGTGGCATAGAGAAAATAATGTGAAATCAAAAGACAAATAGGTAAAAAATAAATTTCTTTTTTATGTATTATAATAGTATAGTTTCCACAAGAATAAAGAGATTTAAATATGTAGTTTTGTAGATGAATGAAGTTATTCTTTATTCTTGATCTTATAACTTTATTTATCCAAGGTCCTTCATTATCTTTTTGCTTTTGATATCTTTAATCAAAAGCATCTATTGTCTCCAATATGCATTGTCATTTTATTTTTAATGCCTTTAGCAAAGACTATCTATCATCTTTCAATATGCGTTGTTTATTAATTGAAGTCTTTTGTGTTCTAATAGAATAGTCTTGTATAGCTCCAACTATAAGCCACCAAAAAAAAAAAACAACCAAATCTGTAATTTGCAAAGAATAGAAACAAGAGATGGCACAAAATTATATCATTATGCTTCTACAAAAGAACAAAAAACTATAAGAAAGAGACCAAAATCAAAAGCACTTTCTACCACCATAGCCAAATACAATTGAACTCTATTTGAAGCAATTCTATAATATTGGATATTAAATCTCTAGCTACAAACGATCTCTCTAACAATTAATAATGCTAGAAAAATAAAGATTAAAATTAAAAATTTTAATACCACATATATAATGTTATATAACAATATATATTATTGGAAATAAAAACATTAATTAGCATCCAACAACTATAGCTTGTCAAAAAATACAAAGCTTCTATTAAAAAAATCAAAAAATAAATATAAAAAATAAATAATTACAATTGACTTAAATCCTTATTAGTAACTATTCTTCCTTTGAAGTTGGAACTTTCTAAAAGTTAAGATTCTTGCCTTCATAATTGCAATGCCTTGATTCAACTTACTACACTCAAAGATACTGCATCCATAAAATAACCTAAAAAAAATAACATTGTTATCCAATAGAATTTTTTTTATCAAACTATCTTTAAAATCCAAATCAATCTCTTGAATTTTATAACTTTTCAAAGATGCCAAAAAAATGCTCTTTGAAGTTTAAATTTTATATTAACATTTCTATAAAAATTTATATTCTAATTACTTATGGTATTTTTTTAAAATATAGAAATTCCTATACTTATTTTTATCAAATATTTGTAATTTTTGGCACTTTAAGTATAATTTTTATTTTGAGTCTATAAGTGAGTCAATTTGATGAATTACACTTCAAATCCTTGTCAATAGCTACTACTCTAAGTGTTAGGGACATATTCCTTAGAACTTTCTAGAGAGAGGTTTCTAGAACCTTCTAGAAAACAAGCCTCTGGAACCTTCTAGAAGAGAAGCCTCTGGAACCTTTTAGAGAGAAGTTTTTAGAAGCTTCTAGAAAGGAAGTCTCTAGAACCTTCTAGAAGAGAAGTTTCTAGAAGCTTCTAGAAAGGAATCCCCTGGAACTTTCTAGAAGCTTCCTAGTTAATAAAAGTAGCTCGAGAAGTTTCTAGAACCTTCTAGAAAGGAAGCCTCTGGAACCTTTTAGAAGCTTCCTAGTTAATAGAAGTAGCTCGAGAAGCTTCCTAAGTAGGAGTATATATAGGGATCGAGGCTGAAGAGTTCTTCAGTCTCGACAACACATCTCTTGGAGTTCTAGCTCACCTTTCTGGTGTTGTTCTTGTACTCATCTGTTTAATCTAGTTCTGCCACTTCTTCTTGAACTTCTTGTTAGATTTCAAGTCTGTATTTTGTGTCCGTGACAGTTTGTCGAGACTACACTAACTTGAGATATCAGAGCTAGTTCTTTCTTAGTAGAGTGTGGATTACCCCTCTACTTGAAGGTATACTAGCATTTTTTAGAGGTTGTGGATTACCCTCGTCTAAACTGATACTTCTTCTGTTACAATATTGGAGTCTTATTCTTCTTGGAGACAGTGGATTACCCCTCTTCTTGAAATTCTTAAGGCATTTTATAGATTGTGGATTACCTTCCTATAAACCAATATTGCCTCTTGTAGAGTCATTTTTGTCCTTCTTTTAGAATGGCCGGAGGTCAAGACATTAGTATGACAGAAAGTTCGGAGTCTAAGTTAGATGCTATTATGAATGCCCTCGCTACGTTATCACAAAGAACTGCAGAGATTGAAGGAGTGGTGGCAAGGCTTCATAATGATGAAGTATCTGGGATAGCACAATCTAAACTACACCAGCCTCAAATTTCGACACTTGGAGAAACAACTTTACCTCAGGTTCGACAAGAACCACTAGTTCTACAACATAAGGAGCCTCAAGTTAGCCTTCCAGATAAGTTTGATGGAACACGTTCCAAGTTTCGAGGATTCGTCAATCAAATCAGGTTGATAACAGTTTTACAACCCGAACGATATCCAACGGAGGAGTCACGTGTTGGGCTTGTTGGAACCTTACTTACGGGTCAAGCTCTATCATGGTTTGCTCCTTTGTTTGAGAAACGATCATCCATATTAAACGACTTCGAAACCTTTTTGGAAGCATTTGCGGAAGCATTTGGTGAACACGATAAGGTTCGATGGGCTACAACAAAGATCCGGTCGCTACGACAGGGGATGCGTTCTACATCAGTCTATGCTTCGGATTTCAGGCAATTAGTATGCGACATCAATTGGGATGAAGAAGCGTTGATGAGTCAATTCTATTGGGGTTTAAGAGATGATGTGAGGGATTTGCTGTTAACTCTTCCTGATCCACGAACGCTCAATGAAGCCATTAACCAAGCCGTGAAGTGCGATAATCGCCTATTCCAACGTCGCCAAGACCAACGCTCAAGACAACATACAATTCGCCATGCTCCAACTATGTCGGCAAGCAATGTAAATTCGCATTCAGAGGTGGAAGACATGCAAATTGATGCGGTACGTATCAAATCTCTTACTATAGAAGAAAAAAAGCGACGTATGGAGGAAAATTTATGCTTCTTTTGCTGTGGAGAAGGCCACAAAGTCAGAAACTGCCCCAAAAAACAAAATCGAGGCATAGTCAAGACTAAGGGAGTATTTGTTCAGGAAAACGAGGATGCCCAGCCACAGTAGGAACCGTGCGGCTGGACAATGAAATATCCCAACAACAATCAGGTTCCTTTCTTTCTGCCCAACCTGCCCTTTGTTTTACAATCCCTCTGTTTATCGGCCCTCAAAAACTGAGAACCTTAGCACTACTAGACTCAGGAGCATCTGCTTGTTTTTTAGACGAAGAATTTGCAAAGCGTCATAAGATCCCTTTAGTACAAAAATCAGAACCTGTTCATGTTGAGGTCATAGATGGACGACCTTTATTGTCTGGTAGCATCACCTATGAATCAAAACCTATTGAAGTAACGTTTAAAGACCATAGTAGTCATATTATTTTTAATATTATTAGAACCCCATCAAATCCTATTATTCTTGGTCTTTCTTGGTTGAAAAAACATAATCCATTGATAGATTGGAGGTTGCGGAAGATGACTTTTCCCACAAAACCACCCAAGAAAAAACCTAGTAAAAAACCTCAAAAAAAAAAATCCTTATTCATTGGAGCAAGAGCGTTTATAAGATCATCTAAGGAAGGCACTCCATTTGTCATTTATGCGGCTCCAACTACCGAGGAGAAGATCTCAACAGTAAGTATACCGGAGCGATATAAAGATTTTGAAGACGTGTTTCAAAAGAAGAACGTCGACATACTACCGGAACACCGACCATATGATTGTGCCATAGACTTGCAAGAAGGAGCACAACCACCTTTTGGCCCAATCTACAATCTATCGCAAACAGAGTTGGCAGAGTTACGAAAGTACATCGACAAGAATCTAGCCAAGAACTTCATTCGTCATTCAAAATCATCAGCTGGAGCACCCATCTTATTTGTGAAGAAGAAAGATGGATCATTACGGATGTGTGTGGACTATCGAGGCCTCAACAAGGTAACAAAGAAAAATCGTTATCCATTACCCTTGATTTCTAGTCTCTTAGAACAACTTGGACGTGCGAAGATCTTTACAAAAATTGATCTAAGGGGAGCTTATAATCTCGTACGAGTCAAGGAAGGAGATGAGTGGAAGACAGCATTCCGTACAAGGTATGGTCATTTCGAATATAATGTCATGCCTTTTGGTCTTACCAATGCTCCAGCGGTTTTCCAACATATGATGAATGACATCTTTCGAGAACACCTCTATGATTTTGTTGTCATCTACTTGGACGATATTCTAATATTCTCTAAAAACGAGGAAGAGCATGAGGAGCATGTTTGTTTGGTCTTAGAGAAACTACGCAAGCGAAGACTATATGCCAAATTAGAAAAGTGTTTATTTCACCAGACAGAGATGGAATTTTTGGGATTCATTGCGACTACAGAAGGTTTGAAGATGGACCCCAAGAAAGTAGAAGCAATCATGTCTTGGGAGGTTCCGAAGACGGTTAGAGACGTACAATGCTTTCTTGGTTTTGCTAACTTCTATCGGATCTTCATCAAGAATTATTCTCAAGTTGCTGCTCCTCTCACTCGATTAACATGCAAAGGTAAGTTGGAATGGGGACCTTTGGCGGAGAAGGCGTTTGAAGATTTGAAGATAGCATTTACTACAGCTCCAATTTTGATACATCCAGACTTTACAAAGGCCTTCTATTTAGAAACTGATGCTTCAGATTTTGCTTTGGGAGCTGTGCTTTCACAAATGAGTGAAGATAAGAAGCTCGATCCAGTTGCATTCTATTCTAGGAAGTTCTCTGCTGCTGAAATCAATTATGAGATCCACGATAAGGAACTTCTTGCTATAGTGGATTCTTTCGAAGAATGGCGTCACTTTCTTGAAGGAGTTGCACATCCAGTAACCATGTATACGGATCACAAGAATTTGGAGTATTTCATGACGGCTCGAGTTTTAAATCGGCGTCAAGCTCGGTGGAATATGTCGCTATCTAGATTCGATTTTGTTATCACTTATCAACCTGGAAGGCAGCAAGGACTATCCGATGCTTTATCAAGGAGATCGTATCTTGCACCAAAGGCTGGAGAAGTAGCGTTTGATCAACAATGTACAACGTTATTGAAGCCAGAGAGATTTCAACTTTGTGCTACTATTGTATCATTTGATGTTGACTTCCTAAACCAGGTACGTGCTATGACCATTAAAGATTCAGCAGCCATTGATATCAAGCAACGTACCAATGACGACAAGTTCAAGGTGGAGGGAGATCTTTTATACTTTGAAGAGCGATTGTACATTCCAAAAGGACTAGCACGACTCCGAGTTCTTCAATCTCGCCATGATTTTCCAGCTGCGGGACATTTTGGATTCAATAAAACCTTGGAGCTTATTTCTCGAGATTTTTGGTGGCCCCAAATGTGGAAGGATGTGAAAGATTTTGTTTTCTCTTGTGACATCTGTTCAAGATCTAAGAATCCTCGGCATCGCCCTTTTGGACTTCTACAGCCATTGCCAATTCCACGTCGACCATGGTCTTCAATTTCTATGGACTTCATCACGGACTTGCTATCATCAAACTCATTTGACAGCATCTTTGTCGTGGTAGATCGGCTTACGAAGATGACACACTTTGTTCCTTGTAAGAAGACATCGTCTAGTGAAGTCACAGCAAGACTCTTTCTCGATAATGTATATCGATATCATGGACTACCAGATGATATCATATCAGATCGAGGTACCTAGTTCGTGTCAAAGTTTTGGAGATCTCTCTTTGGGATATTGAAGGTGGATATCAAGCTTTCTTCAGCTTTTCATCCTCAAACTGATGGCCAAACGGAACGGGTGAACCAAGTCTTGGAGCAGTACTTACGATGCAGCATCAACTATCAGCAAGACGATTGGACTGCATATCTATCACTAGCCGAGTTTGCATATAACAACACCCTCCATGCGTTGATTCAACAAACACCATTCTTTTCCAACTATGGGTATCATCCGAAGCTTGATTTATTGAGTCCGTCAAAAAATTTCAATCCAACAGCTGAAGGATTTGTGAAGCAACTATCAGAGCTTCAAACTATGTTGAAGCTTCAATTACAATCCGCTCAAGAATCCTATAAGACGTCTGCAGATAGATTTTGGAATCCAGTACCTACTTTCAAAGTTGGAGACAAAGCCTAACTTCTTCGACGAAATATCAAGACCAAGCGACCATGTGATAAGTTGGACTATCGAAGATTGGGACCATTTATCATCCAGAAGCAAATTAATCCAGTGGCATACTGGCTGGAGTTACCGGCTTCTATGAAGGTACATCCAGTCTTTCATGTTTCTCTGTTGGAACCTTATCGAGAGTCATCTTTTCCTGGAAGAGTGCAATGTCCGCCACCTAGTATTGAAATCGAGAACCATGAAGAATACGAGGTTGAAAAGGTATTGGATTCACGGCGAAGGTGGGAAAAGTTAGAATATCTTGTTCATTGGTGCGGCTATGACATTAATGAGCGAACGTGGGAGCCAGCTGAAAATCTTGCGAATGCGCCACAAAAGGTACAGGAGTTTCATCAACGACATCCTGATAAACCTAAATCAATTCGATGATAGCTTCTTTCTGAAGCTTGTTCTTCCAACAATATAAGAAAAGGGGAGAGCACCAGCAAAATTCATAGTTGATGTAGTTATTTTCTCCAAGATAGATCGTAGTTTGGTCTTTTGATATGGATAGCCAAGAGATAGATACTATGCCAGTCAGAGTATCGCAACCGAGTAGCTCACGAAGGCGACCCCAAGATGAAGAACTACATGTACCACGACGACGACGGAGGATACCGAGTAACCGATCACTGGTGATCGTATTTGAGATCGAGCCTGCTTACGATGGTCAACCAGAAGGCGTGTTTGCAGGACAATTTCACAATGAGGACACGGAAGTTCATGCTTGGTCAGAAGTCGAAGGCGTAGGCCACTACCGTTGGCTTCAAGGGTCGATGAACCACTTGCCTCGTGAACAACAGTTGGAGTTTATAGCAGAAGTTATGCGACAAATCTTCATTTTCTTGCGTTGGTACTGATCAACAACATTGCTTCTCAGAGACCTCGAAGCTAAAGGAGGGGATGATGTTAGGGACATATTCCTTAGAACTTTCTAGAGAGAGGTTTCTAGAACCTTCTAGAAAACAAGCCTCTGGAACCTTCTAGAAGAGAAGCCTGTGGAACCTTTTAGAGAGAAGTTTCTAGAAGCTTCTAGAAAGGAAGTCTCTGGAACCTTCTAGAAGAGAAGTTTCTAGAAGCTTCTAGAAAGGAATCCCCTGGAACTTTCTAGAAGCTTCCTAGTTAATAAAAGTAGCTCGAGAAGTTTCTAGGATCTTCTAGAAAAGAAGCCTCTGGAACCTTCTAGAAGCTTCCTAGTTAATAGAAGTAGCTCGAGAAGCTTCCTAAGTAGGAGTATATATAGGAGTCGAGGCTGAAGAGTTCTTCAGTCTCGACAACACATCTCTTGGAGTTCTAGCTCATCTTTCTGGTGTTGTTCTTGTACTCATCTCTTTAATCTAGTTCTGCCACTTCTTCTTGAACTTCTTGTTAGATTTCAAGTCTGTATTTTGTGTCCGTGACACTAAGCAATCCAAGGATTTCTTTTGAAGAACAGAATTAGGTTAATATAGCCTTTTCAATTTCTTCTCTAACATATGTCAATTTTTTTTTCAATATTTATCAAAGCTTGGATTGTTTTCTCCAAGTATTAGGTTGTTGTCATTGGCTCTATAGTCTATTCATTCCATAACATTGAAAAAATAAAAATCTCATTATTTATCCTTTTTGATGAAATTATTAGATGTAAATCAAATAATTATTGAACCTTCAAGTTTTTAAAAGTATTTAAGAGCTTGGTAGGATTGACTTCTATTTATACAATAATTAATAAGAATTATGAGATATCAAAGATGTTTGCCTAGTAAAGTGATAATCTATTATAATTCAATGTAACATAAAGTTCTAAGTACAATGATTATTATAAAATATTTTATACTTTTGTGAATCACACTTGAAAGTTTAAACAACCCCTTTAGCTAAACCATCTACCTGAAGGTGATTTCTAGAAGTGATTCAATAATTTATTAAAGTTTTAGTACATAAAACTTTAAATGCTCAACCAAATTCTATCCCTTGATCTATTAAGAATTCAACAAGTGTTCCAAAACATGCCAACATATGATCAAAAAAAGCTATAATTGCCAATTTTAAAGAGTTTTGTAGTAAAATCATAAGTCCAATGCACTTGCTAAAATGCTCTATAATCACTATCACATATTTAGTTCTATATAAGGTGACAACGCATGATTCAGCAAAATCCAAAGACTAGTAATAATCCAAATTTATAATAGATAAAAGCCTCAATTGAGGTAAAAAGATGTTAAAGCTTTATTTAACTTGATTACACACTTCATACCAAGAAACATATGTGGTCACTTCTTGATATATACCTCTCTACCAATATTGGTTAAAAAATATAGAATAAGTATTATGTACCTCAAAATTTCTAAGCTTTTCATGTATTTATTATACCAAAAAAACTCTTTAATTTGGCTTTGGAACTATGCACCTAGTACCATCAAACCACATACAAAATAACGAATTTTTCTTCTAACAAGACCTTATAATTTGATATCTAGTCTTATTTCTTCCTACAGTAGAGATAGTTTAAAAAAATATTTATTATAATTGATACACAATGTGATAATGAAGCTCTCTCATTTGACTACAAATAAGGATTTTAGAGAGATAGGAGTTGCTTCTTCAACAAATTAGCAATTAAAGATTGTGCTAGCATTCAGCGGTACTTCATTGATTAAAAAAAAAAAAAAAAAAAAAAACTACAAAGTTTGATGATTGACTATTGGAATTAGGACCACATATTACTAGTATTGAAGCATAAAAGATACAAATTATTATTCAATCATATAACAATTATTTTATCTTTAGCCTTAAAGATCTTAAAAATAAATCTATAAATATCCAATTAAAAGATGATCACTCAATATTTTGATAATCTTATAAGTTTAGTACCTTAAATAAAGTTCTAATCTCAACTAACTATCAAGAATTATTGGCTACATATGTCATGATGTAATATAACTATATACTGAAACTATAATCAAAATTGAATTTCTAATTAATATCTAATTATCTTAGTTCAATAATAATTCAAGGTATCTAAACATCGCTTTTATAAAAGCCTCTTAGGTTATTTTCTTATCTTAATAGTTAGTAGGTTGAAGGTTGGTTAGTACTTTTACCTTCTAGGTTCTATAGACTCTTTTACTACCTTAGAAAGACCATAATTTGATAAAATCAGGTTAGAAGAGGTAAATATTTAATATGGTTGATACTAGGATTAAGTTGACGGTAGGATTGGACTAAAAAAATCCTTAGGATAGGTTAGATTGATACCCAGGGGTCAACCGTTTGTAAAACAGGGTCAAAATCAGACCTTTGGCTACTAAAACGACTGCCTATGACAAAATAGGATTTCATTCAAAGATTGGAGATTAGGATTTGAGAGCTAGTCTCGAGCTTGTCTCAAAGATATAAGGCTAGGGTTGGATACGATTTCTATGGTATTTAGAGATCTACTAGTCGGATCAAGGTAAAATTTGGTATGGTCTTGAAGGACTTGAAGATCAAGCTACATATCAATTTTGAGTTGAAGTTAACAATTGGAGAAGGAAAAATCACTGCTAGAACTTTTCCATCACCTTTCAAATTGGCGGCCAAGTGACATTAGTACAATTTTTGGAGGTTTTTTCACAATCTGTATATTGGATTGGATTGAAATTTCTTAAGCATATAGAAGACTTATATTGATAATTGCATGAAAATTTTCATATTAAGAAAATAGTCAAATTAGAAGTTATAGCTTGTCAAAGCTTATTGATTAGGGCTTATAAGAAAAATCTAAATTTCTTAAATATGAAAGTAATCAGATAATTAGAATTCATGCATGATTGAGGATACTAAGAAGAGTATTTTTTAGCACTTTTGAATTGAAATTCGGATTATATTCTTCTCATATGGATGAAATCTATTAGGATTTTTTAGATATTTGTGAAACATAACCTTACTCTCTATAGCTAGGTGCTCAGTGCATTTCCAAACTTGACAACACATAATATAACAATGTTTGATTGAGCTTTTCAATAGCAAATATGCTAATACTATAACTATGCTTTTATAAAAAGATGTTTTTAGTAATTGAACAAAGAAATAGATGTATAAAGACTATTATCTAGTTAACCATAAGACCAAATATGATTGATATTTAATGCATTAAGAGTAATTCTTAGCAAAAAATCACCTTAAGAAATCAAGAATAGATTTCAAAAGAGAATTAGTTGTGAATCAAGATCTAAATCAAACTTCAAAACACAACATGGTGCACCTATAGCAATTTTAGAAATTATTTGCTTATTAAAGAATAAAATTAAGAAAAAGACTTTAAAATGATTGTTTGAAAATTGGTTTCATGTGTTTTAAATATATATTGAGTTTTTGAAGGCTTTTCAAAGTAAAAATTATATTTAGTAGTTTTGAATTTAAAAAAATAAAAAGATATTTCTAAATTTAAAAATTATGAATGTATCATAGCAAATTTATTTATGTTGATTTGTGAATTTTTCATTATACTTGTCTTAAATATACTAGAAAAATTTGATATTTATTAAATAAATAAATTAAATATTATAAGATCTTTATTAAGATAAGATCTCAATTATTTGAAATTTAGAATTTATGAGGATTTCTAAAATCCTAAAACATCTGCCTTTTCAATTGAAGCAAAATTTAGTGAGCACAATTTGGACCTAACTACTTATATATTTAAAAAAATTTATAAAAATTAGAAAATTAAACAAGAAAAAATAATTGTTAAAAGATTTGCATCTAGATTAGAGATGGAAAGAGGACAACATTCAAGATATTTAGGAATTTTTTTCTCTCAATTAATGAATTTAGTTTTTTTCAAATTTTGTATGCTTTTTCTTTCTTTATGGACTAAAATATAAATGAAATTTTTGTTGAAATTAATAATTTGATTAATAGTTAATAAAGTTTTAAAAAAATTATAGGAATAAATTAACATTTATTTAGGATTTTTTTTGGATTAATTTAAGATTTATTTAGGATTCATTAGGATATTTTAAGAATTTTTTTAGGATTTAGGATTTGATTAGGATTTGATTAAGATTTGGTAAAGATTTTATTAAAGTTGATTTATAATTTCATTAAGATTTATCAAAGATTATATTATGCTTTGATAAAGATTTATTCAAAGATTCTATTTTTAATATTTTTTTAATTTTTTAATAATTTCTTAAGATTCTATTTTATTATTTTTTTAAGATTTTTTATTTTATTCATATATATATATATATATGTATATAAGATTAATTTATGATTTCTTAATATTTCTTTTATAATTTCTTTGAAGCTTTTTTTAGTTATAAATAAAGCTTGATTAGAATTATTGTAATTTAATTGGAATTTGTTTAGAATTCTATTAGAGTTTTTAGAACCTTATTTTTGCGAATTTCATTTTACTTTCCACAGCTAGGTGCTTAATGCATTCTCATACAAAGCTTATGGTAAACAACATATTTGATGAACTTAATATAATAGTTTGAAAAAAAAAGTGTTTGGATTTTTTGATTTATTTGAATTATAAAGATAGAAAGCAAGAAAATAGAAGAAAGAGTTATGGATGATATTTCAATTAAAACTTCAAATAGAGTTGGAAGTAGAGCTACAAGTAGAGGCACTAGTAGAGAACAAGGTATATATTTTTATCCTAATTTTACAAGCCTGTTTGATGCCATTGCTTTATTTATGCAACAACAATAAGTTAAAGATTGCAAAGAAGATATGATAAACAAGGCTTTACAATCAATTATTGAGAAGATTGATCAATTCAAAAAATATATATATTATAAGATATTTAAGATATTATGTTGAAGAAATAGAATTGAAGTGTGTTTTTAGGAAGAAGATTGTTTAATTATTTGAATTAGCTTCTATTTCAAAAAAATCAAAAATCATATATAATTGATTATACAACATTATAAGGATTCATGGGAGAAATTTTCTTAAGCATTGAAGGATGAATTTTTCTTGAAAGATAATAATTGGATTATAAAACAATTAATTTTTGAATGGATTGAAAGATCTAACAAGAATCTTCAAGCAACAAAATTCTTAGTATTAACCAATGTTTCACAACTTTGAGGTTTTCTAAGGTTGAAAAACTATTATCAAAGGTTTGTTAAAAATCTTAGCCTAATTGCCATGTCTTTAATTATTATCATAAGAAACGATCACCTATAGACTTGAGATTGTGAGCAACAACATGAGTTTGACACATCAAAGCAAAAAATAGGTTCAGCTCTAATGTTTTGATGTTTCAATGCCATTAGACCTTTTCAATTATATACCAATTAGAGTGTAATAGAACTAGGAGCAATCTTGACACAAAAAGATGATGTATGATGGTGTCATGTGGTAACACAATAATATAGTAATTTTTTTAAAAAAAAAATAGATGTTATTATAAAAGAGCCTTGTAAAAAGATGCATTAAAAAAACAATAATAAATTATAGAAAGGTAATAAAAAAATTTTAAACTTAATATTGTATTTTATAGAAAGAACTTTTATTTACTTTGTAGAGGCATAAATGAATCAAATCAAAGTAAATGAGATAAGAAATTGATATAAGCATATTTAAGAAAGAATTAATAATTGTTTAAAGCACAAATTATATCAATTTATCAAAAATTGATACGTGGAGAGGACCAGTTGTAAATTAGATCCCAAGGCACAAAACTACATGCTTATGGTGATTTTAAGGTTATTTTGTGAATCAAAGAGTGGATTTTGAGAGCAAACTAAAGAAAAGATTTTTGAGCATAGGTTTTATGTCATTTGAATCAATATTGATAGTTTGAGGGATTTTCAAAGTTAACAATGTTTTTAGTGGGATTAGATTTTGAGAAATAAAAATGTATTTACAAACATGAAGGTTTCTTGAGTTTTGTGGTATATATACATGTAAAATTTGGACAAGTTGTTTTTGTACTTATTGTTAATGTGTATGCAAAATTTAAGATCAATTAAGCAGTTAGATTGAAGCATATGAAGGTTTTTGTGGGTTATAGTCTCGGAAATATGACATTAAGGGTCAATGATTGATTCTAAGATTTAGCAATATTTGCTAGTTAGATTGAAGCAAAATTTTGAGAGCTCACGTAAGGCTTGAATATCTACACACAACTTCATTTTTGGAACAATTGAATAGTTCAACAAGAAGAAATTGGTGTTGAAAGATTGGAATTTTAAATTGGAGAAGGAAGGCAACCAACAAATAAGAGGTTTTGAGAGCTTTTCTTGCAATTGATAAGTCCAATTCTTTTTAAACTTTGTGTGCTTCTTAATTGCTTGCTGGTTGAAGTTTAAGTAAAATTTTAGTTAAGATCTATAATTCAATTAATATTTATTGAAGTTTCAAATAGCTATATATGAGCTAAAATAAACCTCCTCTAGTTAGAAGTTTATTCTAGTTTACAACAAGTGAATTAACTATGTGAATTTAGAAGTCATGACTATTAATTAAATTCTAATCAATTTGCTCTTTTATTTTTTCTTAAATAATTTAATCAATGAAGTCAAATTTATTACTAAGTCACACTTACAATTAAGATAAATTCCATGCAATCAAAAAAATTCTTATTAACATGATTTTATTAATTAATTAATTAATTAATTTATTTATTTATTATTTTCTTTTATTATAGTTTTTATTTAATTTAAATTCATCTATTGACAAAAATTCATCCTTGAATAACAATTCATCCTTGAATCACATTTCATCTACATACTTCATCCATATTAAAATTCATCCTTAATCCTAACACGTCAAACCCTAATATAACTTCTTCGACTCTCTACCCTAACCTCATATAATTTTCATCTTCTCAACCGCCTACGACCTCATCCATCCTGGAAAATTCTCACCGAGTTGAAGCACCTAGAAGATGTGTAATTAACCAACCTAATTCACAACACGATATTTGTAGCAACGAGCTGGTGAAGGCTTCAACTCTGCACCTCCCAAGCTCCCAGTCGACCAACACACAATGGCGACCTCAAAGCTGACTTAAATTGGTAAAAGCACCTTCCAACTGTCTAATAGAACTTGGGCCGTGATATTGATCGTCTAGCCTGAGAACTTTGCCATGCTGTATCGCAGCACCTCGCTTCACAACCGACCAACTCGACTTCCACTGCAGAAAAGAAATAACCGCGGCCACAGAAATTGTTACTGTATAGAAGATATTGAACGAACTTCTGAATACCAGAATGCCACGGCCGAGCAGCCGCAGTTGGGTCACAAGCCAACTTCCTGATTGTAGCATGCCGATCCACTCCCAACAATTTGTATGCAAGGTGTAATGTCGATGATCCAACCACTGTATTAACCCGTCCTAGTTACAAAACTCAGCAAGCTTGCAATCGCCCTCTATCGAGCATGTAGCACCACATTGACAAGAATCACGCTCCTTGGCTGGAAATTCTATCCTCCTGATTGTCTAACCTGGATCACAGCATACCAGCCCTATAGTATCTCGTTGTAGACTGATGTCTCTAGCGGTAGGCCACAGCAGCAGGTCTTGCCACCAATGTGATGTGGATAACTATCGTGGACACTTCTACCCAGGAGTATCCAAGCTCTTCCGCCGCTCCTTGTTTGCAAAAATACAATGCCTCGTTGATGTCAACTGCAGTGCCATATGGAAAACCAAAAATCCACCGTAGTCTCCAAGGAGAATCACCGCCAACTGAGATTCTGAATCGTCGAGGACTGGGGAGTAGTTCCTCGACTACCGCACGCTTCCAAGGCAGAGCAGCAACACCAGATTTAGCAGAACCTTTACACCAAGCACCTTGGAGTCATTGGAATCTATCTGCCTCCGAACCACAAGCTCGCCCACTGCGACCCCAAGAAGAATTGTGTGTAGAAAATCAACTTCCACACCAAGAACCAAAACAATGCAGCCAACAAGATGATCGACGTTTCTTTAAAACAAGCGGTGTTGAGCACCCTCTAGCCCAGAACCAAATTTCGCTGTCACAAAAATCAAGAGCAGTGCTGAGTGACTCTCTGCACGACGATGAAGAGCATCTTTGCTTCAGTCACAACCGCCGCACACTACAGACCCCCGCCGCACCATAGCAAAAATCCACCTTCAGAAGAAGGAAAAAAAAAAAAAAAAAAAAAAAAAAAACACCACTGCACCTCACTTAAGAGCAGGAAAAAACAGCAAAGGAAAGGAAACCGATTCCAACTTCTTTGGAGCTCAGAAATGCAGCACTCAAAAAGAACATGGGATGCGCAGCACTCCCACAATGCGAGGGCCCGGAGCTCATGAATCGTGAAGGAAAAAACAAGTAAAAATAAATAAAACAAAAAAGGTGAAGGATCCGGCGGCCGGACCCCTATCGACGAGGGGGCTGCCGCCGTTTAGGGGCAGCCTCTCGCCACCTTTAATTTTATATGTATATATATATATATATATTCTTTTTTTCTTTTTTTCTTTTTTTCTTTTCTTTTGTCTTTTTTTTCTTCTTCTTTTTCTTCTCCACTTTCTTTTTTTCTTTTTTGATCTATTATATATATATATATATATATGTAAAAGTTTTAAGAATTATTAATAAAATGGATTTTTTTTTTCTTTTTCCTTTCAACAACAAGGGCTACTTCCATTGTCCATCATCTAATCTTAACTACAATATATATATATATATATATATATATATATCATAGAAATTTATCTTAATAAATTCTATCATAGGTTGCATATCCACTATGAGCAATCTATTTTCTATTTTTCTTAAAAAATCTACTACTAATTCACCAAATTTGTGATTTTAAACATAATAAGTGTATTTTTTTTACTTAATACTCAAGTGAGTCAATTCAATAATTCAAATATAGTGACCATGTGGGACAACTCAAAAAGGCAGAGAATCCAAAACTCTCGCTCCGAAGGCAAGCCCTTATCTAAAATTATGCATACAAGATGTAATATTCTATCAAGACTACACTAGTAGTATTATAGAACCAAAGTAAAAATACTCATATAAAAGATCATACTCAGTATTAATACACTCCTATCTTCTAGTGCTACTTCTCTCGAGTTAGAAGACTATTGAAGAAATTAGTCTACTTAATAAAGCAAGGTAAAATAATTCTATGGAATAAAAAAAGAGACAAACAAAAGAGGGAGAAAAAATAAAATACTTCCATATAAAAAATCTAAAAGATGGTACTATATAATTCTTATCAAGGTGAAGAATTTAAGTTAGAAGCCATGAGGCCTATATATCCTCTAAGTTGCACAAGTTGGCCACTTTCCTGCTCTAATACTAATTCATATAGATAGCTGCCTTTGTAGACCAGATTCAAACTTATGCCACGTCTTATATAACCACTTTTGTGGCTTTTGTGGCCAACTATCTTTGAATTTCTTTTGTAACTTCGTTTAAATTTATTTTGATTAGTTCAGGTCTGATTGAAGTTATTAAGGTTTATTTGAAGTTTATTTTGGACTATATTAGATTTAATAGAATTATTGTTGTATTTCTACTTACTTTTTATAGCTAAATGTTTAGTACATTCTCAAGGAAGAACATACATAATACAACAATGGAAATATGTCATTGAATTTGCTTCTAGAAGCAATAATAATGTATAGTCCAATTACTCATCTTATGAAGGAAAAGCTTTGGCAGTAGTTTGGACTATTATTTACTTCCGATATTATTTGTATGGCTAATAATTTATATTTATAATTAACCATCAATCTCTGAAAAAGATTATGGAATCATTCAAGTTTACTTGCAAGTTTGTTAGACAAAATTTATTGCTTCAAAAATATGACTTTGAGGTTATGCATTAGGTATACATTACTAGACTGAATATTGATGGACTTTCTTGAAATCTAAGTCCTTTGAAAGAAGACTTCATCAAAGCTTGATAGCATAGGCATTGTGATATAAAGGCAATTCTTAGATGGCATGTAGGCACATACTTGACTTTAATATCAAGTTCTATAAGTGTGATTAATGATTAAAGTTCAAATAAAGAATTAGATAAAAATCAAGTGATTAACAATATAAGAAAGGATCTTGTAGCCTAGTTCAAGCTTTAATAAGAAACATCTCCTTCAACTATCTCTAATATAGAAAGAAATAATATTAGTCACCAAATAATAAAATTTTGTTGAAAGAATAATTTATTATTTTAAATGTGGCTTGATAGAACTAAGAATATAGTTTCAAAACCAAATCAAATAGCATCCTTGGTGTAACAAATATATGAAGAGTTTAGTCATTTTGACATATGCAAGAAAAATACTATGTTGTGCAATCAATATTGATAGAGTAGTATGTATCAATAAATCATCTTATATGTTTTTCACTACAAAGTATGTAATTCGGTTCAATCAAGCTTTAATACCTTTTGTCTCAGACATACATATTTATTCTAATATTAATCTATATGATTCAATAGAAATAGGTAAAAGTAGATTTATTTCATAATATTTTTTAGAAAAGCTTCCTAAAAGCTTTATAGATACTATTTTGACTTTACATGTATTTATAATTGATTGGTAGGTTAGAAACTTAGTCAATAAATTATTCATGTATTGATAGCTTGCCAAACAAGCTAACTATGTGGCGCACATAGAAAAAACTTATCTTGTAAGTTAAAATATATGTCTTACAAAGTCAATACATTTTGAAGGTCTCATAAGATACTACGACATAGCTCCTAATTAAGAATATATATGGAGGCAAGAGTGAGGCCTTTTTCATTCTTGTCAACATCTTTCTAGTCTTTAGTCTTGTTTCAAGTCTTTCTAGTTTTCTTGTCTTTAGCAATAGCCATTTTAGTTTAATACTATACCATCTTCAAGTGATTTTCTAGTCTTTTTGAATGACACAAAAATATATTGAAGTTTTCTTTCTTCAAAATTTATATCCTTGATAACTTGACAAGAGTGCTAAGTCATTATTCTTATCTTATTTTAGAAGTGAGTAGATTATTCCACTTTTATTGTTTTCTTTTGAAGATTGTAGATTATCCACCTTTAAATACACTATCTAATTTTTCTAACACTCTTATCTTCTTTAAAAAAAAAAAAAAAATTATCCCTCTTTGTAAAAAAATTCATTTGATATTAGAAGTTACAAATTACTCCTCTTTTAATTTTATTTGTAAATTTATTAAGTTGTTTGAAAGAAAAAAAACATCATAAATGCTGTACTTGGCAAAAGTGATTATAGATTTGCAACTATTGCTGATTTTTAAGATATTATCAATATTTTTAGGATAGAAATTTCATGCATCACAAGCTCCAAATATAGAAATATTAATCCTATACCTATAAAAGAAATTCAAAGACTATCTTAAAAAATTGTGTAGTTGAAGGAAAAAAATAAATCAATCTCACAACTAAATCTAAGAAGTTTTGTTTCTACAAATATAAAAGATAAAGGAATTAGTATACCTAAGAAGTTTGATGGAACAAGATCAAAATTTCAAAGATTTTTGCAACAAGCCATACTCTATCTAAAATTACATTCCTTCCATTACCTTGATGGATTTATTCAAGTTGGATTCATAGTTGTACTTCTATTTGGAAGTGTTCTTTCTTAGTTTGCATCTTTTATGAAAAAAGATTTATAATTATTTTATGATTTGAATTCAATCTTAGAAGTGTTTATGGCCATATTTGAAGAAAGTAATTGAGAAAGACTAACAAAGACCAAGTTCTCATCTTTATAATAAGAATCACGATCAACCATTATATATGTTGTTAAATTCCAAAACCTTGCTTGCAATGTGGATTTTAATAACAAAGACATCATTAATTAATTTTGATATAGATTGAAGGATAACGTCAAAGATTTGTTATTAACAATATCAAAAGTAAAATCTTTGGAATAATTTATTGCTCAAGCCATTGCATACAATAATTGATTATTTAAAAGGCTTCAAGAATAAAGATTTGATTGGAGAAGAACAAGCCACGTAATGATGGTGGCCTTCAAGGTTTTCAGAAACTTATTCATCAAAGCCAAAACTATTGCAAATTAATACAATATATTTTAAATTCTTCTCTGAGTAAGAAAAGATTCAACATCATTAAGAAGGATTTTGCTTATATTGTAGAAAAGCTAAGTATACTACTCAACATTGTCCAAAGAAACAATGGAATCATAAAATGAGGAGCACAATTTCTAAAGAAGATAATGTATTTAAAATATGTTTTTCGAGTTACAATAGAGACTATGTAATTGGAATCATATACAACACCTAGTAAAGGTCTTATTCTCTTCTTGGAACCTTCATCTTATTTTACAATAGATATATATTTATGACCTAAAAATCAAAAACTCTTTACATTATTACATTCAAGAGTCTCAGCTTGTTTTAAAGATAAAGACTATGTTAAGAAACAAAAAATATTTTTAGTCAAGAAAACTAAATCCGTATACGTAGAAGTCATAGATGGTTATTTGTTATCTTTTAGAGATATTATTTATGACAATATTTCTTTAGATGTAACAAATAAAGATCATAATAGTATAGTAATATTTAATATGATAAGATCTCTATCTAATCCAATTATTTTAGGATTATCATGGTTAAAAAAATATAATCTTTAAATAGATTAGATTTGTTTAGGCTTAACTTTTTTATAGTTTAATTCAAAATTTTAATAGTGGAATAGAAATAGATGAACCTAGTACATCCAAACTCTTATTGGTAGATACAAGAGCTTTTATACACACAACAAAAGAAGATCCATCTTTTGCTATATATGCCACATCTATTTTTACTCGTGAAAAGACATCAAGTCATATTCTTAACTATAATCGAGAATTTTAAGATATTTTTGAAAAAAAAAAATACAAATATTTTTTCATAGCATTGATCATATGATTATATAATTAATCTATAAGATGGAATTCAACCACCATCTGGACCAATCTATACCTTATTACAAAATAAGTTCATTGCATTAAAGGAGTACATTGACGAAAATTTAGCTAAAAACTTCATATGCTATTCAAAATTTCTAGCAGAAGCTCTTATCTTATTTGTAAAGAAAAAAAATGGAACTTTGTAGATGTGCAGAGACTATCAAAGACTTAACAAGATTACCATCAAGAATAAGTATTTTTTATTTTTGATTTTAAAATTTTTTAACAAATTTAATCAAGCAAAGATCTATAAAAAAATAAATCTACAATGAGTATACAATCTAGTCTACATTAAAGAAAAAAAAATGAATATAAAATTATTTTTGAATTATGTATGGATATTTTGAATATAATTTCATGCCTTTTACACTCACAAATACACTAGCTATATTACAACATCTCATGAATGATGTCCTTTTTGAATTTTTTGGTGATTTTATTGTCTATTATTTAAACAATATTCTAATCTATTTTAAAAATACTAAAAGATATGAATTTTATGTTTGTTATGTGTTACAAAAACTTAAAGATACAAGATTGTATGCAAAGATGGAAAGGTGTGTATTCTATACTATTGTCAAGGACATAAATCTTGAAGAAAGAGAATCCTCAATACACTCTTCTATTACTAAAGAGAACTAGAAAGTCACTCAAAAGATGATGTAATATTAACTAGAACGGCTATTGCCATAAACAAGAAGACTAGAAAGTCTTGAAACAAGGACTAAGACTAAAAAGATGTTGACAAGAGTGAAGAAGGCTTCACTCTTGCCTCCATATATACTATCTAAGTAAGAGCTATGTGGAGATGTCTTATAAGACCTCCAACATGTATTGACTTTGCTAGCCACATGACTTATCTTATAAGACAAGTTACCTATGTATGTGCCATATAGTTGGCTTGTTCCACAAGCTACTACACGGAGGTAACTTGTTCCACAAGCTATGAATACATGGTTAGCTTTTTGACTAAGTTTCTAACCTATAAACACATCTAAAGTCAAAACTGGTCTATGAAGCTTCTAGGAAGCTACTCTAGAAGACTTTATGAAATTATTCTATTTTACCTACTTCTACTTAATCATATAAGTAACTATTGAGGTAAATATACATGTCTGTGACATTATCTCCCCTTTTAGAGACGAGTTTCACTAGGAGTGGTCTTCTGTAGAATAAGTAGTTATTTTCAGAATGTAGATACCTAGTGTATAGTATAAACAGGGATAGATAACTGCTGAAAAGGTGGTTCAACAGGTAGAATGGATGAATAGTCAGGAAAAGTAGTTATCATCTATAGTATAGGAGTTGGTATCTCGGGATAGTATAAGGAGGATGGGAGAGGGGAAGAAAATGCCAGACTATGAGAGTCGTAAGCCGAGGGCTAGACTGTGAGAGTTGTAAGCCGAGGGCCAGACTACGATAGCACTGAGCCGGAGATAAGCTTAGTGCTATCTCTTCTTGTTAGTTTTTTGTTTCTTTTGTGTTAGTGTTGATTCTAGTGAAGAGAATCGATTTAATGAATTAATGTTTGATTTACGAAGTTGTTTATAGATCACTGTTTATCAATTATTGTGAAAGATTGAGGATGTATGGAAGTTTCCAATCACTGTTTATCGCAAGGTTGTAAGTTTAGTGGAGAGGAATTATAATCGAAGGAATTGTCTTGATTAGATTCTGTGCATTGAAAGTTATTCGTTCTAGGGTTTTGGATAAGCTTGTGTGTTTATGAATTACACACGGTACTGAAATCATTGTCGTGGATGTTATTGTATTGATATGAGAGAGTGGACAGTAGGAAGAAAAGTTAAGTGTTCTTCGGTATGGTAAGCATTTAGCAGTAGCGGTTAATTGCATGATCCTAACAATTGGAGCTCATATACATGGTCATTCTCTGTGTTTGAATCCCCCTATATGGGTTTATGCTGGGAGGTTTCTTCCAAAATAAGTAAAACGAGCAATCACATCTTCATATGTTGAGGAAGTCCAAGATGTGGCAAATTGTATTTGCTACATACTTTGAACTTTGCTCTCTTCAAAGTTAGTTGATAGGCCCTCTCAACCATCTATAGTGTTTCATATTAGGACGAAAAGACCACCATGTTATTTGGCCATTGTTAAGGCCTTCATAACTTCCTTCAAATAAAATATTTGGAACACTGTGAGGAGTTGTTCCTACTTCTAATAAATTCACTAAACATCAAAATTCTCTTCTAAGGTTGTGATACCAAACACGTTATATCTCGCTATCTATTCGAGGAAGGACATGTCATTCTTGAGGATCTTCATCTCGATTCCGTCATCTTGAAGGTTGTGATAATCAGAATGCCTCATCTAGTAAGTCTGCAAATGAAAGTTCTTGAGTTGAATCTGCTTGTTGTTGGTGCTCCAGCTCATTACAAATACATAGAAGCTACAATAAAAGATAGAAGGTAGAATGTTATTTTTCTTTGATCTTCTTTCTTTTATAGCAAAGGTTTGCTATTCTTCATCTTGGTTTTGATGGATGTCGTTGATGAAAGACTTCAACTTTTTTTGCTGCATTTGTAAGATTTTTTGATGGCTCCCAGGTACATTCACTAATATCGTATCCATACTAATGAACAAGATATTCTAACCTATTTTGGCACTACCTTGAGTCTAAGACTTCTTCCACCTCAAACTCTTGGTTATTATCTATTTCTATAGAAAGAGGTGGCAATTGTCTTCTTCCCAAGATATTCACTGTCTTACATGGCTTTAGAAGAGACACGTGAAATACATGGTAGATCTTCATAGACTCTGGAAGATGTAATTGATAGGCAACAAGATTGATTTGTTCACAAATAAGAAAAGGTCTGAGCCTACGATAATCTAATTTATCACAAGGATGAGTAGTCTTGATATTACGATGAAGTAACCATACCTTGTTGCCCATATTATATTGTGGTTGCTCCTTGTGATAGGCATCCGCGTTGGTCTTTTGTCGTTCTTAAGCTCCCTTTAATTGTATCTTCATTGTTGTATGTAGCTCTGATAAGCGATTTGTTAAATATTCCGCCACATGATTATCAACTTTTGAAAAGTCAAAAGTATTAAGACGTTGTCGTATTACGTGCTTTCCTGCTCGAGAACGCGCCAAGCGTCTGGCTGTAGAAGGTAGTATGGAGATTCACCGATAGTCAAGCAGTCTATCAGTTTTGACTGCTGGAATATAAACGACTGCAACAATGTACCGTAAATCTATACAGATGCTCTTCGACTGCTTGTCGAAGTCCTTTTTGTCCCACCCGGTAGGTCTCTAGATGTTACAGAGAACCCCGAACAACCCAAACTGTTAATCTTCAATACCGCTTTGTACTTACGATCTTGTATCCACTGACTGTCTTGTTAAATTAACCCAATAAATTTCATTCACTCCGCGTACTCAATCTTATAGACATCCTTTTAATCCTTCAATCACAGACGTAACTCGATTTCACAAAATAGTCAAGAGTATTCAAACCCACTTCATTAAAAATCCCGATTCACCATTACAATACTAACTTCAGCAGCGATTGCCTCAGTCTTCCCAAAACTCTACGAAGAAAAAAATCCAAATTCTATATCTTTCGTTCCCCGACCCGAAGCATGAAGCTCCTCTCTCTAATCCCCTTGATCTCCAAAAACCTCCAATGAAAACCGAACTAGTAACCTTATAAAAGCTTGAAAACTAGCTCCCCTCGATTTCCAGAGAAAAAAAATCTCCCCTGATCTCTGATCTAAAAAAAAAAAACCCCCTAAAAACTGATTCCCCTTCAAACTTATTCTCCCCCTAACCTTATCCTCTTGAATTCCTTCAATCTTCCGTCTTGGATCCGAAATTGGCTCCCGCCATCAGAGCTTAGATCCGAAATTGGCTCACGTCATCAAAGCCTTCTCCTCCGTTTTTACCTTTAAGAGATCCATTTACCGCAAACAACGTTCCCTGAAACGGTACAGAGAACAGGACAGCCTGAAACAAAATCGAAATCCCGTACTCGGATCCACATTGAGTCGCCCGACCAGTTCAGGTCCCATATTGGGAAAGATGCCCATAATAACTTGGATGTTCGCATAATTGGGTCAAATTGGTCCTCACGTCAGATTGGCTAAGACCCGTAGTAAGACCTGGATTTCCCGTAATTAGATTGCATTGGGTTGATCGGCCAATTCAGGTCTCATATTGGATAAGAGTCTAGTAGTAACCTGGATGTTTCCGTAATTGGGTCTGCATTGGGTTGTCCAGCCAATTCAGGTCTCATATTGGATAAGAGGACCCGGATTGGATTCTCGAAATTGGATCCAATTGGCTCTTCGAACCCGTCGTGTGAATTGGTCCTTCTCTTCCTACTAACTCCTGTTATTGGAATTGAACAGAGCATTTCAGTATGCCCCGGCTGACTGTAACGGGGTGACTGAACCTGGCCACTCAGTATTTGTACAAGAGTTGGTCGTTGCTCCCAATATTCGAGGTAACTGAATATTAATAAAATTCCCCTTTCTTTTTATTTTCACTGTATACTCGTGTTACAACACGACATCCACCCCCTCTGAACCTGTACATCCTCCGGTATGCACCAATTTACCCAATTGCTATTTGATTCAGAATATATCCTCTATGTCTTTGTCCAGTTTGTCTTCGTCACCTTCATTATCCAAATCACTTTCATCTTCTTACTGCGGAATCTCTATACCTTCATTAAGGTCTTCCATATTCATCTCTGCATGTCTTCGTTTAAATATTTTTACTCGCTTCCTTGCAATTGGTATTTTCAATTTTGTACCATCTAACTCCCGTAATGAGTAAGTCGCATTATCATGAACAGTTGTTACCACATATGGTCCAAACCAATGTTTTGAGAATTTCCGCAAAGTACTATGTTGATTATCGAGACTATTGTCATAAACAAGTACTCGGTCATCTTCCTCGATTGCTTTTGGTCTCAATCGATGTTGCTTATCAAATCACGCCTTGTTTTGTAACCTTGCTCTTTTTAACCTTCCCAATGCTATCTGGACATCTTCCGTTCTTTGTTCCAATTGTCGAATCCTAATAGCCAGAAGTTCTTCTCTTGTCAATCCATCTTCCCATGGTAGCATACTCCAAGTAAGTACCTTTTCTTCAATCAGCATAATTGATTTTTGACCTGTCATAAGTTCTACTGGCATATATCTTGTCACCGAGCTATGTGTTGTTCGATTAGCCCATAATGCAAATGACAAAAGCCCAAGCCACTCTTTAACTTTCCCATTACAAGCTTTAATCAATGCTTTCACAATCGGTGGGTGACCATGTTCGCTTTTTGCATTCCCTTCTAGATTATAAGCAGTAGTCAGTGATAGTTTAACTCCACATATTTCAAAGAACTTATGAGCTTCTTCTGCATTTAATTCTCTACAATCTGCAGTGATTTTTCCTACGCACCCGTAATGACAAATGACATCTTCAAGCAAAAACCTACAAATCTCCTCTGTAGATTTTGTCCTCAATGCTCTTCCTTCTACTTGATTTGATAAATCTTCACGAGCTAAAACCAAATATCTCATCTGCCATAACCCAACCGGCATAATAACCAAATCAACAACCCATTTAAAATGAATAGCCAGAGGATACGTAGGATGAAGACCATCTCGATGTCGGATATTAGAATACGATTGACAGATTTCACATGACTCTACAAATGAGAGCACATCTCGATACATATTTTTCCACCAATATCGTTCCTTGAGTTTAGCAAAAGTAGCCCAGATTCCTCTATGCCTTGCCCATAAACTATCATGAAACTCCTTTAATAATTTTAGTTTTTCTTCCCTTTTGCCTATCACTCGTTGTGGCATCCCAAATCCTTTCTTCGGTCTCTTCCATAAGAATCCATCTTGAAGTAAAAATCCATATGCTTTTTTTCTTATTTCTTTGAATTTTTCTGTAGACCAATTCCCATGCTTAGTCAAGGTATTCAAGTAATGACCAATATCCAATAATTCTCCTTCATAAGATTCTTCAAGAAATAGCTTATCTTCTTTGTTGAGATTTGATATTGAATAGAATTTCAATCCGACATCATCAATGTCTTCAACCATTTTGTCCTCCCTCTCGTATCTTGCTCGAGATAGCATGTCTGCTACTAAATTGTCCTTCCCAATAATATGCTTAAATTCTGGATTTAGTGACTTAATATAAGCAATCCATCTCAACATTGCAATATCTGGCGTTGAACAGTTAATAATCATTCCAAGCAATGGCAAGCAATCTGTTTCAATTACTACTACTGCCCCAATCAAATAGTCCTTTTCAGCTTTCATAGCCGAAACGACTCCCCAAAGTTCTCTTTTGACTTGCGAATATGCACGCTGACGAATACTTAAAACTTTAGTCCCAAATCGAACTGCAAATCTACTCCCATTTGAATCATCTTGACCCACAGCCCATCCAATGGCAATTGGACTAGCGTCCATAGTAAGAATCACTGGTCTATTGCACTTATAATCAACCTTCCTCAATATTAGAGGTGACATCAATAAATTCTTCAATCTTTGCATTGCCTGAATATGCCTTTGTTCCCATTTAATTCGGTAACCCTTGCGTAACAATTTATATAATGGATCCGCTATGTGAATAAAATGAGGGATCCAGATTCGATAAAATATACATGCACCCAAAAACCTGCGAACCTCTGTTAAAGAACCACAATCCTCTTTCATCCTTCCAATTGCATCAACTTTAGTCGGATCTGGTTTTCTTCCATAGGATCCACATAAATGTCCAACAATTACAACCTCTCGTACTCCAAATACGGACTTCATACCCAATAATGTAAGATGAAATTCTCCAAGCCGAGTTAAAATCTTTTCACAATCTTGTATATGATCAACAACATATCTGCAACACCTCCTCGTATTTAAAGTTTCATCCTTGTCTCCTTCTCTGCACTCTTTCATAGGAACATCATCCAGAAAAGACATAGTCTTTTCCGGAATAAAATCTCTCAATACCTTATTCATCCCATTCATCATATGCGCAACTGAGTTGGTCGCGCCTTGAGGAAGAGTGCACATTCTAACCAATCCAAGCGGTGTCCTCATCGTTGTCATATCTCTACTTCCTTCGGCAAGTTGAAATTGATCATAACCTGAATACAAATCACCCATTGAATAGATCGCCCTTCCAGCAAATGCCTCAGCAAATTCATCCACAATAGGTCCAATTCCTGCATTCTTGACAGTAACTGCATTCACCGGTTGCATATCTTGAATAAACCGTAGTGACCCATTCTTCTTAGGTACCGTAAACCATCGACTAGAATACGGCGCAAATGAAGGTTCTAATATTTTCATCTTTTTCTTTTCTTTTAATAGTTCCACCAATTTAGGTAAATGTACCCTCGGTACTAGAATCGGTCTTAGATTCCAAGGTACATGCGGTACAGTGAAGATAACCATAGGTGTTATAATATTTGGATCCACACACCGAATTTCATGAGATTCGAAGGCAAACGATCTACCTTGTTTAGCCAACATCTTTTTGAAGCAAGTAATTTCTTCTAGCAATAAAGAACCATCAGAACCAATCTTCAATTCTTCAAAAGTCTCTTCAGTAAACAAATATCCAATACTCATTGGATCTCTTAAACTTGCTTCTTTTGATGCTTCTCCCATTTGTTTTTTAGAATCCTCTGGTAATGTTCCGGTAACAGGCTTTACCTTCTTATCTGCCGTTTTATATCTCGTCTCTACAGTGACTTCTGGTGCTTGAAAAGATTCAAGCATGGTATAAACCTCTCTCGAATGAATCTCAACAATCTTATCATTATCCCCTAACCCAATAGATGTAATCAATTCCAATGAATCTTCCAGTCCATTTTCTTCATAAACACCCAAAATCCTCTCATCATCTTGCAATGTACCTATCTTGCATAATTATCCTTCAATATTATATAATCTTTTTCTTTCTTTTCTTTTAAAATCATCAACTTTCTTATACATAATATTTCCATTCTCCAATATACCAATAAAACTCGCATCAAAAGAACCTTCATCTCGTGAGAGTACCTCCTCTTTTGTACCTCCATAATCTCGCTTTACATGGTACCTCCCCAAAATCCTTAAATCCTTCAACAATCTTTGACAATGGTTTCTCCCTCAACCTATCTCGATTCCGTTCATAGTTAGGAGGTACTGTTAGAAATTGTACAGCTTTCCTCCCATCTTCGCTCCGTACCCTTGCATAAGCAGAACCATCGTCAAGTACTTTTGTTTCCATCCGTGTTGCCATGATATAAGGTTGTCATAAAATCAACGGATAAGACGTTGTATCTTGAACGAAGAAATGTTTCTCTGTCGCAACATCCCCAATCCGAATTTTGACCTCTGGACAAGCTCCATATAATTCGCCTCGTGTGTTATTAGCTGCTCGTATTGCCCATCCATGTTCCATATCAATTGGCCATTTTTGCTTCTTATAAAGATCTTTAGACATGAGATTTATTTCAGAACCATGGTCGACCAAAGCAACTATTGGTTCTTCTATATCTCCTACCTTCACCAATACCTTAGTAGTTGCCCTTGCCCAATGTTTTCGAGTATAATGGCTCAAAGTTTCCATTTCCTTATCACTAGAATCTTCGAAACGTACTCATTGATTATACCCATTCTTTGCATTTGTTGGCTGCTTGTAATCAATATCAACCTCTTCTTCATCTTTATATATTCTTGCATCAATAGCATGACTCATTCCAGTTTTGTCCATTAATTGCCTCTTTCGCTTAATGCTGTCAATGATAACATCATGAAACTCCTTCTTTGCAATTCCCAAGACTTCTTTCAATGTGAATTCCACCTTAGCATTTAATATACGTTCTTCCAACACCCCTTTCAAATTTATTGCCGCTTCAATGTTAGAAAGTAGCTTATAAGCAATTGATTTGCCCTTATCTTTTGTCTCCGTTGTTTTTTCTCCCAATGATGCTGAGGTATCCTTTACAAGCAATTCTTGTGAAGCTGCCTCTCGAGCCTTGTCTCCTCGAGTTTGCCTCTTAAAAGAATTTCCTTCTCTAGTATCATCAAAATTTCCTCGTCTTTTTTCTTCCATCAAGGCTTCATGTTGGCTCTTAGCAATATATGCATGAACTGAAAGAGACTCAACAGGATCCTCCCAACCTGTTCTACCTCGTATTGTAGCTGCAGTTCTCAATAACGCTTCTCGAGGTAATTTCCCTTCTTGCATTGTAGAAACGGCAGAAGCCCAAAACTCACTAGTTTCCGTACTTCCACCAATTTTATCATCTACTCTAGCACCATAACTTGCACTTTCTCGTGCTACTGTTTCATGCTCTTTTAAGTAATCTTGAACCAATGCTCTCATTCCTCCCTTGCCAAAATTGGTTTGAAGAAGATCCTCTCTATTTTTCAATGCTATCTTCCCATCTTTCCAGCAAATAATTCCCTGCTGTATCATATTATTAAATTCATTACAATCTTTTCTAGTGTGTGAAGCATCATCACACCAAATGCATCTTTGTACATATCTTTGTTTTGAAACATTCTTCGAATTGTTTATAGAAGTATTCTCTTCAAGTCTTGCCAATTTGATTTGAAGATCTCGCATTCCTCGTATAATTTCTTCCATACCCATATCTGCTTTCTTTGACAAGGATGTCGAAGGTTGAATTGTAAGCATTGTTAGTGGTGTTGTACGTACTGGAGCTTTGGGTGCTTGTACTGTTTTCGAAATATTGCTCCTATCCTTCCTCCTTTCTTTTTTTGTAAGCAACCCCACCGCATCTTCAACGTTCTTCCACTTCATTGTCAATCCTTCATCTTCTTCTTTGTCTTCAAGAAGGGGTTCTAATTTCTCTTGCAATTCTCCATCAGGAGCTTGAAGAAATAGATCAACTTTGTTCGGCTCCAATGTCAATTTTTCTACCTTCGATAATTGAGAGTACTGCCTCTCAAATTCCCTTAGTAGCTCTGTTGCTTGCAAATTCTTATTGGGCCGTTCAATCCATCCCTAAAACAGCTTCTTAGTAACACAATCAGTATCTTCCAAGAAATATTCGTCTTTCAATGCATGTAAAAAATCCTCCCATGAATTCCCATAACGATCCGTAATCGATGTAATGTGGTTCCTTATCTCCGGTATCATGGCAAGTCCAAATAGTACAACCATTTTCTTCTCAGAAACTCGATTTAATTCCATTTCACGAACATAACATCTTAAATACCTTGAAATATTCCTCCCATCAAATTGATCAATTTTATTGACTACTGCTTGCAATACTTTGGTTGCCAAAGCTTCCTTTCGATCGTTGCTTTGTTGTTGCTGCATTGACAATGAGAAGGCTTGAAACAAACTAGCAATAAACGGATCCATGTGCATACCTTGTCCTTTAGAAGACTCCCCATCAGAAACTCCTCACAAAAATCCTTCAAAATTTTTATTTTCGTTTTCCATAAAAATAAAGATAAAATCAACCAAAATCCAATACCTTCTATCTCAAGCTTTCACGTCGGGTTTACCACTTTTTGTCGTATTATGTGCTTTCCTGCTCGCGAACGCACCGGGCGTCTGGCTGTAGAAGGTAGTATGGAGATTCACCGATAGTCAAGCAGTCTATCAGTTTTTGACTGCTGGAATATAAACGACTGCAACAATGTACCGTAAATCTATACAGATGCTCTTCGACTGCTTGTCAAAGTCCTTTTTGTCCCACCCGGTAGGTCTCTAGACGTTACAGAGAACCCCGAACAACCCAAACTGTTAATCTTCAATACCCCTTTGTACTTACGATCTTGTATCCTATGACTGTCTTGTTAGATTAACCCAATAAATTTCATTCACTCCGCATACTCAATCCTATAGACATCCTTTTAATCCTTCAATCATAGACGTAACTCGATTTCACAAAACAGTCAAGAGTATTCAAACCCACTTCATTAAAAATCCCGATTCACCATTACAATACTAACTTCAGCAGCGATTGCCTCAGTCTTCCCAAAACTCTACGAAGAAGAAAAATCCAAATTCTATGTCTTTCGTTCCCCGACCCGAAGCATGAAGCTCCTCTCTCTAATCCCCTTGATCTTCAAAAAAAACCTCCAATGAAACCGAACTAGTAACCTTGCAAAAACTTGAAAACCCCGCTCCCTCGATTCTCCTTCAAACTTATTCTCCCCCTAACCTTATCCTCTTGAATTCCTTCAATCTTCCGTCTTGGATCCGAAATTGGCTCCCGTCGTCAGAGCTTAGATCCAAAATTGGCTCACGTCATCAAGGCCTTCTCCTCCATTTTTACCTTTAAGAGATCCATTTACCGCAAACCACGTTCCCTGAAACGGCACAGAGAACAGGACAGCCTGAAACAAAATCGAAACCCCGTACTCGGATCCACATTGAGTCGCCCAACCAATTTAGGTCCCATATTGGAAAAGATGCCCGTAGTAACTTGGATGTTCGCATAATTGGGTCAAATTGGTCCTCACGTCAGATTGGCTAAGACCCATAGTAAGACCTGGATTTCCCGTAATTAGATTGCATTGGGTTGACCGGCCAATTCAGGTCTCATATTGGATAAGAGTCTAGTAGTAACCTGGATGTTTCCGTAATTGGGTCTGCATTGGGTTGCCCAGCCAATTCAGGTCTCATATTGGGTAAGAGGACCCGGATTGGATTCTCGAAATTGGATCCAATTGGCTCTTCGAACCCGTCGTGTGAATTGGTCCTTCTCTTCCTACTGACTCCTGTTATTGGAATTGAACAGAGCATTTCAGTATGCCCCGGCTGACTATAACGGGGTGACTGAACCTGGCCACTCAGTATTTGTACAAGAGTTGGTCGTTGCTCCCAATATTCGAGGTAACTGAATATTAATAAAATTCTCCTTTCTTTTTATTTTCACTGTATACTCGTGTTACAACATGACAACGTAGATAATAACTATAATTGACAAAGAAAGGTGTTTGTTAACTGGAAGAATGTATTGAATTATTATATGCAAACTCTGCCAATGGTAAAAGAATTGTCCAATCATCTTGATGATAGTTGATGGTACATCTCAAATACTGCTCCAAGACTTGATTTATCCATTCTGTTTGTCTATCAGTTTGAGGATGAAAAGCTAAAGAAAGCTTTATATCCACTTTTAGAATCTTGAATAGGATTTTCCAAAATCTTGATACAAATTGAGTCCTTCTATCCGATATAATATCCTTTGGCAATCCATGATAGTGCTAGATATTGTCAATGAAAAGCTTAGCTATTTCTTCACCTGTGATAGATTATGTACATGGTACAAAATGTGCCATCTTAGTAAAACGATCTACTATCACAAATATAGAGTCATAAAAACCTGAGATTGGAAGATCTATAATGAAATCTATAGAAATAAAAGACCATCGTTGTTCTAGAATAGGTAACAGTTGAAGAAGTCCGTAAGGTTGATGATGAGGAGTTTTTGATCTTCAGCAAATATCACAAGATTGTACAAAATCTTTGTCTGCCTTTCACATTAGCGGCCACCAAAAATCCTTAGATATTAATTCCAAAGTTTTATTGTACCCAAAATGTCCTACTGCTAGAAAGTCATGACGAGCTTGAAGAACACGTAATCGAGCTTCACCTTCTGGAACATATAAGCGTCCTTCAAAATATAATAGATTATTCTTGAATTCAAACTTAGAAGTATCATGGGACTTAGAGGAAGTATCCTTCATATCCTGAATAAGAGGATCAGTGGACATGCTTGATTGAATTTGCTTCACAAATGTTGAATCAATAATCAATGTTGATTTTATAGCTCGAAGATGAAAATGGTTAGGCTTCAAGAGAATTGATCTTTATTGATCAAAAGATATATCTCTTTCTTTTGGTGTAAGATAAGAATATCTAGAAAGAGCATCTGATAGACCTTATTGTTTTTCGGATCAATAAGTGATCTTGAAATTGTATCTAGATAAAGACATGCTCCAACAGGCTTGACAACAATTCAAGACACGTGTTGACATGAAGTACTCAAGGTTCTTATGGTCTGTATACATTGTAACTAGACTTGAGGTGCCTTCTAGATAATGACGCCATTTTTGAAATGAATCCACAATTGCAAGGAGCTCTTTGTCATGGATCCCATAATTAATCTTGGCTTCTCAAAATTTTCTCGAATGGAAAGCTATTGGATGGAGTTTGTCATCTGTTCCCATTTTTGACAACATGGCACTTATAGCAAAATCTGATGCATTTGTTTCCATAAAAAATACCTTGAAAAAGTCAACATAATATAAGATTGGTACAAAAATAAATTTCTTATTTAAAGCATCAAATGATGCTTTTGCTTCTTTATTCCACTCAAGTTTGTCTTTACAAGTCAAACGTATAAGTGGAGCTGCAACTTGAGAAAAATTCTTGATGAAGATTCAATAGTAATTAACAAAGCCCAAAAAGTATTGCACATCTCATATTGTTCTTTGAATCTTCCAATCTATGATAGCTTAAACCTTCTTGGGATTCATCATAAGGCCTTTGTTGGAAATGACGTACCCTAAAAAGTCAACTTGAGTAGTGTGGAATATACACTTTTCTAACTTGGCTTATAATTCTGCATCTCTAAGTTTCTGTAACACGTGACAAACATAAAGCTCATGTTCTTTTGTATTTTTAGAGTAGATTAGAAGGTCGTCTAAATAGTAAATAACGAAATCATCTAAAAACTCATGAAAAATATCATTCATAAGATGTTGAAAAGCAGCCGATGTATTCGTGAGTCCAAAAGGCATGATATTATATTCAAAATGTCCATACATAGTTCGAAAAGCAGTCTTCCATTCATCTCCTTCTTTGATACGATCTAAGTTGTAAGTTCCTCATAGATCTATTTTGATATAGATCTTGATTGAGTTGGTCAAGAAGTCCTTAAATCAAAGGTAAAGGATATTTATTTTTGATGGTCATCTTGTTGAGTCCTCGATAATCTATACACATTTACAGAGATCCGTCATTCTTCTTCACAAATAAGATAGGAGCCCCACCTTGAGATTTAGAATGGCATATGAAGTTCTTTGCTAAATTCTCTTCAATGTACTTCTTTAATGTAGCCAACTCATTCCGTGATAAGCTATAAATTGGTCTGAATGGTGGTTGAGCTCCTTCTTGCAGATCAATTGAACAATCATAAGGTCAATGCTCGGGGAGAATATCTTCATTCCTCTTTTCAAAAACATCTTGAAATTCTTGATATTGCTAAGGAATACCACTTGACATTGTTTCACCATTGAATATGGATGTAGCATATATAGCAAAAGTTGATCATTCTTTTGTAGCATGCATGAAAGCTTTTGCACCTACTAATAAAGGTTTGGGCATACTGGACTTATATACTTCTACTTTGCTAACGTGATCTTGGATTATATTATCAAGAAAATTAATGTTACGAGAAATCCAATCTATTTGAAGGTTATATTTTTCTAGCCATGATAATCCTAAAATAATTGGATTAGAGGGAGATTTTATTACATTAAATACTACTACACTGTTATGATCTTTAATTGCTATATCTAAAGGAATAGTTTCATGGATAACATTTTTAGAAAACAACGAATGACCATCTATGACTTCTACATGTATGGATTTAACTTTCTTCTCTAAAGATATTTTTTGATTTTTGGCAAAATCTTCATCTATAAAACATGCTGAGGCTCTTGAATCTAACGAAGCAAAGACTTTGTGATTATTAGGTCTTAAATATACTTCTATTATAAAACAAGGTGAGGTATTTGAGAAGAGGATAGGATCTTTACTAGTTGTTGCATATAATTCTAGCTGCACGGTCTCTATTGTAGCTAGATAAACTCATTTTTTGACACATTATCTTTTTTGGTAATTGTGCTCCTCATTTTGTAATTGTGTTGCTTCTTTGGATAATATTGAGTAGTGTGCTTAGCTTCTCCACAATATAAACATAATCCCTCTTAGCGACGTCGAGTCTTTTTTTGCTTTGTGAGAGGTTTAAAACGTATCATATCAAATTGCATTGATTTTGGCTTTGACGAATACGTTTCAGAAAACTTGGAAGCTATTGCCATTACTTAACTTCTCCTATCCAACCAAATCTTTGTTCTTAATGCCTTTCAAATAAATAATTATCGCATCTAATGGCTTGAATAATAAATTATTTGAAAGATTCTACTTTTGATATTGTTAATAACAAAACTTTGACACTATCCTTCAATCCATGTCGAAAATGGTTGATAAGTGCTTTATCATTCCAGACCATGTTGCAAGCAAGATTTTGGAATTTGATAGCATATGTAGTAACTGATTGTGATCCTTGGCGTAAGGATAAAAGCTTGGTCTCTGCTACTCGTTCTCGATCACTTTCTCCAAATGTGGCCATAAACACTTCTAGGAATGAATTCAAATCATAAAGGAGTTGTGAATCTTTTTCCATTAAAGGTGCAAATCAAGAGAAGTGCGTCTATAAATTTAACTTGGATAAATCCATTAGGATATTGGAAAGGGTGCAACCTTAGGTAGAGCTTGACTTGTTGCAAAAATCTTCAAAATTTTGATCTTATTCCATCAAACTTCTCCGGCATACTAATCCTTGTCCCTGTCATACTTGTAGTAGCAAAACTCCCTATATTTGGTTGTGACATTGATCTACTTGCTTCGTTCAACTACATAACTTCTTGCTGTAGACTCTAAACTTCTTCCACAGGCATAGGCATAGTACTTCTATGATTCACGTTGGAAATACATGAGATTTTTATACTTAGAGTGTTGACAAACTCGTGAAGATCTGCTATAGTTGCAAATCTATTCTCACTTCCATTGAAAATAGCATCCATAATCTTTTCTTCTATAGACAACTTAAATGAATTCAAAAGTTAAATTAAAATAAGGTAATCCGTAACCTCTAAAAATAAATTCTACAAAGAAGAGTAATCCACTCTCTTTAAAGAAAAGATCGGTGCTAAAAAATAAGATTTTTGGTTTAAAGGTGGGTAGTCCACAACCTTCAAAATACAATAATAGAAGTGAGATAATCTACTCACTTCTAGAACAAGACAAAAATAATATATTAACACTCTTGTTAAACTATCAAGGACATGAATCTTGAAGAAAGAAAATCCTCAATACACTCTTCTATCACTGAAGAGAACTAGAAAGTCACTCAAAAGGTGATGTAATATTAACTAGAATGGCTATTGCCAAAAATAAGAAGACTAAAAAGTCTTGAAATAAGACAGACTAAAAAGACATTAACAAGAGTAAAGAAGGCTTCACTCTTGCCTCCATATATACTATCTAACTAAGAGCTATGTGGCAATGTCCTATAGGACCTACAACATGTGTTGACTTTGTTAACCACATGTCTTATCTTGCAAGACAAGTTATCCATATATGTACCACATAGTTGGCTTCTTCCACAAGCTACTACATAGAGATAACGTGTTCCACAAGTTACCAATATATGGTTAGCTTTTTGGCCAAGTTTCTAACCTACAAACACATCTAAAGTCAAAACCACATCTATGAAGCTTCTAGGAAGTTTCTCTAGAAGATTTTATGAAATTATTCTATTTTACCTACTTCTACTTAATCATATAAGTAACTATTGATGTAAATATATATGTCCATGACAACTACTTAGATTGATTTTTTAAGATAAATTATCTTTAACAAATAATTAATGATGGATTTTAAAAAGATCCAAACTATCATGGATTGGAAGGTCCCAAAAATAATCATAGATGTGTAATATTTTTTAAGATTTGCTAATTATTATCAAATCTTCATCAAGAATTTTTTTTAAGTTGCGGCTTCTTTTACATGTCTAATATGTAAAGATAAAATTCACTTGAAGTTAAAGCATTTTCATTTTCAAGCATTAAAATCAACATTAATTGTTGATTCAAGCTTCATCAAGCAAATTTAATTAACTATGTCTTTTGACCCTCTTATTTATGATATCAAAAATAATTTTTTTAAATTTTATGATAGTTCTAAGTTCAAGATCAAGATTATTTTATCAAGATGGTATATTTAATACCATGTACAAAATCTATCACAAGTGAAGAAATGACTAAGTTTTTTCTTGACAACATCTATTACTATTATAGATTATCCAAAGATATTATATCCGATAGTGGGATTCAATTTATATCAAGATTTCACAAAATATTTTTTAAGATATTAAAGGTGGATATAAAGCTCTCTTTGGATTTTCTAAACTTCAAACTAATGGGCAAACAAAATGGATAAATCAAGTTCTAAAAAAATATTTGAGGTATATTATCAATTATCATCAAAATGATTAGACAACTCTTTTGCCACTAGTAGAGTTTATTTACAACAATCTAATATATTCTTTAATTTAATAAACACCTTTTTTTACCAATTATGTTTATCATCTACAACTTGATATTTTTACCTTTTCAAAAGTTGATAATCTTGTGACAAAAGATTTCGCAAATGATTTGTGAGAATTACATGCAATAATAAAGGCACAACTAAAAGAAGCTCAAGAATGACAAAAGATCAATGTGGATGCCTATTGCAAGGAACAACCACAATTCAACATGGATGACAAGGTATGGTTACTTTGTTGCAATATCAAGACTAATTATCCTTATTACAAGTTAGACTATCATAAGCATGGACTTTTTTTAATTTTTGAACAAATTAATCTACTTGATTAATAATTACACCTACTAGAGTCAATGAAGATCTATCCCATATTCAATGAATTTCTTCTTAAACTATATAAGATAATGAGTATACCAAGAAGAAAATAAGTACCACCTCCTCCTATAGAAGTAGAGAATAATGAAGAATTTGAGGTAGAAGAAGTCTTAAACTCAAAGTGATACCAAAATAAGTTAGAATATTTTATTCATTGGTACAGATATGATATCAGTGAATACAAATGAGAGTCAATAAATTATCTTGTAAATGTAGCAAAGAAGGTGAAGACTTTTTATCAACAACATCTATTAAAATTTAGATGAAAAATAGAAAATCTTTGCTGTAAAAGAAAGAAGATGAAGAAAAGATAATATTCTATCTTCTATCCTTATTTGTAGCTTCTATATCTATTGTGGCACTAAAAAGATGGAAAACCAATAACTAGTAGATTCAACTCAAGAGCTATCATTTTTTAAGTTACCAAATGAAACATTCTGATTGTCTCAAATTTTAAGGCAATATAATCAATATGAAGATCTTCAAGAATGACATATTTTTCCTTAAATAAATGGCAAGATACAACATGTTTAGTATCACGACCTTGGAAGAGACTTCCAATATTTAATGATTTTATTAGAACTATAAACAACTCCTAAGAGTATTTCAAATATTTTATTTGAAGGAAGTTATGAAGGCATCAACGACGATCAAATAATAAGGTGGTCTTTTTGCCTTGATATAGGACATTATTGATGGCTAAGAGGACCTATCAACTATCTTCAAAAAAAAACAAAGATTAGAATATGTGGCAAATACAATTTGTCATTTTTTAGATTTTTTCAAGATATGATAATTGTGCCTTATGGAATTTATTCTTAGAACAGAAGATAATACCACGGACATACATACTTATTCTAATAATTACTTATATGATTAAATAGAAATAGATAAAAGTAGATAAAATTAGATTAATTTTATAACATCTTCCAAAGAAGCTTCTTAAAAACTGCATAGATACGATTTTGACTTTACACATATTTATAATTGAGTTTTAGATTAGAAACTTAATCAATAAGTTAGCCACATATTATACAAGTGGATAGAATGTGGAACAGTCTAATTATGTAACACACACATAGAAAACTTGCCTTGCAAGTTAAAACATATAGCTTGCAAAATCAACATATGTTGGAGGTTCTGTAAAACGTTGCCAAGAAGCTGTTAGGTAGACAATGTATATAGAAGCAAGAGTGAAGCCTTCTTTACTCTTATCAACTTCTTTCTTGCTCTAGTCTAGATTCAAGAGTCTTTAATTTTCTTATCTTTTGGCAATAGCCATTCCAATTTCCTTTTAATATACATATTTTTTTACTTCAATTTTATCATACCTCTTTGAAAAAAGTCTCACTTGATTATTTGTTTTTATTAGATTCTTGTCCTTGATACTAGTTTCAATTATGGATTTAAATAATCCTAATATTTGAACTCAATTTCTATTTGATCAAGCATAGTTTTTTAAAGAGTCCATGTCCATGGCTACAGAGAACTTATCTATTATTCAACATTGTAATATCTTATAATATGCTTGCATTTGCAATGGAGCTTATTGACCTCAATTCCACAGATTCTTCAAAAAAGATTATATATATTTATAATGTAAGGTATCTATAATACTTTATATATTAAGATAAGGCATATAATTCTATGTATAATAGATGTATTGCCTAGTGGTATTTTATTGTTGGAAAGAAAAGATGGATAAGAATGTTGGGAGCATTCAAAGAATTGTATTCCTTATCATCTTCTTATTGATAATTTTATACAACTTGAATAAGCAATTTTATCATTTTTTTTTTTGTAATACGAAGAAAGGAGCTACTACCATGCTTTTTGTAATTAATGCCAATATGGAAAGCATATGGCATGTTTGATATTACTTTTTTTTATTTTCTCTTCAAAAAATTGAATTTTTTCTTCTTTTAAGAAGTCTCCTATCCTTCCTTCATTTATTGATAAGGATTGAAGAATTCTTTTATTGTATTTGTCACACACTTTGGTGGTCTAACTGCTACAAGATCAGCTTGAATGAATACAATTTGAAATAATACCATTGTGGCATTCATCTTTAATTATTTATATTTTATAGTCCTACTTGACTTGAGAGGCTCTTAATTAGTTAGTAGAGGTATTTGAGAGTGTGATGGTTGTATATTTTTATTTGATTTAGATTACATATTTTGTGATTGATTTGTAGTACTTAACATATTATGTGTAACGATCTTTTTTTATGCAACAATTGTCACATGATATGGCATTGGATGCCAAATCTCGAAAAATATATATATAATTTGTGATTAGTAGTTTTTTATTTATTGAGATTTTTTTATTGATTGATTTTATTAATGTCAATTAAAATTGAATACTTAGGTGGAAAAAATCCTTGACTTGACATTGTTATAAAATCAAATCTTATGAGTGATTTTAAAAAAGAGAAAAAACTTATTATAAGAATTTACTTAGCTATAGTAATATAGCGATTATAATAAAGTTTTAGGATTTTTTCTATTCTTTACACTTAAATTCTTAAATTTCTCTATTATAGTATGAAAGATAGCTTAATTTAGATATATGTAGATTTATATTCTTTCTTTGAAAGTATATTAATCATTAATTTATATTTAATTTAGAATATATATACTTTATAATTTATTTGTAGCACTTGTTGTATTCTTTATAACAATCTTTATTTATATGACATTGACATTAGTTTTAACAATTATTAAAAAGATGAAGCAATAAAAAAATATAAATTTATAACACTATCACCAATAATCAAAAAGAGAGAATTTCAAAGATTGGATGTTAGAAATATTTAATAATATTATTGTTATTCTCGTTGTGTTCAAGATTCAGTATACCAAAGTAATTGAACTAATAGAGGTGGGTTCGAACACAAAGAAAGATTGGTTATATGAATTGGGATTTCTTAGTGTCACAATTGACTATACTCGAGCTATCTGAAATCAATTATCAAACTACAAAACACCAAGGCTTACTACTTTCATCTTAATTCAATACATAATCCATTCTACGACTATCAATTCAACAATACTTCTCTCAATCATAATTCTTCATAAGCAAATAATAAAAGCAAAGAAAACAAAGAGGTAGTACCAAGTTTACCTTGGCATACGACTGTCATAATCTGGCTCTCGGCTTATGAGTCTCGTAGTCTGGCTCTCGGCTTACGACTCTCATAGTCTGGCCCTCGGCTTACGACTCTCACAGTTTGACTCTCGGCTTATGACTCTCAACCTCTTTATACTACTCAAAGATGATCCATCGGCCAGCGGATTCCAAAGGTTATGACCCTTTGAATTCTTAAAAATTTATTCTACTAATAACCTACTGTTACCAATTAAATTGCCTAACCATGAGTCTAATTCGCAAGGTTGTCAATAACCAACCAATAACTTAACTCAAAATTTATTTACCTATTCTACATAGCCCCACTCCTAATTGTGCAACGTCCTCGCAAACACATAATTGATTCCTATCTAAAAACTACTTAACAAAACTCTACAAAGGTACTATTTCCTCTGGCCCATCCAATTGATCATTTGCTGCATTATCAAATGTGCGTTCTATCGAATCTGGTTCTAAATTCAAATCTTCTTCCTCCTCCAATCCGTCCATCGACTCCTTCCTTAACTGATTTGAGAGATTTTCATTATACTCTCCCAATTCACAGACTTGAGCCTGTAGTTTCAAGATTTGGACATCACAAAGTTCCAATTGATACTGCTGTTGATTCATCTATTCTAAAACATCTTCAATCGATACTTGTGCCTAGCTCCTCACTGTTAATTCTTCTGTCAATTTTGTCACCTCAACTTGTAAAACTTTGATTTCGTACCTCAACTTTTTTGTTTCGTATCTGGATTGGTCATTCAATGTCGCTTTTTATTTCATCAATAACTCTACCTTGTCTCCTTTTGCTTGCAACTGGCATTTGAGTTTCTTTCGTTCCAAATCACATGTCTTGCAATTCTGGATCAATTCATTCCATTGTCCTTTTACAATCCATAAGATGTGTTCTTTTTCTTTTGTCCAAGACTCATATTGGAGAACCCATTTTTACTCCAATATCAGCTTGGATTCTCCAATTTCTTTTATAGTCTATTCTTGCTCTTCAATTTTTTGGTTTTGATATCACCTTCTTGCTAGCCTCCAAATCCATTTGCTATTGTCTTCTTTATTTGTAGTTCTCTTTGCACTTTTAATTGTTATGATGCTCCCTCAATCAAGCGCTTAACTGGAACTACTACTCTCAAAAATACATGAAACACAAGAAATGGTACTCCAATTAACTCAAAACAACACTAGAGAATGACTTTAACTGGTGCCTTACTCCTATTCTTTTACTACTTGGTGATAATGACAACATGTTACCTATACTGTCCATGGAAGATAATGGGAAGTAATCTTTTTTGGTGACCGCATTAAATTTCCGAAAATCCTGACAAATTCAGATTTTTCTGTTCTTTTCGGTACCATAACAATTGATGAAACCCATTCACTGAAAGGAACCGGATAGATAAATCCAACCTCCAAAAGTTTATCTAATTCTTCTTTTACCATAAGTGAGTAATTTAGATTAAGTCGATGTTGTCTTTGACATACTCGGGTAGTGTTCCCCTCCAATATAATTTGATGTTCACAAACTCCAAATGAAATTCCTTTCAAATCCGCATACGACCATGCGAAAGTAGTTTTATGCATTAAAAAGTAATCCACCCAAATTTCTTTCTTCTTACCTTTTATACCGTCATAAATCTAAATGATTTGGGGAGCCTTCCCTGTACCTAAATTAATTGGTTGACATCATGGAATTTCAGGAGTCTCTGAAATAATATTCTCCTCAATTCCAAAATCTTTTATAAAATCCGACAAATTAGAACTTTTCAACTCCAGTTCTATAGTACTAATATGATTAACATCCTGTCTATTCATCCAATATGCAATCATATGATCAAAATCGTCAATAACATTTGAAGAAACTAAGTACTCTCTCGGTCTCCTACTATCACAGACATACTCATGTAAGCCAGTAATTACATACATAAATAGGTAGAAATAAGTAAAAGTAGATAAAAGTAAATTAATTCTATAGTATTTAGTATGAAAGCTTCTTAGAAGCTTCATAGATGCTGCTATGACTTTATAGGTGTCTTTAATTGAATTTTTGGATTAGAAACGTGGTCAAGAAGTTGGCCATGTGCCACGCATGTTATTAGCTTGAAGACCAAGTTAACCATGTGGCCCACATGTAGAAAAACTTGTCTTGTAAGTCAAGGCATGTGTCCTATAAAGTCAACACTTATTGGAGGTCCTATAGAACGTCGCCACATAGTCCCTAGTTAGATAGTATATATAGGTATAAGAGTGAAGCCTTCTTCATTCTTGTCAACTCTTTTCTTGCTTCCGGTCTAGTTTCAAGGGTCTCTAATTTTCTTGTCTTTTGGCAATAGCCATTCTAATTTCTCTTTCAATATACATACTTGTATATTTATATTTTTTTATCTTTCTTTGAGTGAAGGCTCACTTGTCTAAATTACTTTTTCATTGAGTTCTTGTCCTTGACAGATTGATAAGAGTACACCTACAATATGAGAGCTTTGTCTAATTTTGATTAAGAGTGGATTATCCCTTTTTCTTGATAAGATATAAGCATATTAGAAGTTGCGGATTACCCTCTTCTAAACTAATATTATCGTTAGTATTTTCTTTATTTTCAAGTCTTCTCTTCTATTTGTCTTGAGCGATATTAGACATCTTCTCTTTTTTAAGTATTATCATGGCAGAATTTTCTAAAATGAAGAGTGTAATGGCACAAATATAAGAGCAATTGAGAGAGATAATGCTTGCGATGCATCAACTCAATTTACCACCATAAGGAGCAACAAGATTGGCAGAAAGTGAAGATATAGAAATGGTTGGAGCTACTTCAACATCTGTACCAAATCATGTCCTTTTTTCTATAGTAGAACACCCTTTTAGTGTTAGAGAACCAAGAATTATCCTATCCGAGAAGTTTGATGGCACCAGATCCAAATTTTGAAGATTTATCAATGAAGTGTAACTTGTCATTGAACTTCAATCCCAAAGCTATCCAATTCCAGGACCTCAAGTTAGATTCATTGTTATGCTTCTTTCAGATTCAGCACTATCGTGATTTTCATCTTTTCTTAAACGAGAAGATCCAATATTAGATAATCTACAAGCTTTTCTAGCAGAGTTTCGATCCATGTATGGAGAACATGATGCAATTCATGTTGCAACCAATAAGATCCATATTTATTGACAAGGCAATCGATCAGTAACATTGTATGCTTTACAATTTTGACAACTTGCAACTGATATCAAGTAGGATGATGCTGCACTCATTAGCCAATTTCTCTACAAATTACAATATGAGGTAAAAAAATTAATGCTCAACTTACCTGATCCTCAAACATTGAGTCAAGTAATTGACTTTACTGTGAAGTGCGACAATCGCCTTTTTAATTTCGATCTGGGAACCGTTCAAGTGGACCTCAATATTACTATAATTCAATGGCAACACCAATACCTCTTCAATACATACATTCAAAAGTAGAAGATATGTAAATTGATGCAGTATGTTTCAAACTTCTTACTGAGCAAGAAAAGACTTGTCGTCATCAAGAAGGATTATGTTTATATTATGGAGAACCAAAACACACTGTTCAACATTATCCAAAGACACGATGCAACTACAAAATGAGGAGTATAGCTGCCAAAGAAGACAATATGTCAAAAAACGAGTTTGTCTAGCTACAATAGGGACCGTGCAGCTAGGACCTTGTACAACATCTAGGAAAGGTCCTATTCTCTCCTCAGAGCCCTCTCCTTGTTTTACATTAAATATTATTTTAGGACCTAAATATTACAAAGCCTCTGTCTTGTTAGATTTAGGAGACTCGGTGTGTTTCTTAGATGAAGAATTTACTAAAAGACATAAAAAATCTTTAGTAAAGAAAACTAAACTTGTTCATGTAGAAGTCATAGATGGTCGTCGATTGTCTTTTGGAGATATTACTCACAAAATCCTTCTTATAGAAGTAATAATCAATAGTCATAATAGCTTTGTAGTATTTAATATCATTAGATCTTCTTTTAATCTAGTCATTTTAGATTTATCTTGGTTAAAAAAATACAACCCTCAAATAGATTGGATTTTCCAAACTTTTACTTTCTCTAAAAGTATAACTAAGAGTGTAGTTAATCGAGGAGAGAGTCATAAGTCCAGTTCAATTAAATCCATGTTTATAGGTACAAAAACTTTTTTGCATTTAGCTATGAAAGAATCACCATATATTATTTATGCCACATCCATTTCTAATAGTGCAAAGACTTCACGTGGTATTCCAAGCCAATATCAAGAATTTTAAAATATATTTGAAAAAAAGAATGTGGATACATTCTTGGAACATCGTTCCTATGATTGCTCAATTGACCTTCAAGAAGGAGCTCAATTGCCATTCGGACTAATCTACAGTTTATCACAAAATGAGTTGACTGAACTCAAGGAGTATATTGAAGAAAATCTAGCTAAGAATTTCATACGCCATTCTAAATCTCCGATAAGAGCTCCAATTCTATTTGTGAAGAAAAAAGATGGATCATTGCGGATGTGTGTCACGGCCATAATCATGTAAGCTAATAATTACATATAGAAATAGGTAGAAGTAAGTAAAAGTAGATAAAAGTAAGTTAATTTTATAATATTTAATATAAAAGCTTCCTAGAAACTTCCTAGATGCTGCTTTGACTTCATAGGTGTCTTTGATTGACTTTTTGGATTAGAAAAGTGGTCAACAAGTTGGCCATGTGCCACACATGTTGTTTGCTTGAAGATCAAGCTAACTATGTGGCCCACACGTAGAAAAACTTGCCTTGTAAGTCAACGCATGTGTCCTACAAAGTCAACACATATTGGAGGTCCTATAGAACATCGCCACGTAGCCCCTAGTTAGATAGTATATATAGAGACAAGAGTGAAGGCTTCTTCACTCTTGTCAACTCCTTTCTTGCTTCTAGTCCAGGTTTAAGAGTATTTAGTTTCTTGTCTTGTGGCAATAGCCATTCCAGTTTTCTTTTAATATACCTACTTGTTTATATTTTGACTTATTATATCGAGATAGCCTTTTGGTGTATATTTTCCCTCATCGAGTCTTTGTCCTTGACAGATTGACAAGAGTACACTTACAATATCAGAGCTTTGTTTTTTCTTGAGTAAGAGTGGATTACTCCTTTCTCTTGACAAGACATAAGCGTATTAGAAGTTTGCGGATTATCCACTTCTAAACTGATATTGTTCTTAGTATCTTCTTTGTTATCAAGTCTTTCTTTTCTTTTGTCTTGAGCAATATCAAACAAATTTTTCTTCTTAGTGTCATTATGGTAGAGCTTGTTGAAATGAAGAGTGCAATGGCACAAATGCAAGAGCAAATGAGGGAGTTAATGCTTGTGATGCATCAACTCAATTCACCAACACAAGAAAGAACAAGAATAACAGAAAGTGGAGATATAGAGATGATCGGAGCTGCTTCAACATCTACAACAAATCACGTTCCTTCTCCAATTGTTTAACACCCTATAAGCACTAGAGAACCAAGAATTGCCTTACTTGAGAAATTTGATGGTACGAGATCAAAGTTTCGAGGGTTCATCAATCAAGTACAATTGACAATTGAACTTCAACCGCAAAGCTATCCAACTCCAGGATCACAAGTCAGGTTTATTGGCACTCTACTTTCTGGTTCTGCATTATCATGGTTTTCGTCTTTTCTTGAACAACGAAATCCAAAATTGGACAATTTGGAAGCTTTTTTGGTGGAGTTTCGATCTATGTATGGTGAACACGATGCAACTCGTGTTGCAACAAATAAGATCCAAATTCTGCGACAAGAAAATCGCTTAGTAACAGTATATGCTTCACAATTTTGACAACTTGCAATTGACATCAAGTGGGATGATGCTGCACTCATCAGTCAATTTCTTTATGGATTGCAATACGAAGTAAAGAAATTGATGCTCAACTTACCTGATCCTCAAACTTTGAGTCAAGCAATCGATTTTGCGGTAAAATGTGATAATCGACTTTTTGAATTTCGATCTGAGAATCATTCACGGGAACCTCAATGTTATTACTCAATGGCAACATCAACATCTTTGCCAAACGTACATTTGGAAGTAGAAGACATGCAAATTGACGCGATACGTTTTAAACCTCTAACTGAGCAAGAAAAGATTCGTCGTCGTCAAGAAGGATTATGTTTATATTGTGGAGAACCTAAGCACACTGCTCAGCAATGTCCAAAGAAACGACGCAAGTATAAAATGAGGGGTACGATGGTCAAAGAAGACAACATGTCGGAAAACGGATTCGTCCAGCTACAATAGGGACCGTGCAGTTGGAACCTTGTACAATTCCTAATGAAGGTCCTATCCTCTCCTCAGAACCCTCTCCTTGTTTTATAATAGACTTATATTTAGGACCTAAGAATTACAAAGCCTCTGCTTTATTAGATTCGGGAGCCTCAGCATGTTTTTTAGATGAACAATTTATTAAAAGTCGTAAAATACCTTTTGTACAGAAACCTAAACCAGTACATGTAGAAGTCATAGATGGTCGTCCCTTGTCTTCTGGAGATGTCACTCATGAAATTCATCCTATAAAAGTAACAATAGATGGTCATGATAGCTACATAGCTTTTAACATAATTAAATCCCCGTCCAATCCAGTTATTTTAGGTTTATCCTCGCTAGAAAAATATAACCCTCGAATAGATTGAAATTCGCATAAACTTGACTTTTCCCAAAGCGTTATTAATAGTTCTACCAACCAAGTAAAAAATTATAAGTCTAGTATAGTAAAACCCGTACTGATAGGTGCAAAAGCATTTATACACACAGCAAAAGAAGGATCAACTTTTGCTATTTATGCTGCACCTATTTCTGAAAACGTAAAGACTTCAATAGGCATTCCAAGTCAATATCAAGAGTATCAAGACGTTTTTGAGAAAAAGAATGCAGATATTCTTCCTAAGCATCGCCCATATGATTGTTCGATCGACCTCAAGGAAGGAACTCAGCCACCATTTGGACCAATTTACAGTTTATCACAAGATGAGATGGCTGAACTCAAGACATATATTGACGAGAATTTAGCGAAGAATTTTATACGCCATTCAAAATCTCCAATAGGAGCTCTAATTCTATTCGTAAAGAAAAAAGATGGATCTTTACGAATGTGTGTTGATTATCGAGGACTCAACAAGATCACAATCAAGAACAGGTATCCATTACCTTTGATATCAGGACTCCTTGACCAGTTGAATCAAGCTAAGATCTATACAAAAATAGATCTAAGAGGAGCATATAATCTAGTACGGATCAAAGAAGGAGATGAATGGAAGACTGCGTTTCGAACAAGGTATGGACATTTTGAATATAATGTCATGCCCTTTGGACTCACGAATGCACTAGCTGCTTTTCAACATCTCATGAATGATGTATTTCACGAATTCTTAGACAATTTTGTCGTCTCCTATCTAGACGATATCCTGATCTATTCTAAGAACGTCGAAGAACATAAAATACATGTTCGTCAAGTATTACAAAAACTTAGAGATGCAGGATTGTACGCCAAGATGGAAAAGTGTGTATTTCACACTACTCAAGTTGACTTTTTAAGATACATTATTTCAAATGATGGTCTCATGATCGATTCTAAGAAAGTCCAAACAATCATGGATTGGAAGATTCCAAGGACAGTAAGAGATGTCCAATGTTTCTTGGGATTTGCCAATTACTATCGGATCTTCATCAAAGATTTCTCACGAGTTGCAGCTCCACTTACACGCTTGACTAGTAAAGATAAATTCTAATGGAACCAAGAAGCGGAAGCAGCATTTGAAGCCTTGAAGACATCGTTCGTTTCTGCACCAGTCTTATATCGTGTTGATTTTTCCAAGGCATTTTTTATGGAAACAGATGCATCTGATTTTGCCTTGGGTGCAGTTTTATCACAAATGGGAACAGATGACAAACTTCATCCGATAGCTTTTCATTCAAGAAAATACTCAGCAGCCGAGATCAATTATGAGATCCACGATAAAGAACTTCTTGCGATCGTGGATTCCTTTCAAGAATGGCATCATTATCTAGAAGGCGCTTCTAATCCAGTCACTGTGTATACAGATCACAAGAACCTCGAGTATTTCATGTCAGCACGCGTGTTGAATCGTCGTCAAGCTCATTGGAGTATGTCTTTGTCAAGATTCGAGTTCATTATCACTTATCGGCCAGGAAAACAACAAGGTTTGTCCGATGCCCTATCTAGACGTTCTTATTTTGCACCAAAAGAAGGAGATGCAGCTTTTGAGCAACAAAGAACGGTCCTCTTGAAACCGGAGCAATTTCATCTCCGAGCAATGAAATCAACATTGACTGTTGATTCAACTTTTCTCAAGCAAATCCAGTCCAGTATATCCTCAGATCCTCTTGTTCATGATATCAAGAATAATTCTTTCAAGTCTCATATTCCTTCTAAGTTCGAGTTCAAGAATAATCTATTATATTTTGAAGGACGCCTATATGTTCCAGAAGGAGAAGCACGTTTACGTGTTCTTCAAGCACGTCATGACTTTCCAGCAGCAGGGCACTTTGGATATAATAAGACTTTGGAACTCATATCAAGAAATTTTTAGTGGCCACAAATGTGGAAGTTAGTCAAAGACTTTGTACAATCATGTGATATTTGTTCAAGATCAAAAATTCCTCATCATCGACCTTACGGACTTCTTCATCCATTACCTATACCAGAACAACCATGGTCTTCTGTTTCTATGGATTTCATCACAGATCTTCCAAGCTCAAGATCTTATGATTCTATATTTGAGATAGTAGATCGTTTCACCAAGATGGCACATTTTGTGCCATGTACAAAATCTATCACAGGTGAAGAAACAGCTAAGCTTTTCATTGATAATATCTATCGCTATCATGGATTACCTAAAGATATCATATCGGATAGGAGAACTCAATTTGTGTCAAGATTTTGGAGGACCCTTTTCAAGATTTTAAAAGTGGACATAAAGCTATCTTCGGCTTTCCATCCTCAAACTGATGGACAAACAGAGCGCGTAAACCAAGTCTTGGAGCAATATTTAAGGTGTACTATCAACTACCAACAAGATGATTGGACAACCCTTCTGCCATTGGCAGAGTTTGCTTATAATAATACGGTACATTCTTCCACGTAACAAACACCTTTCTTTGCCAATTATGGCTATCATCCACGACTTGATACTTTTGATTTTTCAAAAGTTGATAATCCTGCAGCAGAAGATATGGCAAATCGGTTGTCAGAGTTACATGCAATAATGAAGACGCAATTGAAGGAAGCTCAAGCACGACAAAAGGTAAACGCAGATCTTTATCGTAAGGAGCAACCACAAATCAACGTGGGTGATAAGGTATGGCTACTTCATCGCAATATCAAGACTACTCGACCTTGTGACAAGTTGGACTATCGTAGGCTTGGCCCCTTTTCTGTTTCTGAACAGATCAACCCAGTTGCATATCGGTTACATCTACCGGAGTCAATGAAGATCCATCCTGTATTCCATGTGTCTCTTCTTGAACCATATAAGATAGTGGATATACAAGGAAGAAGACAAATGCCACCGCCTCCTATAGAAGTAGATAATAATGAAGAATTTGAGGTGGAAGAGATATTAGACTCAAGGCGGCGCCGAAATAAGCTGGAATATCTTGTTCATTGGCGCGGATATGATATTAGTGAACGCACATGGGAGCCATCCAGGAATCTAGCAAATACATCAGTTAAAGTCAAAGTTTTTCATCAACGACATCCATCAAAACCAAGATGAAAATCTCTCTTATAAAAGAGACAAGATTGAAGCAAGATAACATTCAATTTCTTATCCTTGTTTATAACTTCTTTACATTTGTGACGCTAATTAGATGGAGAGCCAACAACTAGCGGATTCAACTCAAAAACCTTCGTTTGCTGACCTATCGGACGAGACATTACGATTGTCACAACCTTCAAGACGACGCAATCGAGATGAAGATCTTCAAGAACGACATGTTCTTCCTCAAATAGATGGTGAGATACAACGCGTTTGGTATCACGATTTGGAAAGGGACTTTCGATGTTTGGTGATTTTGCTAGAGGTAGGAACAACTCCTGATAGTGTTCCAAATATTCTATTCGAAGGAAGTTACGAAGGCCTCAACAATGATCAAATAACTGGGTGGTCTTCCCACCCTCGTATGGGACACTATCGATGGTTGAGAGGCCCTATCAATCATCTTCGAAGAGAACAGAGATCAGAGTATGTGGCGAATACAATTCGTCGCATCATAGATTTCTTCAACATATGATGACCGCTCCTCGTGGAACTCGTCTCTAGAAGGGGGGGTAATGTCACGGCCATAATCATGTAAGCTAATAATTACATATAGAAATAGGTAGAAGTAAGTAAAAGTAGATAAAAGTAAGTTAATTCTATAATATTTAATATAGAAGCTTCCTAGAAACTTCCTAGACGCTGCTTTGACTTCATAGGTGTCTTTGATTGACTTTTTGGATTAGAATAGTGGTCAACAAGTTGGCCATGTGCCACACATGTTGTTTGCTTGAAGATCAAGCTAACTATGTGGCCCACACGTAGAAAAACTTGCCTTGTAAGTCAAGGCATGTGTCTTACAAAGTCAACACATATTGGAGGTCCTATAGAACATCGCCACGTAGCCCCTAGTTAGATAGTATATATAGAGACAAGAGTGAAGGCTTCTTCACTCTTGTCAACTCCTTTCTTGCTTCTAGTCCAGGTTCAAGAGTATTTAGTTTCTTGTCTTGTGGCAATAGCCATTCCAGTTTTCTTTTAATATACCTACTTGTTTATATTTTGACTTATTATATCGAGATAGCCTTTTGGTGTATATTTTCCCTCATCGAGTCTTTGTCCTTGAGAATGTGTCTTGATTATCGAGGACTCAACAAGATTACCATCAAGAATAGGTATCCACTACCTTTAATATCATGACTTCTTGATCAGCTGAATCAAGCTAAGATCTATACAAAAATAGAACTTTGGAGAACATACAATCTAGTACGCATCAAAGAAGGAGATGAATGGAAGACTGCGTTTTGAACTAGGTATGGATATTTTGAATACAACGTCATGCCTTTTGAACTTACAAATACACCAGCACCTTTTTAATATCTAATGAATGATGTTTTTCGAGAGTTTTTAGACGATTTTGTGGTCTATTATATTGAAGAAAAAGAAGTCTAAAGGCTACAAACACTTAGCATCAGCAAGGATTATACTCTAATAGAAGTATGGAGGAAGATTATTCTTACTTCCAATAATCTTTACTAATAGGTGGTGGTTTGCGTACCAACAAAGTAACTTCCATCTATTTGATATTACATCCATTTCTACTTCATCTTATTAAAGCCTCGGTACTACTACAATAATTTACTTTATCTCTTTGCTACTTTTTTACTATTAGCAACATACTATGCTTAAACTTTATGTGATTGTAACTAAACAAGTACTTGCTGTTCTTCAACACTCCCACTTTGCTAATATTCAAAAGGCTTTAAATTTAATCTTTAAATCAAGTCATGATGTCTATCCTTGACCAATGCCTTTGTAAGCACATCAGCAAGCATGTCATTTGTAGCACAATACTTCAGACCTATTATTTTGTCTTTAATCTTCTTTCATATAAAATGATGTTGAATATCAATGTACTTCGTCTTTGAGTGGTGTTTTTGGCAACTAGTGCATAAATCTCATTGAAATCAATTCCAACAACTTGTGAGTATCCTTTGGCAACTAATCTTGCTTTGTGCCTCACCACCTCATCCATTGCATCTCTTTTAGTCCTAAACACCCATTTACAACCAACACTAGATCGATTTGATGGAAGAGGTGCCAATTTCCATGTACCATTGTCTATAAGAGATTGGTACTCTTCTTCTATAGCCTTCTCCCACTTGATTGCATCTTCACACTTCATAGTATCACACAATGACAATAGATTAGCAAGAAGAGCAACGTTTGCATGTTCTTCACTTACTTGAGGGAAGATGTGATCCTTCCACCATTCACCACGTTGCCTTCTTTCTTTCAAAGGATATCTCCTTTCACTTGTAGAAGAACATTCACCTTATTGAACTTTATCAATCTTCTTCTCTCTTAAACCTTATCATTTTTTACCCAATGGTTGGTACTCTTCATCATTGTCATCATCCCAATCTTCAACATCTTCATTTCTTTCATTGCTGGTCCTTTCAATTGTAGGAGCCTTCATCTTTTCAACCTTCTCTGGCTTTTCATCTTCATCATCTTCATTGTCTTCATCTTCTTGTGTCTTTGTTGAATTCAAAGATGTGTTCACAAACACAACATTACTCCCAGTTCGACACATCTCCAAGTGCTCACAAGCACTTTTATGCTCCAAAAACTCTACATCACGACTTTTGATGATCTTCTTGGATTCTAAGTACATTAGCCTATATGACTAAGGCCCTTCACAATAATCAAGAAAAACACACTTTGTACTTTTTGCATCAAGTTTGGATCTCATACAATCTGGTGTTTTTGCATATGCAATGCAACCAAAAGTCCTCATATGAGAAATGCAAGGTTGTCTCCCACTCCAAGCTTCTTGTGGTGTCATTGATATAAGAGCACTTGTTGGACACCTATTTCTTGTATACACTGCATTCACCATAGCTTCCGCCTAAAACTCAAAGCCAAGGTTTTGAGTATATAACATACTCCTTGCCATTTCTACAATGGTTTGATTTGCCCTTTCAGCAACACCATTTTGTTGTAGAGTGTATAAAGTTGTGGTTTGTCTAGCAATTCCTTCATTCTTCAAATAAACATCAAATTACTTAGACATGTATTCACCTCCATTGTCTGTATGCAGCACCTTGTTCTTGCATTCACTTTGTTTCTCAACAAGTGCTTTAAACTCCTTAAACCTCCAAAAACATTCATTCTTGGCTTTAAGAATATAGATCCAAATCTTTCTTGAATAATCATCAATGAAAGTGAAGAAATACCTTGATCCTCCAATACTTGTGTTCTTCATAGATCCACATACATCTGAATGGACAATCTCCAACAACTTGGTAGCACGTGTTACTACACTCCTTAGAAATGAGGCCCTTTGTTGTTTTCCTTGTATGCATCCTTCACATGTAAGTTGTTTTGTATTTTGGCTTGTATTTCCAAGATCTAAGCCACTTACCATGGTCTTAAGCTCTTTCATGCTCTTCACATTCAAATGGCGAAGGCGATGATGCCATATATTCAACTTGTCTTCGTTTGATGTAAACTCAGCAAATGCAGCTACCTCCACTCCATTCACCTTCTTACAAATAAGGTAGTATAAATTTTCATCTTTCAAGCCTTTGAAGCCCTTGTCTCCACTCAATGATCTAACAAAACATCCATTCATGTCAAATTGAACTTTAAAACCTTCCATTACAAGTTTACTCACCAAAAGAAGGTTTTGCTTCATCTTAGGCACATGAAGGATGTTTTAGAGTCTGATCCGATTGGTTTGTCTATTCACAACTACTTCCACCATAATAGAGCCAATTCCAATAGCTTCACATCTACTACTATCTGCCAACACCACGTTTGATGCTGGAATAGCTTCATAAGTATCAAATGAATACTTATAAGGTGTCATATGCTTGAAACAACCTGAATCCACAATCCATCTTGACATGGCAGCCATAGAGGTCCCATTTGTTGCCGTGAATGCATAATCTTGTCCTCTAGATTTATCTTCTACATTATTTACATTTTCCTTCTCCATCTTTTTGCCTTTGTAGTAATTTCGAGAAAAATGGCCTACTTTTCCACAAATGAAGCAAGATTTGATATTACCTAGTTGATTTGGATAGTTGCCCTTGCCTTAATGTGAATAGAGTATTGAATCTTCGTTTTGGGGCTCCTTTTCTTTCTTTTTGGTTACTTCATAGGCAAGTCTTACCGTCACATAATCCATTGTAAGTTCTTTTACCTTGATGGACTCTAATGCCACAATAAGGTAGTTGTAGGATTCGGGAAGGCTCATTAGTAAGGTCATGACAATATCACTTTCTTCTAAAGGCTTGTCAATAGTTACTAGTTAGTTTGCAAGAGCCTTTATCTTATTTACATGAGCCATTAGGTCTTCACCTTCTTCCATCTTGCAAATGAAGAACTTTCTCCTTGTATAAATGATGTTGGATAAGTTCTTGCTCTCATAGATGTTGCAAAGAGTCTTCTATGCTTCTGCTCGTCCTTTGCAAGAGATAATAAGAGAGAAGTTGGCTTCATCCACATTTGTTGCAATCAACCCAAAAGCCTTCTTTTCATGACATTTGAACTCCTTCTTTTCTTTCATATCAGCATCTTTTCTTGGAGCCTCTTCACTTTCATCTAGAATATCTCAAAGATCCAAGACGCCAACAAAAGCTCCATTTTGACCTTCCAATGGTAGAAATTTTCACCTCTAAACTTCTCAATGACTCTCAATCCTTCACCCTTACTTGATGCCATGTCTAAAGGAGAGTTGTATCAAAAAATATTGTAAGAAGAAGTCCTAATGCTTCCAAAATCAGCAAAAAAGTTTTGCTGCCTTAGAATCCCAGAATCCTTCTTTGTGAACAAACTAGTGTTTTAACTCTCATAAACACTCTCAACTTCATTTCTAAGACTTCTTACAAGTTTGGTGACCTTTCCAAATCTAAATTGTAACTCAAATATCTCTCTTATACTCACAAATCACCTCTCTACACGGAAAGAGGCCTTTTAAGGACAATCAGCAACTTTAGGACATGAAATTATAAAGTAAGGTCACCAAGGATCTATCTCAGCAATAGCACAATGCAAAGTTTGCCTTTAGCTGATAAACCAACCAAAAACACCAAAATGCTCTTAACAACAAGTGAGAGCAAACCAAGATCTAGATGTAGATCTGAATCTGAAAGTTAGGTACTTCCAATGCCTAACATCAGCAACAACAACTTGATCTTTTCCACACTTTCAAACAACACCTCAAAGAACTTCAAAAGACACTCAAGCAAATGTGAGTGGGCTCATAATCTATTGAAGAAAAAGAAATCTAAAGGCTACAAACACTTAGCATCAGCAAGGATTGTATTCTAATAGAAGTGTGGAAAAAGTTTATTCTTACTTCCAACACTCTTTACTTATAGGTGATGGTTTGCACACCAATGAGGCAACTTCCATTCATTTGATATTACATCCATTTCAACGTCATCTTACTAAAGCCTCGGTACTACTATAATAACTTATTTTACCTCTTTGCTACCTTTTTACTATTAGCAACATACTATGCTTAAACTTTATGTGATTGTAACTAAGCAAGTACTTGTTGTTCTTCAACATGTTATTTAGACAACATCTTGATCTATTCTAAGAATCTAGAAGAATATGAACTTCTTGTTTGTCATGTATTACAAAAATTAAGAGATGCAGGACTCTATGCCAAGATAGAAAAGCGTGTATTTCTCACTACTGAAGTCAATTTCTTAAGTTACATCATTTCAAATGATGGACTTATAACGGATCCTAAGAAAATTCAAACTATTATAGATTAGAAGATCTCAAAAATAGTAAGAGATGTCCAATACTTTTTGGAATTTGCCAACTACTATCAGATCTTCATCAAAGTCATTTCTCTAGTTGCAGCTCCACTTACATGTTTGACTTGTAAAGACAAACTCCAATGGAATCAAGAAGCGGAAGTTTCTTTTGAATCTTTGAATACAGCATTTGTTTCTGTACCAATCTTGTATCGTGTTGATTTTTTCAAAGCATTCTTTATGGAAATAGATGCATCAGACTTTGCTCGGGGTGCAGTTTTGTCACAAATAGGAACAGATGACAAACTTCATCCAGTAGCCTTTCATTCAAAAAAATTCTCAGCAGCAGAAATCAATTATGAGATCGATGACAAAAAACTTCTTGCAATTGTGGATTCTTTTCAAGAATGGCATCATTATCTAAAAGGCGCTTGGAGTCTAGTCACCGTGTATATGGATCACAAGAATCTTGAGTATTTCATGTTAGCACATGTATGAAATCATCCTCAAGCTCCTTGGAACATGTCTATATCAAGATTCGAGTTTATCATCACTTATCGACTAGAGAAATAACAAGGTTTGTCCTATGCCTTGTCTAGATGTTCTTATCTTACACCAAAAGAAGGAGATGTAGCTTTTGAGCAACAAAAAATGGTTCTCTTGAAGCTAGAGCAATTTCATCTTTGAGCAATAAATTCAACATTGACTATTGATTTAACTTTTCTCAAGCAAGTCCAGTTAAGTATGTCTTCAGATCCTCTTGTTCATGATATCAAGAATAATTCTTCTAAATCTCATGATTTCTCTAAATTCGAGTTCAATAACAACCTACTCTATTTTGAAGGATGCTTATATGTTCTAGAATGAGAAGCACGTTTACGTATTCTTCAAGCTCATCACGACTTCCCAGCAGCAGGACATTTTAGATATAATAAGACTTCAGAATTGATATCTAGGGATTTTTGGTGGCCTAAAATGTGGAAGGTAGTCAAAGATTTTGTACAATCATAAGATGTTTGCTTAAGATCAAAAACTCCTCGTCATCGACCTTACGGACTTCTTTAGCCATTACCCATTCCAGAACAACCATGGTCTTCTGTTTCTATGGACTTCATCACGGATCTTCCAATCTCAGGTACTTATGACTCTATATTCGTGATAGTAGATCATTTTACCAAGATGGCACATTTTGTACCATGTACAAAATTTTATCACAAGTGAAGAAACAACTAAGCTCTTTTTTGACAATATCTATCACTATCATGGATTATCCAAGGATATTATATCAGATAGGAGAAGTCAATTTGTATCAAGATTTTGGCGGACTCTTTTCAAGATTCTAAAAGTGGATATAAAACTACCTTCAGCATTCCATCCTCAAACTGATGGACAAACGGAGCATATTAATCAAATTTTGGAGCAATATTTAAGATGTACCATTAACTACCAACAAGATGATTCGACAACTCTTTTGCCATTGGCAGAGTTTGCTTACAATAACATGATACATTTTTCTACAAAATAAACATCTTTCTTTGCTAATTATGGTTATCATCCATGACTTGATACTTTTGACTTTTCAAAAGTTGATAATCCTACTGTAAAAGATTTGACAATTCATTTATCAGCGCTACATGGAACGATGAAGGCGTAGTTAAAAGAAGCTCAAGAACAACAAAAGGTCAATGCAGATGTCTATCAAAAAGAATAACCACCATTCCACTTAGGTGATAAGGTATAGCTACTTCGTCGCAATATTAAGACCACTCGTCCTTGTCACAAGTTGGACTATCAAAGGCAGGGACCATTTTCTATTTCTACACAAATTAATCCAGTCGCATATCGTTTACATCTATCGGAGTCAATGAAAATCCATCCAGTATTCTATGTATCTCTTCTTGAACCATACAAGACAGTGGACATACCAAGAAGACTACAAGCTCCACTTTCTCCTATAGAAGTGGACAATAATGAAGAGTTTGAAGTAGAAGAAGTCTTAGATTCAAGGCAGTGCTGAAATAAATTAGAATATCTTGTCCATTGGCATGGATATGATATTAGTGAATGCACATGGAAGCCAGCAAAAAATCTTGTAAATGCAACAAAGGCGGAGGAGGCTTTTCATCGACAAGATCCATCAAAATCAAGAGGAAAACCTTCTTTATAAAAGAAACAACATCTAGGCAAGATAATATTCTACTTTCAATCCTTACTTGTAGCTTCTTTGTAGTTGTGATGCTCAGGAGATGGAGAACCAACAACCAGTAGATTTGACTCAAGAGCCTTCATTTGCTAACCTGTCGGACGACAAATTATAATTGTCACAACCTTCAAGACAATGTAATCAAGATGAAGATCTTCAAGAATGACATATTCTTCCTCGAATAGATGGCAAGATACAATGCGTTTGGTATCACAACTTGAGAAGGGACTCCCGATGTTTGGTGATTTTACTAGAAGTAGGAACAACTATTGATGGTGTTCCAAATGTTCTATTTGAAGGAAGTTATGAACGCCTCAACAATGATCAAATAACTGGGTGGTCTTTCCACCTTGGTATGGAACACTACCGATGTTTGAGAGGCCCTATCAATCATCTTTGAAGAGAACAAAGATCAGATTAGGTGGCGAATATACTTCGTTGCATCATACATTTCCTCAACATATGATGACCGCTCCTCGTGGAACTCGTTCCTAAAAGGGGGGGTAATGTCACTGACATACTCATGTAAGCCAATAATTACATATATAAATAGGTAGAAGTAAGTAAAAGTAGATAAAAGTAAGTTAATTCTATAGTATTTGATATGGAATCTTTTTAGAAGCTCAATAGACACTACTTTGACTCTATAGGTGTCTTTAATTTATTTTTTGGATTAAAAACGTGGTCAACAAGTTGGCTATGTGCCACACATGTTGTTAGCTTAAAGACCAAGCTAACTATGTGGCCCACATGTACAAAAACTTGCCTTGTAAGTCAAAGCATGTATCCTACAAAGTCAACACTTATTGGAGGTCCTGTAGAATGTCACCACGTAACCTTTAGTTAGATAGTATATATAGAGACAAGAGTGAAGCCTTCTTCACTCTTGTCAATTCTTTTCTTGCTTCCATTCTAGTTTCAAGGGTCTTTAGTTTTCTGTCTTTTGATAATAGCCATTCCAGTTTCTCTTTCAATATATATATTTATTTATTTATATTTTGTTACCTTCCTTTGAGTGAAGGCTCACTTGTCTGAATTACTTTTTCATCAAGTTCTTGTCCTTGACACCTACACTAATAGTTCATTCTAGTATGCTCGACAACTTGCCTTGTATTAGCAAAAATTAGGTTAAGTGTGCCAATTTCTTCTTTTGTAGACTCATCTTTATAATCCGACGTGAATTTTGAATTGACAACTTCAGTTTCTCCATGATATTGGTCAAGGTACATTTGAAGCACAATTTTATCATTACCTTTCTCAATTTTCAATGTACCACAGCCCCAATTATTTTGAGCTTTAGCTTGATATAACCACGGTCACCCCAATAAAATAGGATATGACAATATAGAGCTTCGCAATCGAAAAACAATATAATCAATTTTGTAGGTAATCCCTGGAATTACTGTATCAATATTTTGTAAAATATCCATAGTTTTAACTCAACTAGAGTTAACCATTCTCAAAACCACTATAGTAGGCAATAAGTGATCCAAACCCAATTCCTCCATTGTAGTGGCATTCATAAGTTTTACACTAGATCCTCCGTCTACTTGCACTCCCGATAATAACACTCCATCAATTGAGACATCAATCATTGGTGCACCCAGATTGAGATTCAAACTTACTTCTTGGATTTCTTTATTTCAAGATCTGCAACAAATTAATGAAGAATTCAAAATAGTTCGATACTAAGGTGCTACCGCCAATAGTTACTTCATAGAGATCATGGGCTATATGGTGTCCAAATCTTTTAGAATATCATATGGTTCTATATTAGTAGTAGTTTCTAATGTCCATTTCTTCTTCTCAGTCCTAGACATCGATGCATGTAAATTGGTTTTCTCTATATTTGAAATTGGTAAAGCTACTGGAACTGAATTTGACGGAGCCTATAAAATTGATTCTTTTAACGGATAAGATTGTTCTTCCAATTGGATTGATATTGGTTCCTTGGAATTCATGGCTCTAAGAGGATCTTTCAATAAAAAGGACGTTTTTCAAAACTGTGTAGAGAACAAAACAGCTTGAAATGTAACCAAATTCTCCGTAATTGGTACCTCATTAGGTTGCACAACCAATTGAGATCTTATATTGAGTAAAGAACCCATTTCAAGACTTGAATTGGATGGCCCTATAATTGGATTTAATTGGCCTTTTGCTTCAAGATCACCCAAATGATGAATTGGTCCTTTCTCTTTTTGTTGACTTTTTGTAAAGACAGCTTGGACTACTTCTACCCACTGAATTAGTGAATCTTGAAGACCTTGATTTATCTCTTTCATTTTTCCTTCGCTTTTGATCTGCTGATCTCGATTATTAAAATTAAACAAAGCATTATATTACTCATAAGTATGTCTCGAGTACTTACAATTCACACACACTGGTGCATAATCGTCACTGGCTCTAGGATTGGAACATTCACTGACATAATGATCAACCTGTCTGCAACAAAAACAACAAAGTGATCTTCTTGTACCTCCTTTCGGCATATTGGGTGTCTCCACTAGTGTATACCTACTAGGCTTGTTCCATGTAGGGTTAGAAAATGATCTTGGTTGTCCCGTTGATACGGAGGGTACTTGGTTAGATGACGTTAGTGGAACATATTGCTGATACCTCTGCTGCTCTTTCCCGTAGTTCTGGGGGTTTGATGCAGACCCCTGATTAAAATTGGATCTTTGAAAGTTATTGAATGTTCGATTTTATCGATTAGATCAATTTCCATTCCATCCATACGTATTTCTCATTTGAACTTGATTGACTTTCCATCGAGTCGGTGGGATCATGATCTGATTATTGAATTGTTGTTGCCTTTGTAGATGCCAATAGTTTTAGATAGGGTGCTTTCTTCTACAAAATGTACATTGAATACGTTTGTCTGGGTGATGGACATTCCGTATCAAAATGACCTTGTTCCTCACAATTATTACACCATACATTAGGTCTCGTATTAGAAGGCTTATGTCGTTTTTCCTTATCTTTAGCCAAATTCACGGCCAATTCTTCCATCTTCTTTGTTAGATTTAATAACAAGGCTTCATTTGGATCTTTAACAATCGCATTTGTGAACAACTCCAATTGTTGATAGGTTGGCCATGTAAAATAAGGTGTCATCGTTATTAACGCTATTGCTTGGAGCAATGTAGCATTAATTGATTATTGTAACACAAACATTCTTCACATTGGAGGCAGCCATTTGTGGATAATTACTCATCGATACATTTCTCGGTTGTATTTGTTGGCTTCCTGAACTTGGAATCATCGTGGCCCCCAGTGTTAACAATTGGTCATAATGACATTCTTTCGATACCTTTGCTCATGCCAACGATGCCTCTACCGTAGCTGGTCGAGCCTCTTTGACAAACATTTTCAATTCTCGTGGATGCAAATCGTTGATTAATATCGACAATATAAATGCATCTGACATTTGATTATTTGACCATTTATGAAGTATATTTGCCATCCGGCCATAATAGGACTCTATTGATTCCTCCGCAAACATCCTGCTATTCATAAAACTTTCTTGAAGCTAATCTTCAAATCCAATTGGTCTAAAATGGGTTAGGAAGGCATTCCTCAATGCCTCCCAATTGGAAAATCTATCCACTAGTTGCCAAATATACCATTCAAAAGTTATATCTTTTAAAGTTACTAACAACCATCTCAATCAAATATCTTCAGTTCTACCATTATTAGCCACGTAGGCTATCAAGAATTGGAATAAATGGTGATCAGGATTAGAGCTCAGCCAACCACTAAAAGTAGGTAATGGTACCACACTTGTAGTTCAGTCTTCTATTGCTCCCATTTGTACTGCAATTGGTACTTCTGACACTCCTGCGGCCATTGGTGTTATCACTGGTCTCCTTGCTATTTGAATTTGAATTTTTCTTCCTTTGGTTTTACTTGGACCTACAAATCCTTTTTGTTGTTCCCGTAGGAAATTTCTTATACATAATTGCTCTTGTCTTTCTTTTGCTTGTCGATTAATTCTTTGATAATCCTCTTCTTTATGATTATCATTCATAATCTTTCATTCTTCCTAGCAAAATCAATACTGCCTTGAATTATAACTCATATATTTGTAATCCTAAAACTGATTCTTCTTATGTTCTCATTCAACATATAATTCCATCTCTCATATAATCAATTTCTAACATTTCATATTTTTATTATTTCCCCGACAGCGGTGCCAAAATGTTATTCTCGTTGTATTCAAGTTTAAATATACCAAAGCAATTAAACTAATAGAGGTGGATTTAAACATGGAAAAGACTGGTTATATGAATTAGGATCTGTTAGTATCACAATTGACTATACTCGAGCTATCTGAAATCAATTATCAAACTACAAAACACCAAGGCTTACTACTTCCATCTTAATTCAACACATAATCCATTCTACGACTATCAATTCAACAATACTTCTCTCAATCACAATTCTTCATAAGCAAATAATAAAAGCAAAGAAAACAAAGAGGTAGCACCAAGCTTACCTCAGCTTACGACTCTCACAGTCTGACTCTAGGCTTACGACTCTCAACCTCTTTATCCTACCCAAAAGATGATCCATTGGCCAGCGGATTCCGAAGGTTATGACTCTTTGAATTCTTAACCATTTAATCCACTAACAACCTATTGTTACCAACTAAACTGCCTAACCATAAGTCTAATTCTCAAGGTTGTCAATAACCAACTAGTAACTTACCACAAAATTTATTTACCTATTCTACAATTATCATCTTAATATAAGATTAGTCACAATATATGATTGCTAATATAAAACTAAATAAATAAATAAATAAAATGAGAGATGATAGCAAATCAAATACATTATAATTAAGAATACAAATCCTAAGATTGTTATATACAACAAGAATTCAACTATACTGTCAAATCTGATTTTCCTTTCTAAAAGCCTATGAATTGAAATGAACTAATATTTTTTCTTGTTTACTCCTAAATACAAGAACAAACTGATTTCCTGTTTGAATGTGAACCATGTCAATAATTACAATATCGAAAGGTGATCTCCGATAAAAAATTACTCTATAAGAAACAAAGAAACAGCTCCAAATTTGCAATCTTATTGTTCCGCCCAATCTGTCTAGTTGGATATCTTGCTGGTGCGGTAATACCACCAGGAACGTGTTTGGTAGAGGGCAAGTACGCCCATGTAAGGGTCAAACTCCACAATCAGTGTGGCAATCAGTGTGGAAATGCCGAAGGAACGCACTCCACTACTCTGAGTGTACTTTTGATGTAATCTGGCGATGAAGCGGGTGATGTATTCGATAGTCACAATGTCTTCTACTGTCAAACAATGGCTTTGGCACTCAATTTGAGCACGGTTGACGAGGACACAAGCATCGGCAGTGAGGCCTACAAAGGCGAGCAATACATGCTCATCTAACCTCAAGATCTTCCGCACGGTGCGGGCATCTTGCAACTTAGCAGTGGATTACTTCTGCCCGCCCTACACAATAGTGTCAGTGCCTTGCACCCTGACTGCTGCATTTTCCTTTCTCACAGCTTCCAGAGCATACTCTACACTTCTTTTGCGTCCTCTTTCCCCGCAGGTTGAAGGTGGTCGTTGCCTTACACACAAGAACCTCTGCACCGCCGCTCCGCCAACTCAAAAAAAATGTCAAAGAGAACTTGTATAATGCTGCACCTCCCCATAGTCAAATCTTCAAAAGGAAAGAAAAAAAAAAAAAAAAAAAAAAACAGACAGAACAATAGGAAGAATCCCCTGCGCATTCTTTGGTTCCCTGGACTCCACAATGATCACAAAAAAACAAGGTGCTACATTGCAGCATCTCAATGGAACGAGGAGCAATAAAAAAACAACCGCAGCCTCACATATACCAGCGAGGCGCTCCCGGGAACTTCAGAGCTCTCCCAATTCACAAATTACAAGAAAAAAAACAGAAGAGGGTTAAAATGCGCCCGAGGTCCATAACAATACCGGATTCCAACGGCCTCCTCCAAGATATCCAACCAGCATCCATCCGATTGGTAAAGATTCTTTCTAGTTTTTTCTTTTCTTTATAGTTTTCTTTTTTCTTCATCCTCTTCTTTTCTACTTTTTTTGTCTCTACTTACTCTCAATCCTTTTCTTTCCTATCCCATTATTAAACTTCTATTTCATTAGTTTAAAACTATCAAGGTGTTTTTTTTTTTTTTTTTTTTTTTTTGAGTTATTTTACATTAAGGATTCCACCTTAATTCTCTATCTAAATCACAACAATCAAAGACTACAAAAACCTAATTCTACAACTATCATTTAAGTCTCTATTTGTTTAAGAATTCCTACACTATTCACCATATATTATGATTATAAGTACAATAATTGTATTTTTTTGTATTAAATACAAAAGTGAGTTGATTTGGTGACTCATATACAACTTAATACAAGCACTTATCTTTAGACAAGGCGTGGTTGTACCAATGGTCCTTGCAAATAGTTATTGCTTAATATTGATACAAAGTCAAATTACTTTGTCATCAACTAGCTTTGGATTTGACTTTAACTTGCAAGTATCATTGAGGGAGCTCTCATGGACTTCAAATAGCTATTGTTGAGTCTATCTTTTGGCTAACTATGCTCTATGAAATATGATACATTCCATCCTTAATTTAATTCTATTCTAAACCTAGGCTTGGAGCTAATGCTCAATTTAGCCAATAATATATTATTTACCTACAAACTCAGTGGCATTTATAAATAAGCTTTTTTTAAGGCTACATAAGTCTTATCTTTGGTTGATGATCTCCCCATGCCTATGCATTCCTAAAGGCTGCTACTTGATTGGAATAGCTTCTAGGATCGACTTTAAGCTTAAACAATTTATCTTGTTTTGGTTGGCAATGCCTTCTATAAGCTAAAGCAGACCTAAGCATATTTTTTTTGCTTAGAGCTACAATTAGAGACGTCCAACCAAACCTTCTATATGCTTAAACATTTTGCTTTCACAAAACCATCTCAATACATAATCACATGCCAAATTTTATATTAAAATATCATAAAAATTCAAAAAAATGATATTTTATTTTTGCTAGTTGTTAAAATCAACTCCACATATTTTAAATATCATTCTATTTTTTTTATTTAAACTTCTTATAAAAATAATAATTATAAATTATATTTAATATATTTTAAGATTAATTTTTTATTTACTTATTGATATAAAACCATTCTATTCCAATCAAATTTTAACTAACTCTAAAAAAAATCCATTGATATTAAAAAAATCTTTAAAAAATTATATCCAAATTCTATTTAAATTCTAAATAAATTCCAAAAAATAATAATTAATCCTAAATATATTTAGTAAAAAAATGTAATTCTTATAAATTACTAGTTATATAATATTTTTACTATAATAATTGTACAATTTTAAACCTCTTAATTGATAGCAAGCATAAGAAATTAGAAAAGAATTTTAAATATCAATTGAGCCTGAAAAAAGTAATCTATTTAGATATTATATACCTTATTTTTTTAACCAAAATAAAAAATTAATAATTTTTATATCTTCTTGCACCATTTCTTTGAAAAAAAAAATTGCATAAATATTGGTATTTATATTTTTTTAATAATTCATTAATTTATACTATAATCTAATGAAAAAATTACTAAAAAATTTAAAAACTTATATTAAATTCCAAATTTCAAAGTTCCAATATCTTAAGCAACATAAATTATAATAATTTTTAATTTAACCATTTAATTAAGTCTAAGTTCATATCAAGTATTTAATACATCTATTTTTAAGTATCTTTAAAATTTTACTTTTAGATCTATTATAATACATAAAAAATTCTCAGAAGTATAAATATCTTTTTATTTCTCAAAGATAAAATAATCCAAATCCTATTTCAATCTTGCATAGCTCTTACAAAGTCATTATAAATGTAAATTACTTAAATTTAATAATCATAGAATCTTTTATAATTTTTTTTACTAATTTCATTAATCAATAAAAATTAAATCCTCCACATATTATTGGGGCATTGTTTTGTGCCTTGAATATTGGTTTTAATCATAATTCACAATTACCCTATTATGATATCAATCCCAAATATTTTTAGATAATGTTTATTGAAAACCACCTTTTACTTTTATCATATTATGATTATAATATTATTTTTACTAATCAATTTTTATTTGGCTTATTTTTAGATATATAAAAAAAATAGAGATTTTTTAAGAAAAATAATAATATAGACATTAGTTTTTTATTTTCTATTATCTTTAATTCATGATTCTTATAATGACTATATTATGGACATATATATTTATTTAGATTATAGGAGATAGATAGAAGTAAGTAAAAGTAATTCAATTTAATAATATATTATGAAAAAGTATCTTTGAAGCTTTAAATATGAAGATTTGATTTTATACATATATGTAGGTGTTTGATAGGTTGAAGACTTGGCTAGTAATTGTTGGGTATGTAGCATACATATAAGACACTCGCCTTACAAATTCAATAGATATTAGGGGTCCTCTAGAACATTGCCTAATAATTCTTAATTAAATAATATATAATGAAGTAAGAATAAAGCCTTCTTCACTCTTGTCAATTCTTTCTTTTTCTTTTTGTCTAATTTTAAGAGTCTCCAATTTTCTAGTCTTTGGCAATATTCATTTTAATTTCTTCTTAAAATATATATTTACATAGTTTCTTTTTAACATCTCTCTTTAATATACATGTCACTTATTTATTTATATTCTTTGAATTCTTATCCTTGATAAATTCACAAGAATGCACTTATAATATTAAAGCTTTGTCTTTTCTTCATTGGAAATAGATTATTCTATGCTCTTAATAGGACATAAGCATATTAAAAATAATAGATTATTAATGTTTCTTCAATGCATATATTTGGAGGTGGAAGACATGCAAATTGATACAATACATTTTACACTTCTTATTGAGGAAGAAAAGACTCAATATTATCAAGAAGGATTGTACTTACATTATGGTGAATTTAAACATACTACTAAATATTATCCAAAGAAGTGATACAACCACAATATAAAGAATAGGATTGTTAAAAAAGATAATATGTTAAAAAGTTTATTTAACTATAATAGGGATTGTGCTATTGAAATCTTATACTATACTAGCTAAAAGTCTTATTCTTGTCTTAGAATCTTTTTTTTAATTTATACTAGATATTTATTTATTACTTAAAAATTATAAAGGCCGAATTTATTTTTTAGATGAAGAGATTGTTAAAAGATATGTTATAAATTTAGTAAAAAAAACTAAATCCATCCATAAAGAAGTCATAGATGGTTTGTTTTTGTTGTTTGGAGATATTATTTTTAAGCTTTTGTCTTTTGGAAATATTATATTTCCTATATATGTAACAATAAATGGTTATAATAATTTATTAATATTTAATATTATTAGATCTTTTTTAATTTAGTTATTTTTAGTTTATTATTATTTTAAAAAAATTCTTAAAATAGATAATAATTTTTATAGTCTCAATATTTTTTATATTAATTAATAATTTTATCAATTGAGTAGAAATTCATAAGACTAATATAAAAAAATTCTTATTTGTAGATACAAGAACTCTTATAAATGCTACAAAATAAAGGTTATCTTTTGGTATTTATATTACACTTATTTTTAATGGTAAAAAGACTTTAAGCAACATTCTAAGGTAGTATCAAAATTATCAATACATATTTAATATATATATATTTTTCAGAGTATCATCCTATGATTGCTCTATTAACCTTCAAGAAAGAGCTCAACTGTCATTTGCACAAATCTATAGTTTATCATAAATTGAGTTGGCTAAATTTAATGATTACTTTCATAAATACTTGACCAAGAACCTCATATGCCATTCAAAATCTCTAGTAAGAGCAATTACCTTGTTTATGAAAAAAATAGATAAATTATAATGGATGTTTGTAGATTATTAAGGCTTCAATAAAAATACTATCAAAATTAGATATCTTGTACTTTTGATATAAGAATTTTTTGAATAATTGAATTAAGCCAAGATTTATACAAAGATAGACCTATGTAGAGTATTTAATCTGATAGATATCAAAGGAAAGAAATGAATAATAAACTAAATTTTGAATCTAGTATAAATATTTTGATTAAAATATTAAATTTTTGGACTCACTAATGTACTAGTTAATTTTCAACATCTTATAAATGATTTTTTAAAGAGTTTTTGGATAATTTTTTGTATATTATTTAAATGATATTTTAATCTACTATACAAATCTAATGTTATTTGAGATTTATATTTAATTATTAGATATTTATTAAGAATTTTTTTCATATTGTAACTTGACTTTTATGTTTGAATTGTAAAAACAAACTTGAATAGAATAAAAAAACTATAGTAGTATTTAAAGCCTCTAAAGATAATTTTTACTATTGCACCAATTTTATATTGTGTCAATTTATTAAAGATATTTTTTATGAAAATAGATGTACTAGAGTTTGCATTAGATGTAGTATTGTCACAAAGAGAAGAAGATAAAAAAAATTATTCTTTAGATTTTTATTTAAGAAATTTTTTAGTAGTTATGATGAAGTGCAAGATCAATTACAAAGGACTTGTTGTAATTATGGATTTATTTGAAGAATGGCATCACTATCTTAAAAGCGCTCCCAATGAAGTGATTCTTTATATAGATCACAAGAACCTTAAGTACTTTATATCAATACACAATGTGAATTATTACTATGCTTGTTGGAGTATGATTTTGTTGAAATTTGTATTTAATATCACATAACAACTAAGAAAATAACAAATTTCATCAAGCGCTTCTTCTTAACATTCTTATCTTATGCTCTCATGTTATAACACGGCCATTAGGTATATATATATATATATATATATATAATATTATAGAAGAGCTTAAATGAAAATATTGTTGTAAATTAACTTTAAAATATAAATAATAGATAAGGAGATAGTAAAAATTAATAAGTGCTAATGTTATTTTTTATTAAAAAAAAAGACTTCTATTTACTTTGTAGAAGTATAAATGAGGCAAATCAAAGTAGATAAGAAAAATAAATGATGTATACTTCTTTACAGATGAATCAAGAATAGTTTTTGGCAAAAATGAAGTTAAGAAATCAAAAATTGATATCCACAAAGGATCAATTATGAACCAAGGTTAAAATCTAATCCCAAGGCACAAATCTCCATAAACTTTTGATGTGTGATTTGTTTGAGAAAACAATCTACAACAATTGAAAGCAAACACTCTTTGCTAGCAAAATAGAAAAATGCAAATTGTAGATCTACAATAAATAATTCAATAGCTAAAGGATTATGACATCTATTTACATTGATAAGTAAATTTTCTCTAATACTTAATAAATTAATTTTAATTTGAAATGTCTTATAAATATTTAATGAATAAATTATTATTATTATTATTGTTATTATTATTATTTATTTTATACATAAAACTATTCAAAATTGAATTGTCTACATGTTTTCATTAAAATTTTTAAAATCAGTATATGTTTCTTTTTTTAAAGAAAAGATTGCTGGAAAATAATTCCAAATTTTCAAGTACAAATTAAATCCTAGTGTTTCAAGTTATGAACATCTTTAAATGTTTTCTTGGAAAGAATCAGTTTATATACAGAAAGGAAAAACAAAAAAAAAAAAAAAAAAAAAAAATGCAATATCATAATTACTATATGTTCAATCAAATTATTATATGTTAGCACCATGTTGTTGATTTTTGTTTTTTTAAATATTTTTTTAGTTTTTTTTAAGGATCAGCTAAAAAATTTAACACATGAGGTATACTCTTGAATAATAATTTATGAATTATTTAATTACATATTAAAGAATCAGTTTTTACACATTTCAAAGTATAGAATGATTACGTGAATAGATTGCACTAGGTTTTATGGATTTGAGAAATAAAATAACTGCATTAATATGTTATAAGTAAATAAGTGTTAAAAAGAAAGTAATTCTGTGTCGCAGTTCTAATGCATGGCAGATTTGTCACGACTCTCCTGCGATCTCCTTCCTTCCCGCACTTTGAAACCTGTGCTTCTGTGTCATGACCCACTCCCACAGAGTGGAGGAATGTGCTGAGGTGGACCAGGGGCTGTAGGCTGGGGCTGATGGGATCAGGAATGGATCGGTAATGCCCAACCTAGATGAAGCACACTGCTTTGTATGTACGTACATATTTATTTATGTATGTGGATGAGTATGTGTGATCATGCCGTCCGTCTTCCTTCTGGTGCAGCACATTCAGAGACGGGAAGAGGGCAAGCTCGGGGGAGGGGGAAGGAAGGGGAAGGGAACGGCAGGGTGGAGCATGCCCCAGGGGGAGGCGAGGATTGGGGGGAGGCAGTCAGAATTCAAATACCAGGTGGACGGCACCTGCTCTATCTAGGGTGCCCCCCCCCCCCCCGCCTCTTTGGTCAAGTATATGTCTCTCCTTACTTCCATCTCTACCTTGCCCTTTAGGGTTCGCTCCCGCATTGCTTCCAATTCTGTGCACTCTGCTGCTCCTCTTCCTCGCTACTCTAGCTGTTCTCCCCCCCTCCCTGCTTGTTTTCAGGTTCGTCTCTTCCCACTTTGTCCCACCTCTCATTCTCTTCTTTTCTGAAATGTTTCTACATCAAACTCCTAGCCTGTTTGCTCATTCACTGGACTTCGTGGGGCTGCGGCGCGGACAATCTTCGTTCTCTGCTACTTTGTATTGTGTGAGGCAGATTTACGCCCTTCGCACACAATATATTTTAGACTTGAATGGCGCTGGCAATTGTAGGTGCCATCCAGTGCAACGCCAGGTTGAGAATTGCATTTCGTTGCAATTTTGAGTGAGGTGTGGCCTATTGCAGTCTTGGGACGCGTGTTTGCCCATGATTTTGCACTCTATTGGAGCGATTTAGTGGGAAAGTTTGTCCTGAAGAGTTCGATGCATCTGGTGTGCAGTGTCTTTGATCGGTCGCAGGTAGGCGAATGTTCATGGAGGTATAATTAATGTGAAGAAGTAAGATCGTGATAAAAAAAAAGATATAAACTTTTTGACACGTACCATGCTGATTTGAATAGCTGTACGCGAGTATTTAATTTCATTTCTGCTTCTCACCTGCCTTGCTGATTTGCGGGTTTGAGATTTTTATTCTATATTTTTATTATATAATGACTTCTGGATTTATTCAAGAAGTCCTTGGCAAACAGAATAATGAATACTGTTTTGTAGAAGCGTGAGTGTAGAGCTTTTGTGAAAATGGTTCGACATTAGAAGTAGTTATACAATTTTTGTTTATTCGAGATGACTTTGACTGTTGAGAGCGATCTGTGCAGGGTGATGTGCTTAAATAGGTGATAGCGAGGCAACTAACGGGGCAGCCATGGTCGGCCGGATGTCCTTGCCCTCAGACGCGGACGATGACGCACAGAGACTGCAGAATTACCTGATGCAGTGTACGAGTCGTGACATAGCGGCCGCATGCCAAGCAGTGGAAGCGCAGCTGCAAACTGTGGGCGGTGAGCATGTGCGTGATTTTTATCGCCTTTGTTTCCCCGTAGTGCTGCGGAAGATTTTTGGTTTTGAGGACTCTAGTGCAGCCTCGCAGCCGGCTTCGTCAGCTGGAGGTTGGCTTGCACAGGCTTCTGTACCGGGAAATGAGGCAACTACACGAGCATTGATTTCTCTTTTATCACCGCGTGGGTCTCTGTTTTCATCTCTTCTGGCTGTGGACAAGGAGAATTTCGTGCGCTATGTTTTCCCAATGGAAAGGCTGCCAGAGTGGGTCAGGAATCTACTCTCACAGGAGAAAGGAGCTCATATTTTGTGCCAGGTTTCAGATCTGTTCAAGAGCCGCATCATGGAAGATGCGAATGGGTGCATGCAGGTGTGCTTTTATCCTTGTGTACTATTAGATTCAAGTAATGATTTGTTTGGGATGTCGTTGTGACGTGCGAGTCGAGAATCAAGTCGCTAGTAAATCCCAATTGGTTCGGAGTTTGCACAAGTGCATGGTCTAAGGTATACTTAATAAGTAATACAACTGACGAGTAGTCTTTAATCCTCGGTCTTCTTTGCTACTACACGTATGGGCTTAGTTGTGCTATAGGTCAAATTTAGGTTTGTTAGTCACCTTGCGGGGTTGGCTGTGTCACTTGCTGTACTTGATTGCTCTGCGTATCATTAAGGTTCTCTTTTATTCAAGCTCTTTTCGTTACTTCGCATCTTTATATCTTCAAGTTCCCATTTGCCTCACTTCACCACATCATCATGCTCTCTTAAAAGAACTAGGATGTGCATTTTACAGGTTCATTTGGATGTGTTTGAGTACTACATGTTTTGGTTTGCTTACTACGCGGTTTGTAAGGACCAAAATCAACGTCAAAGAGCAGCAGGAGGAAGGCGTACATCTCGCTCATCACGTTCATCCCAGTTTCGAATGCAACTCGGGAATTGGGCGTCATCCATCCCTCGCTTATCCCACTCCCCTCAAGCGGTAGAAGTTGGTGGTAGCCCCTACCTCCAGCTCTTGAAGCTTTATCTGAGCCATTTCGTCATCTTAAGTAGCCCAAACAGAGGATATCTTGGGCGAGAAATGCAGCTAGGTGATGTTGGAGGCGCAACTCATGGCGATATTCTCATCCATACTCTTATTGAATTTTGGCTTGTGGACGATGATCCTTCTCCTTTACCTTTGGCTATCAGGCAATCTCTGGGAATTCAGGCAGGAGGAGCAGCAGCCGTCTTGAGCTACATTCCTCCTGGAGCAGACTTGACTGACTCACTCAAAGTTCTTATTAAGTATCTAAATAGCAACTTGCGACTGTCCGTAGGCGAACATACGCTTGTCACTTCGTCGTCTCCTTTAATAGAATCTAGTCTAAACCTGCGAAGAAGGTTGTCTGAGAGTCCATCTGGACACTTCTCCTCTCCTCTTTCACTTGTACACTCCTCTGGAGCTTCTCAGTTTCCTTCAGCTTCCAATGCATATTTGCAGGCATTGCACAGGCCTCTGTATAGATTTCTACATCGGGCATTCCGGTTGTGGCCAATTGGGACATCTGTGAGAAAAATAGCTCAAGTTGTGGATGTATGGGTAGAATATCTAGAGCCATGGAACACTGGATTGGATGCAGCAAATGTTAGGGAGCAAGCACAGCTACAATGGCAAAAGGATGTTGGCCACATCGGAAGTAGGGATTTTGGACCGAGATTGTCTCCAAGTTTATCTTTTAAGAAGTCGGATGGAGGGTCTGGTATTGGTTTTACTGTTTCAAAGGCTTTAGATCGGAGGATTTCTGTGGAGTCCTTCTCCGAGCTTTGGCAGGTATAATTCTATCGTACTTCTACATGTTTTTATAAAATTTAAAAGATTTTGAAGGTTCAGATAACGGGAATACTAACCATATTTATTTGATTGATTTTCAAGTTAGTTGGTAATCTTTGCGGTTTTATTGCTTTTTTAGAGACTCATTTCCATTTTTATGGTACCTTATCTTTCTGGTGCAAGTAACAAGAGAATCTTTTTCTCCAGAAACTAAATTTAGGTGATTGTGAAAATTTGTCAGTCTTTTTTGAGGACGGGCTATATTCTAAGAAGAGGGATGTATTTTAGGATTACCCCTCTATATCCGCTTCCGCTACCTCTCAGTTTCGTTCGTACTGATAGAATATGTTTGTGAATGCTCAAAATGTTTTTCGATGTGCGTTCTTCTAAAATGTTCGAGTAGAAGTCGAGCAATGATGTATTGTAATCTCCAGGAAGATGAAGTTATGTAATTAAGTTGCTATGAATATATGCAACTTTTTTTGCGGAGGGAAATCGGTGTTACAACTTGTGGCGTCTCTATAACGATTCTAATCTGAGTAATGGCTGATTGCAGGGTTACGTGTTAGCTAACTACCACTTTTACACTTCTTTAGTGACAAACTTCTTAGAATTTGCGCTGAAGTTTGTGCATATGGACCCTGAAGCCATTTTCCAAATGGTTTACAAGGTAATGTTTCATTTTTCTATGTAAGATTTGTACTCCTCTCGATCATTCTCTGCACGCTGTAATATAGTTCAAATTTGAGATCTTTAGCTTTCTTCGTACTCTATTGTCTCTGTATGGAATCGGACTATTCTAAAGTAGTCCACTATGTTCGCAACCTTTTAGGGGAATATGCATATGTATTGAGAGAGATGTGATTGATTCAGGTACTTTCTGTTTTGGCAAAATCTAAGGAGTTGTTGGATCTGCTTCGCAAAGTTGATGTTGCATATGGAGGTCACATGTATGGTCGCACGAATCAGCGACATAATGTACTATTTGATCTAGCGCCCACCATCCAAGAGCAATTGCAGGTGATGCCTGTGTTTCTTTGAGTACTTATCGTTCTCATCGTATAGTTAACTTTATCAAGATGAGCTGAAGAAATGGAAGTGATCACAGGTATCGGTGATGTGCAAAGTTGTTGTGAATACTATTGAGACTGATCAATTGGTATATAGGACTGGGAAGAGGGCGCTGAGACGGATGAAGAGCAGGAACGTGGGGATGGGCTCATGCTACAATCACCACTCCGAAACAAACTTCCTCAATTGCGACTTTTTAGCATGAGTGACAATGGAGGCAATCGTCTTCTTCAGGTTCGCGCTTTCGAGATCATCTTTATAATTATAGTTTATTAACCCCTTAGCGTCCGTAAGGTCTACTTAAATTTTGTTGAATCCGCCTTTCTATTTTATTATTCTGGCTTGGATAAGGTAAACGGATAATATTTCTAATCTTTAAGACTACGTATGATCTTTAAGATCATGGGGTTGGACTTGAGGAAAACATGTTTTTATCTGTTAGGATTGCGGAAAACATTTACCGTTCTTTTCTGAGACGCTCAGATGTTGCTTGTTCTGGAAAGAGATACTTGATTTGTCCTCTAGATTTTTACTGCTGCTGTTCAGTGTTTCTGGATGAGGTGTAAATTTGACGTTATTAGAGGCATTGTTTATTGAATGGTCAGGCATTATTCATGCGAGCAGAGATTGAAATTCAGGCGTCGAGCGAAAAGCCACCATTGAGTGTTCATGCATTGGAATCTGTGAAAGAGGTTGCCCGAAAGATCTTTGATATGAATACCATGGAAAGTCCTTCAGTAATCTTTCAACCTGGTTATTGTCAATCTCCAATCGCGTCTCAACTAGAAAACTTAAATGGTCACGAAGCTGCATCTACCCGCAGCTTGGGGCTTCAGCGCCACTCTTGGCAGGATGTGAAGTACAAGGGAGACTGGATGAGACGGCCGATTGAAAGTACGGAGGTGGCCTTTCTTGCACGGGTGTTTGTGAGGATGTCAGATGCAATCAATAGGATACTAGGCCTGACAACGGACGCTGTAAAGATCGGCGAAACGCCTTCTGCAAGAGAAGGCGTAGAGGGAAATGCGGATCAATCTGAGCCTGAAGTTGTTCCTCCTAGCAGTAGTGAACAAAATGAGGTTACGCTCTCTGATGTGCTCAATTTTGTCAAGAACTTGCTCTGGCAAATTTTGTTAGTTCTTCAGTCAGAGGCTAGAGATAGAGGTTGGCGAGTAAATTTACGATTTCTAGCAGGAAAGAAGTTCTTGGTGCTCTGCATGTTGACACTTCTTTTCTGTTGGGCAGTGCGATCAATTACAAACTTTATCGCACTTTATTTTAGCTAATTAACATATGTTATTTAGGTATTTGTAATACCTGGTATCGAGAACCTGTTAAAGAATTTTCCGCACTTAATAGTGCCGATCTGCTCATACCCAATGGTTCATTGGAAAGAGCAACAATGGAGATGTGCAAGGGTGAAGAGCCTGTATATGAAGCCTTTTATGCAAAATAAAGGTGTGATTTTGGCGGCATCGATCTGTTAGCGTTTACTGTAGATTTTTAAATGCTGACACTTCAATATGTCAGATTTTACCATGTGAAAGACAATCCTTCATTTTAATGCATGTGTTTTTGTCTCAATACCTTCACTTTATTTCTGTCTTTTTCACGGATCACATGCTTCCAAAATTTACCTCAATGCTATAATTGGGTTACGAAATAGCAATTACAAATATGACGACTAAGTTAAGTTGAATATTAAGCATAAATTAATCATATAAAAAATATGTTTATATATATATATATATATATATATATATATATATTACAGAAAGTTCTTAATATTCTCAAATAAAAAATACTAGTAGAAACAGCGTCTCATTATGTAATTTTGGTGTCTGCGTTAAGCACGATAAATCAAAGAAACCATGATTTTATTTTATTTTAATACTTTTTCCAAAAATAAAATCGAAATACAATAGATATTATTAATACTTAATCGAAATAGACATATAAATTATTAATTTTTAACAATTTTTAGAATTTACTAAAAATTATTAAGCATTTGTCTTTGATATTAGTTACTATTTAAGTTTGAATTCATTCAATTACTGTATCACTAAATTATTTGTATTACGCACTTGACTTGCGTGTGATTTTCAATCACTTTTCGCCTGAAATCATTTAACTTAACGTAAAGACGTTTTAATGATATAATTCGTACTATTACAAGGCAATGACATTAATGTCTGCAATGTACTACATCACTGCTTAGGATGTAAAAATATATTTGACATCACAAATTTAATCATATAACGAAAATGAATTTAGTACAAATAATCAACTAAAAACAGCGTCATCGTGAAATTGTTACCTACCATAATCAATCTGAAGTAAATAACTATTCTAATTGAGCTCCAACTTAAAATACACTTAGTTATACAAAGATTTTATCACCGAGCCACATGAATTTGAACTTTTTAAAAATCTTAAGACTAATTCAGAAGTTCGGAAGGCATATGACATCACTTTCCATCAAGCTACAAAACTGAAGGCACATACCATTCTCCGACTCTTTGACCTCATTGTACACGCTTGAAATTTTATATCACAGAAATTCAATGAACTGCTCCTCGCAAAAAACATATAGGTATCCCAGTTCAAAAGAATAACTAAGCCGAGATGTAAATACGACCACAGCAAGTACATCAAAATATGTATTTCCTCAACATAAGAGGAAGATGCTACATTCTCTGGTTCGTGGAATTGGCTGTTACCAAGGTGCCCCGACACTTTTGATTTCAAAACTTGTAGTAACGAAAGATTTCGAGTGAATAAAGTGCATATCCAATCGACAGCCTTGCCGCACTGATACTGCTATTTGAAAGAAGTCTCCTTGATTCTGTGCTATTCTGGATTGGATATTTTTCCTTGAGGTATATCATGCATAATTAAATGGACGGTCAGAGAATAGGTCCTTACATTGATGTTGTAGAAAAAGCACGGTCTTCTTGAGGTCAAGCTATCACAAATGCAAGACTCGAGAAATACATTAGCAGACTTCAAACCATGCTGCAAAAGGGGACGCGACACTTCACAAAGATGTTTCACCAAAGAATGCTTTAAGAAGCTGATTAGGTTCTACACGAAGGAAAAATAAGTTTTTTAAAACTAGACAACGAAATTCTAATGGTACGATGATGGCACATTTCTTGTCACAATTAAATACTTGTTCGGTACAGTTGCACAATAAACCCAAAAGAACCACATCTCACGAACTACTGAAACCGGTGCTTGAAAATTTGCTTATGTTAGGGCTCGATGAAACTGACCTTATGTCAGATCCTCTTCATTCAACTCGTCATCACCTGGTTCCACGACACTTGCAGCTTTAACATCACCCTTTGGCAACTGCTTAGCCAACCTTACAATCTGCGAACGATACCCACAAAGATAGTTCAGGTTGTTAAAAACAACCGTACATACTAGTGAACGTATACTCAGGAATGTTATCCAAGACGCTATAAATTATAGCGGTTTACCAAGGGGATTCAGCCCAAACCCTCCCAATATTTGGAAGTTTGAGGTCATGTAATTGCAAATCTAAACCTAAGATTTAATCAGATAAATTTGACGAGGGAGTTTTTTCCTGTTTGAAAATCTGACAAATGTGTATACTGTTAACAGGTCATGCTACTGCGTTCATTTTCAGACATTTTATTTACTATACGTTTGAAAGGAGATTTTTTTTTTTTGTTGTTTTTTGTTTTTTTTTAATTCTAAATCTGAATTAATTTTACAAAAACATTTTAGAACAAACTGAATGAAATAAACGGTTTATTGCCTACTAACATGGATCCAGTCAATACTTACTTTATCATGATATATAACAAGACTGATTACTACTACCAGATATCGAGAACCGGTTGTACTAAGTTGAAACATCGAAATAGAAAAAAATAATAAAGTATTTATTGATAAACTTGTAAAAGTAAAGATTGTAGTGAATTAAGAGCAAATGAACAATGCTGCAATAAAGATTGGGGTTTGTCTAGTAGCTCACCGTGTGATCTAAATGAGTAATGATATGACTTGAGCTCACAACATGCCTTATTTCATCTGGGTTTCCCTCACAATATGCTGATAAAAGCTTTTCAGCAGTTTCGCTCTGGTCACTTCTGGAAAACGCATTAACCCTGTAGAAACCCCCCTACCCATCTCTAAATTGATCTCTGTACCGCGCATGAGATTTTTCAAAACTACCTAAGACATATGGAGTAGATCGTTTGTTTCTTTGAAATTGTGAGTTCTAATTATGGCCAGGAAGAATAAGCGAACACAAAAAGAATGAAATAGACTTACATAGAGTTTATAAAATGGAGAACTGAATTAGATAATTATAAAAAAAACATATAAAAAAAAAACACACTCTCCTCATAATTTGTGAAGACTGAAAACATACTGAGAACAATCGTTGTAGCACTGTTGTGCTTGCTTCAGATCTTCGTCATATAAGTGAACAATGACTGCACTAAGGTATGCCTGAATTCCTCACCACGAATTCGAGACGTCAGTTTCCATTAACAAATTTCCTGCAAGTAACAAACCTAACAATACCTCATCTCAAAACTGCTGACAGACTAAAATTATACCTCCAAGGTCTCAGATGTATAAATACACAAGCAGAGACTGTATGTTAGAACTAGAAGTGCGCTACAATTAAGTACCCAATAATCCAGATAATCCCCAAAAAGACTAAACTTGTGCCAAAAGTGCAAATACTAGTCTTTCATACACTACTCTACCCTCTTTTCAAACAAGGTATATTAAAGAAGTTGTTTCCTACAAATATCCTCAAGCAATTGACAGACTTCAAATACAACTCATTCAAGAACATTTACCATTAACTAAAAAGCATGAAGGGCATGACGCAAAGCATTAATCAATCCTCTATAGCATGTATGAAGGTTCATTATTATGAGATTAAGAATTGCATCTCTGGCATGTTAAGTAATTACTCACTTTGCACTGGCTCTGAGTGGCATGACATTTATCAGCTGACTGGCCCCATCTAACAAGCACTGCTGCCGCGTCTTTAAACCTTCACAATCAAAACATTCAGCATTTGATTCATTAACAAGGAAAACAAACATGAACCAGTTTTCACCCATCAAAAGAGTCGAGATCTAACCAAAAGAAACCCTCAATTTCATACAAAAAATTGTTCCTAAAACAATAGACAAAGTTAGATAACCGTCGTGCAAACAACCACCATACCAATAATATCTTCTCTAAAATTTATCAACTGATTTACAAAAGATGCCCCAGCTAAGATCGCCATCACAATTCGCTACCTCTAACAAAAGAGAGTGGACAAGCGATTCAAACGTACATTTGAAGCATGTGACCAAGCAACTACCCACCCATGCACACCAGACACAATATGATTATAATAAATCTATGTGTTATTATCTACATTGCTAGAAAAGAAAAAAAATCTGACATTCTCCTGTTCTTAGCACTGATATATCAACCATAACGTATTCTTGTAAGTTCCAATCATGTGAGCCCTAGCGTTGACATAATGTTGAAAGAGTGCTCGCAAAGACTGAGCGGGTAAAATTGCAAAATTAGACTGCACATTGAAGAATCAAATGCTCCGTTGGATAAGGCTGTCGAAAAATGGATGAGGCATCCAACAGATTGCGTGTTGCAAAAACCGTAGCATAATTCATAGGTAATACAGAATATTTCACATTTGATAAAATTGTTCATGTAATGCGAATACCTGTTGAGCTTGACGTAGAGATTGACTGCTGCGCGGTAATTATCGAAGGCCATCTGTTCGCGACCATCTTCCTCAAGCATCGCACAAGCATCCAAGTACATCCTGACTGCAATTTCCGACCTCTCATCTTCCACTGCCCTGCAGAGAACACTATGTAAGCTACCCAATCACGCTGAAAGTAATTCAGTAAACGTATAAGTTAGGATTGATCCAGTCAGAATGACGAAAGATACCGGGCACCTCTGCTAAGCACATCAGCACTTGGCTGTACTTTCCCGCAATGCAGAAAAAGCTCGCTAGCTCTTCTGTATGAATCAACGGCTTCATCAATAAGACCAAGCTCTTTAGCTAGTTGACCTGCCGACTCCATGTGCTTTCCTGCAGTCCACGGTCTGGCACAATCCAGCAGATTAAGGACAACCTTCCACAGAGACGGAATAAAAATAAGACTCTTGAGTTTAACAGGATGCTCTAAGACTTGATTTCTGCAGAAGAAGACCCTCAATTTTATTGTACCGACTGCAGCCTCCTACTACAGAAACCCTAAACCGAATTGATGATCGTTTCAAATAGAAACTCCTAAAGACTTGCAGCATCTGAAACTGGTAAACGACTGAAATTGAAACTGTGGCAATATAATTACACTTCTATACTTCAACTGGAAATGATGAACCCTTACATACATATCAAGAGCTTGCCTACCCGTAAGATTGTCTAAGGCAAGTTCAAGATCATTTCTCAATACAATACACTCCTCAATGTTCCGTGCTTTGCACTTTAAAGAATAACGTAAAGAGGAGGATACGATGATAGTCTTTCTTGACCTGTAGCAGCTTTTTCGTAGCATAACTTCGCTGTATCGGGTACTTTTGCCAACTTAAATGCAGTTGCTGTCACTCACATACGACGTACGCGCAATACGGAAATCAGGAAATTCATTTGGAATGAAGGACGTTAATACAAACAAGTGGCTTAAAACACAAATTATCCCCATTTTCTCTGGTTTCTGCAACAAGAATCGACAGCAGCTCATGCGAGCGGGAATTTATCGATCTTACGAGCTTCCATACGCAAATCTACAAGTCGTTGAAACCCCTTATAGCACAGAACATACATTCCGGTAGACCAATACGAAATGGTGGATGCAGATTTAAAATCTGACAGCATGAGGTTGTCGCAAATTTTACTCCACTATAACTTAATCTACATACAGTTCACCTCTAACTGAACGGAGGCGTAAGAGTAGTATACCAGATGAAGTGACGGATCAGGTATTCACTTCAGAGAAAAAGATGATGAAATACAAGAGTTCTATTAAAATCGGTCGTGATGAACAAGATTAGTAGTACATGAGAAGGAGGGAGAAGCAGAACCTGCTTGCTCGTATAGGGGTGTCGCGGCGACCCAGTCAGACGACCAATTGAAGAGGCTAAGTTTAGTCCTGCGAAAGCAGACAAGCGAGAATAACACGAAGTGAGTACAGGCAAGGGGAGAGGCAGGAAGAGGCAGAGGGGAAGGGCAGGGGTGAGGAAATCACAGCTTTTCGGCTTTGCGGAGGAGGTCATGGGCTTGGAGCAGGCGAGGATGTTGAGACGACAGCGCGGAGGAGGAGGAGGAGGCAGAGTGCTTAAGGGAGTCAGCCATGGTGCTAAGCAGGAGAGCGTGGAGAAGGCAAGCGAAACGCAAGAGATGGAGAAGGAGAGGAGCGAGCACGGAGGGAGAGGGGGGTGGAGCTGCATCAAGAGCAGGGCAGGGGCAGGGCAGGCCACTACACACAGTAGTAGACAGCACATCAGAGCACACAAGAAAAGGGTCGATACGCAAGTGCCCCGAGGAGGAGGAAGTTAGCGCCGCCTTAGAAGGGGAACCCGAAAGATCTCCAGCAAGAGCATTGGTCGGCACTGGCACGGGCGGGGGAAAAGTCGTATCACTCGGGAGTTCGTTTTCGCACAACGGGACGGGGCGTCATCTGAGATGGGGACTGCGCGCCACCAGTCCTTCCTTCCTTCTTTCCTTCCTTCGTGTCCCTGTGCCCTTCCTCATCGTGTGAGACTTTCCCCTTGTTGTGTTCTTGCCCCCCCTCCTCCACTGAAGGAGGCGGAGGAGGCAAGAAAACAATCCTTAACATTGTTCACCTTGCCCCTATTGTTGTTGTAGGTATGTTGTAAATTATGGGGTGTCATGGACAATTTTGTTGAACATTGTTCAAACTTTTGGATAGTTTTGAATTTTGAAGTGTTTATTTGAATACATATTAATATATTATTATAGTATTATTTTTTTAGTTTTAAATCTTTTGTGACCATATATCACAATTGGAAGTGAAGATATAATTGGAGTATTTTTATTTTTGAAGGTGAGGGGGGGATTGGTAGGAGAGGGATGTAGAGCTATGTTTTTAATGCTCTTATTTGACAAGAGACAATATGTAATTGGAGCATTTTATTTTTGATCTTGTATTTATTGTTTTATACTTGATATAATGTTGTCTAAGTAGGATGTATATTTGTTGCACCACATTGGCTTGAATACTAATCATTAATTAATGTCACAATATATTTTAAAAATATGTACAAATATTGAACTAGAATGACTATTGATTAGACTTACGATTATTTATTTAGCAAATATTTAAATCTTATAATTAAAATTACTATTGTCAAAGACAAGAAGATTAAAGACTCTTAAAACAAGACAGACTCTAAGAACAAAAAAGACATTAATAAGAGTGAGGAAGATATCATTCTTGCTTCTATATATATGTCACGGACACAAAATACAGACTTGAAATCTAACAAGAAGTTCAAGAAGAAGTGGCAGAACTAGATTAAACAGATGAGTACAAGAACAACACCAGAAAGGTGAACTAGAACTCCAAGAGATGTGTTGTCGAGACTGAAGAACCCTTCAGCCTCGACTCCTATATATACTACTGAATAGGAAGCTTCTCGAGCTACTTCCGCTAACTAGGACGCTTCTCCAACAACTTCTACTAATTAGGAAACTTCTCGAGCAACTTCCTAGAATCTATCAGAATATTCTAGAACCTTCTAAGAGAATCTTTAGGGAATATTCTAAGAATCTTCTAGAACCTTCTAAAGGAATCTTTAGAGAATCTTTAGAGAATATCTAGAAGAATATTCGAAGAATCTTCCAATGTATGTCCATGACATCACCTCCTCTTCTAACTTCGAGGTCTCCAAGAAGCAATGTTGTTATCAGTCAATACCAACGCAAGAAAATGAAAATCTGTCGCATCACATCCGCTATGAATTCCAATTGTTGTTCGCGAGGCAAATGATTCATCGGCCCTTGGAGCCAACGGTAGTGACCAACACCTTCAACCTCTGACCAAGCGTGGACTTCTGTGTCTTCATTGTGAAACTGTCTTCCAAACACACCTTCTGGCTGACCGTCGTAGGCAGGCTCGACCTCAAATACAATTACTAGCAATCTGTTGCTCGGTATCCTCCGACGTCGTCGTGGTGCAGGCGGTTCTTCATCTCGCGGTCGTCTTCGTGAGCTAGTCGCTTGAGATGACATAACAAGTGTAGTATCTTGACTATCCATGTCCAAAGGCTAAAATGATGAGAGCAAACTATAGTTGCTAACAAAGTTCTACACTATCGAACTATGGGTTTTGGAGGTGCCCTCCCCCCTTTTTATGCTACTTGATGAGCAAGCTTCAGCAAGGAGCTATCGTTGAATCGGCTTAGGTTTATGAGGATATCGTTGATGAAATTCTTGTATCTTTTTTGGTGCATTGGCAAGATTTTTGACACGCTCCCACGTTCGTTCATTGATGTCGTATCCACTCCAATGCACTAAATACTCCAATTTTCTCCTATTACGCCGTGAATCTAGTACCTTTTCCACCTCGTATTCCTCATGGTTTTCAATTTCGATACTTGGTGGCGGACTTTGTACTCTTTGGGGAAAAGCTGACTCTCGATAAGGTTCCAACAAAGACACGTGAAAGACTGGATGTACCTTCATAGTAGCTGGTAACTCCAGACGATATACCACCGGATTGATCTGCTTCTCGATAACAAATGGCCCTAATCTCCGATAGTCCAATTTGTCACATGGCCGCTTGGTCTTGATATTCCGTCGAAGAAGCCATACTTTACTTCCAACTTTAAAAGTAGGCGCCTCATTTCGATATTTATCTGCAGATGCCTTGTAACTCTCTTGGGTAGATTGCAATTGAAGCTTCAACGTCGCTTGAAGCTCCGATAGTTGCTTCACAAATCCTTCAGCTGCTGGGTTGTTATTTGCTGAAGAACTCAATAAATCGAGCTTGGGGTGGTATCCGTAGTTGGAGAAGAATGGTGTTTGTTGAGTTGACGCATGAAGAGTGTTGTTGTATGCGAACTCAGCAAGCGGTAGATATGCAGTCCAATCATCTTGTTGATAGTTGATGCTGCATCGTAAATATTGCTCCAAAACTTGATTCACCCGCTCCGTTTGACCGTCAGTTTGAGGATGAAAAGCCGAAGAGAGCTTAATATCCACCTTCAATATCTCAAAGAGGGACCTCCAAAACTTGGATACAAACTGAGTACCTCGATCCGACACGATATCATCTGGTAGGCCATGATAACGATATATGTTATCAAGAAAGAGTCTTGCGGTGTCTTCACTTGACGATGTTTTCTTGCAAGGCACGAAATGCGCTATCTTTGTAAATCGATCCACCACAACAAAGATGCTGTCAAATGAATTCGATGGCGGTAGGTCCGTAATGAAGTCCATAGAAACTGAAGACCATGGTCGGTGCGGAATAGGCAATGGCTGGAGAAGTCCATACGGACGATGTCGAGGGATCTTGGATCTTGAACAAACATCACAAGAAAGGACAAATTCCTTCACATCCTTCCACATTTGGGGCCACCAAAAATCTTGTGAAATGAGCTCCAAAATCTTGTTGAATCCAAAATGTCCCGCAATTGGAAAGTCGTGGCGAGATTGAAGTACTCGGAGTCGAGTTGGTCCTTTCGGGATATACAACGGCTCCTCAAAATACTGTAGATCTCCCTCCACCTTAAACTTGTCATTATCGACACGTTGTTTGATGTCAAGAGCTATAGAATCCTCAATGGTCGCAGTACGTACCTCGCTGAGGAAGCCGTCATCGATAGTTGCAACAGTAGCAAAAATCCTGAATTTTTCTGGTTTCAACAATGTTGTACATTGTTGATCAAACACTGCTTCTCCAGCCTTTGGCGCAAGATACGATCTCCTCGATAATGCGTCAGATAATCCTTGCTGTTTTCCAGGGCGGTAGGTGATAATATAGTCAAATCATGATAGAGACATATTCCATCGAGCTTGACGATGATTCAAAATTCGAGCTGTCATGAAGTACTCCAAATTCTTGTCGTCCGTATAAACAGTCACTGGATGTGCAGCTCCTTCGAGGAAGTGACGCCACTCTTAGAAGGCATCCACTATAGCAAGCAGCTCTTTGTCGTGGATCTCGTAGTTGATCTCAGCAGCAGAGAACTTCCGTGAATAGAACGCAACTGGGTGAAGCTTCTTGTCTATGTCCATCTGTGAAAGCACAGCTCCCAAAGCAAAATCTGAAGCATCGGTCTCTAAATAGAAAGCCTTTGCAAAGTCAGGGTGTACCAAGATTGGAGCCGTAGTGAATGCCGTCTTAAGATCTTGAAATGCTTTTGCTGCTTGTGATCCCCATTCGAGCTTGTCTTTGCTTGTTAGATGCATGAGTGGTGCAGCAACTTGAGAATAATTCTTGATGAAGATCCGATAGAAGTTAGCAAATCCAAGAAAACACTGAACATCTCTAACCGTCTTCGAAACTTCCCAAGATATAATTGCTTCTACCTTTTTTGGATCCATCTTCAAGCCCTCTGTAGTCGCAATGAAGCCCAAAAATTCCATCTCATTCTGGTGAAATTGACACTTCTCCAACTTGGCGTAGAGTCCTCGTTCGCATAGTTTTTCAAGAACCAAACAAACGTGCTTCTCATGTTCTTCTTCATTCTTGGAAAATATCAAAATATCATCCAGATAGATGACAACAAAGTCATCGAGGTACTCCCGAAAGATGTCGTTCATCATATGCTGAAAGACCGCTGGAGCATTGGTAAGACCAAAAGGCATGACATTGTACTCAAAATGGCCATACCTTGTACGAAAGGCTGTCTTCCATTCATCTCCTTCTTTGATTCGCACAAGATTGTAGGCTCCTCTTAAATCAATCTTTGTAAAAATCCTTGCACGTCCAAGTTGATCTAAGAGGCCGGAGATCAAAGGTAAGGGATAGCGATTTTTCTTGGTCACCTTGTTGAGTCCTCGGTAGTCCACGCACATCCGCAGTGAGCCATCCTTTTTCTTCACGAATAGGATTGGTGCTCCAGCTGGCGACTTTGAATGTCGAATAAAATTCTTGGCTAGATTCTCATCGATGTACTTCCGCAATTCTGCCAACTCCGTCTGCGATAGGTTGTATATTGGACCAAAAGGTGGTTGCGCTCCTTCCTCTAAGTCTATGGCGCAATCATATGGTCGATGTTCCGACAGTATATCGGCGTTCTTCTTCTGAAACACGTCTTCAAAATCCCTATATTGCTCTGGTATATTCGATGTTGAGATATTCTCGCCGCTAGTTGGAGCTGCATAAATGACAAATGGTGCGCCTTCTTTGGACGATCTTAGGAACGCTCTCGCTCCAATAAACATGGATTTCTTCATGTAGGTTCTACCAACAGGTTTATTATTATTTTTTTCAGGAAATGTTATCCTTCGTAGCCTCCAATCAATGGACGGATTATGATCTTCTAACCAAGAAAGACCAAGGATAACAGGGCTTGATGGGGTTCTAATAATATTAAAAATAACGTGACTACTATGGTCCTTAAACACCACTTCTATAGGTTCTGATTCGTGGGTAACGTTGCCTGACAATAAGGGTCGTCCATCTATCACCTCTACGTGAACAGGTTTGGACTTCTGTACTAAACGGATCTTGTGGCGTTTAGCAAACTCTTCATCTAAAAAACAAGTAGATGCCCCCGAATTCAATAAAGCTAAAGTTTTTTATTTTTGACGGCCTAAAAACAAAGGAATTGTAAAACAACGGGCAGGTTGGACAGAGAAGGAGGAACCTGATTGTTGTCGTGATATTAGATTGTCCAGCCGCACGGTTCCTACTGTGGCTGGGCGTCGTCGTTTTTCAGAATCATCGCACTTCTAGTCTTGACAGGGTGCCAATTTTGCTTCTTTGGGCAATTTCCAACCTTGTGACCTTCTTCTCCACAGTTCAAACATAACCCTTCCTCCATACGCCGTTTCTTCTCTGTTGGAGTAAGAGATCGGACACGTGCCGTGTCGATTTGCATGTCTGTTACCTCCGAATGTGAGTTTAAGCTAATTGCAGACATAGTCACGTCGTAACGAGTCATTTGGTGTCTTGGACATTGGTCTTGGCGACGCTGGAATAGGCGGTTGTCACACTTTACAGCTTGGTTAATAGCTTCGTTGAGCGTTTGAGGATCAGGAAGAGATAACAGCAAGTCCTTCACATCATCCTTCAAGCCCCAATAAAACTGACTCACCAACGCCTCTTCACCTCAATTAATGTCACTTGCCAATTGTCTGAAATCCGAGGCATAGACTGATGCAGAGCGTGTTCTTTGTCGTAGCGATCGGATCTTTGTTGTAGCCCATCGAACTTTATCATGCTCGCCAAATGCTTCTGCAAACGCCTCCAAAAACGTTTCAAAGTTGCTCAGGATTGGCGATCGCTTCTCGAACAAGGGAGTAAACCAAGACAGAGCTTGTGCTGTAAGCAAGGTTCCAACAAGCCCAACACGCGCTTCCTCTGTTGGATAACGTTCGGGCTGTAAAATTATTATCAACCTGATTTGGTTGACAAAACCTCGAAACTTGGAACGAGTTCCATCAAACTTATCTGGAAGACTAACTCGAGGCTCTTTTCGTTGTAGGACTACTCGATCTTGTTGAAATGGAGGTAGAACTGCTTCTTCTGGCGCAGAAGTTTGAGGCTGATATGCTTTAGATGGCGCTATCCCAGATGCTCCATTGTTATGGAGTCCTACCATGACTCCTTCGATCTCTGTTGTCCTATGTGACAACGAGGCAAGAGCATTTATGATGGCGTCTAGTTTGGATTCCAAACTTTCAGCCATTTTAACGTCTTAACCTTCGGCTAACCTTCAGAAAGAAGAAAAAAGAGTTTTGACAAGAGGACAATATTGGTTCAGAGGAGAGTACTCCGCAACCTCTAAAACGCCTTAAGACTCCAAGATGAAGGGTAATCCACTCTCTCCAAGAAGAATAAGGCTCCAATATTGAGAAAGAAGAGATATCAGTTTAGAGGAGGGTAATCCGCAACCTCTAAAACACTAGCACACCTTCAAGAAGAGGGGTAATCCACTCTCTAACAAGAAGGAACTAGCTCTGATACGAGTGAAAATGCAGTCTCGACAAACTGTCACGGACACAAAATACAGACTTGAAATCTAACAAGAAGTTCAAGAAGAAGTGGCAGAACTAGATTAAACAGATGAGTACAAGAACAACACCAGAAAGGTGAGCTAAAACTCCAAGAGATGTGTTGTCGAGACTGAAGAACCCTTCAGCCTCGACTCCTATATATACTACTGAATAAGAAGCTTCTCGAGCTACTTCCGCTAACTAGGACGCTTCTCCAACAACTTCTACTAATTAGGAAACTTCTCGAGCAACTTCCTAGAATCTATCAGAATATTCTAGAACCTTCTAAAAATATTCTAGAACCTTCTAAGAGAATCTTTAGGGAATATTCTAAGAATCTTCTAGAACCTTCTAAAGGAATCTTTAGAGAATCTTTAGAGAATATTCTAGAAGAATATTTGAAGAATCTTCCAATGTATGTCCATGACAATATACTATTTAATTATGATCTATGTCGCAACATTCTATAGGACCTCCAATATGTGTCTAACTTGTAGGCCATGTATTTAATTTACAAGATAAGTTCCTTACATATATGCCCCATGGCCAACTTATATTACAAGTCATCAATACATGCAAGACATAGTCTACTTATTGTGCAACAAGTTAGCTAAGTTTTTAATCTATCAATTACCTACAATCATGTAAAAAGTCAAATTTGCATCTATAAAGCTTCTAAGAATTTTTTTATAAGATATTATTATATTTACTTATTTCTACTTCTTTTTATTCAATTTCTTAAATGTTGGTAAATATGTATGTTTGTGACATTATTTCTCTTTCTATAGATAAGTTCTTCAATGAACAATGGTCACATGTTTATGAAGTCTAAGATGCAATAAGTTGTATTTGTTAAATATTTTAATTTTTGTTCTCATAAAAAAGTAATTGATAGGTCTTCTTAGCCATCAATAGTATCTTATATCAATGAAAAAAGACCACTTTATTATTTGATCATTATTGACGCCTATTTAACTTTGTTGAATTAAAACATTTGAAATACTATTAAAAATAGTTTCTATTTCTAATAATATCACAAAATATTAAAATTGTATTATATCTTGCTATTTATTTGATATACATGTGATGCTATAGGATGCCACTTGAAGTTTTTCCACCATTAGAAATAAGTATTGCATAAATAATAAAAGATGATTATTTTTTTGTAGCATACATAAAAGCTCTTATATCTAAAATAAGAATTTGATTGTGTTAAACTTATGACTATTTATTTACTTAGCAAAATTCTTAGTTATTTTGAAAATATGAACCAAAATGATTTTTCAAATAATACTTTATTATCTTAGTTCAATAAGAATTTAAGTCATTTAAATAAGGATTTATAATTTATTTTAATTTATTTTACTTATCTTAATATCTAATAGGTTAAAGTTAATTATCAATATTTTCTTTAAGCTTATTTTTTATTGTAAAAATACTTTTGACACATTAAAAATGCCATATTGTAATAAAAATAAGATAGATAAAGTAAAAAATTAATATTTTTTACTCTAAGATAAAGCTAAATGTAGAACCATACTAAAAAAAATCATAGAATTAATTGATTTGATGCTTGAAAGATGGTTATTCGTTATTTATAATCAAAATCAAATTCTCAACTAATAAATCAATTTTTTGAAAAAAATGATTAGAATATTTGAAGGTTGATATGTAGAATTAGTGAGCTAACTTTGAGCTTGTTTTAAATGCAATATATATATAAATTTTTAACTTTGAGCTTGTTTAAGATTGATATATATATATATATATATTTGGTTTAAGATTGATTATAAGAGAGTTATTTAAAGTTACAATTTTTTTGGTAATTAGGTTTTTTTACAATAAAACTAAGGCTTGCATTTTTGGTTGGTTTATGTACTTTGAGCAATGTGTATGGTTGGAATTTCTTAAGTATATAGTTGATTGTATATATTAAATGTATAAAAAAAATTCATGCTATTGTGATGGTGCAAATAAGTGATATCTAATCAAAAGTACAAGAAAGTATTATGTTTAGGATATTATAGGCTTGATTAGGATTTTTTGACTCTAAAGAACATGCTAATTCAAATAAGATAAAACTTTACACATATTATAAGTCTTAATGATTAAGCTCAAAACTAATATTTTTCTAAAATAAATAATTAAAAAGAAAGAAATTATTGCTAATACTTCTTCATCAACTTTTTAGTTGGAAATTGAGAGATATTAGCATGGTATTTTGGCTTTTTCATACAATATGTAAGTTGGATTTGGCTGAGATTTTTTAGGTATATAATATGCATATAGCAATATTAGTATAAAATAATTATATTACTTGAATAGTCAAATTGAGAGCTATGCTTTGCTAAATTTTACTAATTAGGTTTAGGATTTTAAAAGAAAATTTAAATTTACAAAATTATAAAAGTAATAAAACAATTAATATTTGTACATGCTTGTGGTTATTATATAGAGAGTTTTTAAGTACTTTATATTGATATTAAAATATCTTGAATTAGAATTAAATATTATTATTCTTGGTTAGTCAAAACCTATTAAGATGTTTTGAATAATAATAAAATTCAACTCCACCTTCTGCAACCAAGTGCCTAATGCATTAAAATAAAAAAATATCTAATACAACACTACAAATTTCAAAGTTCTTGTACTTAGGTTAGATCAATATCTACCATTGATTACAAATTTAGAAACTTTTTCTATCATGCATAAATAATTTCTACCATTTACTGCAAATCCAAATATGCCTATTCAAAAGCTAAAATAACATCCTTCAAAGATTAATTTTTATACAAAATTTAAAATAAATACAAAGATTTTTTAATTTTAAAAAATATTTATGTATTATTATAACACACTCTATTTTTAATAGTCTATCATTTTTTTAAAAATATAAATTAATAGGTAATTTTTAGACATATAAATATAGAATCAATAGTAGTTCTATTCCTTCTTTAAATAAAAAAAATATTTTAGGCCATTTTTTATTTTTAAGAATATCTTAAAATCTAAGGTTATAAAATAGAGAATAATATTAATATAAGTTACAATCCTGAAAAAAATCATATCAAATTTCTAATATTTGAAAAAAATAAAAATAAAAATATATTATTTAAATTTGATAAACTTAAGAATATATGATTATTAAAGAAGATTCTCAACATGAAATATTAAGATTGGTGATCCAATAAATAGCTATACAAGAACCTATTCAAAATATTAAAATTAAATTACAAAATTAATATAATTATCTTATCTAAAATCAATTACTTTTAATAAGATTCATATTTTATATGAATTAGTTCAAGCATGCATGATACAACTAAAATTTTGAATAAATTATTTCAAAAAAAATATTTATATTCTCTTTTATTATAGTTAAGAATGTATATCTAATATTTTTATTCTTTAGAATCCATATTAAAAATTGGCTTTGGCATCCAAAAAACTTTAAATAATAGTCAAGTATTACAAATTAGAGATATAGTAAATCTACACTAGTAACAAATTTTGGCTAAAATTCACACTTCTATACTCATTCTTTAAAAGTATTGATATTTAAATATTTTCATAATTATAAAAAATAAAAAATAAATCATTGAAATCATTTCTAACATAGAATGTGTTAAGGATAAGAACTTGATGAATGTAAATATATAAGTAAAATATTTTTAAAAGAAAAATAATAAAATAAAAATAAAAATATGTATATTCAAGAAAAAATTGAAATAGCTATTGCCAAAGATTGAAAAACTAGAGACTCTTGAAACAAAACTAGAAATAAGGAATAGGTTGACAAAAATGATGAAGGTCTCATTCTTATCTCAATATATTCTATCTAATTAGGAGTTATGTGGCGACATTTTATATGACCTCTAACATGTGTTCAACTTACAAGACACATGTTTAATTTTCAAAACAAGTTTTTTATATATATGCCATATGTCCATCTTGTACCACAAGTCACTAACATGTGCAATATGTAGCCAACTTGTTGATCAAATTTTGAACCTATCAATCACCTATAGATGCCATAGTCATAGATATTTATAGAAATAAGAAGTATTAGGTAGAAAATAAATATAAGTTGATTTGATGATATTTTGTGATGAAGCTTCTTAAAAGTTGTATAGACATATTTTTGATTTTAGATATATTTGTACTTGATTAGTAGGTTAGAAACTTAGCATATAAGTCAGCAACACATTGCATGTGTTAGTAGCTTGTAGAATAAGTTAATTAGGTAGCAGACATATAAAAAGCTTTTCTTATAAATTAGACATGTATCTTACAAGTCAAAAACGTATTAAAAAACCTATAGAATATTGCCATATAGTTTTTAATTAGATGGTATATATAGTGGCAAAAATAAATCCTTCTTTATTTTTGTCAATATTTTTTTATTTTTAGTATAGTGTAAAGAGTCTATATTCTTTTTGTCTTTGGCAATAACCATTCTAGTCTTAATACTATAATATATAAGGAGTGAATATTTATTTTGCTTGAATTATATAAGAATATTTTGAGATTATTCTTATTTTGAGATTATTCTTATTTTGATTTATGTCCTTTATAATTTGACTAGAGTGAAAAATTCATTATTCTTGTTTTATATTTTAGAAGTAAGTGGATTATCCTACTTCTATTATTATGTTTGAAGGTTGCAGACTATCCACCTTTAAACTAACATTCTTTGTTTTCTAAATCTTAATTTTTTTCTTAAACAAAGCAAATCACCTTTCTTGGTAGAAATTTTTATTGGCCATTAGAGGTTGCAAATTACCTTCTTTTAATTTAACTTGTAGATTTATTAAGTTCTTTGAAATAGAAGAAAAAATCATGGATGCTATACTTAGCAATATTATATTATATGTGTTCTTGCTTAAAAATGCATTGAGCTCCTAGCTATAGAAGGTAAGTAAAAATACAACAATAATCCTATCAAGTCTAATAGAATCTTAAGTAAAATTTATGTAGACCTTAATAATCATGATGGAATTTTGATCAATTAAAAAATAAATTTAAAAGAAATTACAAAAGAAATATTAAGAAATTCTAAATTAATCTAAAAGAAAAATAACATGTAATCTTAAAGAAATATAAAAATAAATCTTTAAAAAAATAATAATCTTTAAAGAAATAATAGAAATAAATACTTTTAAAAAAACAATAATAAATTCTAAAGACATATTAAAAAGATTTATTTAAAATAAATTCTAAATAAATATTAATAAAATTTTAATTAAATATTAACTAAAATCTTTATGAATCTTAATCAAATATTAAATCAAATCCTGATTAAAATCCTAATTAAAATTCAAATGAACCTTAATCAAATTTTAGATCAAATCCCAATGAAATCCTAATGAAATCTTAATGTAATCTTAATGATATCCTAAATTCAAAACTAATATTCATGAATATTAATAAAATTCTAATAAAATCTTAATAAAATTCTAAATCTTAAATTTATTCTAATGAATCCTAATGAATCTTAATCAAATCCTAAACAAGCCTTAAACAAATTCTAGTCAATTTCTAATCAAATTCAAACAAAATCCTAAATTCTAACCAAATCTTACTTAAATGCTAATCAAAACCAAAAAAATCCTAAATCTTAATAAAATCCTAATCAAACCTTAGATCTTAAATCAATCTTAATAAATATTTAATTAATTTTAAATCTTAAATAAAATTCTTAATAATCCTAAAGCAGATTAAAAATTCAATTACAAATTATTGAACTATTGATTTTGACTCAAACTTTGCACACATTATAACAACTAAGTTAACAAAAAACATAAATTTTTTGAAGATGATCGCACATACCAAATAGATGATAAATCCTAAATCCTATTAGGCATTGGCTAGCCTCCTTTTGCAATCTTAATATTGATTTCTTTGAGCAAAAATTTCTTAATTCTACTATTAAATATTTGTCAAAATTCACATATATATTGGAAATCAAGTCTTCTATCTATATACATAAATTTCACCTCAATCTAATTAAAAAATTGCTGAACATCTTGTAAATCCTTATTGATCTATAAAAATCTATTTTCAAGACTCCAACCTACTAACACTTTAATATCCTTCAACCTAACCTTTTGATCATACTCAAATTTACAGCATGCAATAAGAAAAATTAAAATTACAACTCCACGAATTTTTACTTGTAGATCTACAAGTAGATTCACAAGTTTTTTCCAAATATAAATCTTTTTTTTATTCTACAAAATCAGATTTATCAAAAATAACCTTGATTTTGCAAAGTTTCTTAAAAATTTCTTACAAACTTAAATTACTCAAAACCAATGCTCAAAAAAAAATCCTATAAAGTCTTCTATCAAATCTCATTCTTTGATTTATAAAAAAATCGTGAAGTTGCCGTAGGTGCATAGTTTTGTACCTTGGGGTTTGATTTCAACTCAAGTTGATAGTCGGTCCTCTTTAAGTATCAATTTTTGATAATTTGATATAATTTTTACTTTAATATATTGTTAATTCTCTCTTAAATATGCCTATATCAATTTTTTATCTCATTTACTTTGATTTGGCTCATTTATGCTTTTATAAAATAAATAAAAGTCTCTTCTACAAAAGACAACATTAAAACTAAATTTTTTACTACCTTTTTGTAATTTATCATTGTTTTTCTACTACATCTTTCCATTAAGTTTTTTTATAATAATATCATTTTTTTTCACCATATAATTATATTATTACATGATAGTGGAAATAAAAATATATTTGCAACTATTACACATTTGTACAAATTTATTAACATTCGTAGAATAGAAATTTCATGCATTATCTATGTTAACTATGAAAGCACTATTCCTATGTCTATGATAAAAGTCTAAAGTCTTTGCCAAGAAGTTTTGCAGTTGAAAAAAACAAGTAAATCGACTTCACAATCAAATCCAAGAAGTTTTGCTTCTATAAACTCAAGAGAGGCAAAGATTAGTATGCTTGAGGAGTTTGATAGAACAAGATCAAAATTTCAAATATTTTTGTATCAAATAAATTTCTATATAAGATTACATATATTCCAATATTTTAATGGATTTATTCATAGATATATTTATATTTGGAAGTATTTTCTTTTGATTTACAGTTTTGATGGAAAATGATTCATAGCTCCTTTATAATTTGAATTTATTTCTAAAAACATCTATGACCATATTTGAAGAAAGTAATCAAAAAATAGTAATAGAGACGAAGCTCCTATCTTTACAATAAGTATCACAATTAATCACTATATATGCTACTAAATTCCAAAACCTTGGTTACAATGTGAATTGGAATGACAAAACCTTTATAAATCAATTTTAATATGGATTGAAGGATAATATCAAAGATTATTACTGAAAATGTTGAAAGTAAATTCTTTGGAACAATTTATTACTTAAGCCATTTTTAAAAATTTATTTTTCAAGGTCAAAATCAATGAAAATGAATATAATATATTTTAAATATTTTACTAAGTAAGAAAAAATTTAATATTGTCAAGAAGATTTGTCCTTATATTGTGGAAAAATTAAGCATATTACTCTACATTGTCCAAAAAAGAAACTCAATTATAAAATGAGAAGTACAATTGCTATTGAAGATAATGTGTTGAAAAAAAAGTTCTTTAATTATAATAGAGACCATGTAGTTGGAAACATATACAACATCTAGTAAAGATCATATTTTCTTTCAATTCTCTCACTTTGTTTTATGATAGATATATCTTTAGAATCTAAAAATCATAAAGTCTTTGTCATATTAGATTTAAGAGCCTTAATTTATTTTATAGACAAAGACTTTGTCAAAAAATAAGAAATACTTTTAATCAAGAAAACTAAATTCATACATGTAGAAATCATAGATGATCATTATCTTTTGGAGATATTATCTATAAGATTGTTCGTTAAAATATAACAATTAAAGCTCACAATAGCATATTAATATTTAATATGATAGAATCTCTTTTCAATCTAATTATTTTAGGAGTATTATGATTGAAAAAGTATAATCTTCAAATAAAAAAGTCATAGATTCTTGTAGCCTTGATTTTTTTATAGTTTAATTCAAAATTTTGTTAATTAAATAGAAATACATAAGTCTATTATATCTAAATCCACACTCGTAGGTACAAGAGCTTTCATGTATGTAGCAAAAGAAGAATTATCTTTTGTAATATATACCTTATCTGTTTTTAAAAGTAAAAAGACATCAAGTAGTATTCATAGTTAATATTAAGTTTTTAAGGATGTTTTTTAAAATTAAAATATAAATATCTTTTTAAAGCATCAATCTTATGATTTTTCAATTAATCTTCAAGATAAAGCTCAAATACCATTTAGATCAATCTTTAATTTATTCCAAAACAAATTGGCTAAATTAATGGAATATATTGACAAGAACTTGGCCAAAAACTTAGCCAAAAACTACACATATCATTCAAAATCTCCAACAAGAATTTCTGTCTTATTTTTGAAGAATAAAGATAGATCTTTGTGGATGTGCATAGATTATTGAGAATTTAACAAGCTTATCATAAAAAATACCTATTTTTTATCTTTAATTTTGAAAAATCTTGGCCAATTTAATCAAGCAAAGATCTACATAAAAATAGATCTATAAGGAGCATATAATCTATTTTGCATCAAAAAAAGAAAAGAATAGAAGAATATTGTTTAAACTAAGTATGGACATTTTGAATATAATATCATATCTTTTGGACTCAGGAATGAACTAGCCACTTTTCAACATCTTATGAATGATATTTTTTATAAGTTTCTTAATGATTTTCTTTCCTACTATTTAAATGACATTCTAATCTATTTTAAAAATATAAAAAAAAATTAAATTTATATTCTTTGTATATTATAAAAACTTAGAAAAGAGGGATTATATTCTAAAATAAAAAAAGTATGTATTTTATATTACTTAAGTTGACTTCTTAGGATATATCATTTCTAATGAATGCCATATGATGGATCTTAAAAAGAACGAAACTATCATGGATTAAAAGATTTAAAGAACAATAAAAAAATATACAATATATTTTTAGGCTTTGTCAATTATTATCAGATCTTCATCGAGATTTTTTTTAAGTTGCAACTCCATTCATAAGTTTGATTTGTAAAGATAAATTTGAATAGAATAAAGAAGCCAAAATATTATATGATGCTTTAAAGAAAGAATTTATTTTTGCACCAATCTTGTATTGCATTGATGAATCCAAGGAATTTTTTATAGAAAGAGATGCATCATATTTTGCCTTAAATGCAATATTATCATAAATGAAAGGAGATACCAAACTTTATCTAGTAGCTTTCTATTCTAAAAAATTTTCAATATCAATGATCAACTACAAAATCTACAATAAAGAACTTATTACAACTGTGGATTCTTTTCATGAATGATATCATTATTTAGAAGGTGCTTCTAATCTAGTCACTATATACATAAATTACAAGAATCTTCAATACTTCATGTCAATGTAAGTATTCAATTATCACTAGGTCCGTTGAAGCATGTCATTATTAAGATTTGATTTTAAAATTATATATCAATTTAAAAAACAATAAGGTTTGTTGAACGCACTTTCTAGATATTCTTATCTTATATCAAAAGAAAGACATGCATCTTTTAATTAATAAAAAAGGGTCGTATTGAAATCCAAGAAATTTCATCTTTGAGTATTAAAATTATTATTAATTATTGATTGAACCTTTATTAAGCAAATTGAATCAAATATGTCCTCTAATTTTGTTGTTTATGATATTAAAAATACTTCTTTTAAGTTTTCGGATACTTCCAAATTTGAATTTAAAAACAACCTACTTTATATCAAAGGTCGCTTATATATTAAAAAAATATATATATATATATATATTTATGTATTTTTTAAGCTTGTCACAACTTTTTAGAGATAAGATATTTCAGATACAATAAGATTTTGGAGCTAATATCTAGAGATTTATGGTGGCCATAAATGTAAAAGATTGTGAAAGACTTTGTACAATTATGTGACATTTGCTTAAGGTCAAAAGCTCCTTGTCATTGACCCTATGGATTTTTTTAACAATTGTCTATACCAAAACAACCATGATCTTTTGTTTCTATAGATTTTATTATAAATCTATTAAGTTCAAGTTCATATGATTCTATATTTGTGATTATAGATTGTTTCACCAAAATGGCATATTTTATACCATATACAAAATCTATTTTAGATGAAATAATAGCTAAGCTTTTTGTTAATAACATCTATTACTATTATGGATTATCAAAGGATTATATCAAAAAGAAGGACATAATTTGTATTAAGATTTTGGAGAATAATTTTTAAGCTATTGAAGGCGTATATAAAATTATCTTTGAACTTTTATCCTCAAACTGCTAAATAAATAAAACAAGTGAATCAAGTTTTGCAAAAATACTTGAAGTCTATCATTAATTATAATTAAGATGATTGAAATTTTTTTTTGCCATTAGTGAAGTTTAAATACAATAATTTGATATATTTTTCTATTTAATAAATATCTTTTTTTACCAATTATAATTATCATCTACAATTTGATACTTTTGACTTTTCAAAAGCTGTTAATCTTATAACAAAAGATTTGATAAAACATTTATTAAAGCTATATGTAACAATAAAGATGCTATTAAAAGAAGTTTAAGAATAAAAAAGATCAATATAGATGCCTATTACAAGAAAAAACCAAAATTCAATGTGGGTGACAAGATATGGTTACTTTGTTGCAATATTAAGATTATTTGTCCTTGTGATAAGTTAAATTATTAGAAGCCTGAATCTTTTTCTATTTATAAATAAATCAATTCAATTGCTTATTGATTACACCTATCAGAGTCAACAAATAACCATCTTATATTCCATGTGTCTCTTCTTAAACCATACAAAACAATGAACATATTAATCTAGTGTTGTAATACAATTATATAATAAAAATATAAACAAAAATAATATTGTGATTTATATTCTATCATCTTAATTTAGTAATAATTTTAGACATTTAAATAATATTTTTATAAAAGCTTCTTAGTTTATTTTCTTATTTTAATAGATCATAGATTAAAATTTAGTTACCTTATAGGTTATAAAAAATTACCTTATAGATTATAAAAAATTCTTCTAATACCTTAAAAAGGCCATAAATTGATAAAAACGAAATGAATTAGATAAATATTTAATATGATAAACTTTAAGATGAATTTAAGGATAGCATTATACTAAAAAATTCCTAAAAAAAGGTTGAATTGTTATGCGGGAGATAACTATGTGTAGATCAAGGTTGAAATTAGATCCCTAGCTACTAAATTAGCTACTTCAAACAAAGTAAGGGAATTTTTGGAGATTTGAGAGTTGGATCAAAGAACTAGCTTTAAGCTTATTATTGAGTTATAAAGCTTATTTTTATAAGTTTTGATAGGACTTTATAATCATTATGCAAAGTCAAAGTTAATATTGGTGACTTTGAATTTATGTAATAAAATTGAAACTAGGACTATTGAGTGGGTTGTGAGATAAATATGACATCTATAGTTCAAATTTTGTCTATATGTGATTGAATAAATTTACTAATTATGTGTCGACTTTTATATTATTCTAATAATGTAATTAAAAGATATTCATTTATTAGTATAAGAACATATCAGAAGTTGATAATTTAAGATTAAATAGGATTTTTGTAATATTTTAAAATCTAATTTTGAAATATAGAGAAATTTGGTATGGTTTAAAAGATTAATATATCAAGATAAATAAAAATTTAGAACTAAAGTTAATAATTGGAAATAGAAAAATTATTGCTTGAACTTTATCATCAATCTTCAAGTTGACAGCTGAAGGACACCAATGCAATTTTTTAATATTTTTCTCATAATTTGTAAGTTAGATTGAGTTGAAAAAATTGAAGCATATAGAAGATATTTTTTTTTACTAATATGCAAAAATTTTCACCAATTAGATAAATAAATCATAAATTACAACCAATCAAAGCTCACTATTTAAAATTAGGATTTGAAAAAAAAATTAGAAGTTACAAAAAAAGGCAAATATTAATACAATTAGGATTTTTATTTGCTTGAGATAATTAAGAAGAATTGTTTTGACCATTTTGCATTAACTTTAAGCTCTTATAACATTAAAATTCAAATTGCTTCCTTCTTAATAATTGAAACTTATTAAGATTTTATAAATAATTAGAACATACAACTTCATCTTCTACAATCAAGTGCTTGGTACATTTCCAAATAAGAAGATACATAATATGATATAAGTGGTGAATTTGATATGAAAGTTTGAAGTAGAAGGCATTGAATTTTGTTCATTTTTATTTGTATTTGATGGAGAAAGAAAAACAAGAAGGTTGAAATTGGAGCTTTGATTGGAGCTTCAAGTAGATCTATAAGTAGAGCTTTTGATAGAGCTTTAGATAGAGCTTTGGATGGAGCTTCAAGCGGATCTTTAAATGGATCTTTAAATAGAGCTTTAAGTAGATTTTCTATTGGAAAACAAAGCATATACTTGGATCTAAATATTGTAAATGTATTTCATGCATTCACATTATTTATGCAACAACAATAGGAGAATGATTGCAAGAATATTGATCGAGTTACAAAGAAATTATTCTTAGAATAGGTTGAATGTTATAACAAGAATTTTCAAGCTATAGAATTATTAAAAAAAATTGAAAGGTAAATTTTTTAATTATTAAAAATAAAAAAGTTAACATTAAGACCAAACAAGGTTAAATTATTTCTTTAAGTACCTCATAGAAAATTACAAGAAAAATTGGAAGTTCTTCTTGAAAATAAAAAAGAAGATGAAGGATTGACAAAAAAATAGATAGAAGTTGAAGATGCTGTAGGATTACTTACAAAAAAAAAAAAGAAAGAATAAGATTAATATTCAAAGAATTATATAAATAGTTAAAACTAAAGTGCCTAATTTATAACTAATAATACCTATTGTTCAACCTACAATGACAACATTAAAAAAAAAAAAAAAAAAAAAAAAAAACATGTGATTTAAAAAAATTATACATAGGATGCAAGATCTTCAAAACAAACTTGCAAAGCTTGAGAAGAAGACTTCTATTGATAGTTTAAAGGCTACTTTTAAATATGAATATGTGTAAAGATATATTTGATATATTGATGATTTTTATTCTTTAAAAGATTTTAATGAATTCAATGAGATAGTAGAATAAGACATTATTTTTTGAAAAGATGAAAAAATGATATTGAAGGATATTGGTGATCTTTTTCAAATCAACTTTAGTAATAGAATTATGGAAGCATGATTATAGATTATTTGGCTATACAAAAGATTGCAACAATAAAAATTATAAATTATGATACTATGGTAGAGATGATAGTAAACAAGATTGTTCTAAAAATATTGAATCAAGTGGACTTTGGTCTTTTTCCATTTCTAAAATGAAAAAGAAGAAGATGCCACAAAAAACATTATTGAAGACTGTTGCTACAATTTATCAAGTAATAAGATAGAAGGATCCTATGAAAACTCTTTTGATACATGCATACATTACTAAGAGCCAATATGAGGTTTATCATAGATATACATTTTTATTCTAATATTTACCTATTTTATTAATTAGAAATAGATAAAAATAGATTTATTTTATAATATCTTTTAGAAAAACTTCTTAAAAGCTTTATAGATGTTTCTTTGATTTTACATGTATTTGTAATTAATTAGTACATATGGCGTACATATAAAAAACTTATCTTATAATTTAAGATATGTATTTTGCAAAGTCAACATGTTTTGGAGGTCTTTTTGGACATTGCCATATAGCTCCTAGTTAAGAATATATATAGAAGTAAGAGTGAAGCCCTCTTTACTCTTACTAATGCCTTTCTAGTCTTTAGTATTGTTTTCAAGACTTTCTTTGTCTTTTTGTCTTTAGAAATAGCCATTCTAGTTTAATATTATATAATTTGTAAATAATTATCTAGTCTTTTTGAATGACATAAGAATGTCCTAATCTTTTAATTTTCTAAGACTCATGTCCTTGAGAATTTTACAAGACTGCTAATTCATTATTCTTGTCTTATCTTAAAAATGAGTAATTTTACTCTAGTTCTATTATTGTATTTTGAAGGTTGTAGATTATCCACCTTTAACACACTATTTAATTTTTTAGCACTGATATTTTTTTTAAAGTAAGCAGACTATTCTTCTTTATAGAAATTTTTATTTAATATTAGAAGTTATAAATTATTTTCTTTTAATTTGACTTGTAGATTTATTTAATTATTTGAAATAGAAGAAAAAATCATAGATGCTATATTTAATGGAGGTGAGAATATATTTCTAACTATAGATGATCTTTACAAACTTGTCAATACACTTGGGATAGAAATTTCATACATTATAAGTATTAACCACAGAAACACTAATCCTATATTATGGAAAAAGTTCAAAGTCTACATCAAGAAGTTATGTAGTTGAAGGAAGTTATTAAATTGACCTCATAACTAAATCCATGAAATTTTGCTTCTGCAAGTATAAAAAAGAAAAGGATTATTATGTCCAGGCAGTTTGATGGAATCAAATCAAAATTTTGAGGGACCATAAGCATCAAGTCAAGTTCTTTCTATAGTTGCACTCTTTCTAATATATTGATGGATTTATTCAAGTTAGATTCATAAACACACTTCCATTTGGAAGTGCTTTGTCTTAATTTGCATCTTTGATGGAAAAAGATTTACTATTCTTTTATGATTTGAATTTATTCCTATAGATGTTTACAATCCCATATTAGAAAAAGTGATTGAAAAAGAGTAGTAGAGACCAAACTCATATCTTTACAAGAAGCATCACAATTAGTGACCAAATATGTTGCTGAATTTCAAAATCTTACTTATGACATGAATTGGAATAACAAAGCCATTATTAATTAATTTTAATATAGATTGAAGAATAACATCAAAGATTTGTTATTGAAAATATAAAAAGCAAAATATTTGGAATAATTTATTGATTAAGCTATTGCATACGACAATCAATTATTTAAAAGATGTAAAGAACAAAGACTTGGTTAGGAAAGAACAAGTCAAGTAATAGTGGTAACTCTCAAGTTTGTAGAAACTTATTTATTACGGCCAAAACCAATACAAATTAATATAATACATTTTAAAACTCTTGTAGAGCAAAAAAAGACTCGATATTATCGAGAAAACTTACTCATATTGTGGAGAAGCTAAATATACTATTCAACATTATTCAAAAAAATAACACAATCACAAAATGAGAAGCATGGTTGCTGAAGAAGATAATGTATTGAAAAACAAATTTCTATAACTATAATAGGGATTGTACAACTAAAATCTTGCATAAATTTTAATAAAGATTTTTTATTTTTAAGATCTCTCATCTTATTTTATAATAGATATCAATTTAGGACCTAAAAATAAAAAAAATATATATTATTAGATTAAAAAGCCCCAGCTTGTTTTATAAACAATTTTTTTTTTTAAATAACAAGAAATATTTTTAGTCAAAAAAAATTAATTTGTACATATAGAAGTCATAGATGGTCGTTCATTATTTTCTTGAGACATTATTTATAAGACTATTTCTTTAGATGTAGTAATCAATAGCATAATAATATTTAATATAATAAGATTGCCATCTTATCTAATTATTTTATGATTATTGTGGTTAAAAAAATATAATCTTTAAATAGATTATATTTTTCATAATCTTAATTTTTTTCATAATTTGATTCAAAATTCCATTAGTTAAGTAAAATTATATAAGCCTAGTATATCCAAATCTTTAATACTAGATACAAAAGCTATTATTATTGCATCAAAAATAAGATCATCTTTTGTTATATATGCCATGTCCATTTTTAATAGTAAAAAGACGTCAAGTAATATTTCTAACCAATGGTAAGATTTTCAGGATGTTTTTCAAAAGAAATATATAGATATCCTTCTAGAGCATTGATTCTATGATTGTTCAATTAATTGACAAGAAAGAACTCAGCCACCATTTAGACCAATCTATAGCTTATTGTTAAATGAATTGGCTATATTAAAAGAATATATTAACAAGAACTTGGCTAAGAACTTTATATGCCATTTGAAATCTCCAATAGGAGCTTTTATCTTATTTTTGAAGAAAACAAATGGATCTCTGTAGATGTGCGTAGACTGTTAGAAACTTAATAAGATGACTATCAAAAATAAGTATCTCCTATCTTTAATTTTAGGACTTTTTGATCAATTCAATGAAACAAAGATCTACAAAAAAATAGATCTATGAAAAGTATATAACCTGGTTTGCATCAAATGAGGAGATGAGTAGAAGACTAATTTTTAAATTAAATCTGGATAATTTAAATATATTGTCATATCTTTTAGACTCACAAACTCATCAATTGTATTTCAACATCTCATGAATGATATTTTTTGTGAGTTTTTTGATGATTTCATTGTTTGTTATTTAGATGACATTCTAATCTACTCTAAGAATATAAGAGAGTATGAATTTCATATTTTTCATATATAATAAATACTAAAAGATGTAAGATTTTATGTTAAGATGAAAAAGTATATATTCTATACTAGTCAAGTTGACTTCTTAGGATACATCATTTCCAACAAAGGACTTGTAATGGATTCAATAAAATTTTAGACTATCATAGATTGAAAGATTTCAAAATCAATCAGAAATGTACAATATTTTTTAGAATTTATCAATTATTACTAGAGCTTCATCATTTATTTATTTATTTATTTTTGCTTCTGATCTTATAAACTTGATACATAAAAATAAACTTGAGTAGAGCAAAGAAGCTAAAGCACTTCTTGAAGCTTTAAAAACAATATTTATTTTTATTTCAATTTTGTATTGTGTTATCATATTATAATTTTTTATAGTATGTAAAAATTAACTAAAATATATAGCATATTTATAAATATTAATATGTATTAGAATGGTAAATATATTATTTAAAAGAGATTTAATATAAGAAAATTTATTTTGAAGTTTATCTATTTTTAATTATAGTGTTTAAATTATATATAATTTAGATATTTGATTAAAATTTAAAGAAAAGATTTGGACTAAAAGATGAAGATCTAAACCTCTAAGAAGCTAATTTAGAGGAATGAAAGTAAGGTATAGATAGATGAAGACAAGGAATGATGAACTTTATCCCTATTGATTAAAAACCATACCTAATAGGCTATCAAGAGGCTATCCACGACCACAATAAGGATTGTGACATCTTCAAAAGAAGCATTTGAGAATCAAAAAAAATAGTTGTAAGGTTTAGGATTTGGAAAATAATTTTTGTACAAATTTTAGAAGGTTTGGAGTTAAAGTGATGAAGTTAAAGCCATTAGAAATTAAAGTATGTATTTAAAATATATTGTTGATCTTTTAAAGATAAAAGGAGTTATATAAGAGCTTTTGGAAATTAAAAAATATAGTTGCAAAAATTATTTTAAGACCTATGATTTTTATAAAAGTATTATTATATTTGAAATTTATATAAAAGAATTATAAAGCATTAACTCTTATCTTTAAACTTAGGACTTATTTATTAATATAATTATTTGTATAGAAATAAATAAATAAATACATATATATATATATATATATATATATATATCTGAAATTAGTATTTATCTATATTGAGAATTAATTGAGTAATTAGTGTCAGCTAAGAGCTTAGGGCTTGCTTAAGACAAAGTTTTTATATTCTAACAACATTAATTTTTTTAAGGCATTTTTTATAGAAATAAATGTATCAAACTTTGTTGTGAATGTTGTTTTATTAGAAATTTGAAAATATGATAAGCTCCATCTCGTAGCTTTTTATTTCAAAAAGATTTTAGAAACCAAAATTAATTATGAAATCATCAACATAGAACTTCTTGCAATTGTAGATTCAATTCCAGAATAGCATCATTATCTAGAAGGTACTTCTATTCTAGTTATTATGTATACAAATTATAAGAACCTCAAGTACTTTATATTGGCACGCATTCTAAATTGTCGCTAAGCCTATTAGAATATGTTTTTATCAAGATTTGATTTCAAGATTACTTATTAATTGAGAGAATAAAAACGTTTGTTAGATGTCCTTTTTGAACATTCTTATCTTATACCAAAAGAAAGAGATGTAGATTTTGATCAACCAAGAATGATTTTCTTGAAGCTAGAGCATTTTCATCTTTGAGAAATAAAATCAACATTAATTGTTGATTTAACCTTTATCAAGTGAATTCAATTAAGTATGTCTTTTGATCCTCTTATTTTTAATATCAAGAATAATTCTTCTAAATCTTATGATACTTCGAAATTCAAGATCAAGAATAATCTATTTTATTTCAAGGAATGATTTTTCATATTCTTTTTGAATAGAAGAATATGAAAAATTATTGTATATAAACTTTTTCAATGGAAAAAGAATTATCTAATCATATTAATGATAATTTATGATATATCTCAAATACTACTCTAAAACTTGATTCAACCGATTCGTTTATCTATTAGTTTGAAGATAAAAAGCCAAAGAGAGATTTATATATATGTTTAAAATCTTGAAAAAGATTTTATAAAACTAGATATAAAATAAATCTCTTAATCTATTATAATATCTTTAGACAATCTATGATAGTGATAAATGTTGTCAAAAAAAAACTTAATTATTTCTTTATTTATGATAGATTTTGTATATAATATAAAATATACTATTTTTAAAAAATAGTCTATTACTAAAAATATTTAGGAATGATTTTTCATATTCTTTTTAGCATCACAAATATAGAGAAGCTACAAAGAAAGATAGAAGATAGAGTATTATCTTCCTATTATCTTATTTCATTTATAGCAAAGATTTTCTATTCTTTATCTTTGTTTTGATAGATGTTGTCAATAAAAAACTTTAACTTTCTTTGCTGCATTTGTAAGATTTTTTGCTGGCTCCCATGTATATTTACTAATATCATATCCATGCCAATGAATAAGATATTTTAATCTATTTTCACATCATCTTAAGTCTAAGATTTCTTATATCTCAAACTCTTGATTATTATCAACTTCTAAAAGAAGAGGTGGTAATTGTCTTTTTTTCAAGATACTCAGTCTTATATGGCTCAAGAAGAAATATTATCATAGACATATAACTGAAGAAGGTTTGAGAAGGTTCTAAAATATTCCAAAAGGTTCCAATAGATTCTAAAAATATTCTAAAAGGTTCCAATAGATTTTAAGAAAGTTCTAAAAGATCATAGGAAGGTTCTAGGAGGCTTTGCATGATTTAGGAAGTTGCCAAAGAAGCATCTTAGGCTTGCTTTGTTTCCAAGCTTTATAAAAACTTCTCAATAAGCTTTTTAGGACCTAGTATGTATAGAAGTCGAAGCTAAAGAAATCCTCAGTCTTGACAACTCACTTCTAGTGGTCTAGCTAGGACCTTCTTGCTTTGTGTTGAGTTGTTGTTTCAATGTCAAGCTAACTCCATTTCTTAGTCTTGAATCCTTGTTTTGTATATGGTCACTAACTGTTTGTCGAGATTGTCATAAAACAATATTAGGAGCTTGATTTTTCTTGATAGAGAGTAGATTTTTCCTCTTTTTGGAAGTATTATAGCATTCTAGAGGTTTCGAATTACTGTCTTCTAGATTAATATTGTTTTTTTTTAATATTCTTTTGATTTCTTTTTTTTATATCATAGATTAGGTTTTTTCTTTTGAAGGCGTATATTTCTCTGATTTTTTATGGTAGAAGGTAGAAAAGTCAATATAATAGATTTAAAAGAAATCAAGTTAAATTCTATTATTAATGCTCTTGAAGCATTAAAGATTAGGATAGAGACTTTGTTGCAGCAAAATGAAGAATTATATATGACCATATACAATGGCCAAGGAGTCGGCGTGCCTCAATGACTACATCAAATTATAACAGAGGTTTCAAATTCTCAAATGACTATGTCTACTTTAAATATAGAAGGTGCATCCACTCAAGGCAATGATCTAACAATAATAATAACAAAAGAACCAAGGATGAGCCTTCAAAAAAAATTTAATGGTACCTGCTCAAAATTTTGTGGCTTTATAAATCAAGTATGACTAATCGCCTTGCTTCAACCTCAATGATATTCCATTGAAGCATCTCATGTTGATTTGGTTGGAACCTTGCTATGAAATCAAGCTTTATATTGATTTGTTCCATTATTTGAAAAGAATTTTTCTATATTATATAATTTTGAAGCATTTTTATTAGCATTTACAGAAGTATTTGGTGAACATGATAAGATTCATTCTTCAACAACTAAAATTTGAAGCTTTTGATAAGGAACACACTCTGTATCAATGTATGCCTTAGATTTTTGATAATTAACATGTGATATAAATTGGAGAGAAGATGCATTGATGAGCCAATTTCATTAGAGATTAAGAAACAATATCAAGGACTTATTGTTGTGTATGCCAGATCTTCTAATACTCAATGAAGACATTAGTCAGGCTATGAAGTAAGATAACTATTTATTTCAATGATTAAAAGATAAACGTTCTTCAATTATGTCATATATATACACCAATTATTCTACAGCTTTTTCACCACTTAATTTTAGTAAGCAGTTGGAAGCAGAAGATATGCAGATTGATACAGTTTGTTTCAAACTACTTATTGAGTAGGAAAAAAAGCATCAAAGGGAACTTGGCCTATGCTTATACTATAAAAAATCTAGCCATAAGGTTAATAATTGTTCAAAGAAATACTAGCATACATATCAAATGAGGAATATAGCCACATCATCAAAAGCGTTGCAGGAAAACAAAGGCTTTCAGCCATAGTCGAGACTGTGCAGTTGGATTCTTTACTATGACAAACCAAAAAAGATCCTATACTCTCTGTTAGCTCTTCTTATTGTTTTATTATACCTTTACGGTTAGGACTCACAAAATTAGATTGTCATACATTACTTGACTCGGAAGCCTTTGCATGTTTTATTGACAAAGAATTTTTTAGATCACACAAAATTTGTATAGTCAAAAAATCCAAAGCCGCACATGTAGAAGTAATAGATGGTTAACCTTTATCCTCTAGAGACATCACTCATGAAACAATTCTATTAGAAATAACCTTTGGTAATCATAGCAACCAAGTAGTATTCAACATCATTAGATCACCATCAAGTTTACTCATTTTAGGACTCTCATGGCTTGAAAAATATAATCCATGGATAGATTGGATATCATGAAAGTTAGAATTTCTTCTAATAGATCATAGAACCCTCAAATCTATGAATAAGCTTCTAACTCTCGATAAGCTAAAACTTAAACAATATTTATTTATTAGAGCTAAAAAATTTGTGAAGATAACTAAATAATGTACTATATTTGTTATCTATGCAACTCTACAATCAAAACCTATGGTTACTACAACAACAATTTTAGAGGCATATAAAAATTTTGCAGATGTATTTGAAAAAAAATGCATATATCCTATTAAAGCATCGCCCTTATGATTGTGCGATTGACCTTCAAGAAGATGCTCAACCACCATTTGGATCCATCTACAATTTATCCTAGAATGATCTTACAACTTTAAAAGAGTACATTGAAGAAAATCTAGCTAAAAAATTTATTCAACATTCCAATTCACCAGTTGGTACTGAAATATTATTTGTGAAGAAAAAAGATGGATCCTTATGAATGTGTATTAATTATTGTTGTCTTAATAAAATCATAGCAAAGAATTAATATCCATTGCTGTTGATATCTGGACTTCTTGATCAATTTAGCCAAGCAAAGGTCTTTATGAAAATTGATCTATGAGGCATATATAACTTGATACGTATTGAAGAGGGATATGAATAGAAGATGGCATTTCATACTAGGTATGGACATTTTGAATACAATATCATACCTTTTGGACTTATCAATGCTCCAGTTATATTCCAACATTTAATCAATGACATATTTTATGAGTATCTTGATGACTTTGTCATGATCTATTTAGATGATATTTTGATCTTTTCCAAGAATTTGGAAGACCACAAAAAATATGTTCGTCTTATATTGAAAAAACTACAAAATATTATGCTATATGTAAAAATGGAAAAATATGTATTTCATATATCTCAAGTCGAATTTTTTGGATATATTATTTCTAACAAAGGCTTTTTTATGGATCTAAAGAAGATACAAGCAATCATCGATTTGACAAAGCCAAAAACTATACGTGATGTCCAATGCTTTCTTGGATTTACAAACTTCTATACAATTTTTGTTAAGAACTACTCCAAGATTGCTGCTCCACTTATGTAGTTGATATGCAAGGACAATCTAAACTAGAGCCTTGAAGCAGAGAAAGCTTTTCAAAGCTTATAAGAGGCTTTCACAATATCTTCAATTTTGATACATGCAGATTTCAACAAGCCCTATTTTATGGAGATCGATGCCTCAAATTTTGCATTGGAAGCAGTTTTGTCACAATATAGAGAAGATGACAAACTTCATCTAATTGAATTCTATTTTAAAAAAATTTGAGTGATAGAAATTAACTACAAAATCTTTGGTAAAGAACTACTTGCTATCGTAGATTCTTTCCAAGAATGGTGCCACTTTTTTGAAGGCACCTCTCATCAAGAAATTATATATATAAATCACAAGAATCTTGAATACTACTTGTTAGCTCGAATATTGAACCGTCGCCAAGTACGTTGGAGTATATTTTTATCATGATTTGACTTTTGCATCATATATCGATTTGATAGCCAATAAAGATTATCAGATATATTATCAAGATGTTTATACCTTGAACTAAAAGAAGGCAAGCTAGCATATGATTAATAATGGGCAACCTTATTAAAACTTGATTAATTTCATCTTTGAGCAACGAATTTATCAATACTTGTGGATTTATCATTTTTAAGGAGGTTCATAAAGCCTCAAACATAGACCTTCTTATTTTTAATATCAAGCGTCTTGCCAATAACCTTCTTGAAGAGTCTTCTAAATTCAAGTATGAAGTCAACATCTTATTCTTTGAAGAAAATTTGTTTATTCTTGAAGGACCAACTTTCTTGCACGTTCTCCAAATACACCATGACTTCCTCATAGCCAAACATTTTGGATTCAACAAGACCTTGGAACTTTTTTTTAGAGACTTTTAGTGGCCTAAAATGTAGAAAGACGTTAAAAAATTTGTACTATTATGTGATACTTGTTCTAGATCAAAGAACCCTCCATATCGATCATATGGATTTCTTCAACTCTTTCCTATTCTAAGACAACCATGGTCATCTATCTCTATGGATTTCAATATAAATCTCCCACCATCAAACTCATTTAATACTATCTTCATAGTTATTGATTGATTGACCAAGATGGCATATTTTATACCTTGTAAGAAGTGAATTATTGGTGAAGAGATTACAAGACTCTTTATTAACAATGTCTATCATTACTATAGGTTGTCAAATGACATTATATTGAATCATGGGCCATAATTTGTATCAAGGTTTTGAAAGGCACTTTTCAAGATTCTTAAGATTGACATTAAACTTTTCTTTACCTTTCACCTTCAAACTAATAGCCAAATGAAGCAGGTCAACCAAATTCTTAATTAATATTTGAGATACACCATCAACTATCAATAAGACAATTAGATTTCTTACTTGTTGTTAGTAGAGTTTGCATATAACAACATGATCCATACATCTATGCAGCAAACGTCATTCTACTCAAACTACAGTTATCATCCAAAGTTGGATATGATAGACCCTTCAAAGTGGGCAAATCCAATAATAGAGGAGTTTGCTACGAAGATGGCTGAACTTCAAGCAACCATAAAGACTCACCTAAAAAGGGCTCAACAACATTATAAGCTATTGGCGGATGAATTGAGGAAGGAATATCTTCCATTCTAAGTTGGTGACAAAGTATGGCTTCTTCGACGTAATATAAAAATAAATAGACTATGCAATAAGTTGGACTATCGAAGATTAAAATCATTTGTAATTCAGAAATAAATTAATTACGTAATTTATCACTTGGAATTATCTTCATCCATGAAGATTCATCCAATCTTTCATATTTTATTTTTCAAAAGGTATAAAGAATTGAACATATCAAGTCAAAGACAACCTCCACTTCCTATGGTTGAAATCAATGATCATGTTGAATTTGAGGTAGAAGAGGTATTAGATTCAAAGATAAAACATAGAAGGCTTGAATATCTGGTGCATTGGCATAAATATGATATCAACGATTGCATGTGGGAACCAGTTGGCAATCTTACAAATGCACAAATGAAGGTTCAAAGGTTCTATCAACGATATCCATTTAAACCAAAAGCAACAATATAAAAAATAGTAGCTTGCTAAGATAGTTTCACCATAAAGATTCTTAATTCTTAGCATCATAAAAAAGTAGAAGAGGCAATCTCAAAAAAAGAAGTTTTCGAATATTTAGAATAATATAAGTCAATAATTCGAGTTCACAACTCTAGCTTATTTATATTCTTTTGGTCTTGTCTACTTTATATGATATGGATAGTCAAGAAATAGACACCTTACTAGTCATACCATCTCAATTAAGTAGCTCACGGAGATGACCTAAGATGAAGAGCCACCTAAACTACGAAGATGTTAAAAAATACCTAATAATAGGTCATTGATAATTGTGTTTGAGATACAATTTGCCTATGAAAGTGTAATTGTCATTTTACTTATTCTACAAATTCTTTTCAGAATAAACCTATAGAGGGGGATTTGAACTCAGGGAAAGACTAAGCGCATGAGCTTATAAGTTAGGATCACTCAATTAACCGTAATCCGAACTACTAAAACACCAAGAAATACTATAATGCTTCCTCCCATTAACAATATTCATTCATCAACTGATAACCACAATGTGCAACCTTGTACTCCCAAAAGACTGTTCAAACTACAATAATTTCCATCCAACACGAGAAATAATAGACTTCACTCCAACCAATCTGGATTCACAAAATTTCTGTAATCACAAACTTCCTCTCTCGAAACACACACACAACTCTCGATAAAAAATAATCATAATCTTCCATCCTTAATCAATCTTCTAATAACTTCTCATATAATTTAATCATACAGTACTTCAATTACATAATCAATAATTCATAACTTAATCTCTGATTTATTCCACAGACTCAATTCTCAGTATTTAGAAACTATCCATTACTCTTCAACAACAAAGAAACAAAAAAAGGTAGCACTAAGCTTACCCTGGCTCATGACTATCACAATTTGGTACTCAAACTAATTTCTATAACTTCTTTATACTTACTTTCTATTTCCAGATTCTAATCATAATCTAGTAATAACCGCTTTTAATAACTAAGTTAATCATCCGTCCTCATGAACTGACTATTCTACAGACTATTAGTCTATTTTACCAATATCTTACAAAAGAGAATTAATATCTATTCTACATAGCTCCACTCCTATCTGTGCAGCGTCCTTGCAAACACACAATTGTCACCTATAAAAAAAAACTATTTAATAAAATTCTACAAAATTACTATTTCTTTTAATCCACTCAATTATTTATTTGCTGCATTATCTAATGTTGGTTCCACTAATTCTAGTTCTTAACTAAAATCTTCCTCCTCTTTTAATCCATCCATCGACTCCTTCCTCAATTAATTTGAGAGATCTTCATTATACTCACCGAATTCATAGACTTCGGCCTCTAATTTCAAGATCGGGGCATTACGGAGTTCCAACTGATGTTGTTGCTGACTCATCCATTCTGGACCATCTTCAATTGACGCTTGTGACCGGCTTTTTACTATTAACTCTTCCATCAATTTTTCCACCTCATCTTGTAAAACTTCAATTTCGGACCTCAACTTCTCTGTTTTACATCTAGATTGGTCATTCAATGCCTCTTTCTCTTTCATCAATAACTCTCCCTTGTCTCTTTCTATCTGCAACTAGTATTTGAGTTTTTTCTATTCCAAATCCCATGCCTTGTGATTCTAGATCAATTTGTCTTGTTGTCCTTCCATAATCCATAAGATGTATTCTTTTTCTTTATCCAAGACTCATATTGGTGAACCCATTTCTGCTCCAATACCAACTTGGATTCCCCAATTTCTTGTATCGTCCAATCTTACTCTTCAATTCTTTGGTTCTGCTCTGATATCACCTTCTTACTCTCCTCTAAATTCCATTTGCTATTGCCTTTTACATCCAATATTCACACCATACAATGCATTTGTGAAATGTGCTTCAATAAAGCATTCTTAAGAGGTATTCCTTCGAGCAATCGACCCTGTGGAAACACCACTAATTAATATTCATTGAAATTGGGGTTTCATTCTTCTCTTCCAATGCTAAATAAATTGGAACCCGTTCTGATTAAATAACTGGAATGACCTCTTGTGCCAGTGTACAACTTGACTCTACAATTTCGTGTATTACATCCGCTGTATTGACATTCTATGCCAACGAATTTTGTTCTCTCTGTGGAGGCATTGGCATTGGTATAAGACTTTCCTCTCTTGGCGGTATTTGACGCAATGTGTGTACAATTACAGCATACACATAATTGAAACAAAGCAAATATGTGAACTTTCTCAATTTTTACTAGGCTCCTATCTCTGCATGAATACGAGTAGCTACGTAAGCTGTCGAATTGAACACCATTCCTTCCAACACCCCTACCACTGCATACAATAACCATTTGGACATATATGTAGGATGTCGGTACAATCCTAACCGCCTCACCATAAAACAGAACCATTCCACGAGTTTTGGTGAAATTGCCTCAACAGTCTGCCAACCTTGGCTCCTTTCAAAGGCCAACATACCTTCCTTGAAATATCTTCCTGGACTAAAGTTGCTTGAATCATCAACCTCTTTCGTAATTTCTCCAATGGAAAGAAACAATACCTTTTTCAGGATTATTCCATCAATCTTGATAATTCGCCCTTGTATGATACTCGATCTATCCTTCGGGTCATAATTCGTGATATATTCCTCCACTAATGACACATTAATTGATGGTAAGCAATTTGACTGCTGCAAAAACTAGAACAACTATGTATTCTAAAAGTCATTTATTCTTCTCGGCGTCCAACAGATATCTAATTTCATCGACTCTATATTGGTAACAATTATTACAAAAGGTGGTTTTGATGTGCATCTAGCTCTCACATTTTGGCCATTGTCCTCTTTCTTTGTAGCTTGCTTTGCATTTTTAATTATCATAATGCTGCCTCTTCCAAACTCTTAACTAAAACTACTACGCTTGAAAACGCAAGGATTACAAGAAATAGCAATCTTAGAAAAACAACCAAAAACAACAACACAGAATGACCTCTAACTGGTGCTCCACTCCTATTCTCTTACTACTGGTGATCATGACAACATGTTACCCATACTGTCTGTTTTTCACCTCTGTCCCATCTGACATATTAATAACTACTAACTATCTATTCAACCGCAACTACATCCTAATGCACTTATACCATAATTAGGTCTACCATGTGTCCATTCGAAGTCACCCCTCCAAAAAAAATAAAAACCCATCCCAGGTTTTATATATTATATAACCGTAATTGGTTCCCATTAATGTAGGTATTGAATCGATGGCCCATGAAATCTTCCAATTGAACAGATTCATTAGAAAAATCCTCAACTACGTGATACGACCCATATCTGTGAACTTGAAATTTAATCAGAAAATGATTAAATCGGCTATCATACAATAATACCAAATCATAGGGTATAAAACTCTTCGGACGCAGTTTACTATCATAATAACTCTTCCTCCATTTTTGAATTGCTTCCATGTTGAAAAGAGTTGTAGCTTGTATTTCATCCAATTCTTCCAATTTTACCAACCAAGAATGTAATGGCTCTTTGTCACTGAGTAGTTCATCTAAGATAATCTGTAAACTTTGAACCTCTAATTTGATGGATAAAATTGCTTCTTGAACGTAAACTAGTTGAAATGAAGTAGAGTTGGTAGTTACTTTATATGCGGTACGATACGCCTACAAAGCCACAAAGAATTTGGTCTTCCAATTGGTACCCGCCCCTGAAATTATCTTAATTAAGACCTTGCACAAAATTCCATTGGTCTTTTCCATTCGTCCATTAGTGCGAGGATGATATGTAGTGGTTTTCAAATGCTTGATCTCGTATGTGCATATCAAGGCTGCTATGATAGCATTGAGGAAATGGGTGCCGTGATCGCTTACTAATTCCTTCGGACATCCAAATCGAGTTATAATATTCTCATAGAGAAAAGTAGCCACCGTACTGGTATTATCATTGCAGGTAGCAATAGCCTTTGTCCATTTTGTGACATAGTTCGTGGCTACTAAAATATACCGCTTTTGGCCAGGTTTGGACGATGGTGCAATAGGACCGACAAAATCAATATCCCATTTTTTAAACGGTGATTGTGCCAAGATTGGAACTAATGGCATGGCTGAAGTGCCCGTGGATCGACAAATTTGTTGACAGGGATTACAATGACAAATAAATTGGTGCACATCAGAAAACATTGTGGGCCACTAATATCTGGCCATTAAAGTCTTGCGAGCAGTACTATCTCCCCCAAAATGACCACCACAACTATCCAAATGGCAATCTTATAGGATCGATTGTACTTCACTTAGAAAGATACAGTATCATGAAATACCATCTTTGCCTTGTTTATATAAAGCATCGCAAATCATTGAGTACGGGGCACTCTTCAAAATGAGTTGCTTCTTAAGCTTGTCAATGAAAGTCGGCGGAAAGGTGTAGAAAGTCAAAAATTGAATGATTTCACTATACTCGGAGAAAATCACATCCACCACAAATAATTCAACATCGAGAAGAGTATCTGGGACAGACTCGTTGCCGAGAATATTAGACAACCGGGATAAATGATTAACATTTGCATGTTTCTTCCCAAGTTATACGACAATTGTAAAAATGAACTCTTGTAGGAGTAAGACTCATCTTACAATGTGCCCATTCAATTGAGGCTTATTAATCATGTATTTGAGGGCATCATGATCCACATAAAATACAAATGGATACCCAATCAAATAGTGCTGAAATTTCTGAACCGAGTATACCATATCCAATGCTTTTCATTCAGTAGTAGTGTAATTGCATTCGATAGCCATTAATTACTGACTGACATAATAGATAGGATGATCTAGATCCTTATCATCTTTCTGACTTAATACCGATCTAATAGCTACATTGGATGTATCAACATACATATAAAAGGGCTCCATCCAACGAGGAGCCACCAATATTGGTACAAAGACCAATTTTGACTTCAACGCTTCAAAGGCCATGGTACACTCCATAGTCTAGATGAGACTAATCCCATCTGATGGAGATTTCTTTAGTAAGTTCGTTAAAGGTTGATAAATAACTACGAACGAACGAATGAATCTTCTATAATAATTGACGTGGCCCATAAATCCTCAAACACTGGAGACCGTCGCTAGTCTGGGCGAGTTCATGATATGCTTTACTTTATCAAGATCCGTTGCAATACCACGGTTGGAGACGATATGTCTCAATAATTTTTATGACAGAACACCGAATTGACACTTATCCGAGTTTATCGATATCCCAAACTTAGCGCATTAAGTCAAACATTTACGTAGACAATTAAGATGATCTTGTTTGGTACTGAATGCACAAAAGTCATCTAAAAAGATCTCCATAAATAGCCAGAGATAGTCTTGGAAGGCCTCAGTCATCATTCTCTAAAATGTGGCTGGGGCGTTACATAATCCAAAAGGCATCTCGCGATAAGCAAATGTCCACTATTCTGTAGTAAAGATCGTCTTAAGCTGATCTTCCATTGCAATTTAAACTTTATTATACCCGGAAAATCCATTGAAAAATGAATAACATTTATGACCGACTACGGCATCCAATATACTATTTGTGAAAGGCAACGGAAATTAATCCTTCTTGATAGCCGCATTAAGTTTTGCAAATATCCTAACAAATGCAGATTTTTCCATTCTTTTTTGGCACCATGACGATTGAAGAAACCCACTCACTATTCGGTACTAGGTAAATAAAACCAATTACATGAGCTTGTCCAATTCCTCCTTCACCATAAAGGAATATTTAGGATTAAGGTGATATTGCCTCTACCATACCGGTTTAGTGTTCTCCTCTAAAATGATACGATGCTCCCAAACTTCAGTAGGAATATCTTTTAAATCAGCATAAGTCCAAGCAAAAGCGGACTTATGATGCAAGAAAAATTCTTTCTAACATATCAACTCCTGCTCATTAATACCTTTGTAGATCTTAATTGTCCAAGGTTCTGATGTGGTCACCAAGTTAATAGTTTGACATAAAGGTGCAACGGCAATGTTCTGTTTCAACACCCGCATTGGTTGAAAATCTGTCAGTAAATCTGACATGTGCAAAGTACTGAACCCTAAGTCTAGGGCACTAACATGGTGCAAATCATACTTGATCATTTAATCAATACTAATATAATCAGAGTTTTTTAAATCCGTTGGGTATATCAAGTACTCCCTCGGATCTCTACATTAGTACACCACTTTCGGGTGTTGCGCTGCTTCCATAGGCACCTTCATAATCGATGCGACTGCATCATCATTAGAGCTAAGCTCATCGTCTGACGTCAATTCAGATGCTAGCAATTGAGACTCCCCGTGATAACATACTGGGTACATTTGTAATACCATTTTATCTCCACCCTTGCCAAATATCAAAGTACCCAAGCGTAATCGTTCTTGGCCTTCGCTTGATAAATCCAGGGTCGTTCAAATAAAATTGGATATGATAAAGTTGAATGTTGTATCCAAAAGATGATATAGTCGATTACATATGCAATACTAACAATTATAGTTTGAATACTCTATAAAATACCCATTGATTAACCCGACTATGATCTGCCATCCGTAATACCAATGTTGTAGGTACTAAGTATTCCAAATCTAAAGAATCCATTGTATCAACGTTCATTAAATTGACGCTAGAACTATCATCCACCTGAACACTCAAAATCATAACATCGTCAATCGAAACATCGATGGTTGGTGCACCTAAGTCAGGGTTCAAACTCACTTTACAAACTTCCTTATTACATTGCTTATGCCATGTTAACGATGAATTCAATGTAAAACGGTACTTTGGTGCGACTGCTAGAAGTTGCTTCATAGAAATAGCAGGCCGAATAGCATCCAAATCCTTCAAAATGTCATAAGATTCCATATTTAGGATAATTTCCAATGTCCTCTTTTTTTTCATTGGTTTAAATTTAACTCCGTGAGATAAGATATTCTTCTGCCCTGGACTCAAAATTCAAACAGGAGATGAAGCTTCCCTGGAATTCACGCCTTTGAGAAGATCTTTCAATGGAAAAGATGTTTTTCGGAAGGGTTTTTTTATCCCAAACTTTAGAAAATCACAACTCTTGATCAAACTATTCAGTTTGTCTCAAATTTACAAGATAGGTAGATTTCACCCTTGAATATTATCACAAAAAAAACCAACTGTAAATTCACTCCCGATCTTTTGGCATTTGAAAAACCCTAGCAGATGCTCTAAACCCTAATTTTTAAGCACTGGAGCACTATTTTCTTAATATCTCAAGAACCTAATACTCAAATGTCATAAAACTTATGCATAAAGTTTACTAACATGAAATTATACATTTCCTAAAATTTTGAGTCAAGAGCTTGTCAAATTGCTCAACATATAGCTCAAGACACAACCACTAGTAAATCAGATTACTTACTACTATTTGATTGCATGTTTTGACTTCAAAATCCAATAACTCATTCACATCAACTCGGAATCTAGTAAGAAGTATGTAAAAAGTGTAGTTACAAAAGTGCTCTCTGCAGTCATTGTTGCCAATCCTCAATTGCTATCTTTATGCATGCGTTATGCCAAAAAGAGTGATAGTAGCTCCCAAATCAATACCTTAACTTTGAACACTTATATCTCCTTCATATAAACTCCAAACCATACAAAACTTGTACCAAAACCATAGCCAAAAACCTAAATTTTTTGATCCTAGCCTTCAAAGCTCGAATGGCTTCGAGAAATTAATCCTAATCCCTAATATGGCCTCGGGCAGCCTCCTCAAAGTCCATTGGTCATGATTTTTGACCAATAGGAATAGAGGTTTTTATTATTCATCTCCATTCATCTATATTAGTGCTCTAATTACTCCCTCTACTACCAAAATCCTTCTTCAATCCTTTTTTTTATAAGATTTATATAATTTATGCTCTAAACACCAAATAAAAGAACCAAAAGAAGTTTTCAAAGGTCACTAATGTCTAATAAAGGTGATTCTAAATATTTAGATGTTACTATCAACCATAATCAATCTTAAAAGCCACTATCCAAAAAAAATTAAAACTATATAAATTCTATAGTAATCATTTTAAACAACCTCTTTTCAAGGTAATAATCAAATTACATTCTACAACCAACTAAAATCTACTAATATGGCTTTCACCATGTTACATAATAAATTATATATTAAGTACATAATTACATTATTTTTATATAGTAGCTGAACTACAACACAACAACGGAACTGCTTGAAATGGAACTGAAGCCTCCGTAATTGGAACTTCATTGGGTTGCCCAACCAAGTCAGGTCTCATATTGGGTAAGAGGCTCGTAAGGGGACTTGGATTAGATGTCCTTGTAATTGGGTCCAATTGGCCCTTTGCTTCAAAATCACTGAAATGTTGAATTGGTCCTTTTTCCTTTTGCTGACTTCTAGTAAGAACGGCTTAGACACATTTCACCCGATTTATTGGAGAATCTTGAGGACCTCAATTTATCTCTTTGATTTTTTCTAAGCTTTGGATCTATTGATTTCGATTATTGAAATTGAAAGGAGCATTATATTGCTAATATATGTGCTCCGATTGCTTACAATTTCCACAAATTAGTGCATAATCATCACTAGCTTTGAGATTGGGATATTCACTTGCATAATGACCAATCTGTCTGCAACTGAAACAACAAAGTGGTCTTCTTGTATCCCCATCAAGCATATTGGATGTTTCCATCGGTACATACCTATTAAACTTGTTCCATGTAGGATTAAAAAATGATCCCAGTTGTCCTGTTGGAATGGAGTAAACTTGATTTGATGGTGTCGATAGAGCATATTGCTGATATCTCTACTACTCTTTAACGTAGTTATTGAGGTTCGATGCAAATCTTTGATTAAAATTGGAACTTTGAAAGTTATTGAATGCTCGATTTTGTCGATTAGATCGATTTCCATTCCATCCAAACGTATTTTCCGATGAACTTGATTAACGTCTCAATGAATTGATGGGATCATGGTCTGATTACTGAATTATTGTTGCTTTTGCCAATTCCAACAATTAGCTGTTAAGTACTTTCTTCAGCAAAATGTACATTGACTCATCATTTGTGAGGGTAAAGGGCATTTTGTTACCAAATGACTATGGCCCTTACAATTACTGCACTATACATTGGTCCTAATATTGGTAGGCTTTTGTCTCTTCTCCTTATCCTTAGCCATATTGACGGCTATTTCCTCCATTTTCTTCGTCAAGTTAAATAATAAGGTTTCATTGGAATCTTTTAGAGTTGGTATTATTGGTAACTCTGCCGTAGTTAACGCTTATTGTTCATACAAAAAAATATGGAGCATACGCTGTTATCACGTTCGATGGTATAGCTTGCAATGGCATGACATTAATTGGCCCTTGAATATTGCCATTGGAATTTATCCTTGTATCTAACCTCCATAGATAACTACCTATTGATCCATTCCAAGTCGGATTTTGATAATTACCTTGAATTGGAATCATCATAGCTCCCGCAGTTAAAAACTGATCATAATGGCATTCCTCCCAAACTTTGGCTCTATTAAGAGATGCAGACACTGTAACGGATTGAGCTTTCTTCACAAACATTTTTAACTCCAGTGGGTGCAAACCATTGTCTAATACAGATAAGATAAATACCTCCGATATTTGGTGATTTAGCCACTTACTGAGTATATCAACCACCCAGCCATAATATGATTATACCACCTCCCCTAGGATCATTTTGCTATTCATTAACCTCTCTCAAAGATGATCTTCAAAACCTAATAGCTAAAAATAGGTTAAAAATACATTCTTCAATGCTTCTCAATTAAAAAATTGATCCACTGGTTGGCGGTTGTACCATTCAAACGCCGTGTCCTTTAAGGTTGCTGGCAACCATCGTAATCAAATATCTTTGATTCTTCCATTATTAGCCATGTACGCTATCAAGAATTGAGATATATGGTGATTGAGATCAAAGCCTGATCAACCACTAAAAGTAGATAATGGAGCCACGCTGGTTGTGCAATCGTCCATGTTTGGACTACTATTGAAACTGCTGGACCGGTCGTTGTCATTGAAGAAGACAATGCACCGCTTAATCTCTTATTAAAATTACCACTACCTTCTTCTATTATCTTTTTTGGACTTTTTAACCTCCTCAATTTACTATTATTATCCATGAATAAGTTTATCAATTGAATTGGAGGAAAAAATGATGGATTTTGAAATACTATGAATTGGCCCTTATTGGCAAGCAACTTGTATCATTCTACGTAACTAATTTTTACAAAATCAGTAGTTTCTGCTATTGGAAAGGTATCCAACGGAGTACCCAATTCTTCTATATTTTCTCCACTTATAGCCAACGAGCTCAAGAGATACGCTGGGCTGTTAATAAATTTTCTTGCAAGTGCTCTTGGCAATTTTTTTAATGATATATATGTCAGAAATATTAGAGATCAGTCAGCTTCTAGGTATGCTCAGATATGCCGACAAGCATGCAATCATGGCTTAATTCAACTTTTTTGATGCTTCCTTTTTAACTTGCATTCTTGCTTGTTTTACAATGATTTTCTTGCTTGCGCTCTCTCTTGTCTTTTTTTTGACTGGCGTTGTCGTAATACGTGAAGTCTTGCTTGAGAATGCTCCGATCAGCTGGTTTTGGAAGGAAGAATGGAAATTGCAACAACAAAATCCTAATTCTAATAGAATACTAAAAATCTTCTAATTAGACCATAATAATTCTAAGCAACATTTAATCAAATTCAAAGAAACCTCAAAGAAACAATAAGAAATCTTAAAGAAGTATTAGAATGATCTTAAATTTCTCTCAAATACATATCAATTCAATCTTAATTTAATCCTAGTTAAAATCCTATTGGATTTCATTCAAACATTAGGTCAAAACTAATAAAATCTTAAATCCTAATAAAATCCTAAATCTTAAATCAAACCCTAAACCCTAAACCAAACCCTAAAGAAATCTTAAACCAAATCTTAAACAAATTTTAAAAAAAATCCTAAATCTTAAATCAATCCCTAAAAAAATCTTAAACAAAATCTTAAACAAATCTTAAATAAAATCCTAAACCCTAAATCAAACCTTAACCAAATCCTAAACCAAATCCTAAATCCTAAGTCAAATCCTAATTAAATCCTAACCAAATCCTAATCTAAATCCTAAAGCAAATCTTAATTCCTAAATCAAATCCTATAACTCTAAACCAAATCCTAATTCCTAAATCAAATCCTAACCAAATCCTAAACCAAATCCTAACCCTAAATCAATCCCTAACCAAATCCTAGTAATTCCTATAACAGATTTAAACCTCAATAACTAATGAATAAAATATTGATCTTAACTAAAATTATGCACAATTCTTAAGAACTAAGTTGAAAACAATTACAAAATTTTTGAAAAGAATCGGAATTACCAAATAGACAATAACCTCAAAACTGTGCTCGGGTATTGGTCGGCCTCCTTCTCCAACCTTGATGCTAATCTTCCAGAGCCAATATCTCTCCTTTGCATTGTTTGATTGATCTCAAAATTCTCATATACATAGAAAAATAAGTCTTATATTCTTTCACATAAGTTTCACTCCAATCCAACCAATATATTTTAAGAAATCTTGAAAATCCTCACTGAACCTAAAATTCTACTTTCTGAGACCTTGACTCACTTAAACCTCAATATCCTTCAATTCAACCGTTAGATCAAGCTCAAATTTACAACATATATTAAACACAATTATAACCATTAATCCAAAAAAATTCACCTATATATCTATAACAAAACCTTTTGAAATCACCCAAAATATAAATTCTGTTTTATTTCACAAAATCCAAGTCATCTGAAATAAACCTTAACTTTGCAAAGCTCTTACAAAGTCAATACAAATCCAAATCACCCAAAAACAACATCCATAGAAACCCTATCCAATCTTCTATCAAACCTCATTCTTTGATCTGTCAAAGAGTCCCAAAATCGTCGTCAAGACTCAGTTTTGTACCTTAGGGTCTGATTTCGACCCTGATTCATAACCGGCCTTCTCCGAGTATCAACATCTATTTTTTAAGTAATTTTTACTATAAATTACTCTTAACTTCCTCGTAAAGATGTCTATATCATTCATTTTTCCAATCTACCTTATTTTGTCTTATTTTTGGTCCTACAAAGTAAATAGAAGCTATTTTTTTTAAAAAGGCAACATTACTACTAAAAATTTTATTACTTTCTTATCTTTTATCCATATTTTTTTACTTTTTCTTTAAACTTGGCTCTTCTAAAATAAGATCCATATTATCATCTTTCACCATATAGTTATGTTACAATACAATAGCGTGTTTTTTTTACTACAATGTTCTCATTCTTAATAACCATAATCTTTCATTATATACTGCTAAATTTGCTTCCTATTTCCCATCTATTCATCTGGCAGTTAATTCGTAACACTCAGTGCTATTGTCAATCCCTGGCAGCGGTACCAAAATATAATTGTTGTTTTACTTATTCCACAAATTCCTTTCAGAATAAATCTGTAGAGGGGGATTTGAACTCAAGGAGAGACTAAGCGCATGAGCTTACAAGTTAAGGTCATTCAATTAATCATAATCCAAACCACTAAAACACCAAGAAATACTACAATGCTTTCTCCTAATAACAATACTCATTCATCAACTGATAACGACAATGTGCAACCATGCACTCTCAAAAGACTATTCAAAATACAATAATTTCCATCCAAAACGAGGAATAACAGACTTCATTCTAATCAATCTAGATTCACAGAATTTCTGTAATCACAAACTTCTTCTCTCAAAATACACACACAACTCTCAATAAACAACAATCATAATCTTTCATCTATAATCAATCTTCTAATAATTTTTCATATAATTTAATCACACAATACTCCAATTACATAATCAATAACTCATAAATCAATCTCTGATTTATTCCACAGACTCAATTTTTAGTATTCAAAAACTATCTATTACTCTTCAACAACAAAGAAATAAAAAGAGGTAGCACCAAGCTTACCCCGACTCATGACTATCATAGTTTGGCCCCCAAATTAACTTCTACAACTCCTATATACTTACTTCCTATTCCGAGATTCTAATTGTAATCCTGTAATAACCACTTTTAATAACTAAATTAATCATCCGTCTTCCTAAACTGACTATTCTATGGACTATTACTCTATTTTATCAATATCTTACAAAAAAGAACTAATATCTATTCTACACAAAGACATCCAGAAAGAATATTTGTAAGACAATTCTATAATGAAGATACCGAAAGTCATACTTGGTTACAAGTAGAAGGCTTGAAACATTATTAATTGCTACAAGGACCTATGAATCATTTACCTCACAAAAAATAATTGGAATATATAGTGAATACCATATAACAAATCTTCAATTTCTTGCACATATACTGACTTATTATAACATAGCTCCTTGAAGACCTTGAAGCTAGAAGAAGAAGTGATGTCACGGACATACAACTCAAAAAGATTCTAAAAGATTTTAGTAGATTTTAATGGATTTTAAGAAGATTCTAAAAGGTTCTAATAGATTCTAAAAAAGTTTTAGAAGGTCATATGAAGATTCTAGGAGGCTTTGAATGATTTAGGAAGTTGCCAAAGAAGAATCTTATGCTTGCTTTGTTTCCAAGTTTTATAGAAACTTCTCAAGAAGTTTTTTAGGATCTAGTATATATAGGAGTTAAGGCTAAGGGAATCCTCAGTCTTGACAACTCACTTCTTGTAGTCTAATGAATACCTTCTTGTCTTGTATCAAATTGTTGTTCTAATGTCAAGCTAATTCCATTTCTTGGTCTTGAATCCTTGTCTTGTATATGGTTCCTAACAGATATGTAAAATATAAGGTGGATCTTCATAGACTTTGGTAGATATAATCAATAAATAACAAGATTGACTTATTCATTAATAGAAAAAGGCCTAAGTCTACAATAGTCTAACTTATTACAAGAACGAGTGGTCTTGATATTGTGTCAAAGTAACCAAACCTTATTACCTATGTTGAATTATTGTTGTTTCTTGCAATAGGCATCCACATTAATTTTTTGTTGTTCTTAAGTTCCCTTTAATTGTACCTTCATTGTTACATGTAGCTTTGACAAATGATTTGTCAAATCTTTCACCTGATGATTATCAACTTTTAAAAAGTTAAAAGAATCAAGTCATGGATGATAACCATAATTGGTAAAAAAAAAGGTATTTTTTGAGTAGAAGAATGTATCAATTTATTATATGCAAACTTTGCTAATGATAAAAGAGTTATCTAATCATCTTGATGATAATTGATGGTATACCTCAAGTATTGCTTTAAAACTTGATTTACTTGTTTTATTTGCCCATCAATTTGAAGATGAAAAGTTAAAGAGAGCTCTATATCCACCTTTAAAATCTTAAAAAGGATTTTCTAAAATCTTAATATAAATTAAGTCTTCCTATGCGATATAATAACTTTAGATAATCCATGATAGTGATAGATATTGTTAAAAAAAATTAAGCCATTTCTTGACTTGTTATAGATTTTATACATAGTACAAAATATGCCATATTTGTAAAATAATCTACTACTACAAATATGGAATCATATAAACCTGAGACTCAAAGATCTATAATAAAATCCATAGAAATAGAAGACCATGATTGTTCTGAAATAGGTAATGGCTAAAGAAGTCCATAAGGTTGATGGTGAGGAGTTTTGGATCTTATAGAAATATCACATGATTGTACAAAGTCTTTAATTGCCTTCTATATTTGAGGCTACTATAAATCTCTTAATATTAGCTCCAAAGTCTTGTTGTATCCAAAATGTCCAACTATTTGAAAATCATGATGAGTTTGAAGAACTTGTAATTGTGTTCCACGTTCTGGAATATATAATTGTTTCTAAAAATAGAATAGGTTCTTGAACTTGAACTTAGAAGTATGATGAGACTCAGAAGAATTATTCTTAATATCATAAAAAAAAAGGATAAAAAAAAACTTGATTGAATTTGCTTGACAAACGTTGTCATGATATAATACAACTATATAGTGAAATTGTAATCAAAGTTGAATTTCTAATTAATATCTAATTATCTTAATTCAATTATAATTTGAAGTATCTAAACATGGCTTTTATAAAAGCCTCTTAGGTTATTTTCTTATCTTAATACTTAGTAGGTTGAAGGTTAGTTAGTAATTTTACCTTCTACATTTTAGAGACTCTTCTACTACTTTAGAAAGACCATAAATTAATAAAATCAAGTTAGAAGAGTTAAGTAATTAGTAAAGTTCATACAAGGATTAATTTAAGAGTAGGGTTGGGCTAAAAACACCTTAAGATAGGTTAGATTGATACTCGGGGGCCGACTATTTGTGAGATAGGGTCAAAATCAGACCTCTGGCCACTAAAACAACGGCCTAGGGCAAAATAGGGAGGCTTTTGAATTTCGGAGGTTAGGATTTGAAAGCTAGCTTGAAGTTCTTTCCAAAGATGTAAGAATTATTTTGAGAGGGTTTTGGAAAACTTAGCAATTGATGTTCAAAGTCAGGGTTTGTATCGGTGATTTGGGTTTTATATAATATAATTAGGGCTACCAATTTTGGCTAGTTCATTCAATTGGAGTGACATCTACGGTTGAAAATTTGATATTATTTGGATTATTTGGTGTGCTAAGTGTATACAAATTTTTATAATAATCTAACGGCGTGGTTTAAAGAAATGTAGATTTTAGCACAAGAGAGTTTCAGAAGGTGGCAGTTTGAGGTTGGATAGGGTTTCTATGATATTTGAAGATCTATCACTCAAATTAAAGTGAAAATTGGCGTAGTGCTGGAGAACTTAAAGAATAAGCTACACACCAATTTTGAAAAAAATTTAATAGTTGGAAAGGGAGAAAACATTGCTAGAATTTTTGCTTTACTTTTCAAGTTGGTGGCCTAGTGACATCAGTGCAATTTTTGGAGGTTTTCTCATATTTTGTAAGTTGGATCTGACTAAAAATTCTTAAGCATATAGAACACTTACATTGACAATTTCATGCAAAATTCCACATCAAGTGGATGTTTGGATTAGATGTTACAACTTGTTAAAGCTCACTAATTAAGATTGGACTTACAAAAAAAATCAAAATTGCTTAAATATAAAAGTAACAAGGTAATTGGGATTTATGTATGATTAAGACTACTAAGAAGAGTGTTTTAAGTACTTTTGAATTGAAATTCAGATTATATTCTTCTTTTATGGACGAAACCTATTAGGATTTCTTAGCTACTTATTAAACATAATCTCACCTTCGACAACTAAGTGCCTGGTGCATTCTTGAGCAAAACAACACATAATATGACAATGTTAAATCAATAGTTAATTTTGATTTTATTTCTCAAAGGTGAAAATATTTTGGCTTCAAGAAAATTATTCTTTATTAATCAAAAGATACATCTTCTTCTTTTAATGCAAGAGACGAATGTTTAGAAAAAGTATTTGATAAACCTTCTTATTTTTTGAGGCAATAAGTGATCTTATAATCAAATCTTGATAACGAAATGCTCCAATAAATTTGATGATGATTTAAAACACATGCTCTCATAAAATAATTGAGGTTCTTTTGATTTGTATATATAGGGACTAGACTCAAGGTATGTTTTAAATAATGATGCCATTCTTGAAATGAATCTTTGATTGCAAAGAGTTTTTTGTCGAGGATTTCATAATTTAACTTGGCTAATAAAAATTTTCTAGAATAAATAGCTACAAGATGGAGATTGTCATCTTATCCTATTTATAATAATATTACATCTAAAGCAAAATTTGATGCATCTATTCCCATAAAAAATACCTTGGAGAAGTTGACACAATATTACATTGGTATAGAAATAAACTCCTTTTTCAAAATATCAAATGATGGTTTGGCTTCTTTATTCCACTCAAATTTGTCTTTACAAGTCAAATGTATAAGTAGAGCTATAATTTGAAAAAAATTCTTGATGAAGATCTAATAATAATTAAAAAAATCCAAAAAGTATTACACATCTTTTATTGTTCTTAGAATCTTCCAATCCATGATAGTCTAGACCTTCTTCGGATCCATCATTAGCCTTTCATTAGAAATGATGTATCCTAAGAAGTCAACTTGTGTAGTGTGGAATACACATTTTTAAACTTTACATATAATCCTGTATCTTTAAATTTTTGTCACAAAACAAACATGAACTTTATATTCTTTTGTGATCTTATAGTAGATTAAAATATTTTCAAAATAAAAAAACAATAAAATCATCAAGAAATTCACAAAAGACATCATTTATTAGATGTTGAAAAGCAGTTGGTACATTTGTGAGTCCAAAAGGCATAACATTATATTCAAAATGCCCATACTTGGTTCAAAATGTAATTTTTCATTCATTTTCTTCTTAAATGCATACCAAATTATATGTTCTTCATAGATCTATTTTTGTGTAGATCTTTGTTTCAATCAATTGATCAAGAAGTCCTAAATCAAAGATAGTAGATACCTATTCTTGATGGTGATTTTGCTGAGTTCTTGATAGTCTACATGTATTTGTAAAGATTCGTCTTTTTTCTTTACATATAAGATAGGAGGTCCAATTGGAGATTTAGAATGATGTATGAAATTTTTAGCTAAGTTTTTATTAATATATTCTTTAAGTGAAACTAACTCATTTTGTGATAGGCTATAGATTGGTCCAAATAGTTGTTAAACTCTTTTTTGAAGATCAATAGAATAATCATAAGGGCCATGCTCTAGAAGAATATTTGTATTTTTTTTCAAAAACATCCTAGAAATCTTAATATTGGCTTAGAATATCACTTGATGTCTTCTCAAAATCAAAAATAGTTGTGGCATATAAAGCAAAAGATAATCTTTCTTTTGCACCATGCATAAAAGCTTTTGTACCTACTAAAAAGGGTTTAGATATATTAAACTTTCATATTTCTACTTCACTAACAAGATTTTGGATAAACTATTAGAAAAATTAAGGTTTTGAGAAATCCAATCTATTTAAGGATTATACTTTTCTAACTAAGATAATCCTAAAATAATTAGATTAAATGAATATTTTATTACATAAAATAAAATATTATGCTATTATGATCTTTAATTTTTATATCTAAAAAAAAAATTTTATGCACAACTCTAAGCTAAAATAAACGTCTACTAATTGGAATTTTATTCTAACTCACAAGAAGTGAATTAACCATCTGAATTTAACATAAAGCTATTATTTAAATTCTAATCCACTTATTACTTGTTCTTCTTAAAACACCAAGTTATTAATCAAATCCTCTTACATTACTCAAATTCAAAATTATATTTCACTCTTTAACTTCATGCAAAATAATTTCTTCTTCTTAAAAAAATTAAAAGTAAAAATTAAAAGTTAAAAGTAAAATAAAAAAAATTAAGTAAAGGTTAAAAATTAAAAAATAAAAGTAAAAGGGAGAAGATTAAAAATTAAAAATTAAAGCCAAAAGTGAATGTAAAAGTTATAAGTTAATGGAAAAAAAATAACATTAAATAAAATAAAAGAAAAGATAAACAAAGAGAGGTACAAGCGGAAGTACCTTGACAACGTCCAAGGATTTAGGGAAGTACCTTCTTTACTCCAAAATTCGCCAAAAATCCAAATTAGCTTTAAATCTAGTGATTTTTTTTGTTTTGGAAATTTAACTTCAAGGTTCTCCTGCTCAAAACAATTCATGAAAATCTTGTACATGAGCTGCGAGAAATGCGTCTTCAAAGTTGGAGCATTGGGCCTGCCATTGCAGCCGATTCCCCTTCACTCAAAATTTTGTTAAAAATTCACAATTGCTTAAAATTTAATAAAATTTATGCCAATGGAAGCTAAGCTTAAAGGTGCTTGTACTTGAAAAATTTTAAAATTATCTCATTAATTGGCACTGAGAAATGCCTTTTCAAATTTGGGTTATTGAAACTGCCAAGGAAGCTACCCCCTTGCACTCAGAAATTCACCAAAATTTCGGTTGAACTCCAAATTGAGAAGTCCTTAATTCGTTGAAAAGCTAATAACAAGGGCTATGTAATGAAAAGAATATTCACTCACAAATCATAAAAACCAAGGACCGATTGAGGAAAATCCGAGGCCCCTCAAACCCTTTTGACTATGAAAATGGTTAGTGACCACTAATTGCAAAGGGGCGCCTTTTAAACCACAACAAGCGCCACCTATGATACAAAATCAATGCTTATATGTTCCTTAAGTTCACAATGAGATCTAAAAACAAGAAAGAAGTAAAAAATTAAGATTAGGGTTAGAATTGAGACCACAATTTGGCATGGTTTTGCCCTCATCAAAAAGGAAAGAGAGAGAGAGGCTTGGAAAACCAAACCACTCTTATACAATTGAGTGGTGGCTTGTGAAAGGGTGGCCACATCTCTACCCTTGATCTCTAAGATTCCTAATGTAAATCTATAGCCTTTCTTCATCCAAAAGCTACTTTCGTCACCAAGGCTGATGGCTCTTGTAAATGGGAAAAAAAAAACTTTTTGATAAATCTAACTTAACCATTATATTTAAAAAACCTTTTTATGTTAAGATTGATAACTCACATGCATCAATATATACTCCTTTGCAACTTTTATGAAGTATTTACTTTGAAGATTTAGACAATATTTGTAAAATTCTTCAAAAAATGAGAATTTCATTTCTCAACTTGTACTTTGAAGGAAAAGAGTGCTGATCTTGTTTTCTTCATGCCACATGTTGCATTTGATGCTTCTATTGCATTTGAAAGGCTTCCATAAATTAGAAGAATCACTTTGCTGCTTAAATTTGTTGAATTTGGAAAAATAAACTTCAATCCCATCAGAATTAAACCTCGCTAGATTTTTTTTTTTTTTTTTTTTTTTTTTTGATACCAAGACTACTTCCTTTATAATTCTTCTACTACTAGCTAATTAGGAAAATATAGTCTTTATAGTTTTTTCTTACTAAACTCTATCTTAGATTACATGTTTGCTACTAACAATTTATTTTCTATTTTTTTCTAAAATTCTAATATTTGCTCATAAAATTTATATTTTAATCATAATAAGTATATTTTTCTATAATAAATATCAAAGTGAGTGAATTCAATGGCTCACAGTAACATCTATAAAAGAAAGCAAATGACCATCTATGACTTTTAAATATATAAATTTAGTTTTTTTGACTAACAATATCTCTTATTTTTTGATAAAATCTTCATCTATAAAAGAGGCTAAGGCTCCTAAATCCAATAAAGCTAAGACTTTATGATTTTTTGGTCATAGATAAACTTCTATTATAAAACAAGGTAAGAGATTTGAAGAGAGAATAGGACTTTTTTTAAGAATTATACAAGATTCCAGCTACACAATCTCTATTGTAGCTAGAAAAATCTATTTTTTGACATCTCATCCTCTTTGACAACCATGCTTTTCATTTTTATGATTGTATTGTTTCTTTGGATAATATTGAATATTGAGTTTAGCTTCTCCACAATATATGCATAAATCCTCTTGACGTTGTAAAGGATTCAAAACATATCTTATCAATTTGTATTGATTCCAATCTCAATGAATAAATTTTTAAAAACTTGGAAGCTACTGTCATTATTTAATTTATTTCATTCTAGCCAAATCTTCATTCTTGACGTCTTTCAAATAATCAATTGTTGCATGCAATAGCTTTAGTAATAAATTATTCTAAAGATTCTACTTTTAGCATTATTAATAATAAATCTTTGATATTATCCTTCAATCCATATTGAAATTGATTGATAAGGACCTTTTTATCTTAGTCAACATTACAAATAAGGTTTTGAAATTCAGCAGCATATATCGTAGCTGACTATGATCCTTAATATAAAAATAAGAATTTGGTCTCTACTACTTTTTTTTTATCACTTTCTTTGAATGTGGCCATAAATACTTTTAAGAATAAATTCAAATCATAAAAGAGTTGTAGATCTTTTTTTATTAAAGGTACAAACCAAGAAAGAGTACTTTCTAATAGAAGTGAACCTATGAATCCAACTTGAGTAATCCATTGGAATATTAAAAAAGATGCAAGCTTAGATAGATCTTGATTTATTGCAAGAATCCTCAAAATTTTGATCTTATTCCATCTATCTTCTCATGCATACTAATCTTTGTCACATCATATGTATAGAAACAAAATTCCATAGATTTAGTTATGAAGTTGATCTACTTGCTACTTTTAGCTACACAACTTCTTATTACAAACTTTGAACTTCTTTCATAAGCATTGGCATAGTATCTCTATGATTCACATTGAAAATATGTAAGATTTTTACTCTTAGAATATTGACAAGCTCATGAAGATCCACAATAGTTGCAAATCTAATCTTACTTCATCTAAGAGTAGCATCTATAATCTTTCTTTCTATAGACAACTCAAAAAAAATTTAAAAATAAAATTAGAGGATGATAATCTACAACCTTTAATAAAAATTTCTACAAAGATAAGTAATCTACTCTCTTTAAAGAAAAGATTAGTATTAAAAAATAAGATTTTTTTGTTTAAAGGTATGTAGTCGACAAGCTTCAAAATACAACAATAGAAGTGTGATAATCCACTTACTTTTAAAATAAAATCAAAAATATTAACTGAGGACTCTTGACAAATTGTCAAGGATATAAATTTTAAAGAAAAAAAATCCTTAGTATACTCTTATACCACTGAAAGGAAGTAGAAAGTCACTCAAAGATAATATAATATTGAATTAGAATTTCCAATGTATAATTTATATATATTACGACCTCATTAATAAGACTATTGGAGAAAGGTGCCTCATTTGAATCGAAATTGGAACAACAAAGTACCTTTGATAGATTGAAGGAGGTACTTATTAAAGCTCTAATATTACAACCATATGATTCCAATATTTTTTGTATACTTGACATTGATGCTTTTGACTTTGTTATTGGAGCGATCTTTCAATAAAACTTTGATAGAAGCCTTCAATCTATAACATATAAAACATACAAGCTCAGAAGGATAGAGTGCTATATGAACCTAAGTCCATAAGCTAGCACCTCGGTGGCTTGAAGCTTTTCACATTTCAATAGCAATTTCAAATATTGCAGATGTTGTCAAATTATAATTATTTATAATATAAAAAAATAAAATAAAATATATAATATATTTATAAGTATTAATGAATATTAAAGTAGTTGATAAATTAATTTAAAGAGTGTTGATGTAAGAAAGTTTATTTTGATGTTTATCTATGTTGATTATAGTATTTAAATTATATAAGATTTAGATATTTAGTATAAAATTGAAGGAGAAGATCAAGGCTCAAAGATGAAGATCCAAACCTCTAAGAAACTTATTTAGAAGGATGAAAGTAAGATATGGATGGATGAAGGCTAAAAGAAAAGATCTTCATTCATATTAGTTGAAGACTATAGAATATGTAAATAAATTTTGTGGTAAGTTACTAGTTGGTTATTGATAACCTTGAGAATTAGACTTATGATTAGGTAATTTAACTAATAACAGTAGGTTGTTAGTAGAACAAATGGTTAAGAATTCAAAGGTTCATAACCTTTGGAATCTGTTGGCCGACGGTCCATCTTTTGGTAGGATAAAGATGTTTAGAAAAGAGAGATCGGGGCTAGACTGTGATAGTCATAAGTCGGGATAAGCTTGGTGCTACATCTTTATTTTTTTTTACTTTTATTATTTTCTTATGAAGAATTGTGATTGAAAGAAGTATTATTGAAACTGTGATTAGAATATTGTGGAATATGACTTTGGAGTGACTGTTTTGGAAAAAATCTATAACCTTGAGAATTGAGATTATTGAATTGTATTATATTAAGTGAAGATATTGAATTCTGTATGATGAATTGAGAAACTGAATATAATAAGTAAGCTGAAGATCAGTAATTGAATATATATAAACTATAAAGAGAGTAAGTAGGAGATGAACTGATAAGAATATGGAAGTATTGTCGAATTGATATTTGTAGAATGGATTATGTGTTGAATTAAAATGGAAGTAGTAAGCCTTGGTGTTTTGTAGTTTGATAATTGATTTCAGATAGCTAGAGTATAGTCAATTGTGATATTAATAGACCCAATTCATATAACCAGTCTTTTCTCGTATTTGAATCCACCTCTATTAGTTCAATTGCTTTAATATATTGAAGCTTGAACACAATGAGAACAACATTTTGACACCGCTGTAGAGGAAATGATAACAATATGAAATGTTAGAAATTGATTGTATGGGAGATGGAATTATATGTTGAATGAAAACGTGAGAAGAATTAATTTTAGGGTTACAAATATGTGAGTTATAATTCAAGGCAGTATTGATTTTGTAAAGAAGAATGAAAAATTATAAGTGATAATCATGAAGGGAAAGATTATCAAAGAATTAATCGATAAGCGAAAGAAAGACAAGAGCAATTACGTATAAAAAATCTCCTATATGAATGACAAAAAAGATTTGTAAGTCTAAGTAAAACCAAAGGAAGAAAAATTCAAATTCAAATAGCAAGGAGACTATTGATAACACCAATGGCCGCGGGAGTGCAAGAAGTACCAATTGTGGTACAAATGGAAGCAGTAGGAGACCGCACTACAAGTGTGGCACCATTACCTACTTTTAGTGGTTGGCCAGGCTCTAATCCTGATCACCATTTATTTCAATTCTTGATAGCCTGTGTGGCTAATAATGGTAAAACTGAAGACATTTGGTTGAGATAGTTGCCAGAAACTTTAAAAGATATAGCTTTTGAATGGTATAATTGGCAACTAATAGGTAGATTTTTCAATTGGGAGGCCTTCAGGAATGCCTTCCTAATCCATTTTAGACCAATTGGATTTGAAGATTGGCTTAGAGAAAGCTTGATGAATAGCATTATGTTTGCAGGGGAATCAATAGAGTCCTATTATAGGCGGATCACTGATATACTTCATAAATGGCCAAAGAATCAAATGTTAGATGCATTTGTATTGTCGCTATTAATTAACGATTTGCATCTACTAGAATTAAAAATGTTTATAAAAGAGGCTCGACCAGCTATGGTAGAGGCATCGCTGGTACAAGCAAAGGTGTGGGAAGAATGTCATTATGACCAATTGTTAACACTGGGGGCCACGATGATCCCAAGTTTAGAAAGTGTAATTGTTGTTTTACTTATTCTACAAATTTCTTTCAGAATAAACTTGTAGAAGGAGATTTGAACTCAGAAAAAGACCAAGCGTATGAGCTTAAAAATTAAGGTCACTTAATTAATCGTAATCCGAACCACTAAAACACCAAAAAACACTACAATACTTCTTCTTAGTAATAATACTCATTCATCAACTGATAACTACAATGTGCAACCCTACACTCTCAAAAAACTGCTCAAAATACAATAATTTCCATCCAATACTAGAAATAATAGACTTCACTCCAACCAATCTTGATTCATAGAATTTCTGTAATGACAAACTTCCCTCTCAAAATACACACACAACTCTTGATAAAAAACAATCATAATTTTCCATCCATAATCAATCTTCTAATAACTTCTCATATAATTTAATCACATAGTATTCCAATTACATAATCAATAACTCATAAATCAATCTCTGATTTATTCCACAGACTCAATTCTCAGTATTCAGAAACTATCCATTTTTCTTCAACAACAAAGAAACAAAAAGAGGTAGCACCAAGCTTACCCCGGCGCATGACTATCACAGTCTGGCTCCCAAACTAACTTCTACAACTCCTATATACTTACTTCCTATTCCCAGATTCTAATTGTAATCCTGTGATAATTGCTTTTAATAACTAAATTAATCATCCGTCCTCCTAAACTGACTATTCTATGGACTATTGGTCTATTTTACTAATATCTTACAAAAACGAATTAATATCTATTCTACAGGAAGCCAACAAATACAATCGGAAAATTTGTCGATGAATAATTATCCACAAATAGCTGTCTCCAATATGAAGAATGTTATATTGCAAAAACCAATTAATGCTACCTCACTCTAAGTAATAGCGCCAATAATAATAATACCTTATTTTATTTTTCCAACCTATTAACAACCGGAGTTGTTTACAAATACGACTGTTAAAGATCCAAATGAAGCCTTGTTATTAAATCTAACAAAGAAGATGGAAGAATTGGCCGTAAATTTGGCTAAAGAAAAAGAGAAACGACATAAGCCTTTTAATACGAGACCTAATGTATGGTGTAATAATTGTAAGGGATAAGGTCATTTTGATATAGAATATCCATGACCCAAAGAAACAGGTGTTCAATGTATATTTTGTGGAGGAAAGCATCCTACCCAAAACTGTTGGTATTTACAAAGGCAACAATAGTTCAATAACTAGACGTTAATACAACCAACTCAATGGGATGTTAATCAAGTATAGACTAGAAATATAGGTGGTTGGAATAGTAATCGCCCAAATTGACCTAATTGTGGCTTTGGAAATTTTCAAAATACTAATTCTAATCCGGTTTATAGAACAAATATGCAGAATAGTGGAAATAATCAAGGAGATAATCTCCAAACTATACCAATTTAGGAGTCCAATTTTTGACCTATAGCAACTGCTCAGCTAGGATCATTTACTATGGCTACTTAGAATCGGCCTAGTAGATATATTCTAGTGGAGACTCTAAGTGTACCTGACAGTATAGGCCGAAAACTACTATGTTGCTACCGGTGCCAGCAAATTGGTTATTATGCCAACAAATGCCCTAATCCAAGGTTTATAGATGATTATGCTCCAGTATATAGAAATTATAAGCAATCAGGTCATTTTCATTATCAATTCAATGTTCCATTTAATCCTAATAATTATGATCAAAAGATACAATCGATTGTATAAATTATAGAAGAAAAAAATAACGGGACACAGGAATCACCAGTTCATCAAGTAGGAGTAGTCAAATCTATCTTTACAAGAAATCAGCAGAGGGATAAAGGACCAATTTAAATATAGGAAGAACCAATTCTTGTAAATCGTGATGGACTGTTATCAGGCAAAAGTAATCCAATACAAATTCCGAGCAAAAATCCAATATTACATGTGAGTCAATCCTCTCCATTTAATCCTGTTAGTATATTTGGTTGACCACTGAATTCCAAAGAACCAATCTCAGCCTAATTGGGAGAACAATCTTACCCATTGAAAGAACCGATTTTACATGCTCCATCAAATTTAGTTCCAGTAGCTTTACCAATTTCCAATATAGAAAAAAACCAATTTACTTGCGTCAGTGTCTAGGACTAGGAAGAAGAAACGGACATTGAGAATTACCACTAATACAAAACCATATAATATTCTAAAAGATTTGGGTACCATACAACCCACAATCTCTATGAAGCAACTATTGGCAATAGCAACTGAGTGCCAAACTATCTTGAATTCTTTATTAATTTGTCACAGATCTCGAAAAAAAGAAATTCGAGAAATAAGTTTGATTCTCAATCCAGGTGTATCAACGATTGATGTTTCAATTGATGGAATGTTATTATCGGGAGTACAAGTATATGGAGGAACTAGTATAAATCTTATAAATGCCACTACAATAGAGGAGTTGGATTTGGATCACTTATTTCCTATTACAGTGGTTTTGAGAATGGCTGACTCCAGTCGAGTTAAACCTATGGATATTTTACGAAGTATTAATACAGTAATTGCAGGGATTACCTATAAAATTGATTATATTATTTTGTGATTGCAAACCTCTATATTGTCATACCCAATTTTATTGGAACGATCGTGGTTGTATCAAGCTAAAGCTCAAAATGATAGGCACTGTAGTACATTGACAATTGAAAAAGGTAATAATAAAATTGTGCTTCAAATGTATCAGGTTCAATATCATGGAGAAACTCAATTTGTCAATTCAAAATTCACGTCACATTGTGAAGATGAGTCTATAGAAGAAGAAATTGGTACACCTAATCTAATTTATACTGATACAAGGCAAGTTGTCAAGCACACTAGAATGAACTACCAATGTAGGGGACTGAGAGAGTACTTAGTTCCACCAGATGTTATTGACGATTCTAATCATATGATTGCATATTAGATGAATAAACAGGATGTTAATCATATTAGTGCTATGGAATTGGAGTTGGAAAATTCTAATGTGTCGGATTTTATGAAAGATTTTGGAATTGAGCAGAACATTATTCCAGAGATACCTGAAATTCCACAATGTCAATCAATTAATTTAGGTACAGAGGAGGCTCCCCAAATCATTCAGATGTATGACGGTATAAAATGTAAGGAGAAAGAAATTTAGATGGATTACTTTTTAATGTATAAAACTACTTTTGTATGATCGTATGTAGATTTGAAAGAAATTTTGGCTAAAGTTTGTGAGCATCGAATTATATTGTAGGAGAATGCTATATTAGTATGCCAAAGACAACATTGACTTAATCTAAAATACTCACTTATGGTAAAAAAAGAACTAGATAAACTCTTAGAGGTTGGATTTATCTATCCAGTTCCTTTCAATGAATGGGTTTCACCAATTGTTATGGTACCAAAAAGCAATGGAAAAGTTTGCATCTGACAAGATTTCCATAATTAAATACGGCTACTAAGAAGGATTATTTTTCTTTACCATTCACAAATAGTATATTGAATGTTGTCGTTGGATATGAATGTTATTCATTTCTTGATGGATTTTCCAGTTATAATTAAGTTAAAATTGCAAACGAAGATCAGTTAAAAACTACTTTTACCACAGATTGGGGGACCTTTACCTATAAGGTTATGTCGTTTGAGCTTTGTAATGCACTAGCTATATTTCAAAGGATAATGATGTAAGCGTTCCAAGATTATCTACAAATTTTAATGGAAATATTTCTAAATGATTTCTATACATTTAATACGAGAGCCAGGTATTTAGAATATCTAGGTCAATGTTTTAATCAATGTGCCAAATATGAAATTTCTTTAAATTTAAAAAAGTACCAATTTAGTGTGCTTTCTGATAAACTATTGGATCATATAGTTTTGATGGCAGGCATTGCTACAGATCCGGATAAAATAAAGATTATAGTAGAGTTAAAGCAACCAGACACTGTTATGGGTGTTTGAGCATTTGTCGGCCATGTTAGTTATTATCGGTGATTTATCTATCTATTCACAATTATATGCCTTTCCTTGACAAATCTCTTGAAGAAACCACCAACCAATGAGACCAGTCCAGTTTGGACAAATAAATGTACATTTGCATTCGAAACATTAAAATTGAAATTGGTTTCAGCACCAATATTGGTGGCACCTTGTTGGACAAAACCATTACAAGTTTATGTGGATGCATCTAATGATGTGATTGATTCTGTGCTAAGCTAGAAAGATTATTGGGATTTTGATCATCTTATTTATTATGCAAGTTGTCAATTGGTAGCAACTAAAAGAAATTATACAACAACCAAAAGAGAAGCATTGAAAATGATTTATTTCGTACAAAAGTTTTGACATTATCTTCTTGGTTATAAATTTGTTTTTCATGTTGACTAGGATGCTTTAAAATATATGATTAATAAGCCTTAATTGAGTGGTCATATTACACGATGGATTTTATTCTTGCACGAATTTGACTTTATTATTCAGGTAAGACTAGGAAAATCACATTCCAATGCGAACCATTTATCTCGGCTATGCAATATATTGGGTAATGAACCCATTAACAATGTACTACCCGATGCGGAATTATTTGCGATAGATGTAATTATTTTGGAGTATAGTGAAATAATTCAGTACTTGATATTTCAAACCTTTCTACCTAATTTTAATAAAAAGTTTAAACAATGCTTAATATTAAAATGTGCATCTTATATGATGATTGGTGAAGCTTTATATAAACAAGGTAAGGATGGAGTTTTATGATGCTATATTTATCATACTGAAGTGAGTACTATATTAGAAGGTTGCCACTTGGATAATTGTAGTGGACATTTTACGGCGGATAGCACAACTCCTAAAGCTTTACAAGCTGGTTATTGGTGGCCAACTATCTAAATACAACTATTCTTGGATCTTAATGTAAAAACTTAATTCCAATACAAAGTACTTAGAAATACTATTTGTAATAGCTTTTAGATATCATGAGTACAAATTCTTTTGTTATATATTATTTTTATTTTTATTTTATTTTATTTTATTTATTTTATTTTTTTATTTTTTTTTATTTTTTTTAAAATCCTAATCCTAGATAACAAGCTTTGGCAAGCTGTAATTCTCAATCTGACTGTCCGATTCTTGTGAAACTTCTACCACTAGTGTATTTACAAGTCTTCTAAATGCTCAAGAAGTTCAATCCAATCCAACTTATAGATTGCAAGAAAACGCCGTAAATCCACACTGATGTCCCTTGATCGTCGCCTAGAAAGTTGATGATAAACTTTAACTTATAATTTTTCCTTTATTAACTATTAATTCTCATTCAAACTTTGTATACAGCTCCGCCTTTAAGTCCTCAACTTATCGCATCAAAACTCACCTTATTTCAGCTAGTAGATCTCCAAATATTACAAAAACCCTAAACTTTCCTAGTAGGCCAACTTCTAATATCTTTTCATACTAATGATCAAATATCTTCTATTTGTATCATTAGAATAAAACAAATTTTTGCATGCACTTGGCATACTCAACCACCTAGACAGTTCTAAAATTTCAACTATAGATGTCTCTCTAATTTCACAAAACAGTCAAGAGTACTAGCCATTATTTTATTGCAAAAATCCAATTCATCAATACAAACAATGACTTTGAGTAACGATTGTAAGTCCTTTCAAACCCTATGAATCCAATTTACCAATACAAATACTAACTTTGAACAACGATTGTAAAATCCTCCCAAATCCTATGAAACGAAGTCTTATACCTTTCGAAGGAGCTTGAAGCTAGCTCTCCGACCCCAAAAATCTCGATCTCCAAATACCTTCTTCCTTTTTCTTTCTTTTCCTTTAACTCCATGAGATCCCCTATTCTTCCGCTCTAGACTCGGAATTAGAATAGCAGATTGCGCTTCCATGGAATTTTCACCTCTAAGAAGATCTTTCTATGGAAAGGACGTTTCTTCCAAAACAATATAGAGAATGAAACAGCTTGAAATAGAATCGAAGCCTCCATATTCAGGACCTCATTGGGTTGTCCAACCGAGTCAGGTCTCATACTGGGTAAGAAGCCTGTAACAGGACCTAGATTGGATGTCCCCATGATTGGGTCAAATTAGTCCTTCACATTAGGCTCATCTGAATGTTGAATTGGTCCTTTTTCCTTTTGTCGACTCTTGGTAAGAACGGCTAGGACACATTCTATCCGATTCACCGGAGAATCTTGAAGCCTTTGATTTATCTCTTCAATTTTTTCTTAGCTTTGAATCTGCTGATCTCGATTATTGAAATTGAACAGAGCATTACATTGCTGATAAGTATGCCCTGACTGCTTGCTATTCCAACACACTGGCGCATAATTATCACTGGCTCTGGAATTGAGACATTCACTAGCATAATGACCAATCTGCCTGCAAAAGAAACAACAAAGTGGTCTTCTTACACCTCCATCAGGCATATTGGGTGTCTCCATCGATATATATCTACTAGGCTTGTTCCATATAAAGTTAGAAAATGATCCTAGTTGTCCCATTGGTACGGAGGGTACTTGATTTGATGACGCCAGTGGAGCATACATAGTTGTCACGTTTGGTGGTACAGCTTGCAATGGGGTGACATTAATTGACTCCTAAATATTGGCACTGGAATTGGCCATTGTTTCTAACATCTAAGATGACTAAATATTAATAAAACTTTTTTGTTTATATTTTTACCATATAGTCGAGTTACAACATGACAACGGATCAACCTACTGGAACTTAAGCAATGCCATTAGTAACAATTCTGGCTCAAGCACCTTTTAAAAAATGGAGAATTGATTTTATAGGAGCAATTGCACAAACCTTGAGAAATGGACAAAAATGGTATATATTGGTAGCAACGAATTACGTAACAAAATGGCCTAAAGCTATAGCTACAAAAATCGATAGTGCAAGTATAGTAGCAACCTTTATGTATGAAAATTTTATTACACGGTGTCGTAATATGTAAAGTCTTGCTTGAAAATGCTCCGAGCACCTAACTATGGAAGGAAGAATGGAAATTGTAATAAAAAAATCCTAATTCTAATAGAATATTAACAATGCTCTAACAAGATAATAATAATGGTAAGCAAGCTTAATCGAATTCAAAAAAATCTCAAAGAAATTTCAAACAAACAATAAGAATTCTTAAAGAAATATTAAAAGGATCACAAATATCACTTAAATACATCTCAATTCAATATTAATTTAATTCTAGTTAAAATCCTATTGAACTTCATTCAAACTTGAGGCCAAAAATAATTGAATCTTAAATCCTAATAAAATCCTAAACCCTAAATCAAACCCTAAACAAACCTTAAACCAAACCCCAACCAAATTCTAAACCAAATCCTAATCAAATCCTAACCAAATCCTAAACCAAATCCTGATCCAAACTCTAAATAAAACCCTAACCAAATCCTAAATCAAACTCTAACCAAACCCTAAACAAACCATAAACCAAATCCCAACCAAATCCTAAACCAAATCCTAACCAAACCCTAACCAAATCCTAAATCAAATCCTAAATCAAATCCTAATATAAATCCTAAACCCTAAATCAAACCCTAACCAAATTCTAAATCCTAAATCAAACCCTAATCCAAATCCTAAATCCTAAATCAAATTCTAAGCAAATCCTAAACCAAACCCTAATAATTCCTATAATTGATTTGAACCTCAATAACTAATGAATAAACTATTGATCTTAACTCAAATTTTTTATGCTTCTTAAAAATTAAGTTAAAAATAAGCATAAAAAAATTTAAAATGATCGGAATTACCAAATTGATGATACCTTCAAAAATATGATCGGGTATTGGCAAGCCTCCTTCTCCAATCTTGATGCCAATCTTCTAGAGCCGATATCTCTCTTTTGCATTGTTTGATTGATTTCAAAATTCTCATGCACATAGAAAAATAAATATAATAACCTTTCATGTAAGTTTCACTCCAATCTAAGTAGTAAATTGTAAGAAATATTAAAAACCCTCATTGGACCTAAAATACTACTTTTTGAGACCTTGACCCACTTAAACCTCAATATCCTTCAATTCAATTGTTAGATCGAGCTCAAATTCACAACATATATTGAGCAGAATTATAACCATTAATCCACAAAATTTTACTCATAGATCTATAACAAAACCTTTTGAAATCACCCAAAATATAAACCTTGTTTTATTTCACAAAACCTAAGTCATTTGAAACAAATCTTGACTTTGCAAAGCTCTTACAAAGTCATAACAACTTCAAATCATCCAAAACCAACACCTATAAAAACCTTATACAATCTTCTTTCAAATTCTACTCTTCGATTTGCCAAAGAGTCCCGAAGTCGTCGTCAAGACTTAATTTTGTGCCTTAGGGCCTGATTTTGACCCTAGTTCATAACTGGCCTTCTTTGTGTATCAATATCTAGTTTTTTAAAGTAATTTTTACTAGAATTTACTCTTAACTTCTTCCTAAAGATGTCTATATCATTTATTTTTTCAATCTACCTTATTTTGCCTTATTTTTGGCCCTACAAAGTAAGTAGAAGCTATTTTTTAAAAAAGGGCAGCATTATTATTAAAAGTTTTACTACCTTTTATCTTTTATCCAGATTTTTTTACTTTTTCTTTTAACTTGGCTCTTCTATAATAAGATCCACATTATCATCTTTTACCATGTAGTCATATTATAATACGACAATAGTTTGGTTGTCTACAAGAATTAATTAGTGATGGAGGAACTCATTTTATAAATAGTACAGTCAAAGCACTTATGACTAAATACAAAATTAAATATCATAAGACTACACCATATCACCCTAGAGCCAATTGACAAACAGAAAAGACTAATAGAATTTTATATAAAATCTTAACAAAAATAGTTTTAGGAGTGGGAACAGATTAGAACACTAAGTTATTCGCAACTTTGTGGGCATACCATACTGCGTATAAAGTTACTACCAATACTATCCCTTTTCAATTGGTTTATGGCCAAGAAGTAATATTACCTATTGAATTGAAAGTCCAAAGTTTACAAATTATTATATATAATAGATTGAAAGATCATGATTCATTATCGCACCATTTAGAAGAATTAAAAAAAATTGAATGAAACTAGAGCCAATGCATTAATGATAGTGGAAACTACACAAAAACAAAGAAAGACTTATTATGATAGTAAGCTTAGACCAAAGGCTTTTATATCAAATGATTTGATACTTCTTTATGGTAGTCGATTTAAAAATTTTCCGCAAAAATTTTAAATTTGATAGCATGGACCATATCGAGTTATTGATGGATTTCGAAATAGTTCAGTGCAATTGGAAGATTTTTTGGATACTAAATTAATGACATGGATCAATGGCAATTGGCTTAAAATATACTATATATAAACCCGAGACAGGTTTTTTGTTACAAAAAGGAGGGGGATAAATAATGATGATGATAGGATAGTAAATGTAAGGTGATAAGAAGTGTTAGGAATATGGATGGGATTAGTGATGGTGGTAGTAAAGATTGGTTGTCAGACCTAGTTAGTAGGGTATTTCATCATGACAAATCGTAGAAAATAAGGGAGAGTCGACCCAATTGATTGGACCATAGTAAGAAGTAGGAGAAGGGCTCTTGACAAGCATTGTGTTTTCTTTTGTGTAAGCAGCCGTATATGTGTGTTTTGAGAGATTAGTTGTAAATACTTACTTGTGTTAGAATACAATGGCAATTGAGAAGACTAAGAGGCAGTTGAATAGGGAGGAAAAATAGCGCAATCTAAGGCACAAGGATGAGTTGCCACCATTGGAGTGTATTATTGTGACTAATGTGGAGCCAATTCAATTGGATGTTTGTTGGACCAAGGAGAAGTAGCAGGATTTTTGAGGAGTGCATACGCATGGGTTTTATCGCATTTTGCAAAACTTACCAGCAATTAACATTGTGCTGGTGGAGGTTAGGATTAAGGAAAAGTGGATAGCAAAAAAAGAGAAGGTGGCAAACATAGTATCTAAGAAAGCAAGGATGGAGATCGATTAGAAGGAATAGCAAGAGGGACTGCAGATAGAGGTTGTGATGTTGCAGACTAAACTAGCCACATTAGAGAAGGAGGTCAAAAATTTAGTGCAGACCAATATGCCAGTTTCAATGACAACACCTTTGGAGTTACTTTTGAAATCGATAGAAGAATGGCAGAAGATGTTGTAGGAGCGCAACAACCAAATTGTCCATCTTGAATCTCAGGTACGGGAATTGGATTTATTGAATGAAGATCTAATGGCACGTTTGGAAAGAGAACCCTCGAACACCGAGGTAGATAACTGTCACGGACCAAAAAATACAAACAAGAAATCTAAACAAGAAGTTCAAGAAGAAATGACAAGAACTAGATTATCAGATGAGTACAAGAGCAACGCCAAGAGAATTGAGCTAGAGCTTCAAGAGATGCATTGTCAAGACTAAAGAACTCTTCAGCCTTGACTCCTATATATACTACTGGCCTATGGTTCTAAGGAAGCGCATCAAGAAGCTTCTCAAGAACTATGAAGCTTCTTGAGCAACTACCCAAGAGCTAGGAAGCTTCTCAAGTAACTTCCTAGAATCTACTAGAATATTCTAAGAATCTTCTAGAGCTTTCTAAGGGAATCTTTAGGGAATCTTTAAAGAATCTTTAAGGAATCTTTGAAGAATATTCTAAGAGAATATTCAAGAAATCTTCTGGAAGTTTCTAGAGACTTCTTTCTAGAAGGTTCTAGAAACTTGTCTCTAGAAAGGTCTAAGGACTATGTCCCTAACATCACCTCCTCCTTTAGCTTTGAGATCTCCGAGAAGCAATGTTATCGTCAGTCAATACCAATGCAAGAAAATGAAGATCTGTCGCATAACCTCTACTATGAACTCCAATTGTTGTTCACGAGGCAAGTGATTCAATGGTCCTTGAAGCCAACGGTAGTGGCCCACGCCTTCAACTTTTGACCAAGCATGAACCTCCGTGTCTTCATTGTGAAATTGTCCTGCAAACACTCCTTCTGGCTGACCATTGTAGGCAGGCTCGACCTCAAATACAATCACCAGCGATCTGTTGCTCGGAATCCTTCGTCGTCGTTGTGATGCAAGCGGTTCTTCATCTCGCGGTCGTCTTCGTGAGCTAGTTGCTTGAGATGACATGACAAGTGTAGTATCTTGGCTATCCATATTCAAAGGCTAAAACAATAAGAACAAACTTGGGCTACTAACAAAGTTCTACGCTATCTTGGAGAGAATGACTACATCAACTATGGATTTTCGTGGTGCTCTCTCCTCTTCTCTGTTTTCTGGATGAGCAAGCTTCAATAAGAAGCTATCGTCGAACCGGCTTGGATTTCTCAAGATATCGTCGATGAAACTCCTGTACCTTTTGCGGCACATTCAGAAGATTTTCGGCCGGCTCCCATGTTTGTTCATTAATATCGTAACCGCTCCAATGCACAAAGTATTCTAATTTACCCCGTCTTTGCCGTGAATCCAGGACCTTTTCTACCTCGTATTCTTCGTGGTTCTCTATTTCTATGTTAGGTGGTGGACATTGTACTCTTCCAGGAAAAGATGATTCTTGATAAGGCTCCAACAAAGAAACATGAAAGACAGGATGTACCTTCATAGTAGCTGGTAACTCCAGACGATACGCTACAGGATTGATCTGCTTCAGGATAACAAATGGTCCCAATCTTCGATAGTCCAATTTGTCACATGGCCGCTTGGTCTTAATATTTCGTCGAAGCAGCCAAACTTTGTCTCCAATCGTGAATTTAGGTGCCTGATTCTGAAATTTATCCGTGGACGCCTTGTAAGATTCTTGGACAGTTTGCAATTGAAGCTTCAATGTAGTTTGAAGCTGCGAAAGCTCCTTCACCAATCCTTCAGCTCCCGGATTGTTAATTGTTGACGAATTCCATAAGTCAAGCTTTGGATGGTATCCATAATTGGAAAAGAATGGCGTTTGTTGAGTTGACGCATGAAGGGTGTTGTTATATGTGAACTCGGCTAGCGGTAGATATGCGGCCCAATCATCTTGTTGATAGTTGATGGTGCAACGTAAATATTGCTCTAAAACTTGATTCACCCGTTTTGTTTGGCCGTCCGTTTGAGGATAAAATGCCGAAGAAAGCTTGATATCCACCTTCAATATCTCAAAAAGAGATTTCCAAAACTTTGACACAAACTGGGTTCCTCGATCCGATACGATATCATCTGGTAGACCATGATATCGATACACATTATCAAGAAAGAGTCTTGCTGTGTCTTCGCTTGACGATGTCTTCTTGCAAGGGACAAAATGTGCCATCTTTGTAAGCCGGTCTACGACAACAAAAATGCTGTCAAATGAATTCGATGGTGGTAGATCCGTAATAAAGTCCATGGAAACCGAAGACCATGGTCGGCACGGAATAGGCAATGGCTGTAGAAGTCCATAAGGCCGATGTCGAGGGTTTTTGGATCTTGAACAAATGTCACAAGATACAACAAAATCTTTCACATCCTTCCACATTTGAGGCCACCAAAAATCGCAGGAAATAAGTTCCAAGGTCTTATTGAATCCAAAATATCCCGCAGCTGAAAAGTCATGACGAGATTGAAGAACTCGAAGTCGTGTTGGCCCTTTTGGGATATATAACCGCTCTTCGAAATATACTAGATCTCCTTCCATCTTGAATTTATCATCACTAGCATGTTGCTTGATATCAAGGGCTAGAGAATCTTCAATGGTTGCGGCCCGTACCTAGTCGAGGAAGTCAGCATCAATTGGTACAATAGCTGCGTTGAGCCGAAATTTCTCTGGCTTCAACAATGTCGTGCATTGTTGATCAAATGCTGCATCTCCAGCCTTTGGCGTGAGATATGATCTCCTTGATAATGCATCGGACAACCCTTGTTGCTTCCTAGGTCGATAAGTAATAACAAAGTCGAACCTGGATAGCAACATACTCCACCAAGCTTGACGCCGATTCAAAACCTGAGCCGACATAAAATACTCCAAATTCTTGTGATCCGTATATACGGTCATTGGATGTGCAGTTCCTTCGAGAAAGTAGCGCCACTCTTAGAAAGAATCTACTATAGCAAGGAGTTCCTTATCGTGGATCTCATAGTTGATCTCAGCAGCAGAGAATTTTCGAGAATAGAACGCAACTGGATGGAGCTTCTCATCTACGCCCATCTGTGAAAGTACAGCTCCCAAAGCAAAATCCGAAGCATCTGTCTCCAAATAAAAGGCCTTTGTAAAGTCCGGATGTACCAAGATTGGAGCTGTAGTAAATACCATCTTGAAATCTTGGAATGCTTTTTCTACAATAAGTCCCCATTTGAGCTTATCCTTGCACGTTAACCGAGTGAAGGGGGCAGCAACTTGAGAATAATTCTTGATGAAGATCCGATAGTAGTTAGTAAATCCAAGAAAACATTGTACGTCCCTAACCGTCTTCGGAACTTCCCAAGACATGATTGCTTCCACCTTCTTTGGATCCATCTTCAAGCCTTCCGTAGTCGCGATGAATCCCAAAAACTCCATCTCAGTTTGGTGAAATAAGCACTTCTCCAATTTGGCATAGAGTCCTCGCTCCCGTAGTTTTTTGAGTACCAGACGAATGTGCTTCTCATGTTCTTCCTCGTTCTTAGAAAATATCAAAATATCATCTAGATAGATGACAACAAAATCGTCTAGATGCTCTCGAAAGATGTCATTCATCATGTGTTGAAAGACTGCTGGAGCATTAGTAAGACCAAATGGCATGACATTGTATTCAAAATGGCCATACCTTGTTCGAAAAGCTGTCTTCCATTCATCTCCTTCCTTGATTCGCACAAGGTTGTAAGCTCCCCTTAGGTCAATCTTTGTAAAGATCCTTGCACGCCCAAGTTGTTCTAGAAGACCAGAGATCAAAGGCAGTGGGTAGCGATTCTTTTTTTTCACCTTGTTGAGACCTCGATAGTCCACGCACATCCGTAGTGAGCCATCCTTCTTCTTCACAAATAAGATTGGTGCCCAGCTAGTGACTTTGAATGACGGATGAAGTTCTTGGCTAGATTCTCGTCAATCTACTTCCGCAACTCAGTCAACTCCGTCTGCGACAAATTGTAGATTGGTCCAAAAGGTGGTTGTGTTCTTTCTTGCAATTCAATAGCACAGTCATAGGGTCGATGCTCTGGCAGCATATCAGCATTCTTCTTTTCAAAGACATCTTTGAATTCTTCATACTGCTTTGGAATAACCAAAGTCGGAGTTGCATCTTCTCGAGTCGGAGTTGCGAAGATAACAAGAGGTGTATTTTGCTTGGCTTCCTTCATGAAAGCCCTTGCACCTATAAACAAGGATTTTTTTCTAGACATTGTCTTGGCAGATTCCACCTTCAAGGAGTTTGTTGGAAATGTCACTTTCCGCAACTTCCAATCTATTAATGGATTATATCTATCAAGCCAAGATAGTCCCAAAATGATAGGACATGAAAGGGTCTTGATAACATTAAACACAATATTGCTCTCATGGTTTTCAAGACGTACCTTCAATGGTTTAGTTTCATGGATAACATTGCTCGAAGACAATGGTCGTCCGTCTATGACTTCTACATGGACAGGCTTAAGTTTCTTTACAAGAGAAATATTGTGAAGCTTGGCAAACTCTTCATCTATAAAGCAAGCGGATGCACCTGAGTCTAATAAAGCATCGACTTGTAGTTCTTGAATACCCAGATGTAAAGGTACCATAAAACAATCTGAAGGTTGAGCTAAGAGAAAGGGACCTTGATTAATTTTGGATGTTGAGATGTCCAGCCGCACGGTCCCTATTGTGGCTGGGCGTCCTTATTTTTCTGCATGCTTGTACTCCTGAGTCTTGTTGTTTGAGGCTTCTGTTTCTTCCGATAATCTACAGCTTTATGGTCCGCTTCTCCGTAATATAAACACAAGTTTTGTTCAAACCGTCGCTTCCTTTCCTCAGTTGTGAGGGGTTTGAAACGTACCGCATCAATTTGCATGGGTTCAGGATCTTTGGAGTGATTCTCTGGACCTTTTGAAAATATAGCAAATTCTCCATTATTTCTCCAACCTGATCGTCTTTCTTGTTGTAATTCAAAGAGGCGGTTGTCACAAATAATTGCCTGAGATATAAGTTCTTCTAAAGTATCCGCCTTAGGCATGGTGATCAATAAGTTCTTGACATCATCTCTCAGTCTATATCGAAATCGTGTCATGAACGCCTTATCATTCCAATCAAGATCACATGTAAGCTATTGAAATTCTGTAGCATAGATTACAGCAGAATGTGATCCTTGTCGCGGATTTTGTATCTTTCTTTCAGCCACTCTTTCTCGATCGCTATCTCCAAACGCAGCAGTAAGTCTCTCTATGAAAGCCTCTAGGTCGTACAATATTGGAGAATCCTTCTCCAATAGTGGAACAAACCAAGAGCGAGCATTTCCTGATAGAAGAGTACCTATGAAAGCAACCTGGGTAAATCCATTCGGATAACGAGAAGGGTATAGGCGTAGGTAAAGCCATACTTGTTGCACAAAACCTCGGAAGTTGGCTCTTGTTCCGTCAAACTTGTCTGGCATACTTGCTTTTGGTTCTTTCGTACTAATCCTTGAAGTATCTATAGAGGTCGTATGTGATACATGTCTTGCTTCTCTCAGTCGAATAATCTCTTGTTGTAGGCTATGAATTTTCCGTCTAACTTCTTCAGTCACTAGATCAATTTGAGGTTCTTTACTTGGATTGCGAAGAAATGCAATCTCCTTTCGTACACTATTCATAAGAGCTTGAAGATCTGCAAGAATTGCCACTCTATTGTCTACTTGTGGAGATGCACTGTCTATGACATGGTCTACTTCCATATTTAGAGAATAGATGGATTAAAATTTTGAGAGAAGAAGAAATTGCTAAGTCTCTTGGAGAAAATTATAGCACTATCTGTCATTAAAACCTACTTGGAGAAAAGAAAAAAAACACTAAACGATTTCAGTTTTAGAGGAGGGTAATCCGCTGTCGTATTACGTGCTTTCCTGCTCAAGAACGCGCCGGGCGTCTGGCTGTAGAAGGTAGTATGGAGATTCACCGATAGTCAAGCAGTCTATCAATTTTTGACTGCTGAAATATAAACGACTGCAACAATGTACCGTAAATCTATACGGATGCTCTTCAACTGCTTGTCGAAGTCTTTTTTTTTGTCCCAGCCGATAGGTCTCTAGACGTTACAGAGAACCCCGAACAACCCAAACTATTAATCTTCAATACCCCTTTGTACTTACGATCTTGTATCCACTGACTGTCTTATTAGATTAATCCAATAAATTTCATTCACTCCGCATACTCAATCCTATAGACACCCCTTTAATCCTTCAATCACAGACGTAACTCGATTTTACAAAACAGTCAAGAATATTCAAACCCACTTCATTTAAAAATCCCGATTCACCATTACAACACTGACTTCAGCAACGATTGCCTCAGTCTTCCCAAAACTCTACGAAGAAGAAAAATCCAAATTCTATGTCTTTCCTTCCCCGACCCGAAGCATGAAGCTCCTCTCTCTAATTTCCTTGATCTTCAAAAACCTCCAATGAAAATTGAACTGGTAACCTTGCAAAAGCTTGAAAACTCGCTTCCCCCCCGATTCCCCTGAAAAAAAAAAAAACCCCCCCTCAAAACTATATCCTCCCTAACCTTATCCTCTGAATTTCTTCAATCTTCTGTCTTAGATCCGGAATTGGCTCCCACCTCAAGCTTGGATCCGAAATTGGCTCTCATCTCAAGCTTGGATCCGAAATTGGCTCTCGCCGTCAAGCTTTCTCATCCGTTTTTACCTTTAAGAAATCCATTTACCGAAAACAACGTTTCCTGAAACGGCACAGAGAACAAGACAGCTTGAAACAGAATCGAACCCCGTAATCGGGACCACATTGAGTCGCCCGACCAATTCAGGTCCTATATTGGTAAAGATGCCCGTAGTAACCTGGATGTTCCCGTAATTGGGTCAAATTGGTCCTCGCGTCAGATTGGCTAAGACCCGTAGTAAGACCTGGATTTCCCGTAATTAGACTGCATTGAGTCGCCCGCCCAATTCAGGTCTCGTATTGGATAAGAGGACCCGGATTGGATTATCGAAATTGGATCCAATTGGCTCCTCGAACCCGTTGTGTGAATTGGTCCTTCTCTTCCTGCTGACTCCCGTTATTGGAATCGAATGGAGCATTTCAGTATGCCCCGGCTGACTGTAACGGAGTAACTGAACCTGACCACTCAGTATTTGTACTGGAGTTGGTCGATGCTCCCAATATTCGAGGTAACTGAATATTAATAAAATTCCCCTTTCTTTTTATTTTCACTGTATACTCGTGTTACAACACGACATCCACCCCCTCTGAACCTATGCATCCTCCGGTATGCACCAATTTACCCAATTGCTGTTTGATTCAGAATATATCCCCTACGTCTTTGTCCAGTTCGTCTTTGTCACCTTCATTATCCATATCACTTTCATCTTCTTGCTGCGGAATCTCTGTACCTTCATTAAGGTCTTCCATATTCATTTCTGCATGTCTTCGTTTAAATATTTTTACTCGCTTCCCTGCAATTGGTATTTTCAATTTTGTACCATCTAACTCCCGTAATGAGTAAGTCGCATTATCATGAACAGTTGTTACAACATATAGTCCAAACCAACGTTTTGAAAATTTCCGCAAAGTACTATGTTGATTATCCAGACTATTATCATAAACAAGTACCCAGTCACCTTCCTCAATTACTTTTGGTCTCAATCGATGTTGCTTATCGAATCGCGCCTTGTTTTGTAACCTTGCTCTTTTTAACCTTTCCAATGCTATCTGGACATCTTCCGTTCTTTGCTCCAATTTTCGAATCCTAATAGCCAGAAGTTCTTCTCTTGTCAATCCATCTTCCCATGGTAGCATACTCCAAGTAAGTACCCTTTCTTCAATCGGCATAATTGGTTTTTGACCTGTCATAAGTTCTACTGGCATATATCCTGTCACCGAACTATGTGTTCTTCGATCAGCCCATAATGCAAATGACAAAAGCCGTGGCCACTCTTTAACTTTCCCATTACAAGCTTTAACTAATGCTTTCACAATCGGCGGATGATCGCGTTCGTTTTTTGCATTCCCTTCCGGATTATAAGTAGTAGTCAGTGATAGTTTAACTCCACATCTTTCAAAGAACTTATGAGCTTCTTGTGCATTTAATTCTCCACGATCTACAGTGATTTTTCCTACGCACCCGTAATAGCAAATGACATCTTCAAGCAAAAACCTACAAATCCCCTCTGTAGATTTTGTCTTCAATGCTCTTCCTTCTACTTGATTTGATAAATCTTCACGAGCTAAAACCAAATATCTCATCTGCCATAATCCAACCGACATAATAACCGAATCAACAACCCATTTAAAATGAATAGCCAGAGGATACGTAGGATGAAGACCATCTCGGTGTCGGATATTAGAATACGATTGACAGATTTTACATGACTCTACAAATGAGAGCACATCTCGATACATATTTTTCCACCAATATCGTTCCTTGAGTTTAGCAAAAGTAGCCCAGATTCCTCTATGCCCTGTCCATAAACTATCATGAAACTCCTTTAATAATTTTAATTTTTCTTCCCTTTTGCCTATCACTCGTTGTGGCATCCCAATTCCTTTCTTCGGTCTCTTCCATAAGAATCCATCTCGAAGTAAAAATCCATATGCTTTTTTTCTTATTTGTTTGAATTTTTCTGTAGACCAATCCTGCTTAGACAAGGTATTCAAATAATGACCAATATCCAATAATTCTCCTTCATAAGATTCTTCAAGAAATAGCTTGTCTTCTCTGTTGAGATTTGATATTGAATAGAATTTCAATCCGACATCATCAATGTCTTCAACCATTTCGTCCTCCCTCTCGTATCTTGCTCGAGATAGCATAACTGCTACTAAATTGTCCTTTCCAGTGATATGCTTAAATTTTGGATTTAGTGACTTAATATAAGCAATCCATCTCAACATTGCAATATCTGGCGTTGAACAGTTAATAATCATTCCAAGCAATGGCAAGCAATCTGTTTCAATTACTACTACTGCCCCAATCAAATAGTCCTTTTCAGCTTTCATAGCCGAAACAACTCCCCAAAGTTCTCTTTTGACTTGCAAATATGCACGCTGACGAATACTTAAAACTTTAGCCCTAAATCGAACTACAAATCTACTCCCATTCCAATCATCTTGACCCACTGCCCATCCAACGGCAATTGGACTAGCGACTACAGTAAGAATCACTGGTCTATAGCACTTATAATCAACCTTCCTCAATATTGGAGGTGACATCAATAATTTCTTCAATCTTTGTATTGCCTGAATATGCCTTTGTTTCCATTCAAATCGATAACCCTTGCGTAACAATTCATATAATGGATCCGCTATGTGAGCAAAATGAGGGATCCAGATTCGATAAAATACACATGCATCCAAAAACCTGCGAACCTCTGTTAAAGAACCACAATCCTCCTTCATCCTTCCAATTGCATCAATTTTAGTCGGATCTGGTTTTCTTCCATAAGATCCACATAAATGTCCAACAATTACAACCTCTCGCACTCCAAATATGGACTTCATACCCGATAATGTAAGATGAACTTCTCCAAGCCGAGTTAAAATCTTTTCACAATCTTGTATATGATCAACAACATATCTACGACACCACCTCGTATCTAAAGTTTCATCCTTGTCTCCTTCTCTGCACCCTTTTATAGGAACATCATCCAGAAAAGGCATAGTCTTTTCCGGAATAAAATCTCTCAATACCTTATTCATCCCATTCATCATATGCGCAACTGAGTTGGTCGCGCCTTGAGGAAGAGTGCACATTCTAACCAATCCAAGCGGTGTCCTCATCGTTGTCATATCTCTACTTCCTTCGGCAAGTTGAAATTGATCATAACCTGAATACAAATCACCCATTGAATAGATCGCCCTTCCAGCAAATGCCTCAGCAAATTCATCCACAATAGGTCCAATTCCTGCATTCCTGACAGTTACAGCATTCACCGGCTACATATCTTGAATAAACTGCAGTGACCCATTCTTCTTAGGTACCTTAAACCATCGACTAGAATACGGCGCAAATGAAGGTTCTAATATTTTCATCTTTATCTCTTCTTTTAATAGTTCTATCAATTTAGGTAAATGTGCCCTCGGTACTGGAATCGGTCTTAGATTCCAAGGTACATGCGGTACAGTGAAGATAACCATAGGTTTTATAATATTTGGATCCACACACCCAATTTCATGAGATTCAAAGGCAAATGATCTACCTTGTTTAGCCAACATCTTTTTGAAGCAAGTAATTTCCTCCAACAATAAAGAACCATCAGAACCAATCTTCAATTCTTCAAAAGTCTCTTCAGTAAACAAATGTTCAATACTCACTGGATCTCTTAAACTTGCTTCTTTTGATGCTTCTCCCATTTTTTCTTTAGAATCCTCTGGTAATGGTCCGACAACAGGCTTTACCTTCTTATCTACCGTTTTATATCTCGTCTCTACTGTGACTTCTGGTGCTTGAAAAGATTCAAGCATGGTATAAACCTCTCTCGAATGAATCTCAACAGTCTTATCATTATCCCCTAACCCAATAGATGTAATCAATTCCAATGAATCTTCCAGTCGATTTTCTTCATAAATACCTAAAATTCTCTCATCATCATGCAATGTACCTAACTCGCATAATTGTCCTTCAATATCATATAATCTTTTTCTTTCTTTTCTTTTAAAATCATCAACTTTCTTATACATAATATTTTCATTCTCCAATATACCAATAAAACTCGCATCAAAGGCACCTTCATCTCGCGAGAGTACCTCCTCTTTTGTACCTCCATAATCTTGCTTTACAGTGGTACCTCCCCAAAATCCTTAAATCCTTCAACAATCTTTGGCAATGGTTTCTCCCTCAACCTATCTCGATTTCGTTCATGGTTAGGAGGTACTGTTAGAAATTGTACAGCTTTCTTCCCATCTTCGCTCCGTACCCTTGCATAAGTAGAACCATCGTCAAGTACCTTTGTTTCCATCCATGTTGCCGTGATATAAGGTTGTCCTAAAATCAACGGATAAGACGTTGTATCTTGAACGAAGAAATGTTGCTCCGTAGCAACATTCCCAATCCGAATTTTGACATCTGGACAAGCTCCATATAATTCGCCTCGTGTGTTATTAGCCGCTCGTATTGCCCATCCATGTTCCATATCAATTGGCCATTTTTACTTCTTATAAAGATCTTTAGACATGAGATTTATTTCAGAACCATGGTCCACCAAGGCAACTATTGGTTCTTCTATATCTCCTACCTTCACCAATACCTCAGTAGTTGCCCTTGCCCAATACTTTCGAGTATAATGGCTCAAAGTTTCCATTTCCTTGTCACTAGAATCTTCGAAACGTACTCGCTGATTATACCCATTCTTTTCATTTGTTGGTTGCTTGTAACCAATATCAACCTCTTCTTCATCACTACATATTCTTGCATCAATAGCATGACTCATTCCAGTTTCGCTCATTAATTGCCTCTTTCGCTTAATGCTGTCAATGATAACATCATGAAACTCCTTCTTTGCAATTCCCAAGACTTCTTTCAATGTGAATTCCACCTTAGCGTTTAATATACGTTCTTCCAACACCCCTTTCAAATTTGTTGCCACTTCAATGTCAGAAAGTAGCTTATAAGCAATTGATTTGCCCTTATCTTTTGTCTCCGTTGTTTTTTCTCCCAATGATGCTGAGGTATCCTTTATAGGCAATTCTTGTGAAGTTGCCTCCCGAGCCTTGTCTCCTCGAGTTTGCCTCTTAAAAGAATTTCCTTCTCTAGTATCATCAAAATTTCCTCGTCTTTTTTCTTCCATCAAAGCTTCATGTTGGATCTTAGCAATATATGCATGAACTGAAAGAGACTCAACAGGATCCTCCCAACCTGTTCTACCTTGTATTGTAGCTGTAATTCTCAATAACGCTTCTCGAGGTAATTTCCCTTCTTGCATTGTAGAAACGGCGGAAGCCCAAAACTCACTAGTTTCCGTACTTCCGCCAATTTCATCATCTACTCTAGCACCATAACTTGCACTTTCTCGTGCTACTGTTTCATGCCCTTTTAAGTAATCTTGAACCAATGCTCTCATTCCTCCCTTGCCAAAATTGGTTTAAAGAAGATCCTCCCTATCTTTCAATGCTATCTTCCCATCTTTCCAGCAAATAATTCCCTGCCGTATCATATTATTAAATTCATTGCAATCTTTTCTAGTGTGTGAAGCATCATCACACCAGATGCATCTTTGTACATATCCTTGTTTTGAAACATTCTTTGAATTGTTTATAGAAGTATTCTCTTCAAGTCTTGCCAATTTGATTTGAAGATCTCGCATTCCTCGTATAATTTCTTCCATACCCATATCTGCTTTCTTTGACAAATATGTCGAAGGTTGAACTGTAGGCATTGTCGGTGGTGTTGTACGTACTGGAGCTTTGGGTGCTTGTACTGTTTTCGGAATATTGCTCCTATCCTTCCTCCTTTCTTTTTTTGTAAGCAACCCCACCGCATCTTCAACGTTCTTCCACTTCGTTGTCAATCCTTCATCTTCTTCTTTGTCTTCAAGAAGGGGTTCTAATTTCTCTTGCAATTCTCCATGAGGAGCTTGAAGAAATAGATCAACTTTGTTCGGCTCCAATGTCAATTTTTCTACCTTCGATAATTGAGAGTACTGCCTCTCAAATTCCCTTAGTAGCTCTGTTGCTTGCAAGTTCTTATTAGGCCATTCAGTCCATCCCAGAAACAGCTTCTTAGTAACGCGATCAGCATCTTCCAAGAAATATTCGTCTTTCAATGCATGTGAAAAATCTTCCCATGAATTCCCACAACGATCCGTAATCGATGTAATGTGGTCTCTTATCTCCAGTATCGTCGCAAGTCCAAATAGTGCAACCATTTTCTTCTCAGAAACCCGATTTAATTCCATTTCACGAACATAACATCTTAAATACCTTGAAATATTCCTCCCATCAAATTGATCAATTTTATTGACCACTGCTTGCAATGCTTTGGTTGCCAAAGCTTCCTTTCGATCATTGCTTTGCTGTTGCTGCATTGACAATGAGAAGGCTTGAAACAAACTAGCAACAGACGGATCCATGTGCATACCTTGTCCTTTAGAAGACTCCCCACCAGAAACTTCTCCCAAAAATCCTTCAAAATTTTTATTTTCGTTTTCCATAAAAATAAAGATAAAATCAACCAAAATCCAATACCTTCTACCCCAAGCTTTCATGTCGGGTTCACCACTTATGTCATATTACGTGCTTTCCTGCTCGAGAACGCGCCGGGCGTCTGGCTGTAGAAGGTAGTATGGAGATTCACCGATAGTCAAGCATTCTATTAGTTTTGACTGCTGGAATATATACGACTGCAACAATGTATCGTAAATCTATACGGATGCTCTTCGACTCCTTGTCGAAGTCTTTTTTGTCCGAGTCGATAGGTCTCTAGACGTTACAGAGAACCCCGAACAACCCAAATTGTGAATCTTCAATACCACTTTGTACTTACGATCTTGTATCCACTGACTGTCCTGTTAGATTAACCCAATAAATTTCATTCACTCCGCATACTCAATCCTATAGACACCCCTTTAATCCTTCAATCACAGACGTAACTCGATTTTACAAAACAGTCAAGAGTATTCAAACCCACTTCATTTAAAAATCCCGATTCACCATTACAACATTGACTTCAGTAGCGATTGCCTCAGTCCTCCCAAAACTCTACGAAGAAGAAAAATCCAAATTCTATGTCTTTCCTTCCCCGACCCGAAGCATGAAGCTCCTCTCTCTAATTCCCTTGATCTTCAAAAACCTCCAATGGAAACCGAACTGGTAACCTTGCAAAAGCTTGAAAACTCGCTTCCCCCCCGATTTCCCTAAAAAAAAAAAAACCCCCCCTCAAAACTATATCCCCTCTAACCTTATCCTCTGAATTTCTTCAATCTTCCGTCTTAGATCCGGAATTGGCTCCCACCTCAAGCTTGGATCCGAAATTGGCTCTCGCCGTCAAGCTTTCTCCTCCGTTTTTACCTTTAAGAAATCCATTTACCGAAAACAACGTTCCCTGAAACGGCACAGAGAATAGGATAGCTTGAATTTGAATCGAACCCCGTAATCGGGACCACATTGAGTCGCCCGACCAATTCAGGTCCTATATTGGGAAAGATGCCCGTAGTAACCTGGATGTTCCCGTAATTGGGTCAAATTGGTCCTCGCGTCAGATTGGCTAAGACCCATAGTAAGACCTGGATTTCCCGTAATTAGACTGCATTGAGTCGCCCGGCCAATTCAGGTCTCGTATTGGATAAGAGGACCCGGATTGGATTATCGAAATTGGATCCAATTGGCTCCTCGAACCCGTTGTGTGAATTGGTCCTTCTCTTCCTGCTGACTTCCGTTATTGGAATCGAACGGAGCATTTCAGTATGCCCCGGCTGACTGTAACGGAGTGACTGAACCTAACCACTCAGTATTTGTACTGGAGTTGGTCGATGCTCCCAATATTCGAGGTAACTGAATATTAATAAAATTTCCCTTTTTTTTTATTTTCACTGTATACTCGTGTTACAACACGACACCGCAACCTCTAAAAATGCCTCAATGCTTTCGAGAAGAGGGGTAATCCGCACTCTATCAAGAAGTCAAAGCTCTGAAATCGATGTTAACAGTCTTTTTTACTAGCTATGCTAAACAAAAAGAAGGAATTAATATCAGTCCAAGAGAGGGTAATCCGCAACCCTTAGAACGCTCAAGTATCTCTAAGGAAAGGGGTAGTCCACTCTCTGCCTCGAAGAACTAAGCTCTGATATTGTGATTGAGAAAATATCAGTTTAGAGGAGAGTAATCCGCAACTCCTAAAGCGCTAGAATACCTTCAAGAAGAGGAGTAATCCGCTCTCAAACAAGAAGGATTCAGCTCTGATATTAAGATAAAGGTAGTCTCGACAAACTGTCACGGACCAAAAATACAAACAAGAAATCTAAACAAGAAGTTCAAGAAGAAATGACAAAAACTAGATTATCAGATGAGTACAAGAGCAACGCCAAGAGAATTGAGCTAGAGCTTCCAGAGATGTGTTGTCGAGACTGAAGAACTCTTCAGCCTCGACTCCTATATATACTACTGGCCTATGGTTCTAAGGAAGCGCATCAAGAAGCTTCCAAAGAACTATGAAGCTTCTTGAGCAACTACCTAAGAGCTAGGAAGCTTCTCAAGTAACTTCCTAGAATCTACTAGAATATTCTAAGAATCTTCTAGAGCTTTCTAAGGGAATCTTTAGGGAATCTTCAAAGAATCTTTAAAGAATCTTTGAAGAATATTCTAAGAGAATATTCAAGGAATCTTCTAGAAGTTTCTAGAGACTTCTTTCTAGAAGGTTCTAGAAACTTATCTCTAGAAAGGTCTAAGGACCAGTCTCTAACAATAACAAAGTTGTAGCAGAGGAGGATGTCACCAATTCAAAGAGTGGTAAGCCAACGCCATTGACTGAAGCAGCCAACGCTGCTATGTCTTTAAAAGTTGAGGCTAAATAATATTTGCCAAGACGTTGTACAGATAGAAGTGGAGTTATGTAGAATATGTAAATAAATTTTGTAGTAAGTTACCGGTTGGTTATTGATAACCTTGAGAATTAGACTTATGATTAGGCAATTTAACTAATAACAGTAGGTTGTTAGTAGAACAAATGGTTAAGAATTCAAAGGTTCATAACCTTTGGAATTTGTTGGCCGACGGTCCATCTTTTGGTAGAATAAAGATGTTGAAAAAAGGGAGATCGGGGCCAGACTGTGATAGTCATAAGTCGGGATAAGCTTGGTGCTACATCTTTATTTTTTTTTGCTTTTATTATTTTCTTATGAAGAATTAAGATTGAAAGAAGTATTATTGAAACTGTGATTAGAATATTGTGGAATATGACTTTGGAGTGACTATTTTGGAGAAAATCTATAGCCTTGAGAATTTAGATTATTGAATTGTGTTGTATTAAGTGAAGATATTGAATTCTGTATGATGAATTGAGAAACTGAATATAATAAGTAAGCTGAAGATCAGTAATTGAATATATATAAACCACAAAGAGAGTAAGTAGGAGATGAACTGATAAGAATATGGAAGTATTGTCGAATTGATATTTGTAGAATGGATTATGTGTTGAATTAAGACAGAAGTAGTAAGCCTTGGTGTTTTATAGTTTGATAATTGATTTCAGATAGCTAGAGTACAATCAATTGTGATATTAATAGATCCAATTCATATAACCAGTCTTTTTCCATGTTTGAACCTACCTCTATTAGTTCAATTGCTTTAGTATATTGAAGCTTGAACACAACAAGAACAACAAAGGCTATGCCTAATAGGCAATCAATAAGCTACCTACAAACACAATAAGAATTTGGAAAACTTTAGAAGGAGCATTTGAGAATCAAAAGTAAAGGTTGTAAGGTTTAGGATTTAAGCTACAGTTTATGTACAAATTTTAGAGGATTTAGAATTAATGTAATGAGATTATAGCCATTTGAAGTTAAAGTATCTTTTTAAGATATATTATTACTATTTTAAAGATACAAGAGTATTATGATAGATTTTGGAGACAAAAAGGTGTAACTTCAAAGATGATTTCAAGATCTACATCTTTTGTAAAAGAATTTTTGTATTTAGAATTTATATGAAGAAATTATAGAGCATTGAAGATAGCATATATAATTCTAAGGTAGTAAGTAGGCATTTTGTTAATAGTAATAGTTGGAGCCATATCTTGAGTTTTCATATGAATTTTTAGCTCAAAATTTTAAAAAATATGTATTATTAGGTTAAAAAGTTATATATCAAAATTTTATAGTATTTGAATATTTAATTTGTGAGATATGAAGAAATTTTTATACAAGTATACGTAAGCAAGGATTTGAAGCTATTATTAGGATTTTGATCATATCTCAAGATTTATAATGAATTTGTAATTGAAATTTGTTGTGGTAGTTGTTAAAAGTATATTAATACTTTATGTAAAATTTTGATTTTTTTGGATAGTGTGATTAAGAGATATGAACTTTTGAAATTTGGAAAAAAATTATATTAAGGATATACAAGATTTTATAATATTTTTATCACATTTTTGGTGAACTTTAGTACTTAAAATTATGTATTGATGTAATTGATGTATTGATTTTTTTAATCTTCTTCAAAAAATTCATCTTTCAAGATTTCTTCAAAAAACTTCTATGACCTAGTCTCAGTGTGCAACTCTTGCACTTTTTCTTTAGTTTTTGGTATCATTAACAAATCAAAGGTGGTAATTATCTTTATTTTTGAAACTTAATACACTTCCATTTTACATGTGTAAATCTTTAGAAACTTAGTGATGTTTCTTCTATCAAATCTTTCAATTTTATCTACTACTATTTTAAAAACTTTGGTAGTGTTTCTATCCTCTCTATGTATTTTTTGCCTTTCTTCCATAAATTAAACAAATGCCTTGAATAAATCATGGGCATCCATTCAACTTTATCATGAAAATCCTAGGATTTGATCCTCTATCTTAACTTGTTGAAAAATTAGAATCTTAAAGATCTCTCAATAGAAGCACCAATAATATTTAAGTAGAGAAAATTTACCTCAAAATAGTAATGGATTTCTACTTATTATTAATTACTCAATCAAGTCTCAAGATAAAAAAGTACCGATTATATATATATAAAAATTTATCCCTGTAGGAATAATTACATCAATACATAAATTCTAAGCATCAAAAAATATCCAAAATCTGATATAAATATTCTAAACTCTTATATATCCTTGAGGTTAATTTTTTTCAAAATTTAATAAAATATATCTCAGAATTGGACTGTCCAAACAAACTAAAAATCTACATGAAGTATTGATATATTTTAAACAACTCTTTTAAAAAATTTCAATTGCAAATTTATTGTAAATATTGTCAAAATCTTAAAAATAGCTTCAAATCTTTGCTTGCATATATTCATATGAAAATTTCTTCATATTTCACAAACTAAGTATTTAAATACCATAAATATTTTATATATAGCTTTTTAACCTTATAACATATTCTTTTAAAAATTTTGAGCAAAAACTTTGTCTAAAAACTCAAGATATAGCTCAAACCATTACTATCAATAAAACAATTTACTTATTGTCTTTGAATTACATATATTGTCTGCAATGCTCTATTATTCTTTTATACAAATTCCAAATATAATAATGCTTTTATAAAAGACATAGGTCTTAAAATCATCCTTACAGTCACATCTTTCGATCTCTAAAAGCTGTTATAGAATTCTTTATATTCTCAAAAGATCAACAATATATCTTAAAAAGACACCTCAACTTCAAACGGCTATAATTTCATCATCTTAATTCCAAATTTTTTAAAAATTATTTACAAATTATGGCTCAAATCCTAAACCTTACAATCCTTGCTTTTGATTCTTGAATGCTCCTTGTAAAGTTTCTAAAATCCTTATTATAGACACAAATAGCCTCTTGAGAGCCTATTAGGCATGGCTTTTGACCAATAGGGATGAAGATCCTTACTCCTTTCTTTCATCCATGCATAATTTATTTTCATCAAATCTTGAAATAAGAAAGTCTAAGTTTGTATATATATATATATATATATATATATATATATATATATATATAATACCTTTAAATGCTATTACACCAAATATATAAATCTTAATTTTCCAATAACACCCAAAATATGAAAAAATAAAAAACTCTAAATCCTTATATATCCTTATGGGATATTATTTCCAAACTTCAAAAACTCATATCTTCAAATCAGAATATTCAAACATACTCAAATTTTACATAAAGTAATGATGTACTTCTAAAAACTACCACAACAAATTTCAACTACAAATTCGTTGCGGAACTTAAGATATCACCAAAATCCTAATAATAGCTTCAAACCTTAGTTTTTATACACTCACATGCAAATTTCTTCATATCTCATAAACTAAGTATTTAAATGCCACAAAATTTATATGAATAGCTTTTTAATACAATAATCTATCTCTTCCAAAAGGTTTGAGCTAAAAATTCGTCCAAAAACTCAAAATATGGCTCCAACCATTACTATGAATAAATCAATTATTTATTGCCTTTGATTTGGATGTGTTGACTTCAACCCTCTATAACTTCTTCATCCAAACTCCAAATTCATCAAAAAGTATATGAAAAGTGTGGTCAAAGAAGTGCTCTCTCTAATTTCAATTACCGATCCTTTGTTGCTTTCTATAAAAGTATGTTATGCTCAAAGAGTGACAGTAGATATGAAATTGACATCCTAACTTTGAGTACCAATAATTCCTTCATAAAAACTCCAAATCATACAAAATTTATACCTAATCCATATCCAAAAATCTAAACTTACTGATCTTAGCCTCCAAAGCTCAAATGACTTCAAAAGAGAAACCCTAATCCCTAATAAGGCCTCAAGCAGCCTCCTTGAAGTCCATTAAGCATGGCCTTTGACCAATAGGAATGAAGATCCATATTCCTTGACTTCATCCAACCATACCTTACTTTCATCCCTCCCAATAAGCCTCCTATTAGTTAAAAATTTCTTCTTTAGGCTCTAATCTTCTCTTAAGGCTTTATATTAAACATTTAGGTCCTATAATTTTTTTAAATGTTATAATCAAAATAGATAAAACTCAAAATAAAGTTTTTTTATATCCACTCTCTTTAAATTAATCTATTAACTATTCTAACATACACCAAGACTTATGAACATATTATATGTCCTAACTAATTATTACATACTATAAGTAATTACAGTGCAATAATATGGCAATATGCTATAGAACCTCTAAAATATGTTGACTTTATAAGATACACATCTTAACTTACAAAAAAAGTTTTTTATATGTCTGTTGCATAATTAGCTTATTCTATAACCTATCAATTCGTGGTTAATTTGTTGACCAAGTTTCTAATCTATCAATTAACTATAAACATGTATGAAGTCAAAGTAGAATCTATGAAGCTTTTAAGAAGCTTCTCTAAAAAAAATATTATGAAATAAATCCACTTTTACCTACTTTTAAATCATATACATAAATATTAGAATAAATATGTATGTTCATTATACTAGTCTAATTCTTTTATATTTTTTTCATAGTTTGTAAATTGAATTGAGTCAAAAAAATTTAAGCATATAAAGATATATTGTTTCATTAGTATTAAAAATTTTGTATGAATTGAATGAATAGATCAAGAATTATAGCTAGTTGAAGTTTGCTACCTAAGATTAGGATTTAGAAAGAAAATTAGAAATTATAGAAAAAAACAAATAAAAAGATAATTAGAATTTGTATTTACTTGAGGTAATTAAGAAGAATATTTTTGACCATTTTATAATTACTTTAAATCCTTTTGCATTGAAATTCAAATTATTTCCTTCTTAATAATTGAAACCTATTAAGATTTTTTAGATAATTACAACATACAATTTCACCTTCTACATCCAAGTGCTTGGTGCATTTTCAAACAAGAAGACTTATAATATGACATTGAGAGGAAGATAATTGCCACCTTCTCCTATAGAAGTAGATAATAAAGAATTTGAAGTTGAAGAAGTCTTAGACTTAAGGTAACAATGAAATACATTAAAATATCTCATTTATTGATATAAATATGATATTAGTGAATGTACATAGGATTTAATTAAGAATCTTACAAATAGAGTAAAAAAAGTTGATGTTTTTTTATTGGTGACATATTAAAATTAAGATGATGAATAAAAAAAAATTACTCTAAAAAAAATGATAAGTATTGCATTCTATCTTTTATCATAATTTATGGTTTTGCATATTTTTCATGTTAAAGATTAAGAATCAAAAATTAGAAAATTCAATTAAAGAACTATTGTTTGGTGATATTATTAGAGATTGAAACCACTTTTGATGATATTTTAAATATTTTATTTGAAAGAAGCCATAAAAGCCTCAACAATGATCAAATATCAAGATGATCTTTCCATCCTACTATGAGACATTATTGATGGTTTATAAGACCTATCAACAACCTTCAAAAAGAACTAAGATTAGAGTACATAGCAAATACAATTCATTGCATCTTGAATTTCTTCAATATATGATTATTGGTCTTTGTGGAACTTGTGTCTAGAAGAAGGGATAATATCATAGACATAAATATTTATGTAGATAAGAAGTGTTAGATAAAAGATAAATGTAGACAGATTTGATAATAATCTAAAGCATAGATTTTTAAAAACTTTATAAACATATATTTTATTTTAGATGTATTTATAGTTGATTAGTAGATTAGAAATTTGGCCAATAACTTAGCCACATGTCCAACATGTTAATAGCTTATAAAACAAGCAAACTAAGTATCACTCATATAGAAAGCATGTCTTATAAGTTAAACATGTATTTCATAAGTCAAATATATGTTGAAAGACTTATAGAATATCGCCACGTAGTTCTTAATTAAATAGTATATATGGAGGCAAGAATGAATCCTTCTTCACTTATGTCAATGCATTTCTTATTTTTAGTTTAGACTTAAGAGTCTATATTCTTTTTATCTTTGGAAATAATCATTCTAGTCTTAATATTATAATATATTTAAAATGATTCTTTTTTCTTTTTGAATTCTATAAGAGTGTTTAAAATTCTTCTTGTTTTGATTCATGTATTTGACAATATTCACATATAAAAGTACTTCTTTATTTATAAAGCTTCTAATAGCTTTATTTATACTTTATAGATATTGATACAAATCCTAATTTAAGCTTTATAGACAAGCTAGAATAAATAAATTTGAAAATATCTTATAGAGGCTTCTAGCTCCAATAATATTATCAAATATTAGAACTCTCTTCTAAGGTTGTTGTAATAAGATATAGATAAAATAATTATATAGATAATAAGAACTATAGAGTTTTTAGAATTGAAGTTAGATTAGTGGACGAGGTAAGACCTTCTAGAACTATGTAGGACCAGGTAGGACCTTCTAGAAGAAAGTATAGGGTGGTTTTTTAGATAGGACCCACTATAGAATCTTCTAGAAAAGAAGTTTAAGGTGGTTATCTAGGTAGGACCTACCATAAAATCTTTTAAAAAAAGAATTTAAGGAAGTTATATAGGTAGGATCTACTACCTAAGAACATTCTAGAAAGTCTAAGGTGGTTGGAGAAGGTATAAATATGACCGATCAAGGCCTTTTGGGGCATCTGATCAGGTATGGCTTTGGATCCTTTTTCTTAGTAAAGTTTATTTTTGCATCTTTTTATTCAAATCTATTATGTTCTGTTATTGTTTGCTTAGTTTTGGCTTTCATGTCCTATTTTATTTGATTCCATTTAATTTTGTTTTAGTCTGTTTTGTCCTCTTTTGTGAGAATGCCTTATGTTGTTGTAGATTGGAAGGATCTTGGATTTTTGAGATAGTCTAGTCTTGTTTCTTTGATATCAAAGCAAGTATTAGACTATTTACTTTTGGTATCATATCAATAGTCATTATTTAGTCTAAAATTAGTTATTGTAGTTACACTGGATATTGTATTGAGGATATCACAAGTTATTCTTAAAAAATCAATGGAGAGGTGAAAAGGCATTACAATAGTAGAATCTAGTAGAAAAATTATAATATGAGAGATATGGCAGAGGAATCCTAGATAGAGGCTCAAATATAATATCTTTTAGGCCAAACAACTACTTTGCAAGGGCAAATAGAAGCCTCAAAGACAAGAGAGTTGATATCTATTAAGTTGAAATTGAATAAGCCTAGTACATACTCTAGAACTTCAAGACAAGAAGATGTATGTCAATAGCTCTTTAATAAGCAATAATTCTTCTACCTATCTAAGAAAAATACCACTAAACAAATTATATATGTAGCCAACTATTTGAGAGACGTAATAGCCATTTGGTAGCGACATCGAGTTTAAAGTTATGGAGTTCAAGATAGATTTTGTAATTAGGAGGAATTTGAAATGAAGTTTAAGAATCAATTTTGGCCCATCAATGCAAAAAAGATAGAATGTAATAACTTGATAAATCTTACATAAGCTAAGTCAATGCAAGATTATGTCTCTTGATTTAAGTCCTTATATCTCCAAATTGATAATATTTTAGAGGTAGAGATGATGGATCCATTTCTACAAGGTTTGAAACTTAGGATCCAGCTAGAGGTGGAGCTAATACAACCACAAATATTCGAAGAGACAATTTGGATTGCAAAGAGGGTCAATGCTATAGATTTCAAAAATCATGGAGCACAACCTTTAACACAAAGTCCTATATTATTTTCTAATATTATGACACAACAATCAATAGTAATAGAAATTGATGCCTTATAAAGATCATTGATATCATAAAGATAACAAATATTGGTACAAAAAGGATTATGTTTCTATTATTGGGAGTCAAGCCATTAGATTGGAGGTTGTCTAAAATATCAAAGTATAAGTATCAGTAAGACAAGGCAAGTTTATGATCTCAAATTTCACCAAGTTGATAATGAGTCAGAGCAAGAAAATGGGACTTTCCAGTAAAAGAACCAAATGCTAGTACTTGGAGTAGCTATTATTTCTCAAAGACAAATGGCATAGCCTCAAAAAACTACAAAAAAAAGTCGATTGGTGCTTCTAATGGCATTACTAAGAAGACAATCATATTAAGTGCTTGTAGATTGTGGCTCTACAAAAAATTCCATCTCAACTAAAATTCTCAAATGGCTTAAAATTAAAACCAAGGAAATCAAAGGAGGAAGTATATACCTTATAGATGACCAAGAGAATTTATTGAGTGAAATGTATGAAAAAAAACCTTAAGATTGACGGACACCTACGTCATAAGAGAGAGATTTTAAGGTAACAAAGCTAAGATATGATGTTATCCTTGGTATGTTATAGTTGGAAATGAAAAATAAGCAAGTTGATTGGATAGTAAGGACAATGTCTTTTAAAGATGTATAATACAAGGTGACTTTTTATACCTCTACATCAAGTATAGAGAGAAGACAATCTATAATTAAAGACTTATTTGTAGGAACGACCTTTATGAAGAAGCAACTACAATATGAACAATCAGTATATATGATGGTTCCAAATCTTACATTAGTGGTGGAAAAGATAGCCGAAGGAGTAGAACAGGGGGCATAATTCATAAGAAAATATCAACATGACTTTCAAACCTACCTACTTGGTGGTGTACCTCCTGATCGAGAAGCCCCTTTTCAAATAGAACTATTCTTTCAAGCCAAATCAATAAGTCGACCAATTTATTTCCTAACACCAAAAGAATTTAAAGAGATACAGACAACATTAGACAAATTCTTGAAAAAAGTCCTCATTCGAGAAAGCACATTACCATAGAGAGCACATGTATTTTTTGCACCTAAAAAAGATGGTGAACTTTTCCTTTGCATCAATTATCGAGGTCTCAATAAGCAGACTGTTAAAAATACATATCCACTTCCATGTATGGATGATGTTTTTTACCAACTTTGAGGTTCAACCATCTTTAGTAAATTGAATCTTCAAAGTGGCTAATAGAAAATACTTATTACAAGAGTGGATGTGAAAATGATGGCATTTTGTATGTGCTATAGACATTTTGAATATCTGGATTTATCCTTTGGTTTCACCAATGCTCCAGCCTCTTTCATGGATCACATGAAGAGATTATTTCGAGATCTTTTTGACAAGTATGTAGTCGTCTTCATTGATAATATCCTTGTATGTAGTAAAATGTCTAAAGAGCATTAGTAACATCTACAAGAGGTACTGCATCAATTGCAAGATAATCACTTTTATTACAAGCAATCAAAATGTCAACTTTGGAAGTTAGAAGTCACTTTTTTGGAGCATGTAATGTCTTCCAAAGGCATACATATAGAATAAGATAAGATAAAAGCAATAAAAGATTGGCCAACTACCAAGGATGCTTTTAAAGTTTGCTCATTTTTAGACCTTGTTGGATACTATTGCCATTTTGTTTGGTAATTTACTCACATTGCTACCTCATTGATAAACTTATTGGAGAAAAGCAACCCATTTGAATGAAAACTCAAGCAACAAAAAGCCTTTGATAAGTTAAAAAAAGACACTCATTAGTACTCCAATATTACAACTATATGATCTGGATTTCCCTTGTATGCTTAACATTGATGTTTTTGACTTTGCTAATTTAAGAGTCTTTCAAAAATACTTTAGTAGAGGCCTTCAATCTGTGGTATATGAATCATGCAATCTCAGAAGGACAAAGTGCAATTACTCTACTCTTGATCAAAAGTAATTAGCAATTGTACATGCCAAAAAGGTGTGGTAATACTATCTATTGAGAAAGCTAGTGGTTGTCAAGGATAAGAACTCGATGAAAAAATAGTTCAGATAAGTAAGCCTTCACTCAAAGAAAAGTAAAAAAATATGAATAATAAGTATGTATATTGAAAAGAGAAACTAGAATGGCTATTGCCAAAAGACAAGAAAACTAGAGACCCTTGAAACTAGACTAGAAGCAAGAAAGGAGTTGACAAGAGTGAAGAAGCCTTCACTCTTGTCTCTATATATACTATCTAACTAGGGGCTACGTGGCGACGTTCTATAGGACCTCCAATATGTGTTGACTTTGTAAGACACATGCCTTGACTTACAAGGCAAGTTTTTCTACGTGTGGGCCACATAATTAGCTTGATCTTCAAGCTAACAACATGTGTGGCACATGGCCAACTTGTTGACCACGTTTCTAATCCAAAAAGTCAATTAAAGACACCTATGAAGTCAAAGCAGCATCTAGGAAGTTTCTAGGAAGCTTCTATATTAAATATTATACAATTAACTTACTTTTATCTACTTTTACTTACTTCTACCTATTTCTATATGTAATTATTAGCTTACATGATTATAGCCGTGACATTGCCCCCCCTTCTAGAGACGAGTTCCACGAGGAGCGGTCATCATATGTTGAAGAAATCTATGATGCGACGAATTGTATTCGCCACATACTCTGATCTCTGTTCTCTTCGAAGATGATTGATAGGGCCTCTCAACCATCGGTAGTGTCCCATACCAGGGCGGGAAGACCACCCAGTTATTTGATCATTGTTGAGGCCTTCGTAACTTCCTTCGAATAGAATATTTGGAACACTATCAGGAGTTGTTCCTACCTCTAGCAAAATCACCAAACATCGAGAGTCCCTTTCCAAATCGTGATACCAAACGCGTTGTATCTCACCATCTATTTGAGGAAGAACATGTCGTTCTTGAAGATCTTCATCTCGATTGCGTCGTCTTGAAGGTTGTGACAATCGTAATGTCTCGTCCGGTAGGTCAGCAAACGAAGGTTCTTGAGTTGAATCCGCTAGTTGTTGGCTCTCCATCTAATTAGCGTCACAAATGTAAAGAAGTTATAAACAAGGATAAGAAATTGAATGTTATCTTGCCTCAATCTTGTCTCTTTTATAAGAGAGATTTTCATCTTAGTTTTGATGGATGTCGTTGATGAAAAACTTTGACTTTAGCTGATGCATTTGCTAGATTCCTGAATGGCTCCCATGTGCGTTCACTAATATCATATCCGCGCCAATGAACAAGATATTCCAGCTTATTTCGGCGCCGCCTTGAGTCTAATATCTCTTCTACCTCAAATTCTTCATTATTATCTACTTCTATAGGAGGCGGTGGCATTTGTCTTCTTCCTTGTATATCCACTGTCTTATATGGTTCAAGAAGAGACACGTGGAATACAGGATGGATCTTCATTGACTCCGGTAGATGTAACCGATATGCAACTGGGTTGATCTGTTCAGAAACAGAAAAGGGGCCAAGCCTACGATAGTCCAATTTATCACAAGGTCGAGTGGTCTTGATATTGCGACGAAGTAGCCATACCTTATCACCCACGTTGAGTTGTGGTTGCTCTTTACGATATACATCTGCATTTATCTTTTGTCGTTCTTGAGCTTTCTTCAACTGCGCCTTCATTATTGCATGTAACTCTGACAACCGATTTGCCATATCTTCTGCTGCAGGATTATCAACTTTTAAAAAATCAAAAGTATCAAGTCGTGGATAATAGCCATAATTGGCAAAGAAAGGTGTTTGTTGCGTGGAAGAATGTACCGTATTATTATAAGCAAACTCTGCCAATGGCAGAAGGGTTGTCCAATCATCTTGTTGGTAGTTGATAGTACACCTTAAATATTGCTCCAAGACTAGGTTTACGCGCTCTGTTTGTCCATCTGTTTGAGGATAGAAAGCCGAAGATAGCTTTATGTCCACTTTTAAAATCTTGAAAAGGGTCCTCCAAAATCTTGACACAAATTGAGTTCTCCTATCCGATATGATATCTTTAGGTAATCCATGATAGCGATAGACATTATCAATGAAAAGCTTAGCTGTTTCTTCACCTGTGATAGATTTTGTACATGGCACAAAATGTGCCATCTTGGTGAAACGATCTACTATCACAAATATAGAATCATAAGATCTTGAGCTTGGAAGATCTGTGATGAAATCCATAGAAACAGAAGACCATGGTTGTTCTCGTATAGGTAATGGCTAAAGAGGTCCGTAAGGTCGATAATGAGGAATTTTTGATCTTGAACAAATATCACATGATTGTACAAAGTCTTTGACTGACTTCCACATTTGTGGCCACCAAAAATTTCTTGATATGAGTTCCAAAGTCTTATTATATCCAAAGTGCCCTGCTGCTGGAAAGTCATGACGTGCTTGAAGAACACGTAAACGTGCTTCTCCTTCTGGAACATATAGGCGTCCTTCAAAATATAATAGATTATTCTTGAACTCGAACTTAGAAGGATCATGAGACTTGAAAGAATTATTCTTGATATCATGAACAAGAGGGTCTGAGGATATACTGGACTGGATTTGCTTGAGAAAAGTTGAATCAACAATCAATGTTGATTTCATTGCTCGGAGATGAAATTGCTCCGGTTTCAAGAGGACCGTTCTTTGTTGCTCAAAAGCTGCATCTCCTTCTTTTGGTGCAAAATAAGAACGTCTAGATAGGGCATCAGACAAACCTTGTTGTTTTTCTGGCCGATAAGTGATAATGAACTCGAATCTTGACAAAGACATACTCCAACGAGCTTGACGACGATTCAACACGCGTGCTGACATGAAATACTCGAGGTTCTTGTGATCTGTATACACAGTGACTGGACTAGAAGCGCCTTCTAGATAATGATGCCATTGTTGAAAGGAATCCACGATCGCAAGAAGTTCTTTATCGTGGATCTCATAATTGATCTCGGCAGCTGAGAATTTTCTTGAATGAAAAGCTATCGGATGAAGTTTGTCATCTGTTCCCATTTGTGATAAAACTGCACCCAAGGCAAAATCTGATGCGTCTGTTTCCATAAAAAATGCCTTGGAAAAATCAACACGATATAAGACTGGTGCAGAGACGAACGATGTCTTCAAGGCTTCAAATGCTGCTTCCGCTTCTTGATTCCATTGAAATTTATCTTTACTAGTCAAGCGTGTAAGTGGAGCTGCAACTCGTGAGAAATCTTTGATGAAGATCCGATAGTAATTGGCAAATCCCAAAAAACATTGGACATCTCTTACTGTCCTTGGAATCTTCCAATCCATGATTGTTTGGACTTTCTTAGAATCCATCATGAGACCATCATTTCAAATGATGTATCCTAAAAATTCAACTTGAGTAGTGTGAAATACACACTTTTCCATCTTGGCATACAATCCTGCATCTCTAAGTTTTTGTAATACTTGACGAACATGTATTTTATGTTCTTCGACGTTCTTAGAATAGATCAAGATATCGTCTAGATAGCAAACGATAAAATTGTCTAAGAATTCACGAAATACATCATTCATGAGATGTTGAAAAGCAGCTGGTGCATTTGTGAGTCCAAAGGGCATGACATTATATTCGAAATGTCCATACCTGGTTCGAAACGCAGTCTTCCATTCATCTCCTTCTTTGATCCGTACTAGATTATATGCTCCTCTTAGATCTATTTTTGTATAGATCTTAGCTTGATTCAACTGGTCAAGGAGTCCTGATATCAAAGGTAATGGATACCTGTTCTTGATTGTGATCTTGTTGAGTCTTCGATAATCAACAGACATTCGTAATGATACATCTTTTTTTCTTTACGAATAGAATTGGAGCTCCTGCTGGAGATTTTGAATGGCATATGAAAATCTTCGCTAAATTCTCGTCAATATATGTCTTGAGTTCAGCCATCTCATCTTGCGATAAACTGTAAATTGGTCCAAATGGTGGCTGAGTTCTTTCCTTGAGGTCGATTGAATAATCACATGGGCAATGCTTAGGAAGAATATCTGCATTTTTTTTCTCAAAAACGTCTTGATACTCCTGATATTGACTTGGAATGCCACTTGAAGTCTTTACGTTTTCAGAAATAGGTGCAGCATAAATAGCAAAAGTTGATCGTTCTTTTGCTGCGTGTATAAATGCTTTTGCACCTATCAGTACGGGTTTTACTATACTAGACTTATAATTTTTTACTTGGTTGGTAGAACTACTAATAACGCTCTGGGAAAAGTCAAGTTTACGTGAATTCCAATCTATTCGAGGGTTATATTTTTCTAGCGAGGATAAACCTAAAATAACTGGATTGGACGGGGATTTAATTATATTAAAAGCTATGTAGCTATCATGACCGTCTATTGTTACTTTTATAGGATGAGTTTCATGAGTGACATCTCTAGAAGACAAGGGACGACCATCTATGACTTCTACATGTACTGGTTTAGGTTTCTGTACAAAGGGTATTTTACAACTTTTAACAAATTGTTCATCTAAAAAACATGCTGAGGCTCCCGAATCTAATAAAGCAGAGGCTTTGTAATTCTTAGGTCCTAAATATAAGTCTATTATAAAACAAGAAGAGGGTTCTGAGGAGAGGATAGGACCTTCATTAGGAATTGTACAAGGTTCCAGCTGCACGGTTCCTATTGTAGCTGGACGAATCCGTTTTTCGACATATTGTCTTCTTTGACCGTCGTACCCTTCATTTTATAGTTGCGTCGTTTCTTTGGACAATGTTGAGCAGTGTGCTTAGGTTCTTCGCAATATAAACATAATCCTTCTTGACGACGATAAATCTTTTCTTGCTCAGTTAGGGGTTTAAAACGTACCGCGTCAATTTGCATGTCTTCTACTTCCGAATGTACGTTTGGCAAAGATGTTGATGTTGCCATTGAGTAATAACGTTGACGTTCTCGTGAATGATTCTCGGATCGAAATTCGAAAAGTCGATTATCACATTTTACCGCAAAATCGATTGCTTGACTCAAAGTTTGAGGATCAGGTAAGTTGAGCATCAATTTCTTTACTTCGTATTGCAATCCATAAAGAAATTGACTGATGAGTGCAGCATCATCCCACTTGATGTCAATTGCAAGTTGTCGAAATTGTGAAGCATATACTGTTACTGAGCGATTTCCTTGTCGCAAAATTCGGATCTTATTTGTTACAACACGAGTTGCATCGTGTTCACCATACATAGATCGAAACTTTGCCAAAAAAACTTCCAAATTGTCCAATTTTGGATTTCGTTGTTCAAGAAAAGACAAAAACCACGATAATGCAGAACCAGAAAGTAGAGTGCCAATAAAACTAACTTGTGATCCTGGAGTTGGATAGCTTTGCGGTTGAAGTTCAATTGCCAATTGTACTTGATTGATGAACCCTCGAAACTTTGATCTCGTACCATCAAATTTCTCGGATAAGGCAATTCTTGGTTCTCTAGAGCTTATAGGGTGTTGTACAATTGGAGAAGGAACGTGATTTGTTGTAGATGTTGAAGCAGCTCCGATCATCTCTATATCCCCACTTTCTGCTATTCTTGTTCTTTCATGTGTTGGTGAATTGAGTTGATGCATCGCAAGCATTAACTCCCTCATTTGCTCTTGCATTTGTGCCATTGCACTCTTCATTTCAACAAGCTATGTCATAATGACACTAAGAAGAAAAATTTGTTTGATACTGCTCAAGACAAAAGAAAAGAAAGACTTGATAATAAAGAAGATACTAAGAACAATATCAGTTTAGAAGTGGGTAATCCGCAAACTTCTAATACGCTTATGCCTTGTCAAGAGAAAGGGGTAATCCACTCTTACTCAAGAAAAACAAAGCTCTGATATTGTAAGTGCACTCTTGTCAATCTGTCAAGGACAAGAACTCGATGAAAAAATAGTTCAGACAAGTAAGCCTTCACTCAAAGAAAAGTAACAAAATATGAATAATAAGTATGTATATTGAAAAGAAAAACTAGAATGGCTATTGCCAAAAGACAAGAAAACTAGAGACCCTTGAAACTAGACTAGAAGCAAGAAAGGAGTTGACAAGAGTGAAGAAGCCTTCACTCTTGTCTCTATATATACTATCTAACTAGGGACTACGTGGCGACGCTCTATAGGACCTCCAATATGTGTTGACTTTGTAGGACACATGCCTTGACTTACAAGGCAAGTTTTTCTACGTGTGGGCCACATAGTTAGCTTGATCTTCAAGCTAACAACATGTGTGGCACATGGCCAACTTGTTGACCACTTTTCTAATCCAAAAAGTCAATTAAAGACACCTATGAAGTCAAAGCAGTGTCTAAGAAGTTTCTAGGAAGCTTCTATATTAAATATTATAGAATTAACTTACTTTTATCTACTTTTACTTACTTCTACCTATTTCTATATGTAATTATTAGCTTACATGATTATGGCCGTGACAGTGGTTGTTTGGACTGAATATCAATCCTTACTACATGATTTATATTTGAAAAATATAAAATTTCAATATCATCATTGAGAAGAACAGTTATAGTTTTTTGATATCTAACTTAAGTATAAACAAAGGCGACAATATACTATATCAAATAGTTTATCATGGAAACCAGACTTCAAGGACAAATCAAAAGATAAGGCAAAAATTGCTACTATTTGTAGTATCATTTCAGATCTAACTAAAGAGGGAGAATAGAAAGAAGCTATACAACGAGATGTATATTTCAAGATAGTTAATGATTGATTGAAGGTGGAAATATACAATATCAAGATTATACTTTTAGTGAAGGCTTATTCTATTTTAAAAAGCAAATTTATATACCTGACAATGTTAAATTCTAGACATGCATACTTCAAGAGGAACATAACATTCTAATATCTAGATATCTGGGATGAAAAAAGATCTTAAAATAAATTTCAAGGACATGATTTTGGACAAATTTGGATAGTGATGTTCAAGCCTTTGTATATTCTTGCAATTCATGTCAATGTAACAAAGCACACAACATAGCAGCTCTTAGACTATTGCAGCTAATTCTGCTATCCAAAATATATTGTGAGCACATGACTATGGATCTCATTATGTATTTATTACAGAAGTGTAGAATAGATATTAATTCGTTTTTGAAAGATATTAGTAAAATATATTAATAGTCCATATAATAGAAAATTCAGGAAGATGGATGAGTGATTTAGTTATTAAAAGTGATTAATTACAAAATTACGATTAGAATCTAGAAAATCAGGGGAAAGTATATAGGATTTGTAGAAGTTAATTGGGGTGCCAAACTGTGAAAGTCATAAGCCGAGGGCCAAACTGTGAGAGTCGTAAGCCGAAGGCCAGACTGTGAGAGTCGTAAACCGAGGGACAGACTGTGAGAGTCGTAAGTCGAGGGCCAGACTATGAGAGTCATAAGCCAAAGGCCAAACTGTGAGAGTCGTAAGCCGAAGGCCATCACTGTGATAGTATGAGTTGGGATAAGCTTCGTGCTACCTCTTTTCTTTTGTTTGTTATTTTCTTTGAATAAGAGGATTGAGAGTTTCTGAATATTATGAAGTGAATTATAGAATGAAAATATGATTGGTATTATTTGAGAAGAAGAAAGATTGAATGTTGAAATCTGATTGTAGTTCAGCAGAGAGAATGAGTCTGTGTTTGTGTGAAACACTGTAATGTGAACGGCAGTTCTGTGTGAAGAATTCCAGTGATTGGAATGAGGGTAATTGTGTGTTGAAAGCTGTGAAGGTACAGTATTACAATTGGAGATTATGAGGGTGAATATATTGGTAGAAATAGCAGTTATTGGTATGACTGAATTGCTATAAGGAAGAGACCGATAAGGTGAAGGAGGAGATTATAGTTTTTCTGTGTGTTCAAATATAAAAAATAGAGATGATACATTCAGGAGGTAATTGATTGTGTGACCCTAACGCGAATGCTTAAGCAACTAGTCATTCTCTGTGTTCAAATCTTCCTATACGAGTTTATTCTGGGAGATTTTTTTTGGAATAAGTAAAACAAGCAATCACAAAAAGCATCCTTAGCGATTATGGATGCTTCTAAAGTGATGCCTCATAATCATACCGCAGTTGTCATCTTTGTAGATTGACTCTCAAAGAAACTTTACTTGGTTGTGGTATGCTCAAATATTGATGCCCCAATGCTTGTATGAGTCTTTTTTGATACCATTTTTTGTCACCATGAATTATCTCATGTCATTATTTTAGATCAAGATCCATACTTTACAAGAATTTTTTGATAAGCCTTATTCAAGCTAGTAGACACATGACTTGCCATGTCTACAATCTTCCATCATCAAATAGATACGCAAATAGAGGATATAAATCACACCTTAGAGGATATGCTTCAAGCATTTGTAGCAGTTCATCAGAATGATTAAGATGAATACTTGACACCTTTGGAATTTGCTTATAATGATAATATTCAAGTTAGTACAAATCATTCATTATTTTTCTTTAATATTGGTCAACATCTAATTATGCCAATAACTTTCTATCATTCCATTGGCATCAATAATTTGATAATAGAGGAATTTATATAACTTATAAGAAACATGGCAATGCCTCCTTATTGTACAAAATTCACAAAATCAGTATGTGAATAACCATTGACAACACAAGACCTTTCAAGAAAGTGATCAAGTATTACTCTCCAATGCCAACTTGTTACTTATTACATCAATCCAAATGTGTAAACTAGCACCTCTGTGGCTTGGACCTTTCTACATTTCTATACTAATATATAATATTGCATATTGCCTCAAGCTTCTATCATATATTTGGATCTGTTTTGTTTTTCATGTTTTGTAACTCAAGAAATTTTATACCAAACCAAAGTGCTTTTCGGATCAACATCAACTACCACTAGCACTAGTTGTAATTGATAATCAACAAGAATATGAAGTGGACAGCATTTTGAAGCATCGCTACCTTTGTTGTGGCAATGGACATCTACAACTTTAGTACAAAATTCTTTAAAAAGGTATTCTATTTATGATAGAATATCATAACCTATACAAAACATCATCCATTGCCAAGAGACAATTTGGAAATACCATTGAGAGTGAAATGAAGATGTTTTGCATTAGTAGATGAATATTAATTATAATAGGATATAGATAAGATAATTATATAGATAATTAGAACCATGGAAGTTTATAGAATTGAGGTTAGGTTAATGGACTAGGTACAACCCACCATAGAGCATTCTAAAAAGAATTTAGGATGATTATTTAGATAGGTCCCATCATAGAACCTTTTAGAAGAAAGCTTTGGATGATTATTTAGATAAGGCCTACCATAGAATCTTTTGTACAAGAGTTTAAGGTAATTATATCCATAAGGCCCACCACTTATCACAGACATATATATGTAAACTAATAATTATCTATATAATTTAGATAAAAATAGCTAAAAATAAATTAATTCCATAATATCTTTTGTAGAAATTTCCTAAAAGCTTCATAGACACTGCTTTGATTTCATAGGTGTCTTTAATTTATTTTTTAGATTAAAAACATAGTCAACAAGTTGGCCATGTGCCACACATATTGGTAACTTGAAGAACAAGCTAACTATATGGCCCACATATAGAAAACTTGCCTTGTAAGCTAAGGTATGTGTCTTATAAAGTCAACACATATTAAAAGTTTTATAGAACATTGCCACGTAGCTCCTAGTTAGATAGTATATATAAAGGCAAGAGTGAAGCCCTCTTCATTCTTTTCAACTCTTTTTTTGCTGCTAGTCTAGATTTAAGAGTCTCCAATTTCCTTAACTTTTGGCAATAGCCATTTTAGTTTCTTTTTAAATATACATACTACTTTATTATTATTTTATCACTTTTCTTTTAACATAGATTTTCTAAATTTATGCATCTTTTTCTAGTTCATATCCTTAACAGATTGACAAGAGTATACTTATAATATTAGAGTTTTATCTTTTTTTTATTAAGAATGGAATATCCATTTTTCTTCATAAGATATAAGTATATAAGAAGTTATGGATTACCTTCTTCTAAACTAATATTGTTCTTAGTATCTTCTTTATTCTCAAGTCCTATCTTTTGCTTGTCTTGAACAATAATAGATATTTATTTTTTAAGCATTATCATGGCAAAGCATGTTGAAATTGAGAGTGCAATGGCACAAATGCAAAAGTGATTGAGAGAGTTAATCCTTGCAATACATCAAATTAGTTTACCACCATAAGAACCAATAAGAATGGCAAGAAAAGATGATGTAGATATAATTGGGACTACTTCAACATCTACATCCAATCATATTCCTTCTCCTACGAAGGAACATCCTTTCGATATTAGAAAACCAAGAGTTGCCTTCTTTGAAAAGTTTGATGGCATAAGATCTAAGTTTCAAGGATTTATCAATCATGTATAACTTGTGATTGAATTTCAACTCCAAAGCTATCTAACTCCAAGATCACAAGTTAAATTCATTAATACACTTCTTTTAAATTTAGCATTATCATGATTTTTATCTTTTTTTGAACGATGAGATTTAATATTGGATAATTTGGAGGCTTTTTTAGTGGAGTTTTGATTCATGTATAGAAAACATTATGCAACTTATGTTTCAATCAAAAAGATCCATATTTTATGACAAAACAATTAATCTATAATATTATATGCTTCACAATTTTAACAAATTGCATCTGATATCAAGTGGGATCATGCTGCACTTATTAGTCAATTTCTCTATGGATTATAATATGAGGTAATGAAATTGATAGTCAACTTACTTGATCCTCAAACATTGAATCAAGCAATTGACTTTGCTGTGAAGTGTGATAATCAACTTTTTGAATTTTGATCTGAGAGTCAAACAAGTGGGCCTCAATGTTACTATAATTCAATGGCAATATCAACGCCTCTTCAACACAAACAATCAAAAGTAGAAGATATATAAATTGATGTGGTATATTTCAAATATCTTATTAAGCAAGAAAAGACTAGTTGTTGTCAAGAAAAATTGTACTTATATTATAGAGAATTTAAGCATATTGCTCAACATTGTCCAAAGAAGTGATGCAATTATAAAATGAGGGGTTTAAACTTTAAAAAAGATAATATATCAAAAAAAAAAAATTGTCCAGCTACAATAAGAATTGTGTGGCTGAAACCTTGTACAATGCCTAATGAAGGTCCTATTTTCTCCTCAAAACCCTCTCTTTATTTTATATTAAATATTGTTTTAGGACCTATACATTACAAAGTCTCTACCTTGTTAAATTCAGAAGCCTTAGTATGTTTCTTAGATGAAGAATTTGATAAAAGACTTAATATATCTTTAATGAGGAAAATTAAATTTGTTCACGTAGAAGTCATAGATGGTCGTCCATTATCTTCTAGAGATGTCACCTACAAAATTCTTCCTATAGAAGTAATAACTAATGGTCATAATAGCTTTGTGGTATTTAATATCAATAGATCTCCCTTTAATCCAATTATATTAGATTTATTGTAGTTAAAAAAATGCAATCCTCAAGTAGATTGGATTTCTTGTACTCCTGATTTTTCTACAAGTATAATTAAGAATATAGTTAATCAAATAGAAAATCACAAGTCTAGTATAATTAAACCTATGTTTATAAATATAAGAGCTTTTTTGTATTCTGCAAAAAAAAGATCACCTTGTATCATTTATGCGACATCCAATCCTAATGGTACAAAGACTTCAAGTGGTATTCCAAGCCAATATCAAGATTTTCAAGAAATATTTGAAAAAAAGAATATGAATACTCTTCCAAAACATTGTTCCTAGGATTGTTCAATTGACCTTCAAGAAGGAGTACAATCACCATTTGGACCAATCTACAATTTATCACAAAATGAGTTAGCTGAATTCAAGGAGTATATTAAAGAGAATCTAGCCAAGAACTTCATACACCATTTCAAATCTCCAACAAAAACCTCAACTCTATATGTCAAGAAAAAGATGAATCATTACAGATGTGTGGATTATTGAAGACTCAACATGATCACCATTAAGAATAAGTACCCACTACGTTTAATATTTGGACTTCTTGATTAGTTGAATTAAGCTAAGATCTATATAAAAATAGATCTACAAAGAGCATACAATCTCATACGCATCAAAGAAAGAGATGAATGGAAGATTGCATTTTGAACTAAGTATGGATATTTTGAATATAATGTCATGCCTTTTGGACTTACAAATGCACCAATAGCTTTTTAACATCTTATGAATGATGTTTTTTGAGAGTTTTTAGACGATTTTATTTTTTATTATCTAGATGACATCTTGATCTATTTTTAAAATACAAAATAACATGAACTTTATGTTCATTTTGTGTTACAAAAATTAAGAGATGCGAGACTATATGCCAAGATAGGAAAGTGTATATTCTATACTACTCAAGTTGATTTCTTAGATTATATCATTTCAAATGATGGACTTATGATGGATCCTAAGAGAGTTCAAACTATTATAAATTAGAAGATTTCAAAAGCAATCCAAAATATCCAATATTTTTTAGGATTTGCCAATTACTATTGGATCTTATTCAAAGATTTTTTTCAAATTGCAACTCCACTTAGACATTTGACTTGTAAAGATAAACTTCAATAGAATCAAGAAGCGGAAGCACTATTTGAAGCTTTAAAGATAGCCTTTATTTTTGTACTAATCTTATATTGCGTTGACTTTTCCAATGCATTCTTTATAAAAAAAAATGCATTGGACTTTGCTTTGAGTGGTGTATTGTTACAAATAGGAATAGATGATAAACTTCATCCTGCATAATATTAGTTATAATTTTTTAAAATTATGAAGCATATAATATTAATAATTGATTGTTTTGTCATAAAATATAAATCTTATTAATTGCATCATAATTTTTTTAATATTTTTCATACATGGATTAAAACTTTGTCAAAAAAACATCCAAATTATTTAATATTAGATCATATTTTTCAAAAATAAATAAAAATATTGATAATTTAGAACTTGAAAGTATTATTATAATAAACTTGACTTGTGATTCTAAATTTTGATAGCTTTGGAATTGAAGTTCAATCAATCATTGTACTTAATTAATTAATCCTTGAAATTGTGATCTTTTTCCATTAATTCTCTTAAAGAAGATAATTTTTTATTATCTAATATTTAAATAATGATCTATTATAAAAATATATATATAATTTGATATAAATATTAAAGAAATTTTAATCATTTCTATATCTTTATTTCTTACTAATAATATTATTTTTTGTGGTATTAAATTGAGTTGATGTATTACAAGCATTAATTTTTTAATTTTCTCATACATTGTATCATTGTAGTCTTCATTTTAACAAGCTTTGTTATCATTACACAATAGAAAAAAAGATATCTACTATTGTTCAAGATAAATAGAAGAAAGAACTTGAAATATAAAAAAAAAATGCTAAGAATAATATTAATTTAAAAGTAAAGATGATTCATAACTTAATGAATACAAATATACATGTAAAAAATTTTCAAAGAAAAATAATAAAATAAAAAGAAATATATATATATATATATATATATATATATATATATATATATTGAAATGGCTATTTCCAAAGATTAAAAAACTAAGGACTCTTGAATTTAAATTAGAAACAAGAAATGAATCTATAAGAAAAATAAAGGATTTATTTTTGCTTCAATATATACTATCTAATTAGAAGCTATGTAGTGACATTCTATAAAACCTCCAATACACATTCAACTCATAAGAGATGTATTTAATTTGTGAGATAAGCTTATTATATATACCACGTATCTAATTTGTACCACAAGTCACCAACATGTGTAACATGAAGTCAACTTGTTGACTAAATTTTTATCCTACAAATCACCATAATTTTTATCAAGTTTTATATAGTTTTTATCAAGTTTATGTCTTTATAGATACATATAAATACAAAACCGTATTTGTAAAGCTTCTAATGAGCTTCTCTATAAGATATTATCAAACTTATCTATATTAACCTACTTCTATCCACTTATATTATTTAGGTAACTATTAGAATAAATATAAATGTCTATGATAAAAGCATTTCAATTATCATGGATAGAATCAAATATTTAATATAACGTAGAACATCATATATACCTTCAATTGGATATTGAAATTTTTTCTAAATAAATAAAGATTTCAAAACCATGACCTTAACATATGAAACTATAGATATTTCTAACTATAAAAGAAAGCACAATTGCATCTTTTAGTAATTCTACTCCTATAGATATAAATCTAAACTTGGTCCAAATTCCATCAAGATCATGGTCTCTTATAAAAATCATTGAAGTCTAAGACTTATTACTAAATTAATAACATAGAAATGTCTAAGAACATACTTCAAATAAAATAAAGGCAATGTAAATTAAGTTGATTGATTAAAAGAAATTGAAAAAAATTGATCAAATATAGAGATTAGAGTAATAGAATTTATAGAATAGAAGGCAAATTGGAGATACTTGATCTAAGTAAGAAGTAGATATTCTTAATAAATCTATTTTTTTATATTATCTGAAGTTTGCTTGAAAATATACTAGATACTTGGCTATGGAAGAAAAAATAGAATTTACAATAAGATGATCCTAACAACTCTAATAAAATCTTAAAAAAAACTTTAATTAAAATATAATAATTCTAATCAATCTTTAATTAAATCCAAAAAAAATCTCAATAACTTACAAAAGAAATATAAAAAATTAAATTAAACTTATATACATATATATATATACATATTTATATATATATATATATATATATATATATAGATAGTAAAAAAATTAAATATCAAAAATAAAAATTTTAATTGAATCTTAATCAAATCTTTATATAATCCTCAATAAATCCTAATAAAATCCTAAACCAATCTCAACCAAATCTTAATAAAATCCTATATCTTAAAAAAAATCTAATAAAATTCTAAGTAAAATTTTAATTTTAATCTTAGGCCAAATTTTAATCAAATCCTAAATCCTAATCTTAAATCAAATCTCAATAAAATCTTAAACTATAATCAAATCCTATCAAATCTTTAAAAAAATTTAATAAAAATCTTAAACAAATCTTAATTAAATTTTCAACAAATTCTAAATCCTAATCCTAGGCCAAATTCTAATCAAATTCTAAACTCTAATGAATTAAAAAAAAATTCTAAGTAAATTTTAATCAATTACTATAGCTATTTGAAACCTCAATAAATATTAATTGAATTGTAGATCTTGACTAAAATTTTATTTAGACTTCAATCAATAAACAATTAATAAATATACAAAATTTGAGTAGAATTAGACTTATCCATTGTAAAAAAAACTTCCAAAACCTCTTGAATGTTGGTTGCCTTCCTTCTTTGACTTAAATGTTGATCTTTCAACACCAATTTCTCATTGTTGAACTGTTTAATTATTCCAAAAATTGAATTGTGTGTTGATATTTAAGTCTTAATTACTTTCATCAAATTTTGCTTCAATCCAATTAGCATATATTGCTAGATCATGGAATCTTTCACTGATCCTAAATCTCAAATCTCAAAGATCATAACCTACAAAAATCTTCATATACTTTAATCAAACTACTTGATTGACCTTAAATTTCTCAAATACATTCAAAAGAATCACAACAACAAATTGCCTAATTTTCACTTATATACACACTAAAAAATTCACAAAATCTTAAAATTTATTAACATATTTTATTTATCAAAATCTAAACCTACAAAGTACATCATTAACTTTGAAAATTCCTCAAAATCTCAATATTAATCCAAATGACATGAAATTAATATTCAAAAATATTTTTTCAAGTTTTATTTCAAATCCCATTCTCTAATTTGCTAAAGAAATCCAAAGTCACCATAGGTATTTAGTTTTGTATCTCGAGATCTAATTTCAATTCTAGTTGGCAATCTGTCCTCTCTAGGTATCAATTCTTGTCATCTTTAAGTAATTTTTGTTAAAATCAATTCCTAATTCCTTCCTACATATGCGTATATCCTTTATTTTTTTTTAATTTATCTTATTTTACCTTATTTATGGCTCTACAAAGTAAATAGAACCTATTTTTATAAAAAACAATTCTAATACTAACAGATTTTATTACTTGCCTATCACTTTTTTAATTTTTTTTTACTATATATTTTTAATTAGGCTCTTTTATAATAAAATACTTTTCTTTTCCTTTCACCTAATGGCCATGTTACCACACAACAATGTTAAAAGTGATTAGAAGTATTATTAATAAAAAAATATAATAATAATAATAATAATAAAGTAAAAACTAAATTCCTATAATTAATAAAAATAATAGAAGTAACCATAAATATCAATAGTTATAAGTATATGTATAGAGAGAGAAAAAAGAAAAAAGAAATGAATTAAATAACATTAAGTATTTAATATAAGGCTAAAAGTGTTCTTATTATTTTTATAAATATAAAAGATTTTTTAAATCTTATTATAAAGATAGGATATTTTTTAATTTAGTGTTTTATTTTTCTTACAGTTTTTTTGATATAATTTTAGATCTTAAAATTTCTATCAAAATTTAATTATAAATAGTTTAATTCAAATTAATAATTGATATAGAATTTCTTTTGATAACAATTTTGCATATTATTCATCAATTCTAATATAAGATGGCTATTTTTTGATTGAAACTTGTACTTTGATAACTAATAAAAAAATAACTATCTAATGTTGATTTAATGTGAGAAAAAAAAAAAGTCAAATTTAAGCCAATTCTAAAGAGATGCTTTTGACTATACAAGATTTTGGACTTGGTTGAGTCTAAAGTATCAAAACTTGGACTTTTGGAACTACTAGATAATAAGTTTTATTTTCTTTTTTGATAATGTGTATTTCTAATTTGGATGGTTCTATTGGCCAATTTGATATTTGATTAATGTCAAATCAAAGATTAATAAGTTGTCTGATTTTTTTTATAATAAATAATAGTACATTACAAATGTTATTTCAATATTTGAATTATATGTTTGATTTGTCTATGATTTGAAGATAACTTAATATGAATGTTGAAGGTAACTTTATATGAATGTTTTTTATATTAAAAAAAATCCTTCAAATTTGCAAATAAATCTAAAATTTGGATTATACATGCTATTAATTAGAATCTATGTTATTAATAAATATTATCAAATCAAAATTTAATTAATTCTTTATCAATAATTATTTTGTACAAAATAAAAAATGTGTCATTTTTACTAAACAGTCCACCATTACACAATATAGTCATTTTCATTATTAGTATATATATATATATAATATTATAATTAATAAAATATTAATAGAATTTAATAGAATTTTAATTATACTAATAATAAATAAAAGCACACTTTAAATATTTATATAAGATTTTATTGTTTATTCTAATAGAAAATATTCTTCTCCCTTCATTTTCAATCAAATATGAGATAAGGTTTGAAGGATTGGTTCATGTAAAAATTGGTTTATTAGAACTAAAATAAACAATCTAAAATAAACAAGATATCATCTTTACTCTCTTCAAGGCTTCATTTGCGTTTGGTTCCCATTTAAGATTATTCCTTAACTGTTATTCTTTTATTTATTTATATATATATATATATTGTATAAATAAATAAATAAAATACTCTTAAGAAATAATCGTTGATACAATCATTCTTTGTTATAGTCAACCTTGTTTAAGCCAACTATAGATTACAATCAATCTATTTTGCCAATCTCAATCTACACCACCTACTCTATGCTACACCATGTAGTCAACACTACATTGTCAATTACACTATGTATTTAACAAGTTTGTGAGTCTCATGAGGTTGACTATAACAAGGATTGACTATATGTTTACATAGCATTGAAATTTGATTTGTATTCTGAGAAATTATTTTTCAAAACAATTGATTATATGGTTGCAGATGAAACCAGTGAAGCGAGTGGAAATTGGATGGTTGCACAACTTGAAATTTGTCCAGTTGCTAATCAATTCAACAGCTGGAACTTTAAAAGGATTCCATGAATTGCAATAGAGATGGGTTGGTGTGAGAAAGAAGCATGAACAAGTTTTAGGGTTTGGTAAGGGCACATGTTGGGGGAACGGGGGGGGGGGGGGGGGGGGGTTCTTGTGCTGTGGTAGTAATGCAAGGCAACGTTTCTGTGGAGGTAAGAGCAATCTGCGGTTTGAAGCCTAGAGTCATACATAGATGAAAGATGAGTCGATGTATGGCAAGCTTGAACTAGACTCCGACCCCTCCCTTCCTCTCTCCCTCCCTCCCTCATCCCTTCCCTTCCCTTCATTCCTTCCACGGTGAGTGCAAGTGCGAGAGCGAGAGTGCTCTTGTCACACTCTGTTGCTGCTTCCTCCGACTCCCACCTGTATTCGTCGCTATCAGCATCGCCGTCGCCATCGCTATTCTCTTCCTTGCCCTCCCCTGATGCTCTTCTCTCGCCTGCCCTTGCTCTTCTCCTTCCCTCGTCTCCATGGCTTCTCTCCACCCGCCCCCTCCTCCATGACAATTCCCTTGCTTACTCCTTCCTCCATGGCCTTTCTCCCTGCTCATGCATCCAGCTCCGCCTCTGCCGCACCCTCAGGTCCTGCATCCCTTTCTCTTTTTCTTTGTCCTTTGTGGTTCCGCCTCCTTCCTCTTGTTGTAACCCCTCCCTAAGCATCTTTTATTTGCAGATTCCAAAATGAAAGATACTCCATCCTCTCGCCACGAGCAACTGAAGCTTGGCAGGTCCAAAACCGGTGCTTTGGAGGTTGACGGACTCTCCATTGAAGGGGTCTCAGTGGGAGGCCAGGAGACTTGTATCTTGATTCCAGCTCTGAAGCTCGCCTTTGACATCGGACGCTGCCCTGAGCGAGCCATTTCGCAGGACTTTTTGTTCATCTCACATGCCCACATGGATCACATTGTGCGTCCTCATTACTCTGCGTATGTTCTCCTCTTCGGGATTTTCTTTGTAATGGTTAGATGAAGACGTAGTGACGAAATTTTCTTGAATTGAGAGAGTAACCCTGGACAATTGGATTAAAATCTTCCATGAGAGTCGTGGTAAGGATTGGACTTTGGCGGACCACTCAGTAATTGCTTTCATTCAAGGAGCTCTTTGTACTTCCGCAATTTTTGCAGGCGGAAAGTATGAACAATGGTGCCACATGTAGATGCGTTACGTTGACGGATCTTTTGTGCATTTAGAAATATTGGTTGGCTCATTGATGACTATTTGGCTGTTGTCCGCAGGGTGGTGTCTGCATGTATGTAGCGACACGTGGACTTTTTAAGATGAAGCCACCCACAGTAATCGTCCCAAAATGCCTCAAACCCACAGTGGAGAAGCTCTTCGATGTGCACAGGGAGCTTGACGGGTCGGAGTTAAAGCATCAGTTGATAGGTTTGGATGTAAGTTAGGTATACGTTTTTTGAATTTACTCTCTTAGTTGCCAACAAGGAGAATTGGCGGTGGATGAGGTCAGTTGGTCGGTATCAGTGCCGTCCTGTCAATACCACGTTTTTGTTGTATTTGTTGTTGTTTTATACTCCCTCGTGTAATTTTATTCATCTCCTGAACAATGACCTGCAGATTGGTGAAGAATTCAACATGGGCAAGAACTTGGTCGTGAAGGCATTCAAGACATATCACGTCGTCCCAAGCCAGGTTATGCCTTTTAAGTTTTCTCCATGTGAGCTCACATATGATAAAGAATCCAAATTTTTTAGATTTGAAATTCGGCTACAGTATTTTAGACCACATTCCTCATTACCACTTATTCTTGATCCAAATTTTGCCGATGATCTTATACTAACATGCTTTTACCAGAGCTCTCATATTTCCTTTCAGGCATTTGTACATCGTTGTATTTTGTTTCACTCTGAACTTGTTGCATTAGTGGCTTCTAGTCTTTCTAGGTCATCCTAGGTATTAAACTTCTTTGCACGGGATAGACTCGCTGACATAGTCATTTCTGTGAAGTAGGGATATGTTGTGTATTCGGTGAAGAATAAGTTGAAACCTGAATACTTAGGTCTTCCAGGGCAGAAGATAAAAGAACTGAAAATGTCGGGTGTGCAGGTGATGTTACTTGACGTGAACTAAGTTGTTGAAATTCTAATTGTACCTGAATTTTACTCTTGAGCATGGTTCTAGAAGTAGGTATGTCCGGGAAGACCTACATTGATGTATACGGTTGATGCCAGTTGTGAACCTAAGGTTTTGTTGCTGCTTTCGAACTCGGCGGTTTAAAGCTGCAGATTACGGACACATTGAGGGTACCAGAGGTTGCCTTCACCGGGGACACTACGCCGGATTTTATTTTGGATGACGCTAATATTGATGCTTTACAAGCCAAGCTTCTTATCATGGAGGTAAATGATCTTCTGAACTTAATAATTTGGTCATAGAATATTTATTGTTCCGGTCAAAATTATTTATGTCTAGCATGTACTTGAAAGTCATACTGGTTCTAGCTGTTTCCTGCTGGAATACCCAAATGCTGAACTGGGAATAATTCTGTTCAAATGGGTGCTTACGTCATTTCTATGTTTACCAAGATTCGTTTTCTTGATTTTTTGGATTTGTAAAGAGATGTTGCAACAGTAGGTGCCCTTTTGTTCTTGATATGATACCAAGGATTTCTTAAGTAATGTCTATAATACTTTCGCAGTGGATTTTATTGGGAAGTCTTTAATGGAATGGTACAGTAAATGAGTTACACATAATAAATATATCTTTAAAATGTACTATGCGGAATTTGGATGACACAGACTACGTTCTTGGATGATGCTGTTACTATACAACACGCCAGGGAATATGGACATACCCACTTATCAGAGGTACAGCTTCTTAATAACGTCAATGACTGGAGTTAGAATTTGGAGCATTATGGCGTGATTGTTTTCGATTATACTTTGTTGTGCTAATTCTGTAATGTATTCTTAATGTGCTTCGGCATAAGTTTGTAGTTGTCCTGTGCGAGTTGGTTGACTTTTACTATTTAGGTTGACGAGTGTTGTAAAGTAGCGATGAAATTTACTGACAGTTTATGGTATGGTTCGGGGGATTCCAGGTTATCAAGTATGCAAATAGACTTCTTAACAAGTCCATTCTTTTTATACATTTCTCTGCACGCTACAAGCGGGAGGTATTAAACTAGTCTCTTACAACATTTGATTGAGTTCTTTCTTTTTTCTTTTCTTTGACCTAATAGGTTTCTGCATTGTATCCATTTTCTTAGTCTCCAGCTGCATAAGTAAGTTCTTGTTTTTTTCAGGAAATTCTGAGGGCCGTGGAGGAGCTTCCACCACCATTGCAAGGTCGCGTTGCAGCTCTAACTGAAGGATTTTAAGTGAAGGTTTCTATTATGTGAAATAGTCCATGTCCTTGAAGACTATTTTACTCTTGGGATTATGCACATGAAGATTAATTGGGAAAAATTTTGCTAGCTATTTTCTTACAATTCATGCTTGGATCATGTCGTAGTGTATGCTACTTTGCTCAATCTGTTGAACGGTAAAGAAAAAATTACACTATATCATGTCTTGGCCTTTTTGGAAGGTGTTATGTTTATCATTACACTTATACCATACGAATTGTAATTCCTAATTATCTAAGAAATGTGGTGTAAAATTTTGTATAGTAATTCCAATAGAATTTGTATTTGAATATATATTTGCAAATAATTTCAGTCTATCAATAATAACCATTAAATCTTAAGTTTTTGTGTTTTGTATTTTGATAAACATATTATATTATATACAATGACAATCATAATTGAATATGAAAATAGTTAGGTCTAGTTCAGAAACTAATGTGCAAAAAATATATGTATTAAAAATGATGCCATATATTGGAGAACACAGCTTTTGGAAAATCTATATGTTAATGTAGGTTTAAACTAAGTCACAATCATTATCTTTGAAGTTTATTCAATAATTTATCTAATTATTATTTGCCATAATTAGAACTCTAATACATTTTTTCATTTATTTATCTAGTCTCTTGCATTCATTCATAGTAATTGAAGCTAATAATTTTTAAATATAAACCTATAATTCTAGCATTCTTTTTTGAAGGGTCCTATATTGATTTAAACAATATTTGAGAATTTGAGAATATATTCTCAAAACTCAAATCATATACATAAAATGTATGAATCAATGTAATGCATGTTGTCTTATTATCACCGACATAATTAATTGGATAAGAAGTGTTAGGTAGAAGGTAAATGTAGGTAGATTTAATAATATCTTGTAGCTAAGCTTTTTAAAAGCTTTATAGAGATGGATTTGATTTTATACATGTTTTTAATTGATTGTTAGGTTAAAAAACTTAGCCAACAAGTAAATTCTATAAATATACTAATTAAAACTTAAATAAATTAGAACCAAATCCTAAATAGAACTTTAAAAACTCTAATCAATTCTAATGAAATCCTAAAAAAATCCTAAAAATCCCTAACTAATCCTATAGCAATCTTAAAATTATTGAAGATCAAAGATATTCATATTAATCCTTGAAATCCAAATTTCAAAAGTCCAATCTAATTAAATTTTAATAACCTTCAATCTAACCATTCAATTGAGTTTAAATTTACAATACAAATTTAAGTCAAGTAGTAACACAAGTTTACAAATTTTCACCCACCAGTATGCTAGAATGTTCAAAAACATATAAATTCTTATCTATTTTTCAAAATCTCAAATCGCTTAAAACACCTTACACTTTGAAAATCTCTCAAAAATTCAGTATTGATCTAAATTACTTAAAGTTAGTACTAAAGCAAATCATGTCAAGTTTTTTCTCTATTATTACTCTTCAATCAACAAAAGAACCCTCTAATTGCCATAGATGTGTGGTTTTGTGGCTTGAGGTTTGGTTTCAACTCTAGTTCACAACTAGTTTTTTTTTAGGTGTTAATTTCTATCTTTTTTAGGTAAAATTTTGCTAGAAACTAATCTCAACTCCTTCTTAAAGATGCTTACATTATTTACTTTTTTAAAAAATCTTTATTTGTTTTAAATTTGGTTTTACAAGATAAGTAGATTTTTTTTATAAAAGACAATATTAATACTAAATCAATTTACTACATTCCTATCTTTTATCTATGCTTTACAAAACTATAATTTATATTTATATCTTTTACCATATAGTCATGTTAGAATAGAACATCTACCCTTTTTAAACTTAAGCATCCTCTAATATGTACCAAATAATCCAAAGTTTGTTGTTGGATTCATACCATGCTTTCTATGTCTTCATTTTAATCTTTTTCATTATTTTTGTTATCTAATTCAAAATCATCTTCTTATCTTAGAAGATTTAAGTCCTCAATAAGATCTTATATATTAATTTTTATATGTCTTTGTTTGAATATCTTCACTCACTTCTAAACAATTGGTATTTTCAACCTTGTTCCATATTGGTCTGGTAGTAAATAAGTTGCATTATTATGGTAAGTTATTACCATATATGGTCCAAACCAACATTTATTTTTTTTTAAAGTATTATTTTGATTGTCTAAGCTACTATTATAGACCAAAATCTAATCACTTTCTTCAATCATCTTATATCTCAATCAATGTTATTTATTATATTATGTCTTATTTTGTAATCTTGTCTTTTTTGAACTTTTTAATGATATTTGCACTTCTTTTAGTCTTTATTTAAGTTGTTGAATTTTTATAGCTAAAAGTTCTTTTCTTTTCAATTTAAGTTTTTACAATAGCACATTCCAAGATGATACTTTTTCTTCAATTGGCATAATAGATTTTTGACTTATGATGAACTTAATAGGTATATATTTTGTTATTAAACTATGAATTATTTAATCAATTTAAAATGCAAATAACAAAAGTTGTAGTCATTCTTTCATCTTTCCATTATAAATTTTAACTAATACTTTTATAATTGGTAGATGTCCATGTTCACTTTTTTCAAAATCGTATAGAATATAAGTAGTAATTGATAAAAACTTAATTCCACATCTTTTAAAGAAATCACAAGCTTCTAGTACATTTAATTCTCTACAATCTATACTAACCTTTCTTACATATTCTTAGCACCAAATAACATCTTTAAGCAAAAATCTACAAATTCCTTTTGTGGAAGTTGTTTGTAATACTTTACCTTTTACTTAGTTTGATGAATCTTCACAAGCCAAGATCAAATAATTTATTTTTCATAATTTAATTAGCATATTAAGTAAATTGATATCCATTTAAGATGAATAGTCTAAAGATATGTTGGACATATGAATATAAACTATTGTAATGTTCAATATTAGAATATATTTAATAAGTTTTATGTAAATCTAAAAATAAAAGCACATCTTAATACATATTTTTCTACCAATATTGTTATTTAAATTTAATAAAAGTAGCCCAATTTCATTATGTCTTGCCTATAAATTTTTATAAAATTCTTTTAATAATTTTTATTGCTCTTCTTTATTGCAGATTATTTATAAAAGCATCATAATTTTTTTCTTTAGTTTCCTTTATAAGAACCTTTTTTATAAAAATAATCCACATGTATTTTTTATAAATTTTATAAATTTTTCTAAAGACTAATTTTTTTTTGTTTAATTAAAGTATTTAAGTAATAACCAATACCTAACAATTCTCCTTCACAAAGCTTTTCATAAAACAACTTGTATTTCTCATTAAAATTTAAAACTAAATGGAATTTTCTTCTTACATCATCAATGTCTTCAACCATCTCATCTTTTCTATTTTACTATACTTGAGACAACATATTTGCCACTAAATTGTCTTTTCCAACAACATGCTTGAATTTAGGATTCAATAATTTAATATAGATAATCCATCATAACATTGCAATATGTGGTGTTGTACAATTAATAATCATCTTAAGTAATGGCAAGCAATTTATTTTAATTACTTCCAAGTTACTAATCAAATAATCTTTTTTAGCTTCTATAGCCTCAATAATTATTTATAGTTATCTTTTGACTTGTAAATATGCATGTTGACAAATACTCAAAATCTTAGCACCAAATGAAACTGCAAATCTATTTCTACTTGAATCATCTTAATCTACAATCTATTTAATAGTAATAGGACTGATATCCATAATAAGAACTATTCTTGATACTATTAATTCTTATTAAAATCATATTACACATAATTAATTCTTCTTAAAATTGAAGGTAATATTAATAATACTTTTAGTCTTTATATTATTTTAATATGCTTTTTATTTCATTTAAATTAATAACCTTTATGTGATAATTCATATAATGGATCTACTATGTAATCATAATGAAGAATTCATCTATAATTAAATATCCACATCCAAAATCTTATATAATTTTATTTAAAAGTGACATGTATCATTTATCTTTTTAATTTTATTAACTTTATTTGGATCTAGTTTTCTTCCATAAAATCCACATTAATGCCTAATAATTACAACTTCTTCTATTTTAAATATGGATTTTGTCTTTGATAGTATAAGATAAAATTTGTAAAGTTGTCAACAATAAGGCAATCTTATATAGAATTAATTATATACTTATAACACCTCCTTTCATCTAAAGTATCATTTTTTTTTTCTCTCTTTACATCCTTTTATAGAAACATCAATTAGAAAAGATATAATTTTTTTAAGAATAAAATCTCTAAATACCTTATACATTCCATTTATCATATATTTAATTGAACTAATAGCATCTTATAAAAGAATATATATTTTAAGTAGTCCAAATAATGTTCTTATTGTTGTCAAATTTCTACTTCTATATGAAAGTTGAAATTGGTTATAGTCCAAATAAAAATCATACATTGAATAAATTTTCTTTTTTGCAAATAATTTTATAAATTCATCTACTAAAAATCTTATACATGCACTTCTAAGGTTTAAAATATTTAAAGAATCAATAAAATCTTATATAATTAGAAAATAATAGACATTCACTCAAAGATAATATAATTTTAAAACTAAAATGACTATTATCAAAGATAAGAATACTAGAGACTCTTAAAATAAGATCAAGAAAAAAAAAAAAAAAAAAAAAAAAAAATGCTAAGAGTGAAAAAGGTATCATTCTTGCCTCGATATATACTATTTAACTAGGAACTATGTAGAAATATTTTATAGGACCTCTAACACATGTTTAACTTAAAATATACATGTCTAATTTACAAAATAAGTTTTTTTTATAAATGTGTGACATAGCCAACTTATATCATAAGTGGCCAATAGATAATTTCAAATTTCAAAAGATATTATCAAATTTACTTACTTACACTTATTTCTACTTAAGTCTTCTTATCTAAATAATTAATACTATTAATTATGTCTAAGACATTACTTCTCCATCTAAGGAAAAATTCCATAAGAAACAATAATTACATATTGAGGCCTTCATTTTGGTTTTGATAGATGTTGTTAATAAAGAGCATCAATCATCTTTACTACATTTACAAAATATCAAGATGTCTCCTATTTGTGTTCATTAATAACATTTTTTTTCTAATTTACAAAATATTTTAACATCTTTTGGTGCCACCTTGAATTTTAGACTTCTTATACTTCAAACTTGTGATTTTTGTCAACTTCTACAAAAAAGAGGTGGCATTTATCTTCATCTTGATATATCTACTATCTCCTATGACTCAAGAAGGAACACATAGAATATGGTTTGGATCTTCATAGACTTTTGTAGCTATATTCAATCTACAAATATATTAATTTGTTTATAAATAAGAAATGGTATTACTTTAAAATAATCCAATATGTTTTAGAAGAAAATAATCTTGATATTCAAACAAGAAATTTTTTTTTTTTTTTTGCCAGAATAGAATTGAAGTTGTTCCTTACAATATGCATCTACAATAATCTTTTGTTATTCTTGAGCTTCTATTAATTTTCTATTTATTATTATATGTAGCTTTAATAAATAATTTTTTTTATAAATTTATCAACTTTTATAAAGTCAAAAACATCAAATTGTCAATAATAATCATAATTAGCATAAAAAATCATTTATTAAGTAGAACAATATATTGTATTATCACAAGCAAAATGTGCCAATGGAAATTTTTTTGTCTATTCATCTTGATGGTATTTCATAGTATATTTTAATTAATTTTTTAAAATTTAATTTACATATTCTATTTCTCTATTAATTTAAGAATAAAAAGTTAAAGATAGTTGTATATCTATTTATAATATTTTTAAAAATATTCTTAAAATTCTTGATATAAATTAAAATCTTCTATCTTATATAAAATTTATTGAAAATCTATGGTAGAAATAAATATTTTAAAGAATTTTTTTAGTTATTTCTTCACATGTGAATGTTTTTATATGATATAAAATGTAACATCTTAGTAAAATGATCTACTATCATAAATATAGAATTATATGAACTTAAAATTATAAGATTTGTAATAAAATCCATAGAAATAAAAATAAAAATAAAAATAAAAATAAAACTTGCTTCTTTTAGTATAAGTAATGGCTAAAGAAGTTAATAAGACCAATGACAAGGAGTTTTTAATCTTGAAAAAATATCATATGATTGTACAAAGTCTTTAATCACTTTGATATTTGATGCTACCAAAAAACTCATAATATTAATTCAAAAGATTTATTATATTCAAAATATCATGGAGTTAGAAAATCTTGAAAATTTTAAAGAACTTGTAGCTATGTTTTACTTTCTAAAACATATAAGTGTTCTTTGAAATAGATAATATTTATTTTTAATTTATAATTAGAATTATTATAAGAATTATTCCTATGATCATAGATAAGAATATTTGACTATATACTTGATTAATTTTCTTAAGAAAAATTCAATCAACATTCAATGTTGAGTTTTATAGTTTAAAGAAGAAATTGCTCCAACTTCAAAAGAATAATTTGTTGTTGATCAAAAGCTTCATCTTCATCTTTTGGTACAAGATAAGAACATTCAAAAAGAGTGTCTAATAAACCTTATTGTTTTCTTGGTTGATAAGTGGTCTTAAATTTAAATCTTGACAAAGACATGATTTACCAAGCTTGATAAAAACTTAAAAATCATACAAAAATATAATACTTAAGGTTCTTTTTATTTATATAAATAGTCATTGGACTAAAAGCACCTTCTAAGTATTGGTGCCATTCTTAAAGTAAATCCATAGTTGCAACAAGTTCTTTGTTATGCATCTTATAATTAATTTAGACTATTAAAATTTTCTTTTAATAAAAAATTATTTATTGAAGTTTATCATCAACTTCTAGTTGTAACAATACTGCATCCAACACATAGTCCAATGCAACTATATTCTCAAAAAATGCCTTGAAAAAATTAATATAATACAAAATTGGTGTGAAATAAGAGCTTTCTTTAAAGCTTCAAATATTATTTTAGCTTCTTTATTTTACTCAAGTTTATTTTTTACAAGTCAAATATATATGTGAAGTTGTAACTCAAAAAAATTCTTGATTAAAACATGATACTGATTGGCAAATTTCAAAAAGCATTGTATATCTCTTATAGTTTTTCAAATCTTTCAATCTATTATAGTATGAATTTTCTTAAGATTTATTATAAGACCATAATTTAAAATCATATATCCTAAAAAGCCAATTTGAGTTATATAAAATATGTACTTTTTTATCTTAAGTTTTTATAACACATGATAAACATGAAATTTATACTTTTTAGTGTTTTTAGAGTAGATTAAAATAATATTAAAATAATAGATAACAAAATCGTTTAAAATTTCTTAAAGAAAATATTTATTAAAAGTTAAAAAGTATTCGATACATTTGTGAATCCAAAAGGCATAACATCATATTTAAAATATTCATACTTAGTTTGAAACTCAACCTTATATTCATTTTTTTTATGTATAAACAACAAAAGCTCAAAAAATAAATAAGTGAGATATTTCTTAAAGAAAGGTAATAATATATATATATATTCAAAAAGAAATTAGAATAGCTATTGTCAAAAGACAAGAAAAGTAAAGATTCTTGAAACTAGATTAGAAACAAGAAAAAAGTTGACAAGAGTAAAGAAGACATCATTCTTACCTTTATACATACTATCTAATTTGGAGTTATGTGGCAATGTTCTATAGGATCTCTAACATGTGCTCCACTCATAGAACATGTGTCTAACTTGCATGACAAGTTTTCTATATGTGTGCCACATATCTAACTTATACCACAACATATAATAAGAGGATTTGGATGAAATTTGAAGATAATTATAAATTCTAGTATTGATTAGTGTAATATTGTGTGTGGCTATGGTGTGCATATTAACAATGCCTAGTACCACATGAAACCTATCTATAGTTGTGGTGTTCACAAACTTATTACTCAAAATTTGGAATTAAATTCTTTAAGATTGTATTGTCATTTTTCTAAAAAATTGATTTTTTCAATTTTTCTTTCTTTCTTTCTTTTTGGACATTTGGAGATTTTGTTTTTGAACTATAATAGACTATGATGGCATTTGATGGAGTATCAAAGGTGTTCAGTTTCATGGAGGTGAAGCAATATTTTACCAAAGACAATTATTGGATGATTATCCATAGCAAGGTCTATGATGCTATGACAATTATAGATGATCACCTAAAAGCAATGACATGCTTTTATTTGACTCTCAGTTTATACTCAATATGCAATGCATTCTTTCTTAAGTAGGAGATATTAGCACATAGATTGGTGATAATAGGAATTGATCATTGGTTGACTGTTGGTTGTATCAAGCAGCAATCCAACTGTAAAAACCAACAGTACATTATATACGTTTTTATACGGCAATCAACAGCTGACTTACGAATCAGGAGAACCCCACCCACCACCTCCAGGAGTAAGAATTTGGAGTCTTTCTCCTGCTTTCACGCGAACTGTATTCTTTCCACCTAAAAACAAACGCCGACCGTCAGTCTTGAGGAGGTAATTTTCACCACGGGCACCATCTTTTCCTCCCGCAAGGCCTCGTGGTGCGTGCACTCTCCGTTCAGATAAAATACTGACAGTCACTGATTTTCGGAATTCGATATCCCGTATGACCCCATCACCACCTCTGTGTTTTCCAACGCCACCACTATTGGCCCGTAGCCCAAACCTGCATCAAAAAATGCTTCTATCAATGTTTATTAATGACGGAAATATATTATATTTACTAGCAAGAATGATGAAACACAGACTAAACTAGAATAAGAAGTAGGATAAAAAAAAGAAGTTTCCAACAGCAACCAGAGTAGAGCTACCGAGAAAGGAAACAAAACCTGTGCAAAAGAACAGGGTATCGTTGCTCAAAAATTTCTGGATCAGTCATGCGAGTGTTGGTCATGTGACATTGGACGCCACTGGTTCCTTTCCAGGTAGGACCAGCTCCACTTCCACCAGCAATAGTTTCATAATAGCCAAACGTGGCATCTCCAAATGTAAGATTGTTCATACAACCTTGAGAGCAGGCACAGGCTTGGAAGGCTGTAAGAACTACATCCGTTATACGCTGCGACGTAAGGACATTTCCACCCACGACAGCGGCTTTATCACTGGGAGACAGAAAAGACCCCTTTGGAATGTTTATAGACACAGGTGCCAAACAACCCTGATTAAGAGGGATGTCCACGTCTACAAGGCAACGCAAGCAGTAGATGATGGCTGCTGCCGTAACGGCCTCTGGAGCATTCCAATTCGAAAGAACTTCAGGGCTTGTTCCCTCAAAATCGAAGCTAGCCTCCCCTTTCCTGCCGTCTATTGTAAGCTTAAGATGAATGGTTGATCCATCATCCATGTAGTCTTCTGCTTCTAAGACCACTAACTCATCATGTTCAGCGCGAGATTGAGAGAGAACATTTTGAGCCATGGATTTGAGCATCTCACGTACAGCTTCTTCAGCATTGGCCTGAACGTGGTGCATGTAAGCTTGCACTACTTCTAGGCCATATTGTTCAATAAGTTCACCAATCAACGCAATACCCCGCTGATTTGCTGCTACCTGTGCTTTAAGATCCGAAAGATTGTCCTCAATTCGTCGAGTTCCCGGTACCATATGTCCACTGTCGCAAGTTTCCTCCTCTTCAGTGTTCTTCATGCCTGCTGTCAGAATGTTTGTAATGCCATCCTCCTGGAAAACCCCACCCTCGACTAGTTTAAAGGCTTTGATAGCTGTTCCTTCTTCCCAGATAGCTTTAGAAAATGGTGGCATGCTTCCGGGTGTAATACCACCAATTTCAGCATGATGACCTCTGCTCGCCACAAAAAAAATAAGAATCGCGTCTTTAAAGACGGGAGTGATGACGGTAATATCAGGAAGGTGGCTCCCACCTGCGGCAGGATGATTGGTCACCAGCACATCACCCTCTTTTAGATTTTGTCCCCAATGCTGGAGTTGCCAACAGACGGTACTAGACATAGCTCCCAAGTGCACTGGTACATGAGGAGCATTAGCTACTAAGCCTCCATCTGGACTAAACAGGGCACAAGAAAAGTCTAGCCGTTCTTTGATGTTTGTGGATATTGAAGTCCGCTGCAAAGTCCGGCCCATTTGCTCGGCGATTCCCATGAATCTGTTCAGAACAATCTTTGTCAGAGCTGATGACTCTATGGCTTAGAAATGAACATGAACAGATAACCATATAAATACATTAACGGTACGTACAAAAAGCACTTTACTATTTATAGTCAAAAGGATGAGCACCATCGCAAGATATATGATATCTTTCACTCCTTCACTTATGTCTTAAGTAAGCAGTTGAAAGCATGTACCTATTGTTGAAAATGGACAGCTGAATAACATCTGCTTTGACCATGGACAACCTTGAGAGCGTTGCAGGTGGCTGAGCAGCTGCAATCTCGATGTGAACATTTCCATACTTGGTAATGGCCGCCTTACAATCCGGTTCAACTAAGATAGTGCTATTTCCACTCATGATGACTGCAGGCCCAGGTATTGTATGACCCCAAAGAAGCTTCTCAAGCATGTAAACAGGCGTATCATGCCAACCAGAACCAAAGTACACTCTGTGCCTTCTGCCCTCTTCCTGCGGTTCATTTTTTGCTTTGTCCAAGATGACAGGTTGAAGAATGTTGGTAATCCCGGTCGCATGTACTCTGACGTCGCTTATGAGGATAGCTTTCCGTTGTAGTTCAAACCCATACTCCTGACGAAACTGCTTCAGAAACGCACCTGCAAAATCGCTGCTGCCGTCTTCTGGTTCTCGGATCATCATGGCAGTATCAGTGCCTTCGTATCGAAGGTTGAGGAGCGTTTCTACTTTAATGTCGTCTTTACGGAACCCCTGCAAGCGAAGCTGCCTTGTGGCGACTTCGGCTAATTTGTTTGCCCTCTGCTTGGCTTCTGCCAATGAGTCGAGGGAATAGACAGCCGCGTAAGGCTCCTGTGCTTCTTCCACCACATCCGCAAGCCCCATGCCGTAGGCACTCAATATTCCACAGAAGCGATGAATTATGACCTCCCTCATCCCAAGAGCTCTAGCAATAGCGCATGCATGCTGAGGGCCTGCACCACCGAAGCAGGCCAGAGTATGCTTGCTCGTCTCATAACCTTTCATCTCCGTCAACTGCCTTATCGGTCGACACATCGCTTCATTGGCGACATCTAGGAAACCCAATGCGATCTGCTCCACACTCATCTCCTTCGAATGCGAGTCGTGCTCACGGCGATAGGAGTTGATCGTTGGAGCCAGCGATTCAAATGCGGCGCGCGTGCCCTCCAAGTCCAATGGTTCGTTTTCGTTGGGACCAAAGATGTAAGGAAAAAAATCAGGAATAACACGACCCAGAAGTAAGTTAGCATCGGTCACAGCCAATTGGCCTCCCTTCCGGTAGCAGACCGGCCCTGGATGTGCACTAACAGACTCCGGCCCCACCTTGAAGGTACCAGCCTGGAATTTGAGAATAGAGCCTCCACCTGCTGCTACGGTATTTATATCCAATTGCGGTGCTTGAATTATGACGCCTGCAGTCTGCGTTTCCAACACTTGCTCGTAAGTTCCATCGTATCGGCTCACGTCCGTAGATGTCCCGCCCATGTCAAAGCCAATGATGGGCTGATTCGTCTCCAATCCAAAAGTGGTCCGCGCGAATCCTACCACCCCTCCCGCAGGCCCCGATAAAATGGCCTTGTGACCAGAGAATCGATGTTCCGGCGTCAAACCCCCATCGGATTGCATAAACGACACCGTCACATCCTTCAAGCCCTCGTCAAAGCCCTCAAGGAAACCGGAGAGGTACAATCGTATAACAGGGGTGAGATAGGCATCCACAGTCGCAGTGAATCCTCTTGGCACCGCGCGCACCATAGCTACTAAAGCTGATGATATCGATACCTGCTTAAACCCTAGAGTTTCAGCAAGTCGTGCTACAGCTTGCTCATGATCTGGATACACATGCGAATGCAGAAATACGACAGCTAAGCTCCGAATTCCTTTGTTCAAAAGGCCCTGCAACAAGGGCGTCAAGCTTTCCAGGTCTAACGGCTTCACTATCTCTACCATCTCACCAGAAGTTCCTTGTACAACATTAGACCCTCGATACTGTACACCCTTCAACGCTGGCACGACTCGCTCATTCGCCTCAATTACCTCCTCGTACAAACTGGAAGGCTTGGCAACAGTGAGATCGAAAATTTTAGGCCGCGCCTGATTGCCGATTTCCAACAAGTCCTTGAACCCCTGGGTGATGCATAGAGCTGTGCGCTCGCCCTTGCGTTCGAGCAGAGCGTTGGTAGCTACGGTGGTACCCATACGAATCCAATCAATGCGCTCTGTTGGGAGTTTGGCAGAGCGAGGGATCTTGTCGCCGGTGACATCCTCGAGTACGCGGCGAATTCCTTCACGACAAGCATCGTCGTAGTTGGCAGGATCGACGGACAAGAGCTTGACAGTACGCCAGGGGGGGTTGGCAGGAACTTCGGCGTAGACGTCCGTGAATGTGCCCCCTCGGTCAATGCAGAAGCGGAACTGGCGCAGACTGCGATCCTCGAACGACATGATAGAAGAAAGAGGATTGCAACTGTGCACAACGGAGGGGGGGGGGGGGGGGGGGAGAGGGGAATGACAAGGGGAGGAGCAGTAGGAGATTGGATGTCGTTACGAAGAGGGGGGAGGGGATAATTTCTGAGGAGCTTGTAGGACAGACACACAGATAGAGAAAGAGAGAGTGCGAGTGGGGGACCAGGCGAGTGATGAGTTGGGGATAGAGGCAGAGAGACACAGCAACAGAGCGAGAGAGGTGGGAAGGGGGCATTCACCCCAGTGTCACGAAGTGTGGCGATCTTGGTCGCTTCTGACACATGGTTGATTTCGGGTGGGATTGTTCTCCCTTCTCGTTCCTCACCCCTAAGCCACAGAGAAGAAGGATTTCCACTTAACATTCCCCACAATACCATCCAAGCTTTAAATTCTCTGCCTAACGATTCTCAATGTTGGCTTAACATTTCATACAGCATGTCACTTCACAACGCTAAATCACAACAGCAAAAAATACATAACTTCTTTTTTAAATGATATGCTAATAGATTTTTGTGTTTGAAATCATAATCAGTATCCTATTGTTAAAAGTAAAAAAAATGTGTTCAAGTAGTTACAAGAATGAACATTTATTCCTAATCTGAAATCTTGAAGCTTTGGTGGTCAAACGTCATTTATCTTTCCCTCCATTGAGAAAATAAAAATTGAAGAAAAAATAATCATAAATATTGCAATGTGTTGCTTTGATATCTCATATCAATAACTAAATAAATAAATAAATAAATAAATATAGTTAGAAAGATATATATATATATATATATATATATATATGTTCAAAATTAATTAATTAAGAGATAAAAAATGATCTTTTAATTCTGTGATGATTGTTGATAACTTCAATCTAATATAAATTGTAAATATATATATATATATATATATATATATATATATAATCAAAAATTTCAACCTGTAATTTATTATTTTTATTGAAGCAATTTGACTAAAAGTATTATGCATATATATATATATATATATATATATATATCTATTATAATATCAATTTATTTTTGAAACAAAAATGTAATTACAGTAATACAAAGTCACTATATATTACAGTTTTTCAACTTAGGGATATTATTATTAATCTTGTATTTTAATATGATGTACAAAGTTGATAGTCATCAAAAAAAAATTCAAAATTGTTAAATAAATATTTTAATTTACAAAAAACAATGTTTCATATTAATAAGTATATATTTTTTATTCATCTTCCATGACTTAATATAAATTTTTCAAAAAAAAAACAAATTGTGATGAGTTTAACCTTCAAACCGTATACCTAGTTTAGGGAATATTAAGACAACTGCAGACAAATTCCTAATCATCAATCAAGGCAAAGCAATTTTTAGGAATAAAATTTAAACGTTTTAAAAAATGTCTTCAACTATAAACAAGGTTGGACAGTTTTAGGGTTTAATGAAGGAAGTTTTCAAGCATTGGACTTATTCTGGTCGTTTGGGTGCGATGTAAAACTGCCCGTGGTATTCTCAATTCTGACGGAATTTCAAACAATGTCTAGGCTACGGGGTGAAATTTCAGTAGGCTTGTGTGCTTGTATTCATCCAGTGCCTGTGTGTGGCAGATGGGGTTGCAGGGGGGGGGACTCTTCCCTTCCGTTGTGCTCGTTTTGTCGCACTGCGGTGGTTTAGGAGGCATTCTCTTTCCCTGTTCTTATTGTCGTAGTGTTGCTGCTGCTTCCTCTCTCCACCCGCTGTAACTACCATCACCACTACCACCACCTCCTCCTCTCCGCGTCCTTATTGTTCTGCTTCTCAATCTATACTTTCTTTTCTCTTTCCTTATACCCTAACTATGCAGCAGCAGCAGCATCACCACCCGCCCAGCGACGACGATGGAGCAGGCTCCGATGACGATCAGGCTATTCCTTCTCTGCAACCCCTCCTTTCTTTAGCAGCTACCGATCCCCTTCATCACGCTCATGTTCTTACTCGAGAGCAACTCGTGCACCGTCGTGCTCGCCGCCTCCGCCATCTGCTTCGCATGTACCGTCATCAGTACTGGGGTCTCCTTGAGGAATTGCGCTCCAAGTATCGCCGCTTCTACCTCCGTACTGGTAAATCCGGTTGGCGTGGCCGTGAGGTCGATGGGGACCCCAATCCTACTCCTGCTCCAGGTGAGATGAAACAGCCCAATGCGCCTGAGACCCCCGGAACCGAAATCTCTAGGTGTGGGGCGCAAGGTTGCGACGCCAAGCCCCTGCTCTTGAGTAGATATTGCTACACGCATATTCTACAGGAGCCTCGTCAACGCTTGTACAAGCCGTGCTCCTTCACTGTCCGCAGGTGCGTTACTCAGTGTGTCTACTCTTATCGTTATACTCTGTTCCATGCCCTTTTCCAAGGAAATGAAAACACCTCGTTCTATTTCCGGGGCTTATGGCTACTGAACATTCAATTTAGGAAGCTTCAACCATTGTAAACCCTGCCGTGAATGCTACATCTCGTCGCATTGCTGCAGGGGTAGCGAAAAGAATGGCAGCGGGATTTTGTGCCAGAAACCCGTACTTCAAGCGGTGTCACCCCCGTTATGTCCTACCCATTTCCAACAAACTCAGAAGCAGGCAGCGCGCTCTTTACGCAAGGCTGGCATTATGCTTCCTCTCGGGTATTTCCCGAAGTCAGCTCCAAAGCTGCATCATTTTGTGGCTGAATATGTGCGCGTCATTCAATCGAAAAGGCGCACAGCTCTTCGAAATACTCATGGGCGTGGTGAAACGTCCGCAACTAATGGGGAGACAACTTATGGCGTGTCTGGAATCTCCAATCAAGCTGGCGCATTGATCCTTTCGAGAAACACCATCCACAAAAGAGAGGCTGAGGAGCACCCTGCTGAAAGAAACGGTCAAAGGACTGATGAAGCTAGCGGCAAGCCAATTTTGGTTTGAATGTGTAGTCGCGCTTTTGTTTTGTACATATCCAGATTTTTGTATTTAAACTTTGTTAAAACCAAGCTCAAATTATTTTATGCTTCTAAATGTGCATCTTCGAATCCAATGTGTTCTTGATAAGCTGGGGTGCTCCCTTAAAATGAGTATCATGTTGATGAGCCCATCCTTTATTGAGCATCTGGTTTCGTTGATTTGTTTATTGCTTTTTTGTAGACGAATTTTGTGCATTAATTCGTTAACGGCTGTATGCTCAGTCCATGGTACAAATTACATTGTGTGATTGCAGGATCTGATGTATGATTCGCTATTGCAATGTAAGTTTATGCAAGCTCCCGTTCGTGTTTCACCCATTTGAGTACGCAGGATAGTGCGGATACCTGAACTGCAGATAAGTAAACGTTCCGTGCAGTTTAAAGGTTGCAATTATTGTGGTGAACTTTGTGTTCTGTCACCTGGCAGAATCTTCTTCCTCCACATTCGGCATTTATATGGCTTGTAAATTGACCTTCTCCATGTCTTGTTACGCAACAAAATTGTTACTGGCGAATTTATGACTGAAATTTAACACCGTACAACTGTGTGAATTTCTATCTTCAGCATATAGGCTCCACATAATTCTGTTTCAAAATGCGCTATTGGGGAGACTCATAGGGTGTGGGTACTCCAACTTGTAACCGGCAACCTTTTGGGGGAGAAAAGGATCCTGGTGGATTGAGGAAAACCTTGATGGGTCGACGAATTCCTGCAATACCCTGGGATCCCAAGATGCTAGTAATGTGATATCTTTTCATAAATGGAACACGTAATGTAATGTTTAAACATGAGAACATATTGAGACTTTTCAACCGCACAGAAAAGGATGCACTGTTGATGAAGTCATGGTTACGTCAAACACGTGCCCATCTGAAAGACAGGACGCACGCGCACAGGAATTGAATAATCGATTTGGGTGAATTTTCAATTACAAGTGAATGATTTCAGTTTGTAGTTAGTGCGATGCTGTTGAACAAAGATGTGCTAAGTAATGAGTTGGTCGCTTGCTGAGACCCTCATCAGCTCCATTTGGTATTGATGAAAGAGGACATCTTCGAGATTGACGAAGATGGAGGCAAAGTTTCTATCCCGCCGCCGACTCCTACCTAACAAGAGCTCGACTTCCTCAGGTCTCCAGTAGCAAATTCGTAGCAACCTGATTTCAAAAGCAATTTGATGTGGGTGGAGGGGCTTATTACATGCTGTCACCCTAGAGCTGATAAGTTGTATTCTGCAGAAGTATATTATAAATAATCTACACTTCATGGATAGCCGTGCGAGACAGGCTTTGTTAATTCCATTAGGGCGTCTGAGTAAGCTATGAAGTTTTATAGAAAATTAATTTGTTGAAGTGATTAGGAAATATTTGCAGTTGATTTTTTTTAGTTCCAACTAAATTATCCAACCTATATTTGTTCCAAGTTCAATTCTGTTAATTTAGCAAGCTCCTCTCAAATGCCCTTTTACTCTTAGTATGACTTTTGCCCTTATTGTGAGTTGTATTTGCTATTGCAACTTTTCTTTCTTTGTTGCCAATTTATCCTCTACTTTTGTTTTGATCCCCTACCATAATTTTTCATGTCAAATTTAGAATTATATAACAATTTTAAAGCATAGATGTAATTTTTATATTCAACATTAGTTAGTCTTTTCCAACTTTTTTTCCTATGAGAAAATAAAAGTAAGAAGTAAAAAATAAAAAATAAAATATTAGAGAGGAAAAACTATTTGCTAAAAAATTAATAAAGTATAGCATAGGAGCCACAATAATAGCCCCTTCTCTTCATTATTAGGATTTAGGATCTATAGATTATAAATTTATGATTTAAGATTTAAAAATTAAGAATATAAGATTTAGGATTTAGGAATTACATAAGTATCTTAGGCTTTTTGATCTTCTTATTTTTAGATTTTGATTTAACCTATCTTTCTATTTATGATATTTATAATTTTAATAATATAAATAACTTGCTCTAGTCATTCTTAGTTTGCAAGATATAACTACTTTGATTTTGACATTTGGATTTTGATTTTTGTCATATAAGATTTTTTATAAGTTTTGAAAATACTATTAGAGTTTATAATTTTTTATGATTTAAGAATTTTTAAGGGTTTAGGGTTTAGGATTACAAGGGCATCCGAAGGTTTTTGATCCTAAATATTGTACAGTTTATCATATTTTTTTCAGTTTTGAACGCTCGGGCGCTAAACCCTAGATCTTAAATCTTAAACCAAACCTGACAAGCGTTGCAAGCTCGGGGGCTGGATGGATACGGGCAGTCGTTGGTAGTGTCGATACATCGACAGCATTTGGATCGTTTGAACTCGATGCCAATGCTGTCGATACCAAGCACGAGAGAGCATTGAAAGTTGTACTCGAGGATGCATTCAGGGTCGAAACGGACGTGGCTAGAGGGAATGCGCTCAGAAGCCAATGATGGAGATTTGAGGTTCACGTTCGGCATCGACTACGTAGTGGCTACAGCAACAGTGTACGACGGCATCGTCGCTGCTGCATCGATGCTCAAAGAGCGTCTCGGGACGTCGATGAAGGTATCCAAATGATGGGATCAGAAGGAGCGATGGCAGGTGGAAGAGAACTAGGACGAAGAGTCGATGGTGAAGCAGGTGGAGAGCAGGCAAATCCAGGGCAAAGTCGGACTTGGACCACGTGAACGACTCGTTAGTCGGTGTTTGTTTTGACAAAGTAGAATCTGGTACACATTTCAACTCGACACACAGTTTTTAAATGATAACAAATATGAAAGTCGAATCCCGAATTAGGATCTTTAGACCCTAATTAGGATTTTTAAATCCTAAATTATAAAAAATGAAACACAGATTTTTGAGAAATAAATACGTTTATAGAAGTCTTTGGGAGAATTTAAGATTTGACAAAATTTCAGAACGAAAAAAATACTAATACATTGAGAGATATTTAGGATCAAAAACCTTTAGGATATTCTAGTAATCCTAAAATCCTAAATCCTAAACCCTAAACCCCTAAAACCTAAACTCTAAACCCCTAAATCCTAAACCCTAAATCTTAAATATAGAACCCCAAGACCCTAGAACCTTGAGATCCTAAGACCCTAAGACCTTCAAACCCTAAGACCCTAAGAACCTAAGACCCTAGAACCTACAATCCATCTAGTCAGCCTCGATGACAAATTTTACGACGCCACACACTTGGGATTTATTTTGGCACAACAAAATTTGATACGCATTCCAACTCTATACACATTTCTCATATCATAATAAATCTAAAACTGTCAAGGACAAGAACTCAATGAAAGCTAAAGAGTAAGTGAGACTTTTCTCAAAAAGAAATAGGACAAAATAGAAATATGTATATTAAGAAAGAAACTGGAATGGCTATTGCCAAAATACAAGAAAACTAGAGACCCTTGAAACTAGACTAGAAGCAAGAAAGGAGTTGACAAGAGTGAAGAGGGCTTCACTCTTGCCTCTATATATACTATCTAACTAGAAGCCACGTGGCGATGTTCTATAAGACCTCCAATATATGTTGACTTTCTAGGCCACATGCCTTTGCTTACAAGGCAAGTTTTCTATGGATGGACCACGTAGTTAGCTTGTTCTTTAAGCTTCCAACATGCGTGGCACATGGCTAACTTGTTGACCAAGTTTCTAACCTAAAAGTCAACTATAGACTCCTATAAAGTCAAAGCAGCGTCTATGAAGCTTCTAAGAAGCTTCTCTAGAAGATATTACACAATTAACCTACTTTTATATACTTTTATCTATTCATATAGGTAATTATATGTATGTCCGTGACATTACCCCCCCTTCTAGGGACGAGTTCCACGAGGAGCGGTGATTATATATTGAGAAAATCTAATATGCGGCGAATTGTATTTGCTACATACTCTGATCTTTGTTCTCTTCGAAGATAGTTGATGGGTCCTCTTAGCCATCGATAGTGTCCCATTCAAGGGCGAGAAGACCACCCTGTTATTTGATCACTGTTGAGGCCTTCATAACTTCCTCAATCTTGTCTCTTTTATAAGAGAGGTTTTCATCTTGGTTTTGATGGATGTCGTTGATGAAAAACTTTGACTTTAGCTGATGCATTTGCTAGATTCCTGGATGGCTCCCATGTGCGCTCACTAATATCATATCCGCACCAATGAACAAGATATTCCAGCTTATTTCGGCGCCGCCTTGAGTCTAATATCTCTTCCACCTCAAATTCTTCATTATTATCTACTTCTATAGGAGGCGGTGGCATTTGTCTTCTTCCTTGTATATCCACTGTCTTATATGGTTCAAGAAGAGACACGTGGAATACAGGATGGATCTTCATTGACTCCGGTAGATGTAACCGATATGCAACTGGGTTGATCTGTTCAGAAACAGAAAAGGGGCCAAGCCTACGATAGTCCAATTTATCACAAGGTCGAGTGGTCTTGATATTGCGACGAAGTAGCCATACCTTATCACCCACGTTGAGTTGTGGTTGCTCTTTACGATATACATCTGCATTTATCTTTTGTCGTTCTTGAGCTTTCTTCAACTGCGCCTTCATTATTGCATGTAACTCTGACAACCGATTTGCCATATCTTCTGCTGCAGGATTATCAACTTTTGAAAAATCAAAAGTATCAAGTCGTGGATGATAGCCATAATTGGCAAAGAAAGGTGTTTGTTGCGTGGAGGAATGTACCGTATTATTATAAGCAAACTCTGCCAATGGCAGAAGGTTTGTCCAATCATCTTGTTGGTAGTTGATGGTACACCTTAAATACTGTTCCAAGACTTGGTTTACGCGCTCTGTTTGTCCATCAGTTTGAGGATGGAAAGCTGAAGATAGCTTTATGTCCACTTTTAAAATCTTGAAAAGAGTCCTCCAAAATCTCGACACAAATTGAGTTCCCCTATCCGATATGATATCTTTAGGCAATCCATGATAGCGATAGATATTATCAATGAAAAGCTTAGCTGTTTCTTCACCTGTGATAGATTTTGTACATGGCATAAAATGTGCCATCTTGGTGAAACGATCTACTATCACAAATATAGAATCATAAGATCTTGAGTTTGGAAGATCTGTGATGAAATCCATAGAAACAGAAGACCATGGTTGTTCTGGTATAGGTAATGGCTGAAGAAGTCCGTAAGGTCGATGTCGAGGAATTTTTGATCTTGAACAAATATCACATGATTGTACAAAGTCTTTGACTGACTTCCACATTTGTGGCCACCAAAAATCTCTTGATATGAGTTCCAAAGTCTTATTATATCCAAAGTGCCCTGCTGCTGGAAAGTCATGACGTGCTTGAAGAACACGCAAACGTGCTTTTCCTTCTGGAACATATAGGCGTCCTTCAAAATATAATAGATTATTCTTGAACTCGAACTTAGAAGAATCATGAGACTTGGAAGAATTATTCTCGATATCATGAACAAGAGGGTCTGAGGACATACTGGACTGGATTTGCTCGAGAAAAGTTGAATCAACAGTCAATGTTGATTTCACTGCTCGGAGATGAAATTGCTCCGGTTTCAAGAGGACCGTTCTTTGTTGCTCAAAAGGTGCATCTCCTTCTTTTGGTGCAAAATAAGAACGTCTAAACAGGGCATCGGACAAACCTTGTTGTTTTCCTGGCCGATAAGTGATAATGAAGTCGAATCTTGACAAAGACATACTCCAACGAGCTTGACGACGATTCAACACGCGTGCTGATATGAAATACTCGAGGTTCTTGTGATCTGTATACACAATGACTGGACTAGAAGCACCTTCTAGATAATGACGCCATTCTTGAAAGGAATCCACGATCGCAAGAAGTTCTTTATCGTGGATCTCATAATTGATCTCGGCTGCTGAGAATTTTCTTGAATGAAAAGCTATCGGATGAAGTTTGTCATCTGTTCCCATTTGTGATAAAACTGCACCCAAGGCAAAATCTGATGCGTCTGTTTCCATAAAAAATGCCTTGGAAAAGTCAACACGATATAAGACTGGTGCAGAGACAAACGATGTCTTCAAGGCTTCAAATGCTACTTCCGCTTCTTGATTCCATTGGAATTTATCTTTATTAGTCAAGCGTGTAAGTGGAGCTGCAACTCGTGAGAAGTCTTTGATGAAGATCCGATAGTAATTGGCAAATCCCAAGAAACATTGGACATCTCTTACTGTCTTTGGAATCTTCCAATCCATGATTGTTTGGACTTTCTTAGAATCCATCATAAGACCATCATTTGAAATGATGTATCCTAAAAAGTCAACTTGAGTAGTGTGAAATACACACTTTTCCATCTTGGCGTACAATCCTGCATCTCTAAGTTTTTGTAATACTTGACGAACATGTATTTCATGTTCTTCAACATTCTTAGAATAAATCAGGATATCGTCTAGGTAGCAGACGACAAAATTGTCTAAGAATTCACGAAATACATCATTCATGAGATGTTGAAAAGCAGCTGGTGCATTCGTGAGTCCAAAAGGCATGACATTATATTCAAAATGCCCGTACCTGGTTTGAAATGCAGTCTTCCATTCATCTCCTTCTTTGATCCGTACTAGATTATATGCTCCTCTTAGATCTATTTTTGTATAGATCTTAGCTTGATTTAACTGGTCAAGGAGTCCTGATATCAAAGGTAATGGATACCTGTTCTTGATTGTGATCTTGTTGAGTCCTCGATAGTCAACACACATTCGTAAAGATCCATCTTTTTTCTTTACGAATAAAATTGGAGCTCCTGCTGGAGATTTTGAATGGCGTATGAAATTCTTCGCTAAATTCTCGTCAATATATGTCTTGAGTTCAGCTAACTCATCTTGCGATAAACTGTAAATTGGTCCAAATGGTGGCTGAGTTCCTTCCTTGAGATCGATTGAACAATCGTATGGGCGATGCTTAGGAAGAATATCTACATTCTTTTTCTCAAAAACGTCTTGATAATCCTGATATTGACTTGGAATGCCACTTGAAGTCTTTACGCTTTCAGAAATAGGTGCAGCATAAATAGCAAAAGTTGATCCTTCTTTTGCTGCGTGTATAAATGCTTTTGTACCTATAGGTGCCAGTTTTACTATACTAGACTCATGGTTTTTTACTTGGTTAATAGAACTATTACTAATGCTCTGAGGAAAATCAAGTTTACGAGAAATCCAATCTATTCGAGGATTATACTTTTCTAACCATGATAAGCCTAAAATTACTGGATTAGAGGGAGATCTAATTATATTAAAAATTACGCAACTACTATGACCATTTATTACTACATCTACAGGAAGTGTTTCGTGAGTTACATCTCCAGAAGACAACGGACGACCATCTATGACTTCTACGTGTACATGTTTAGTTTTTTGTATTAATGATATTCTATGACATCTAGCAAATTCTTCATCTAAAAAACAAGATGAGGCTCCTGAATCTACCAAGGCAGAGGCTTTGTAATTATTAGGTCCTAAACGCACATCTATTATAAAACAAGGAGATGGTTCTGAGGAGAGGATAGGACCTTTATTAGAAGTTGTACAAGATTCCAGCCGCACGGTCCCTATTGTAGCTGGACGTACTCGTTTTCCGACATACTGTCTTCTTTGACAGCCGTACTCCTCATTTTGTAGTTACGTCGCTTCTTTGGACAATGTTGAGCAGTGTGCTTAGGTTCTCCACAATATAAGCACAATCCTTCTTGTCGACGACGAGACTTTTCTTGCTCAGTAAGAGGTTTGAAACGTACCGCATCAATTTGCATATCCTCTACTTCTGAAGGTATGTGTTGAGGAGACGTCGGTGTTGCCATTGAATTGTAGTAACGTTGAGGCCCACTTGTGCGACTCTCGGATCGAAATTCAAAAAGTCGATTGTCGCACTTCACAGCAAAGTCAATTGCTTGACTCAATGTTTGAGGATCAGGTAAATTAAGCATCAATTTCTTTACCTCATATTGTAATCCGTAGAGAAATTGACTCACAAGTGCGGCATCATCCCACTTAATATCAGTTGCAAGTTGTCGAAATTGCGAAGCATATAATGTTACTGATCGATTGCCTTATCGCAAAATACGGATCTTGTTGGTTGCAACACGAATTGCATCATGTTCTCCAAACATGGATCGAAACTCCGCCAAAAAAGCCTCCAGATTATCCAATATTGGATCTCGTCGTTCAAGAAAAGATGAAAACCATGACAATGCTGAACCTGAAAGAAGTGTACCAATGAATCTTACTTGTGACCCTGGAGTTGGATAGCTCTGGGGTTGAAGTTCAATCACTAGTTGGACCTGATTGATGAATCCTCGAAACTTGGATCTGGTACCATCAAACTTCTCGGACAAGGCAACTCTCGGTTCTCTAACACTCGAAGGGTGTTCCATTCTGGGAGAAGGGACATGGTTTGGTGCAGATGTTGAAGTAGCCCCAATCATCTCTATATCTTCACTTCCTACCATTCTTGTTGCTCCTTGTGGTGGTAAATTGAGTTGATGCATCGCAAGCATTAACTCCCTCAATTGTTCTTGCATCTGTGCCATTGCACTCTTCATTTCAACAAGCTCTGCCATAGTAGCACTTAGAAAAGAAAAGATGTCTAATAACGCTCAAAACAAATAGAAGAGAGGAATTGATAACAAAGAAAATACTAAGAACAATATCAGTTTAAAAGAGGGTAATCCGCAACTTCTAATGCGCTTATGTCTTATCAAGAAAAAGGGGTAATCCACTCTTAATCAAGAAAAGACAAAGCTCTCATATTGTAAGTGTATTCTTGTCAATCTGTCAAGGACAAGAACTTGATGAAAGCTAAAGAGTAAGTGAGACTTTTCTCAAAAAGAAATAGGACAAAATAGAAATATGTATATTAAGAAAGAAACTGGAATGGCTATTGCCAAAATACAAGAAAACTAGAGACCCTTGAAACTAGACTAGAAGCAAGAAAGGAGTTGACAAGAGTGAAGAGGGCTTCACTCTTGCCTTTATATATACTATCTAACTAGAAGCCACGTGGCGATGTTCTATAAGACCTCCAATATATGTTGACTTTCTAGGCCACATGCCTTTGCTTGCAAGGCAAGTTTTCTATGGATGGACCACGTAGTTAGCTTGTTCTTTAAGCTTCCAACATGCGTGGCACATGGCTAACTTGTTGACCAAGTTTCTAACCTAAAAGTCAACTATAGACTCCTATAAAGTCAAAGCAGCGTCTATGAAGCTTCTAAGAAGCTTCTCTAGAAGATATTACACAATTAACCTACTTTTATATACTTTTATCTATTCATATAGGTAATTATATGTATGTCCGTGACAAAAACTCAGATTTTGAATTAGGGTCTTCAAACCCTAATAAGAGTTTAGGGTTTAGGGTTTAGGGATTTAGGATTTAGAATTTAGGGGTTTAGGGTTTAGGATTTAGGATTTAGGGGTTAGGGGTTTAGTGTTTAGGATTTAGGGTTTAAGATTACAAGAATATCCTAGAGGTTTTTGATCTTATATATTTCTCAATGTATCACAGTTTTTTATATTATGAAAGTTTGCCAAGTCTTACATAGTCCCAAAGACCTCTATAAACGTTTTTATTCTTCAAAAATATATATATATATATATATATTTTTTTTTCATAATATAGGGTTTAGGATTCCTAATTAGGATTTGAAGATCCCGATTCAGAATCTGAGTTTTATATTTGTTATGATGTGAAAACTGTATATAGAGTTGGAATGCGTAGCAAATTTGGCTATGCCAAAACAAATCCCGGGTGTGTGGTGTCACAAAATTTGTTATCCAGATTGATGTCAGCTCTCAATTATACTCTAAAATTGAAATTTTTGTTATTTTCCTATTTTACGATAATTAAACATGTTAGATTAGGATTTATATAAATAGAATTGAGTTTTATAGAATTTTTAGGATTACAACCCCTAATGGTATAAATCATAGCCTAATTCCTTGAATTAGGTTAATTAGGACTAAAGTGATAAGAGTTACAAAATCAAAATAGCAACTTAGTTAGTTTAATAATTTAGAGGTTATTAGTCATTACTATAAGAGTTGACTAAATGCCAATGAGTACGTCTATAATCATTCTTATGATTTAGGAGTTGGAATAATGATTCTCTAAAAGATTTAAGGAAGGTAGGAATGGTAATTTTGGATTTTTCCTCCAAGTTTAGGATAATTTAAGCGGCATGATGGTTCTTCTATTTAATAGGAATCTCTTCAATGCAATGGTGGCACTGGATTTACCTCGTGGAGTTTAGAGTTTTAAGATTCTAGAATTCTAAAGTCTTAGGATTCGTAGGTCTTAGGGTTCTAGAGTTCTAAGGTTTTAGGGTTCGTGGGTCTTAGGGTTCTAGAGTTCTAGGGTCTTAGGATTCGTGGGTATTAAGGTTCTAGGGTCTTAAGGTCTTAGGGTCTTAAGGTCTTGGGGTCTTAGGGTCTTAGGGTTCTAGGGTTCTAGGATCTTAGGATCTTAGGATTTAGGGTTCTAGGGTTACAAGGGTGTCCCCAGTTTTTGGGCATCATTATTTTTGGATTTTGACTTGACCTACCCCCCCATTTATGGTGTTTAGGATTTCAATGGTATAATTCTTTTCCTATACAAGTTTATATTTTGGAAGATTTAGCTACTTTGACTTGGAGTTTAGGATTTTGACTTTCGTTATACAACGCTTTTTGAAATTTTTGAAAAGTCCATTGAATTTGTTCGAGGGTTGCCAATTCTAAATATGTGCTTGAAGTTTTCAAAAAGTGCATATATTTGTAGTTATTAAATTTTTGACTATTTTGAGTTTTGAGTTGAATTTGCATATAAATAGGAATTTTATAGTTTTGATTTGATCTACCTTCCTATTTTAAGGATCTAGGAATCTAGTGATGGTCTTGAAATCCTATACATGTTTTTTAATTTTGAGATATAAGGCATTTGACTTGATACAAATTTCTGTTGACTTTTTGTGTACTTTGTTCTTTTGAATTTTTGATTTGACCTATCCCCCTATTTATCATGCTTCTGATTCCAATGGTATGTTTAAAATTTTCAGCAAGTTTATATTTTAGGAGATATGAGATTTTCAAAATAGCAAAATTTACCTTTCATTAATATTAAAAAAAATATTATAAAAATATGAAATAAATACATAGAGACTTTTGGAAATTATAATAGTATATTAGATAATTTATATAGGTAAATATAGATATATATATATATATATATATATTTTAGAAAATATCATATTTATACTACTTTTTATTTATATTATATATATATATATGATTTAACTTTATATTATATGTGTTCTAAGCCTATGTAATGGATTGAACATGATTTCGCCACTTTGTACCATATTCTTGAATGAAGTGGCGAGCTCGTCCAACAAGTTTAGGATTTAGGGTTTTAGGGTTTAGGGTTTAGGATTATATGGGTGTCCTAGAGGTTTTTGATCCTCAATATCTCTCAATGTATCACAGTTTTTTCTGTTGTAAAATTTTGCCAAGGCTTAGAGTGACCCAAAGACCTCTATAAATATTTTTGTTTATCAAAAAGATGTGTTTCGTTTTTTGTAATTTAGGATTTAAAAATCCTAATTAGGGTCTTCAAATCCTGATTAGAGTTTTGACTTGCATATTTCTTCCCATGTGAGAACTGTGTATGGAGTCTAAATGCGTACAGAACTCTGTTTACCCAAAGCAATCCCCCATAAATAGGTGGTTCACCTAGTCCAGGTCTAGAGAGTCCTTCAGGCTGCTTGCCTGTATGTCTTTGTCCACTCTCTACCTGCTGCACCACCGACTCTCTTTCCATCAGAATCATCATTGACGGAGTGAATATCAGCTCCATCTTTGACTTCTGCAGCACTTTCGCATGCGACGTTGGTGCCTACCCTCGATGCACCTGTGAGTGCAGCCTTCAAGATTACGCCGCTTACTGCAACGTCGCTTGTAGTCACATTACACATTCTACAAAATCAGACATCGACACGCTCGTTAATCACCCCGCAATCACACTCATTTCTCAATCGACCCCGACCAAGAGAGCAGAGGGCTCAGCGGTAGCGGGTACTATGAGAGCCTGACCAACATCGACCTAGGCAATGAATTCTACAATGTCGCACACTTTGCACTCCAGTGGGCCAAGCTCGAGTGCTCCAACAACTGGCTCAGACCGTCACGTCTTGATGGTCTGTCCTAAGACAAGTCCTCGTACCTCAATGCCCGATCGTAGCTCCGTGGTGCACCGACTCGCGGTAACTCTTCGTGACGCCTTGTGCTCCGATCTCTCGTCATTGCTTCCTGTGCCGCTGTAGGCATCCACCACAGTTATTCTGGCGTATGCACAAAAATCATACTCGATTATGGTAATTCTGCCCATCCTTACACGACTACGTCCAAGTATCGAGCCGAATGTAGCCAATATTCAAATACTTAAATACAGCCAAACTCGCACGCATCGCCTCTCCGAGAGCTCCCTTTTTCGAAACTCCCTACACGTTGTTCCCGAGTAGTTATACCGTCGTGGATTGCAACACCTAGCTTTCTCGCTTGGGTGGGCAAATGGGCCCTCCGTCCAATCATGGCTCCTCCCTCTCATACATCGCCTCACCTAGAATTCCAACATTCGAAACTGATTGCACCTATACATGTCTATCACTGGCCACACCTCCTCGTCCTCGTTGTTCGATGACAGAAAATTCTTGAATGATGCATCAAAAAATGTCTGTAATCCTAGCGACCAGGTCCCTTGGCCCCCAACAGTGATGCCAATTCCAAGTTCAATCCTCGCATGTCCGTTCGACTTGCTCTCTTCATGCCTCTTCATAAAAGCCCCCTTCATCGCTCCCCGCCTCGATCCACGACTCCTCGTTTGCCATCGAAATTCTCAAAAACTCACCCTTGGACATCGCCGACCTCGACGGATTTCAAAAAAAATTGTTGAATGCATGCAATCCTAAACCCTATCTCCCAAAGCTATGGCTTCTCTGGTACACCCCATCCAACGCATCATCTCGAGGCGCCTCTGCATCGTGCATTGCCCCAGATAAGAACGAGGTCCATCGCCGAATTACATGCTGCGCTTACACATCCTGCAACATAGGCATGTAGTCACCCATCGATTTATACAATGATGGCAACGACAAACCCTCCCGTCTAGCGATGCTAGTCTCCCCGCTCTGCCACTCATAAACGGTGACTTTTTTCCTCTCCCCATGAAACCCTAAACCTGCTGCCTCTCCAAAACTACCATTGCCTCCCTCACAAACCCCTGCTCTTCTTCACTCCACGTCTTTCTCCACCCCCTTCCCTCGCTTGCATCTCATTGGCCACACTTCCGTCTCTCCCAACCTCGAACTGCACACCGATCGCTCATTCTTTCCATGCTTTGCAAGCAAACCTGAATGATGTGTTCGTTGAGACATGCGCCGCACTATCTTACTCTTCTGTGAAGCCTAAGACAGCCTTCGATTGGAAGACTAGGCGACCAGGTTTTGAACGAGCCCGTAGAAGGGGAAGGATAATGAAAGTGGCATCCAGGGGACGGTGGCAATTGTTAGGGATATAGTCCTTAGACCTTTCTAGAGACAAGTTTCTAGAACCTTCTAGAAAGAAGTCTCTAGAAACTTCCAGAAGATTCCTTGAATATTTTCTTAGAATATTCTTCAAAGATTCTTTAAAGATTCTTTGAAGATTCCCTAAAGATTCCCTTAGAAAGCTCTAGAAGATTCTTAGAATATTCTAGTATATTCTAGGAAGTTATTTGAGAAGCTTCCTAGCTCTTGGGTAGTTGCTCGAGAAGCTTCATAGTTCTTGGGAAGCTTCTTGATGCGCTTCCTTAGAACCATAGGCCAGTAGTATATATAGGAGTCGAGGCTGAAGAGTTCTTCAGTCTCGACAACACATCTCTGGAAGCTCTAGCTCAATTCTCTTGGCATTGCTCTTGTACTCATCTGATAATCTAGTTTTTGTCATTTCTTCTTGAACTTCTTGTTTAGATTTCTTGTTTGTATTTTTGGTTCGTGACAGTTTGTCGAGACTACTTTTATCTTAATATCAGAGCTGAATCCTTCTTGTTTGAGAGCGGATTACCCCTCTTCTTGAAGGTATTCTAGCGCTTTAGGGGTTGCGGATTACTCTCCTCTAAACTGATATTTTCTCAATCACAATATCAGAGCTTAGTTCTTTGAGGCAGAGAGTGGACTACCCCTTTCCTTGAAGATACTTGAGCGTTCTAAGGGTTGCGGATTACCCTCTCTTGGACTGATATTAATTCCTTCTTTTTGTTTAGCATAGCTAGTAGAAAAGACTGTTAACATCGATTTCAGAGCTTTGCCTTCTTGATAGAGTGCGGATTACCCCTCTTCTCGAAAGCATTGAGGCAATTTTAGAGGTTGCGGATTACCCTCCTCTAAAACTGAAATCGTTTAGTGTTTTTTTTCTTTTCTCCGAGTAGGTTTTAGTGACAAGTAGTGCTACAATTTTCTCCAAGAGACTTAGCAATTTCTTCTTCTCTCAAAATTTTAATCCATCTATTCTCTAAATATGGAAGTAGACCATGTCATAGACAGTGCATCTCCATAAGTAGACAATAGAGTGGCAACTCTTGCAGATCTTCAAGCTCTTATGAATAGTGTACGAAAGGAGATTGCATTTCTTCGTAATCCAAGTAAAGAACCTCAAATTGATCTAGTGACCGAAGAAGTTAGATGCAAAATTCACAGCCTACAACAAGAGATTATTCGACTGAGAGAAGCAAGACATGTGTCACATACGACCCCTATAGATACTTCAAGGATTAGTACGAAAGAACCAAAAGCGAGTATGCCAGACAAGTTTGACGGAACAAGAGCCAACTTCCGAGGTTTTGTGCAACAAGTGCGGCTTTACCTACGCCTATACCCTTCTCGTTATCCAAATGGATTTACCTAGGTTGCTTTCATAGGTACTCTTCTATCAAAAAATGCTCGCTCTTGGTTTGCTCCACTATTGGAGAAGGATTCTCCAATATTGTACGACCTAGAGGCTTTCATAGAGAGACTTACTGCTGTGTTTGGAGATAGCGATCGAGAAAGAGTGGCTGAAAGAAAGATACAAAATCTGCGACAAGGATCACGTTCTGCTGCAATCTATGCTGCAGAATTTCAACAGCTTACATGTGATCTTGATTGGAATGATAAGGCGTTCATGACACGATTTCGATATGGACTGAGAGATGATGTCAAGAACTTATTGTTCACCATGCCTAAGGCAGATACTTTAGAAGAACTTATATCTCAGGCAATTATTTGTGACAACCGCCTCTTTGAATTACGACAAGAAAGACGATCAGGCTGGAGAAATGATAGAGCATTTGCTACATTTTCAAAAGGTCCAAAGAATCACTCCACAGATCCTGAACCCATGCAAATTGATGCGGTACGTTTCAAACCCCTCACAGCTAAGGAAAGGAAGCGACGGTTTGAACAAAACTTGTGTTTATATTGCGGAGAAGCGGACCATAAAGCTTTAGATTGTCGGAAGAAACAGAAGCCTCAAACAACATGACTCAGGAGTACAAGCATGCAGAAAAACAAGGACGCCCAGCCACAATAGGGACTGTGCGGCTGGACATCTCAACATCCAAAATTAATCAAGGTCCCTTTCTCTCAGCTCAACCTTCAGATTGTTTTATGGTACCTTTACATCTGGGTATTTAAGAACTACAAGTCGATGCTTTATTAGACTCAGGTGCATCCGCTTGCTTTATAGATGAAGAGTTTGCCAAGCTTCACAATATTTCTCTTGTAAAGAAACTTAAGCCTGTCCATGTAGAAGTCATAGATGGACGACCATTGTCATCGGGCAATGTTATCCATGAAACTAAACCATTGAAGGTACATCTTAAAAACCATGAGAGCAATATTGTATTTAATGTTATCAAGACCCCTTCATGTCCTATCATTTTGGGACTATCTTGGCTTGATAGATATAATCCATTGATAGATTGGAAGTTGCGGAAAGTGACATTTCCAATAAACTCCTTGAAGGTGGAATCTGCCAAGATAATGTCTAGAAACAAATCCTTGTTTATAGGTGCAAGGGCTTTCATGAAGGAAGCCAAGCAAAATACACCTCTTGTTATCTTCGCAACTCCGACTCGAGAAGATGCAACTCCGACTTTGGTTATTCCAAAGCAGTATGAAGAATTCAAAGATGTCTTTGAAAAGAAGAATGCTGATATGCTGCCAGAGCATCGACCCTATGACTGTGCTATTGAATTGCAAGAAAGAACACAACCACCTTTTGGACCAATCTACAATTTGTCGCAGACGGAGTTGACTGAATTGCGGAAGTAGATTGACGAGAATCTAGCCAAGAACTTCATCCGTCATTCAAAGTCACTAGCTGGGCACCAATCTTATTTGTGAAGAAGAAGGATGGCTCACTACGGATGTGCGTGGACTATCGAGGTCTCAACAAGGTGACAAAAAAGAATCGCTACCCACTGCCTTTGATCTCTGGTCTTCTAGAACAACTTGGGCGTGCAAGGATCTTTACAAAGATTGACCTAAGGGGAGCTTACAACCTTGTGCGAATCAAGGAAGGAGATGAATGGAAGACAGCTTTTCGAACAAGGTATGGCCATTTTGAATACAATGTCATGCCATTTGGTCTTACTAATGCTCCAGCAGTCTTTCAACACATGATGAATGACATCTTTCGAGAGCATCTAGACGATTTTGTTGTCATCTATCTAGATGATATTTTGATATTTTCTAAGAACGAGGAAGAACATGAGAAGCACGTTCGTCTGGTAGTCAAAAAACTACGGGAACGAGGACTCTATGCCAAATTGGAGAAGTGCTTATTTCACCAAACTGAGATGGAGTTTTTGGGATTCATCGCGACTACGGAAGGCTTGAAGATGGATCCAAAGAAGGTGGAAGCAATCATGTCTTGGGAAGTTCCGAAGACGGTTAGGGACGTACAATGTTTTCTTGGATTTACTAACTACTATCGGATCTTCATCAAGAATTATTCTCAAGTTGCTGCCCCCTTCACTCGGTTAACGTGCAAGGATAAGCTCAAATGGGGACTTATTGTAGAAAAAGCATTTCAAGATTTGAAGATGGTATTTACTACAGCTCCAATCTTGGTACATCCGGACTTTACAAAGGCCTTTTATTTGGAGACAGATGCTTCGGATTTTGCTTTGGGAGCTGTACTTTCACAGATGGGCATAGATGAGAAGCTCCATCCAGTTGCATTCTATACTCGAAAATTCTCTGCTGCTGAGATCAACTATGAGATCCACGATAAGGAACTCCTTGTTATAGTAGATTCTTTCCAAGAGTGGCGCTACTTTCTCGAAGGAATCGCACATCCAGTGACCTTATATACGGATCACAAGAATTTGGAATATTTTATGTCGGCTCAGGTTTTGAATCGGCGTCAAGCTTGGTGGAGTATGTTGCTATCCAGGTTCGACTTTGTTATTACTTATCGACCTAGGAAGCAACAAGGGTTGTCCGATGCATTATCAAGGAGATCATATCTCACGCCAAAGGCTGGAGATGCAGCATTTGATCAACAATGCACGACATTGTTGAAGCCAGAGAAATTTCGGCTCAACGCAGCTATTGTACCAATTGATGCTGACTTCCTCGACTAGGTACGGGCCGCAACCATTGAAGATTCTCTAGCCCTTGATATCAAGCAACATGCTAGTGATGATAAATTCAAGATGGAAGGAGATCTAGTATATTTCGAAGAGCGGTTATATATCCCAAAAGGGCCAACACGACTTCGAGTTCTTCAATCTCGTCATGACTTTTCAGCTGCGGGATATTTTGGATTCAATAAGACCTTGGAACTTATTTCCTGCGATTTTTGGTGGCCTCAAATGTGGAAGGATGTGAAAGATTTTGTTGTATCTTGTGACATTTGTTCAAGATCCAAAAACCCTCGACATCGGCCTTATGGACTTCTACAGCCATTGCCTATTCCGTGCCGACCATGGTCTTCGGTTTCCATGGACTTTATTACGGATCTACCACCATCGAATTCATTTGACAGCATTTTTGTTGTCGTAGACCGGCTTACAAAGATGGCACATTTTGTCCCTTGCAAGAAGACATCGTCAAGCGAAGACACAGCAAGACTCTTTCTTGATAATGTGTATCGATATCATGGTCTACCAGATGATATCGTATTGGATCGAGGAACCCAGTTTGTGTCAAAGTTTTGGAAATCTCTTTTTGAGATATTGAAGGTGGATATCAAGCTTTCTTCGGCATTTTATCCTCAAACGGACGGCCAAACAAAACGGGTGAATCAAGTTTTAGAGCAATATTTACGTTGCACCATCAACTATCAACAAGATGATTGGGCCGCATATCTACCGCTAGCCGAGTTCACATATAACAACACCCTTCATGCGTCAACTCAACAAACGCCATTCTTTTCCAATTATGGATACCATCCAAAGCTTGACTTATGGAATTCGTCAACAATTAACAATCCGGGAGCTGAAGGATTGGTGAAGGAGCTTTCGCAGCTTCAAACTACATTGAAGCTTCAATTGCAAACTGTCCAAGAATCTTACAAGGCGTCCACGGATAAATTTCGGAATCAGGCACCTAAATTCACGATTGGAGACAAAGTTTGGCTGCTTCGACGAAATATTAAGACCAAGCGGCCATGTGACAAATTGGACTATCGAAGATTGGGACCATTTGTTATCCTGAAGCAGATCAATCCTGTAGCGTATCGTCTGGAGTTACCAGCTACTATGAAGGTACATCCTGTCTTTCATGTTTCTTTGTTGGAGCCTTATCAAGAATCATCTTTTCCTGGAAGAGTACAATGTCCACCACCTAACATAGAAATAGAGAACCACGAAGAATACGAGGTAGAAAAGGTCCTGGATTCACGGCAAAGACGGGGTAAATTAGAATACTTTGTGCATTGGAGCGGTTACGATATTAATGAACAAACATGGGAGCCGGCCGAAAATCTTCTGAATGTGCCGCAAAAGGTACAGGAGTTTCATCGACGATATCTTGAGAAATCCAAGCCGGTTCGACGATAGCTTCTTATTGAAGCTTGCTCATCCAGAAAACAGAGAAGAGGAGAGAGCACCACGAAAATCCATAGTTGATGTAGTCATTCTCTCCAAGATAGCGTAGAACTTTGTTAGTAGCCCAAGTTTGTTCTTATTGTTTTAGCCTTTGAATATGGATAGCCAAGATACTACACTTGTCATGTCATCTCAAGCAACTAGCTCACGAAGACGACCGCGAGATGAAGAACCGCTTGCATCACAACGACGACGAAGGATTCCGAGCAACAGATCGCTGGTGATTGTATTTGAGGTCGAGCCTGCCTACAATGGTCAGCCAGAAGGAGTGTTTGCAGGACAATTTCACAATGAAGACACGGAGGTTCATGCTTGGTCAAAAGTTGAAGGCGTGGGCCACTACCGTTGGCTTCAAGGACCATTGAATCACTTGCCTCGTGAACAACAATTGGAGTTCATAGTAGAGGTTATGCGACAGATCTTCATTTTCTTGCATTGGTATTGACTGACGATAACATTGCTTCTCGGAGATCTCAAAGCTAAAGGAGGAGGTGATGTTAGGGACATAGTCCTTAGACCTTTCTAGAGACAAGTTTCTAGAACCTTCTAGAAAGAAGTCTCTAGAAACTTCCAGAAGATTTCTTGAATATTCTCTTAGAATATTCTTCAAAGATTCCTTAAAGATTCTTTAAAGATTCCCTAAAGATTCCCTTAGAAAGCTCTAGAAGATTCTTAGAATATTCTAGTAGATTCTAGGAAGTTACTTGAGAAGCTTCCTAGCTCTTGGGTAGTTGCTCAAGAAGCTTCATAATTCTTGAGAAGCTTCTTGATGCGCTTCCTTAGAACCATAGGCCAGTAGTATATATAGGAGTCAAGGCTGAAGAGTTCTTTAGTCTCGACAACGCATCTCTTGAAGCTCTAGCTCAATTCTCTTGGCGTTGCTCTTGTACTCATCTGATAATCTAGTTTTTGTCATTTCTTCTTGAACTTCTTGTTTAGATTTCTTGTTTGTATTTTTGGTCCGTGACAGCTATATCGGATGGACGGCGCCCTTGATGTGCCTTTCTCTTGTGCGGGCGCATGTGCCCGGTTTTGGGTGTAAACCTGATCGCGACTGGGACCTCACAGGTGATATTGAGTTCTGTAAATCCGCATCTATGAATTCATAATTTTCACAGCATGGTTACTTGCTCGTATGTTCGGCTCACAGTTTTGTGCTTCGGTTGATGTTTGAGTTGAGATAATTGTCAACTATCTACTTATAATGGTTTGGGTCCTTATGAAAACTGTAGTAGATGAGGGTGTTGGTTTGGATGAAGGAAGACGAAGAGGTCGCCTCTTGATTATGACTCATGGCACCCAAGGTGGAAACTCTCTCTCAATCAACACACATAGATTCTTTGCGCGAAAATCGTACTTTTTTAAATGGAGGTGTAGTGGTGGCATTATTCAACTGGTATTGTTCTTCTGCAGTTGGAACTAAAGTGTATCTCTAAGCGTTTTCAGTCTTGATATTGGAAGTGCAAATGGCATCCAGCAAGTGGGTTATTGCTACACAAGGGTGATATGGCGAGGGAGTTGTGTTTCATAACTGTATTCACCTCATTCCCCTCCTGTTCACAACTGTCGAAACGGCCGGCTTTACTCAGTCTACGACTACTCCTGTGGCCAGTTTCAACAACCCAAGACAAACGCTTTGCAGCAGCCATCTCTTGTCATGACTTGAACCTCCACCGTGACAACGACGAGCGAGATGAACTGCGGAAAAGAAGGACTGCTCTCAACTGGGTGTCACACGCATGGTCGACGACTTCTCTCAGACTTCACTTGTGTCTTTTGCTTTTGACACTACAATTCCGAGTTCCTTCATTAAATCTGAATTTAGCCATATGACCTCATATATTTCTACGTATTCCATCTTCCTCTCCGACTAACTGTAGGGTACTTAGGTTTAGGAATAAAAATCCAGATCATCTCTTATTTATAGGGTATACTTTGGACCTATAAATTGCCAATGGAAGCTTTTATTTTGAAGACTAAGACTATAAATTGTGTACCCTAAACCAAGGTATTGATCTATTGTGAGATCATCAGCTTTGGACATCACCATTTGAAGCAGGTCTAGAAGCTTTGTGTAGCTGATATGGTTATGAGTGGATGGCTTACAAACTTCGCAGTAATTTGCGTCTTTGATCTTAATGTTGTTGTTGTTGTTGAAGCTTAATTACATTGCTGAAGCATTGGGCACGACCAGCACCTGTGCTTCCAACATTATAATGCATATTATAAAACGTGCGATAAGCAGGCATCAGGACCTGATCTGAGAAAACATGGAGCAAATACGAAGGACTCACGCTCCGATAGACATTTCCCAATCCCCTATCCATCCCTCCACCCTGGTCCGCAATTCACACCCAATTGGACATTGCAATGCCATTAGCGATATGCTGCATTCATTCCTTGTCTCATGTCGTCGTGTTCATTGCCATCAACGCCAGCCACCATCCCTATCGTTACGTTGGCCAATTCCTTTATGCTTGCCAAGCTACTAAAGTTTCTTCGTGCTAGGCCCTAGAAAGGAGCAATGGCAGCAAGCAAAGGTGGCCAATTCTAATTGTCGGCCATGTAATTCTAATTGGCAGACATGCATTGAGCTCTTAGCAGTCGATTCCAATTGGAGCTGCTCTTGGTAGCCAATTCCAACAAGACCTGCTCTGGGCAGCTGATTCCAATTGAACATGTTCTTAGTAGCCATCTCCAAGTGGACCAGCTCTTGGCAGCCGTTTCCTATTGAACTTGTTTTGGGCAGCCAATTCCAACAGGACCTGCTCTTGGCAGTCGATTCCAATTGAACTTGCTCTTGATAGCCAATTCCAACTGGACTTGCTCTTGGCAGTCGATTCCAATTGAACCTGCTCTTGGCAGCCAATTCTAATTGAACTTGCTCTTGGCATCCAATCCCAACTGGACCTGCTCTTGGCAACCGATTCCAACTGGATCTGCTCTTGGTAGCCGATACCAATTGAACCTGCTCTTGGCAGCCAATTCTAATTGGACCTGCTCTTGGTAGCCGATTCCAATTGAACCTACTCTTGACATCCAATCCCAACTGAATCTGCTCTTGGCAACTGATTCCAATTGAGCCTACTTTTGGCAGCCAATTCTAATTGGATCTGCTCTTGGTAGCCGATTCCAATTGAACCTACTATTGGCAGCCAGTTCGAATAAGACCTACTCTTGGCATCCAATTCCAATTGAACCTGCTTTTGGCAACCAATTCCAATTGGACTTGTTCTTGGCAGTCGATTCCAATTGAACCTGCTGTTGACAGCCGATTCCAATTGAACTTGCTTTTGGCAGCCGATTCCAATTGAACCTGCTCTTGGCAGCCGATTCTAACTAGATCTACTCTTGACAGTCGATTCCAATTGACCCAGCTCTTGGCAGCCAATCCCAACTAGACTTGCTTGTGGTAGCCGATTCCAATTGAACCTACTCTTGGCAGCCAATTCCAACAGGACCTATTCTTGGCAGCCAATTCTAATTGAACCTTCTCTTGGCAGCCAATTCCAACTGGAGCTGCTCGTGACAGCCGATTCTAGTTGAAGCTGCTCTTGGCAGCCAATTCTAATTAGACCTACTCTTGGCAGCCGATTCGAATTGAACCTACTCTTGACAGCCGATTCCAATTGAACCTACTCTCTGTAGCCAATTCCAATTGGACCTGCTCTTGGTAGTCGATTCCAATTGAACTTTCTCTGAGTATTATCAGCATTGACATCAAGTTCAAATGTTCTAAATGTTGCCAATGTGCTGACACCGTTGACATCTGCTTATGTCCCCTAATCTTTGAGCTTGCGTCGCTTGTAAAATCCTACTTAACTCATGACATCGACCTGCTTATAAATGATCCTGCATTTGCCTCCATTCCTGAACCGACCCAGACGACGGCTGAGGCAACTCCGAGCGAGACAACGAAGGACTCAACAACACCGCGTATTACTTGTACCTGACTACCATTGTCGTATTATGTGCTTTCCTGCTCGAAAATGCACCGGGCATCTGGCTATAGAAAATAGTATGAAGATTCGCTAATATTTAAGTAGTCTATCAGTTTTTGACTGTTGAAATATAAACAACTACAAGGATATATCGTAAATCTATACGGATGTCCTTCGATTGCTTGTCGAAATCCTTTTTGCTCCAGCCGGTAGGTCTCTAGACGTTACAGAGAACCCCGAACAATCCAATCTGCTAATCTCTGATACCGCTTTATACTCACGACTTGTATCCACTGACTGTCTTGTTAGATTAATCCAAAAAATTTCATTCACTCCGCATACTCAATCCTATAGATACCCTTTTAATTTTTCAATCACAGATGTAACTTCGATTTCACAAAACAGTCAAGAGTTCTCACACCCACTTCATTAAAAATCCCGATTCACAAGTACAACACTGACTTCAGCAACGATTGCCTCAGGCTTCCTAAAATCCTATGGAAAAAAAAACCCCAATTCTCTGTCTTTTTTTTCCCCAAAGTATGAAGCTAGCTCTCCAACCCTTGGACCCTTATTCTCTCCCCCTCATTTCTTAACCTATCCTCCCCTTTAATCCTAATTTTCTCCTCTTTCAAACCCTAGCCTTTGAATTTCTTCAATCTTCCGTCTTGGATCTGAAATTGGCTCCGTCGTTAGAGCTTTCTCCTCCGTTTTTACTTTTAAGAGATCCTTTTATCGAAAGGACGTTTCCAGAATGGTACAAAGGATGGAACAACCTGAAACGGAATCGGAGCCCCGTAATTGGATCGCATTGGGTTGCCCAACCAAGTTAGGTCTCATATTGGGTAAGAGGCCCGTAGTAAGACCTGGATATTCCCGTAATTGGATCAAATTGGTCCTTCGCGTCAAGCTTGCTCAGTCATCGATTTAGTCCTTTCGATTTTGTTGACTTTCGTTATTGGAATCAAACGAAGCATTTCAGTATGCCCTGACTAACTATAACGGGGTGACTGAACGTAGCCTCTCAGTATTTGCACTAAAATTGGTCGTTGCTCACAATATTCGAGGTAACTGAACATTAATAAAAGTCTCCTTTCTTTATATTTTTATGGTATACTCGTGTTACAACACGACATCCATCCCCTCTGAACTTGTATATCCTCTGATATGCACCAATTTATCCAATTACTGTTTGATTTATAATATATTCTCTACGTCTTTTTCCAATTCGTCTTCGTCACCTTCATTATCCAAATCACATTCATCTTCTTGTTGCGGAATCTCTATACCTTCATTAAGGTCTTCCATATTCATTTCTGTATTTCTTTATTTAAATAATTTCACTCTCTTCCGTATAATTGGTATTTTTAATCTTGTGCCATCTAGATCTCGTAATGAGTAAGTCGCATTATCATGAACAGTTGTTATCATATACGGTCCAAACCAATGTTTTGAAAACTTTCGTAAAGTGCTATATTGGTTGTCCAGACTACTATCATAAACAAGTACCCAATCACCTTCTTCAATTGCTTTAGGTCTCAATTGATGTTGCTTATCGAATTGCGCCTTATTTTGTAACCTTGCTCTTTTTAACCTTTCCAATGCTATCTGCACATCTTCCGATCTTTGCTCCAATTGTCGAATCGTAATAGCCAGAAGTTCTTCTCTTGTCAATCCATCTTCCCATAGTAGTATACACCAAGTAAGTACCTTTTCTTCAATCGGCATAATTGATTTTCGACCTGTCATAAGTTCTACTAGCATATATCCTGTCACTGAACTATGTGTTGTGCGATCAGCCCATAATGCAAATGACAAAAGCAGTGGCCACTCTCTAACTTTCCCTATACAAGCTTTAACTAATGCTTTCACAATCGATAGGTGACCACGTTTGCTTTTTGCATTCCCTTTTGGATTATAAGCAGTAGTTAGTGATAGTTTAACTCCACATCTTTCAAAGAACTTATGAGCTTCTTGTGCATTTAATTCTCCACGATTTGCAGTGATTTTTCCTACACATCCGTAGTGGCAAATAACATCTTCAAGCAAAAACCTACAAATCTCCTCTGTAGATTTTGTCCTCAATACTCTTCCTTCTACCTGATTTGATAAATCTTCTCGAGCTAAAACCAAATATCTCATCTTCCATAATCCAACTGACATAATAACCAAATCAACAACCCATTTAAAATGAATAGCCAGAGGATACGTAAGATGAAGACCATCTCGATGTCGGATATTAGAATACGATTGATAGATTTCACATGACTCTACAAATGAGAGTACATCTCGATACATATTTTACTACCAATATCAATCCTTGAGTTTAGCAAAATTAGCCTAGATTCCTCTATGCCATGTCCATAAACTATCGTGAAACTTCCTTAATAATTTTAGTTTTTCTTCCTTTTTGTGTATCACTCGTTGTGGCATCTCAATTCCTTTCTTCAGTCTCTTCTATAAGAATCCATCTCGAAGGAAAAATCCATATGCTTTTTTTCTTATTTGTTTGAATTTTTCTCTAGACCAATTTCCCTGCTTAGTCAAGGTATTCAAGTAATGACCAATATCCAATAATTCTCCTCCAATATTATATAATCTTTTTCTTTCTTTTCTTTTAAAATCATTAACTTTCTTATACATAATATTTCTATTCTCCAAAATACCAATAAAACTCGTATCAAAGGCACCTTCATCTTGCAAGAGTACCTCCTCTTTTGTACCTCCATAATCTCGCTTTACAGTGGTACCTCCCCAAAATCCTTAAATCCTTCAACAATCTTTGGCAATGGTTTTTCCTTGAACCTATCTTGATTTCGTTCATAGTTAGGAGGTACTGTTAGAAATTGTACAACTTTCTTCCCATCTTTGCTATGTACCCTTGCATAAGCAGAACCATCGTCAAGTACCTTTGTTTCCATCCGTGTTGCCGTGATATAAGGTTGTCCTAAAATCAACGGATAAGACGTTGTATCTTGAACGAAGAAATGTTGGTCCGTCGCAACATCCCCAATCCGAATTTTGACATCTGGACAAGCTCCATATAATTCGCCTCGTGTGTTATTAGCCGCTCGTATTGCCCATCCATGTTCCATATCAATTGGCCATTTTTGCTTCTTATAAAGATCTTTAGACATGAAATTTATTTCAGAACCATGGTCCACCAAGGCAACTATTGGTTCTTCTATATCTCCTACCTTCACCAATACCTCAGTAGTTGCCCTTGCCCAATGCTTTCGAGTATAATGGCTCAAAGTTTCCATTTCCTTGTTACTAGAATCTTCGAAACGTACTCGCTGATTATACCCATTCTTTTCATTTGTTGGTTGCTTGTAACCAATATCAACCTCTTCTTCATCACTACATATTCTTGCATCAATAGCATGACTCATTCCAGTTTCGCTCATTAATTGCCTCTTTCGCTTAATGCTGTCAATGATAACATCATGAAACTCCTTCTTTGCAATTCCCAAGACTTCTTTCAATGTGAATTCCACCTTAGCGTTTAATATACGTTCTTCCAACACCCCTTTCAAATTTGTTGCCACTTCAATGTCAGAAAGTAGCTTATAAGCAATTGATTTGCCCTTATCTTTTGTCTCCGTTGTTTTTTCTCCCAATGATGCTAAGGTATCCTTTACAGGCAATTCTTATGAAGCTGCCTCCCGAGCCTTGTCTCCTCGAGTTTGCTTCTTAAAAGAATTTCCTTCTCTTGTATCATCAAAATTTCCTCGTCTCTTTTCTTCCATTAAAGCTTCATGTTGGCTCTTAGCAATATATGCATGAACTGAAAGAGACTCAACAGGATCCTCCCAACCTGTTCTACCTTGTATTGTAGCTGCAGTCCTCAATAACGCTTCTCGAGATAATTTCCCTTCTTGCATTGTAGAAATGGCAGAAGCCCAAAACTCACTAGTTTTCGTACTTCCACCAAGGTCATCATCTACTCTAGCACCATAACTTGCACTTTCTCGTGCTGCTATTTCATGCTCTTTTAAGTAATCTTGAACCAATGCTCTCATTCCTCCCTTGCCAAATTTGGTTTGAAGAAGATCCTTCCTATCTTTTAATGCTATCTTCCCATCTTTCCAGCAAATAATTCCCTGCCGTATCATATTATTAAATTCATTGCAATCTTTTCTAATGTGTGAAGCATCATTACACCAAATGCATCTTTGTACATATCCTTGTTTTGAAACATTCTTTGAATTGTTTATAGAAGTATTCTCTTCAAGTCTTGCTAATTTGATTTGAAGATCTCGCATTCCTCGTATAATTTCTTCCATCCCCAGATCTGCCTTCTTTGATAAGGATGTCGAAGGTTGAACTATAGGCATTGTTGGTGGTGTTGTACATACTGGAGCTTTGGATGCTTGTACTGTTTTCGGAATATTGCTCCTATCCTTCTTCCTTTCTTTTTTTGTAAGCAACCCCACCGCATCCTCAACGTTCTTCCACTTTGTTGTCAATCCTTCATCTTTTTCTTTGTCTTCAAGAAAGAGTTCCAATTTCCCTTGCAATTTTCCATCAATAGCTTGAAGAAATAGATCAACTTTGTTCTGCTCCAATGGTAATTTTTCTACCTTCGATAATTGAGAGTATTGCCTCTCAAATTCCCTTAGTAGCTCTGTTGCTTGTAAATTCTTATTAGGCCGTTCAATCCATTCCAAAAATAGCTTCTTAGTAACGCAATCAGTATTTTCTAAGAAATATTCGTCTTTCAATGCATGTGAAAAAACCTCCCATGAATTCCCATAACGATCCGTAATCGATGTAATATAGTCTCTTATCTCCGGTATCATGGCAAGTCCAAATAATTCAACCATTTTCTTCTCAAAAACCGGATTTAATTCCATTTCACGAACATAACATCTTAAATACCTTGAAATATTCCTCCCATCAAATTGATCAATTTTATTGACCACTGCTTGCAATGCTTTGGTTGCCAAAGCTTCCTTTCGATCATTGCTTTGCTGTTGCTGCATTGATAATGAGAAGGCTTGAAACATACTAGCAATAGATGGATCCATGTGCATACTTTGTCCTTTAGAAGAACCCCCACCAGAAACTCCTCCCAAAAATCCTTCAAAATTTTTATTTTCGTTCTCCATAAAAATAAAAATAAAATCAAACGAAATCCAATACCTTCCACCTCAAGCTTTCATGTCAGGTTCACCACTTTTGTCGTATTACGTGCTTTCTTGCTCGAGAATGCACAAGGCGACTAGCTATAGAGGATAGTTTAGAGATTCGCTAATTTTCAAGCAGTCTATCGATTTTTAACTGTTGGAATATAAACAACTGCAAGAACATATTGTAAATCTATATGAATGTCTTTTGACTACTCGTCAAAATCCTTTTTGCCCCAGTCGGTAGGTCTCTAGACGTTACAGAGAACCCCGAACAACCCAATCTGCTAATCTCCGATACCGCTTTATACTCACGACTTGTATCCACTGACTGTCTTGTTAGATTAACTCAAAAATTTTCATTCACTCTGCATGCTCAATCCTATAGACACCCTTTTAATTCTTCAATCACAGACGTAACTTTGATTTTAAAAAAATGGAGCTTTTTCCTCCGTTTTTACCTTTAAAAGATTGTTTTACCGAAAGGACATTTCTGAAATGGTACAAAGGATGGAACAGCCTTAAACGGAATCGAAGCCCCATAATTAGACCGCATTGGGTTGCCCGACCAAGTCAGGTCTCATATTGGGTAAGAGGCCCGTAGTAAGACGTGGATGTTCCCGTAATTGGATCCACTTAGTCCTTCGCGACAGATTGGCTAAGAGGCCCGTAGTAAGACCTGGATATTTCTGTAATTAGATCAAATTGGTCCTTCGCGTCAGGCTCGCTCAGTCATCGATTTAGACCTTTTGATTCTGCTGACTCTCATTATTGGAATCAAATGGAGCATTTCAATATGTCCTGACTGATTGTAACGGGGTGACTGAACCTAGCCTCTCAGTATTTACACTGGAATTGGTCATTGCTTTTAATATTCGAGGTAACTGAACATTAATAAAAGTCTCCTTTCTTTATATTTTCACGGTATACTCGTATTACAATACAACACTGTCAACCTAGGCGATGAATTCTATGATGTCATACATCCTACACCTGAGTTGGCTGAGCTCGAGTACCTCGACAAGTAGCTCGAATCATGACTTGCCAATGCTATGTCATAAGACAAGCTCTCATATCCAAACGCTCCATCATAGCACGCCGTTGCTCTAGCTTACGGCAATCCGTCATAACCTCCTCTGCTCCGACCTCCCGTCGTCACTGCTTGTGCCGTTGCAAGCAGCAATCGAGCTACTTCAGCGTGTATGCAAAAAATACACATCCAAATGATAATAATTCTGCCCATCTTTGCATGGTTGCATCTAGTATCAAGCCAAATGTAGCCAACACTCGAAGACTTTGTGCAAAAACTTGCATGCATCGCCTCTTTAAGAGCTTTTCTTCCAAAAGTTCAAATATGCTATCTTCGAGTAGTGGTACTGCCGCGCATCACAATACTCAGCTTTGTCGCCTGGGTAGACAAACGAGTACTCCGTTCTATCATAGATCCTCTCCCTCATCCATCGCTTTATCTTGAATTCAAACATCCACAATTGGTCGCCCATATATGTCCACCACCGGCTATGCTTCCTCGTTCTTGTTGTTCGACAGTAGAAACTTATTGAATAGTGAATAAAAAAGTGTCAGTGATCCCAGTGACAATCCTCCGGCTCCCAGCGATGACGTCGATCTCAAGCTCAACCCTCGTAGGGTCGCCTCACCTGCTCCACTTCTTGCTTCACGCTCCCTACCTCAATCAACGATTCCTTATCTAGCATCAAAAACCTTGAGAACTCACCCCTCGACACCAGCAAGCTCGACACGCTCAAAAAGAAATTATTGAATACGTGCAACCATGTGCTCTTCCTTTCTCTCAAGTTGTGGCTCCTCTGACACATCCCACCCACGTGCTATCTACAAGCACCTCATCGATAAGACCTCGACCCTGAGCTTTCGTGACTCACATTTCAAAGGTTACAAATTGTGTCATGCTTTCTTGTGTTCGGTGTGAGAAGCATGCAGCATCTTCCTTCGTTGCATGTCATGCATGCAGGTAGATGCTTTCTGTTTTAAGATTATTTTCCTTCTCCATGATATTAGACTAGAAACTTTTTCACCAGGATATGGTTTTCTACAGAGTCGAGTTATGGAAATCAATTGGAGTTCTAGTGGGAGGACTTGATTCTCATGTTGGTCGGACTATGTTAGAATAGATTATATCGGGCGTAATCATAGAATTGTATGCTATGACATCTGTTCAACTTTGGTCATCTCATTGAGCCTAGTATATAATCCGTCGACCTCCGCCAATTGGGAACCATACATACACACACAAACACACACACACACATGGAAGCATGTAGAGTTTTAGACACAAGTTGACATGTTAAGCAGATGATGGAGTAGACAAGAATTGACCTAATGAGGAACATGCGAAGCGATGTAACGTTCCTTTGTCTCAAGCTCCTATTTCAACCTAAAACTCAATAAAAGAACACAATTACTCATTGTAGAAAACACACACACACACACAGACACACAAAAAAAATTAAAAAAATAAAAAAATAAAATAAAAACAAAAAAAACAAAAAACAAAAAAAATAAATAATGCAAATTGCCCCAAAAATGCCTCAACTTCACTTTGAAAGAAAAAACAGATCAACATAGAGCAGCAGATTGATCCAACATAGGATCACCTCCAATACTTGGAGTTCGAGCTTGGAGTCTGGCTCACCTTGCCTTACATCACAACTTCATCTTTGATAGGACTAGGTCAACCTGGTTTAGGGTTTTAAGGTTTTAGGATTTAGGGGTTTTGCAATACTTGCAAATTGTGAAGCTCAGTTCACAATGGCTTTCAGGCCTTTACAACGCCACAATTCAAACAAAGCCAAATACACAAAATGGACCACCAGCCCAAACAAAGCAACAAAATATATAAAATAAATGTGTCATATAAAACTTGAAAACCTAGAAATGAACAAAAAGTCGACATTCTCCATCAACACAAAAATTCCAACAACAACAACAACAACAACAACACAAAAAATAAAAAAAAAAACCTATAATACCTTCCAAGAGACCGCAGGCAAAATCTTGCACACAATATATTTCTAAATAAACCCACATGCATGTGAGGACGGCGAATACATGCGACAGCTCATAAACTTGAGCAGTAAATTCTGTCCTCGCATCCATAACAAGAGCCCATAGATTTGTACAAGAAGCCACACTGCTTATTGTGATTGTCATTTTACTTACTCTAACTAATCTAATCAAAGTAAACCTGTATAGGAGAATTCGAACATAGGGAAAGAATACCGCATGAGCTTACACGTTAGGGTCACACAATTAACTGTATTTCGCACTACTTAAAATACCCAGGAAACACTACAATGCTTTCCACTTCCTAATAATACTCCACCATCACTGATAACAACAACATGTAATCCCGCACTATCCTAAATGACAGGACATAATCATACTTTAATCCAAATTCTGGAGTTCTTCACCATTAACTGCCTTCACATTATAGTGTTTCACACAAACACAGACTCATTCTCTCTGCTGAACTACAATCAGATTTTAGCATTCAATCTTTCTTCTTCCCATTTAATAACAATCATACTTCCATTCCATAATTCACTTTCACAATATTCAGAAACTCTTAATCTTCTTATTCAAAGAAAATAACAAACAAAAGAAAAGAGGTAGCACCAAGCTTACTCCGGCTCACACTATCACAGTCTGGCCCCTACTTCCTCTCTCCCATCGTCCTTATGCTACCACGAGATACCAACTTCTACATCTCTAATGAAAACTGCTTTTCCTAACTATTCATCCATTTTACCTACTGAACTACCTTTTCAACAATCATCTATCCATGTTTACACTATAAACTAAGTATCTACAATTCAGCAAATAACTACTTATTCTACATAGCCCCACTCCCATCTGTGCAGCGTCGTCGCAAACATAGAACCGATACATAACTAAAAAAAACTTATCCAAAATTTCTATTTATCTGATACACCCAATTGATCAATTACTACATTATCCATTATTGGTTCCACCGATTGTGGCTCTAGTGGTATGTCTTCATCTTCTTCTAATATTTCAAGCGACTCCTTTCTCAACTGGGTTGAAAGATCTTCATTGTATTCTCCCAATTCACGGACCTGAGCTTCCAGTTTCAGGATCTGGGCATCGTGAAGTTCCAACTGATGTTGCTGCGGACTCATCCCTTTTGGGACATCTTCAATCGACACTTGAGATTGGCTCCTCACAATTAACTCTTTTGTCAATTTTGACACCTCATTTTGTAAAACTTCAATTTCAAACCTCATTTTCTCCGTTTCATATCTCAATTGGTCACCCAATAACGCTTTCTCTATCGCCAATAACTCTGTCTTGTCCACTTCCGCTTGCACCTGACATTTGAACTTCTCCTGTTCCAAATCCCATGACTTCCTATTCTGAATCAATTCGTCCTATTGTCCTTCCACAATCCGTGAAATCTGTTCTTTTTCCTTTGTCCAAGCCTCATATTGGAAAACCAATTTCCACTCCAGGACCAACTTGGCTTCTTCAATTTCTTGAATCCTTAGTTCTTGCTCCCTAATTTTTTGAATTTGATCCAATATCCTTTTTTTTTTTTTTTACTATCCTCCCAATCCCGTTTACTTCTGCCTTCTACATCTAATGCTCATACCATACAATGTATTTGTGAAATGTGCTTCAATACGACATTTTTAAGAGATACTCCTTCAGGTAATCGACCTTCTAGAAATGCCAACTGGTTGATATCTATCAATAATGGGACTTCATTCTCTTCTTCCACTGCAACACCACTTGGAACCCGTCTCGCTTCGATAACCGGAACTACCCCTTGAACCACTGTACGACTTGATTCTCCAATTTCGTATATTACATCCGCTGCATTGTGATTTTGTGCCAACAAATTTTATTCTCTCTACAAAGGTGCTGACACTGGTATAGGATTTTCCTCTTCTGACGGTGGTTGATGCAATGTGTGCACGATGACAGCATACACATAATTTGAACAAAGCAAAGATGTGAACTTTCCCAATTTGAACTTGGCTCCTATCTCCACATAAATACGAGTAGCTACATAAGCCGCCCAGTTGAATACCATCCCTTCAAACGCTGTCGTATTGTAACACGAGTATACCGTGAAAATATAAAGAAAAGAGACTTTTATTAATATTCAGTTACCTCGAATATTGGGAGCAACGACCAACTCCAGTGCAAATACTGAGTGGTCAGGTTCAGTCACCCCGTTACAGTGAGCTGGGGCATACTGAAGTGCTTCGTTCGATTCCAATAACGGGAGTCAGCAGGAAGGGAAAGGACCAATTCACGCGACGAGTGAGCCTGGTTCGAAGAGCCAATTGGATCTAATTTCGAGAATCCAATCCGGGTCCTCTTACCCAATATGAGACCTGTATTGGTCGGGCAATCCAATGCAGTCTGATTACGGGAAAATCCAGGTCTTACTCCAGGTCCTCTTATCCAATATGAGACCTGTATTGGTCGGGCAATCCAATGCAGAGTAATTACGGGAACATCGAGGTTACTACGGGCATCTTACCCAATATGAGACCTGCATTGGTCGAGCAACCCAATGAAGTCTGATTACGGGAACATCCAGGTTACTACGGATCCTCTTACCCAATATGAGACCTGAATTGGTCGGGCGACTCAATGTGGATCCGAGTACGGGGTTTCGATTCTGTTTCAGGCTGTCCTATTCTCTGTGCCATTTTGAAAGCTCTGACGACGAAAGCCAATTTTGGATCTAAGCTCTGACGATGGGAGCCAATTCCGGATCAAAGATGGAAGATTGAAGAAATTCAGAGGATAAGGTTAGGGGAAGAGGAGATCAAAGGGAGGGGGGTTTTTTGGATCCAAGAGCTAGCTACAAGTTTTTTTTTTTCAAGGTTACTAGTTCGATTTCATGGGAGGTTTTTGAAGACCAAGGAGATTGGAGAGGAGCTTCGTGCTTCGAGTCGGGGAAGGAAAGACAGAGAATTGGATTTTTCTTCTTCATAGAGTTTTGGGAAGACGGAGGCAATCATAGCTGAAGTCAGTGTTGTAATGGTGAATCGGGATTTTTAATGAAGTGGATGTGATCAGTCCTGACTGTTTTGTGAAATCGAGTTACGTCTGTGATTGAAGGATTAAAAAGGTGTCTATAGGATTGAGTATGCAAAGTGAATGAAATTTATTGAGTTAATCTAACAAGACTGTCAGTGGATTCAAGATCATAAGTACAAAGCGGTATCAGAGATTAACAGATTGGGTTGTTCGGGGTTCTCTGTAACGTCTAGAGACCTACCGGCTAGGGCAAAAAGCACTTCAACAAGCAATCGAAGGGCATCCGTATAGATTTACGGTGTATTTTTGTTGTCGTTTATATTCCAGCAGTCAAAAATTGATAGACTGCTTGACTATTGGCGAATCTCCATACTACCTTCTACAGCCAGACGCCCAGCGCATTCTCGAGCAGGAAAGCACGTAATACGACAAAAGTGGTGAACTCGACGTGAAAGCTTGAGGTGGAAGGTATTGGATTTTGGTTGATTTTATCATTATTTTAAGGAAAACGAAAATAAAAATTTTGAAGGATTTTTGGGAGGAGTTTCTGGTGGGGAGTCTTCTAAAGGACAAGGTATGCACATGGATCCGTCTATTGCTAGTATGTTTTAAGCCTTCTCATTGTCAATGCAGCAACAGCAAAGCAATGATTGAAAGGAAGCTTTGGCAACCAAAGCATTGCAAGCAGTGGTCAATAAAATTGATCAATTTGATGGGAGGAATACTTCAAGGTATTTAAGATGTTATGTTCGTAAAATGGAATTAAATCGGGTTTCTGAGAAGAAAATGGTTGAATTATTTGGACTTGCCATGATACCGGAGATAAGAGACTATATTACATCGATTACGGATCGTTATGGGAATTCATGGGAGGTTTTTTCACATGCATTGAAAGACGAATATTTCTTAGAAAATACTGATTGCGTTACTAAGAAGCTATTTTTGGAATGGATTGAACGGCCTAATAAGAATTTACAAGCAACAGAGCTACTAAGGGAATTTGAGAGGCAATACTCTCAATTATCGAAGGTAGAAAAATTACCATTGGAGCAGAACAAAGTTGATCTATTTCTTCAAGCTATTGATGGAAAATTGCAAGGGAAATTGGAACTCTTTCTTGAAGACAAAGAAAAAGATGAAGGATTGACAACAAAGTGGAAGAACGTTGAGGATGCGGTGGGGTTGCTTACAAAAAAAGAAAGGAAGAAGGATAGGAGCAATATTCCGAAAACAGTACAAGCATCCAAAGCTCCAGTATGTACAACACCACCAACAATGCCTATAGTTCAACCTTCGACATCCTTATCAAAGAAGGCAGATATGGGGATGGAAGAAATTATACAAGGAATGTGAGATCTTCAAATCAAATTAGCAAGACTTGAAGAGAATACTTCTATAAACAATTCAAAGAATGTTTCAAAACAAGGATATGTACAAAGATGCATTTGGTGTAATGATGCTTCACACACTAGAAAAGATTGCAATGAATTTAATAATATGATACGGCAGGGAATTATTTGCTGGAAAGATGGGAAGATAGCATTAAAAGATAGGAAGGATCTTCTTCAAACCAAATTTGGCAAGGGAGGAATGAGAGCATTGGTTCAAGATTACTTAAAAGAGCATGAAATAGCAGCACGAGAAAGTGCAAGTTATGGTGATAGAGTAGATGATGACCTTGGTGGAAGTACGAAAACTAGTGAGTTTTGGGCTTCTGCCATTTCTACAATGCAAGAAGGGAAATTATCTCGAGAAGCGTTATTGAGGACTGCAGCTACAATACAAGGTAGAACAGGTTGGGAGGATCCTGTTGAGTCTCTTTCAGTTCATGCATATATTGCTAAGAGCCAACATGAAGCTTTAATGAAAGAAAAGAGACGAGGAAATTTTGATGATACGAGAGAAGGAAATTCTTTTAAGAGGCAAACTCGAGGAGACAAGGCTCGGGAGGCAGCTTCATAAGAATTGCCTGTAAAGGATACCTTAGCATCATTGGGAGAAAAAACAACGGAGACAAAAGATAAGGGCAAATCAATTGCTTATAAGCTACTTTCTGACATTGAAGTGGCAACAAATTTGAAAGGGGTGTTGGAAGAACGTATATTAAACGCTAAGGTAGAATTCACATTGAAAGAAGTCTTGGGAATTGCAAAGAAGGAGTTTCATGATGTCATCATTGACAGCATTAAGCGAAAGAGGTAATTAATGGGCGAAACTGGAATGAGTCATGCTACTGATGCAAGAATATATAAAGATGAAGAAGAGGTTGATATTGGTTACAAGCAACCAACAAATGAAAAGAATGGGTATAATCAACGAGTACGTTTCGAAGATTCTAGTGACAAGGAAATGGAAACTTTGAGCCATTATCGTCGAAAGCATTGGGCAAGGGCAACTACTGAGGTATTATTGAAAATAGGAGATATAGAAGAACCAATAGTTGCTTTAGTCGAGCACGGTTCTGAAATAAATCTTATATCTAAAGATCTTTATAAGAAGCAAAAATGGCCAATTGATATGGAACATGGATGGGCCATTCGAGCGGCTAATAACACACGGGGCGAATTATATGGAGCTTGTCCAGATGTCAAAATTCAGATTAGGGATGTTGCGACGGAGCAACATTTCTTCGTTCAAGATACAACGTCTTATCCGTTGATTTTAGGACAACCTTATATTATGGCAATACGGATGGAAACAAAAGTACTAGACAATGGTTTTCCTTATGCAAGGGTACGGAGCGAAGATGGGAGGAAAGTTGTACAATTTCTAACAGTACCTCCTAACCATGAACGGAATCGAGATAGGTTGAGGGAGAAACCATTGCCAAAGATTGTTGAAGGATTTAAGGATTTTGGGGAGGTACCACTGTAAAGCGAGATTATGGAGGTACAAAAGAGGAGGTACTCTCTCGAGATGAAGGTGCCTTTGATACGAGTTTTATTGGTATATTGGAGAATGGAAATATTATATATAAGAAAGTTGATGATTTTAAAAGAAAAGAAAGAAAAAGATTATATGATATTGAAGGACAATTATGCGAGTTAGGTACATTGCATGATGATGAGAGAATTTTAGGTATTTATGAAGAAAATCGACTGGAAGATTCATTGGAATTGATTACATCTATTGGGTTAGGAGATAATGATAAGACTGTTGAGATTCATTCGAGAGAGGTTTATACCATGCTTGAATCTTTTCAAGCACCAGAAGTCACAGTAGAGACGAGATATAAAGCGGCAGATAAGAAGGTAAAGCCTGTTGCCGGAGCATTACCAGAAGATTCTAAAGAACAAATGGGAGAAGCATCAAAAGAAGTAAGTTTAAGAGATCGAGTGAGTATTGGACATCAGGGTTTAGGATTTTGGGTTTAGGGGTTACATGGATGTCTTAGAGGTTTTTCATCCTCAATATCTCTTAATATATAGCATAGCTTTTTCTGTTTTAAGATTTTGCCAAGGCTTAGAATCACCCAAAGACCTCTACAAACGTTTTTGTTTTTCAAAAAAATGTGTTTCTTTTTCTGTAATTTAGGATTTAGAAACCCTAATTAGGGTCTCCACACCCTGATTACAGTTCTCACTTGCATATTTTTTCTCATCAAACAACTGTGTATGGAGTCTAAATGCGTACAGAACACTGCTTACTCAAAGCAATCCCCCATTGATAAGTAGTTCACCTAGTCCAGGTCCAGAGAATCCTTCGGACTTCTCGCCCCTATGTCTTTGCCCGCTCTCCACCTGCTGCACCACCGGCTCTCCTTCCATCAGGATCATCGTTGACGGAGTCAATATCAGCTCCATCTTCGACTTCTGTAAGACTCCCGCAGGCGACCAAGGTGCCTACCCCTGATGCATCCGTGAGTGCAGCCTTCGAGACTACGCCGCTTACTGCAATGTCACCTATACTCACATTACAGATTCTACAAAATCAGACATCGACACGCTCGTTAATCACCCCGCACTCACGCCCATTTCTCAACCGACCCCAACAACAGAGGGCTCAGCGGCAGCGGGTACCGTGCGAGCCCGACCAGCATCGACCTAGGCAATGAATTCTACAATGCCGCACACCCTGCACTCCACTGAGCCGACCTCGAATGCTCCAACGACTGGCTCAGACCGTCATGTCCCCATGGTCCGTCGTAAGATAAGTCCTCGTACCTCCACGCTCGATCATAGCTCCCCGGTGCACCGGTTCGCGGCAACCCTTCGTCACGCCTTGTGCTCCAATCTCTTGTCTTCGCTTCCTGTGCCTCCTATGCTGCCGCAGGCATCTACCGCAGCTGCTCCGACGTATGCACCAAAAACCACACTCGACGATGCTAATTCTGCCCATCCTTGCACGGCTGTGTTCAAGTACCCAGCCAAATGCAGCCAATACTCAAATACTTAAATGCACCCAAACTCGCACGCATCGCCTCTCCGAGAGCTCTCTTTTTCGAAACTCCCTACACGCTGTCTCCGAGTCCTCGTACCATCGTGGATTGCAACGCCTAGCTTTCTCGCCCGGGTGGGCAAATGGGCCCTCCGTCCAATCATGGCTCCTCCCTCTCATACATCGCCTCACCTAGAATTCCAACATCCGGAACTCATTGCACCCGTACATGTCTATCACTGCGTACGCCTCCTCGTCCTCGTTGTTCGATGACACAAAATTATTGAACGACGCATCGAAAAATATCTGTAATCCTAGCGACCAGGTCCCTCGGCCCCCAGCAGTGACGCCGATCCCAACTTCAACCCTCGCATGTCCGTTCGACTTGCTCCCTTCCTGTCTCCTCATAAAAGCCCCCTTCACCGCTCCCCGCCTCGATCCGCGACTCCTCGTTTGCCATCGGAAACCCCGAAAACTCACCCTTGGACATCGACGACCTCGGCAGGCTCCAAAAGAAATTGTTGAATGCGTGCAACTCTAAACCCTACCGCCAAAAGCTGTGGCTCCTCTGGTACACCCCACCCAATGCGTCATCTTGAGGCGCCTGTGCATCGTGCATCGCCGCGGGTAAGAACGAGGTCCATCGCCGAGCAGCATGCTGCGCTTGCACATCCTGCGACATAGGCATGTAGTCACCCATCGATTCATACAACGATGGCGACCACCAACTCCCCCGTCCACCGATGCCAGTCTCCCCGCTCCGCCGCTCATAAACGGTGACTTTTTTCCTCCCCCCACGAAACCCTAAACCTGCTGCCTCTCCAAAACTGCCATTGTCTCCCTCGCAAGCTCCTACTCCTCTTCACTCCACGTCTTTCTCCACCCCCTTCCCTTGGTTGCATCTCATTGGCCACACTTCCGTCTCTCCCAACCTCGAACTGCCCTTCGACCGCTCATTCTCCCCGTGCTTTGCAAGCAAACCTGAACGATGTGTTCGTTGAGACATGCGCCACACTATCTTGCTCTTCTGTGAAGCCTGAGGGAGCCTTCGATTGGAAGACTAGGCGACCAGGTTTTGGACCAGCCCGTACAAGGGGAAAGAGTAATGAGAGTGGCATCCATGGAACAGTGGCAGTATGGGATGGACGGCGCCCTTCATGTGCCTTTCTCCTGTGTGGGCGCATGTGCCCGGTTTTGGGTGTAAACTTGATCGCGACTGGGACCTCACAGGTGATATTCACTTCTATGAACCCGCATCTATGAATTCATAATTTCCACAGCATGGTTACCTGCTCGTGTGTTCGGCTCACAGTTTTGTGCTTCGCCTCATGTTTGAGTTGAGATAATTGTCAATTATCTACTTATAATGGTTCGGGTCCTTATGGAAACGGTAGTAGATGAGGGTGTTGGTTTGGATGAAGGAAGACGAAGAGGTCGCCTCTTGATTATGACTCATGGCACCCAAGGTGGAAACTCTCTCTCAATCAACACACATAGATTCTTTGCACGGAAATCGTACTTTTTTAAATGGAGGTGTAGTAGTGGCATTATTCAACTGGTATTGTTCTTCTGCAGCTGGAACTAAAGTGTATCTCTAAGCGTTTTCAGTCTTGATATTGGAAGTGCAAATGGCATCCAGCAAGTGGGTTATTGCTACACAAGGGTGATATGGCGAAGGAGTTGTGTTTCACAACTGTATTCACCTCATTCTCCTCCTGTTCACAACTGTCAAAACGGCCGGCTTTACTCAGTCTACGACTACTCCTGTGGCCAGTTTCGACGACCCAAGACAAACGCTTTGCAGCAGCCATCCCTTGTCATGACTTGAACCTCCACCGTGACAATGACGAGCGAGATGAACTGCGGAAAAGGAGGACTGCTCTCAACTGGGTGTCACACGCATGGTGGACGACTTCTCTCAGTCTTCACTTGTGTCTTTTGCTTTTGACACTACAGTTCCAAGCTCCTTCATTAAACCTGATTTTAGCCATATGACCTCATATATATTTCTACGTATTCCATCTTCCTCTCCGACTAACTGTAGGGTACTTAGGTTTAAGAATAAAAATCCAGATCATCTCTTGTTTGTAGGATATACTTTGGACCTATAAATTGCCACTGGAAGCTTTCATTTCGAAGACTAAGACTATAAATTGTATACCCTAAACCAAGGTATTGATCTATTGTGAGATCATCAGCTTTGGACATCACCATTTGCGACCAAGGTTTAGGAGCTTTGTGCAGCTGATATGGTTATGAGTGGATGGCTTGCAGACTTCGTAGTAATCTGCGTCTTCGATCTTAATGTTGTTGTTGTTGTTGAAGCTTAACCGCATTGCTCAAGCGTTTAGGGTACGACCAGCACCTGTGCTTCCAACATTGAAATGCATATTATAAAACGTACAATAAGGAGGCGTCAGGACCCGGTCTGAGAAAATGTGGAGCAAATACGAAGGACTCACGCTCCGATAGACATTTCCCAATCCCCCACCCGTCCCTCCACCCTGCTCCGCAATTCACATTCAATTGGGCATTGCAGTGCCAATAGCCATACGCTGCATTCATTCCTCGTCTCATGCCGTCTTGTTCATTGCCATCAATGCCAGCCACCGTCCCTGTTGTTACGTTGGCCGATTCCTTTATGCTTGCCAACCTCCTAAAGTTACTTCGTGCCAGGCCCTAGAAAGGAGCAATGGTAGCAAGAAAAGGCGGCCAATTCCAATTGCCGGCCATGCAATTCTAATTGGCAGACATGCATTGAGCTGTTGGCAGCCGATTCCAATTGAACCTGCTCTTTGAAGCCAATTCCAACTGGACCTGCTCTTGGCAGCCGATTCCAATTGAACCTGCTCATGGAAGCCAATTCCAACTGGACCTGCTCTTGGCAGCCGATTCCAATTGAACCTGCTCTTGGCAGCCAATTCCAACTGGACCTGTTCTTGGCAGCCGATTCCAATTGAACCTGCTCTTAGCAGCCAATTCCTACAAAACCTACTCTCGGCACCCGATTCCAATTGAACTTGCTCTTGGCAGATAATTCCAACTAGACCTGCTCTTGGCAGCCGATTCCAATTGAACCTGCTCTTGGCAGCCAATTCCAACTAGACCTGCTCTTGGCAGCCGATTCCAATTGAACCTGCTCTTGGCAGCCAATTCCAACTGAACTTGCTATTGGCAGCCGATTCCAATTGAATCTGCTCTTGGTAGCCAATTCCAATCGAACCTGCTCTTGGCAGCCAATTCCAACTGGACCTGCTCTTGGCAGCCGATTCCAACAAGACCTACTCTCGACACCCGATTCCAATTGAACTTGCTCTTGGCAAACCATTCCGACTAGACTTGCTCTCGGCAGCCGATTCCAATTGAACCTGCTCTTGGCAGCCAATTCCAACTGGACCTGCTCTTGGCAGCTGATTCCAATTGAACCTGCTCTTGGCAGCCAATTCCAACTGGACCTGCTCTCGGCAGCCGATTCCAATTGAACCTGCTCTGAGTATTATCAGCGTTGGCATCAAGTTCAAATGTTCCAAATGTCGCCGATGTGCCGACACCACCGACATCTACTTTGTCCCCTAGCCCCTGAGCTTGCGCCGCTTGCTGTAGCGTCGCTTGCAACATCCCACGTTACCCTCATGACATCGACTTGCTTGCAAATGACCCCGCATTTGCCCCCATTCCTCAACCGACCCAGGCGATGGCGGAGGCGACTTCGAGGGAGACAACGGAGGGCTCAACAACACAGCGTATTGCTTGTACTTGACTACCGTCGACCTGGGCGATGAATTCTGCGATGTCACATACCCTGCACCCGAGTTGGCCGAGCTCGAGTACCTCGACAAGTGGCTCGGATCGTGACCTACCGATGCTACGTCGTAAGACAAGCTCTCATATCCAAATGCCCCATCATAGCACGCCGCTGCTCTAGCTCGCGGCGACCCATCATAACCTCCTCCGCTTCGACGTCCCGTCGTCACTGCTTGTGCCGTTGCATGTAGCAACCGGAGCTACTTCAGCGTGTGTGCAAAAAACACACACCCAAACGACGATAATTTTGCGCATCTTTGTACGGTTGCATCTAGTATCGAGCCGGATGCAGCCAACACTCGAACACTCTGTGCATGAACTTGCATGCATCGCCTCTCCGAGAGCTTTCCTTCCAAAAGTCCAAGTATGCCGTCCCCGAGTAGTGGTACTGCCGCGGATCGCAATGCTTAGCTTTGTCGCCTGGGTGGACAAACGGGCACTCCGTTCAATCATGGATCCTCCCCCTCGTCCATCGCTTTACCTTGAATTCAAACATCCACAACTGTTCGATCCATATATGTCCACCACCGGCTATGCCTCCTCGTCCTTGTTGTTCGACGGCAGAAACTTATTGAATAGTGCATGAAAAAGTGTCGGTGACCCCAGTGACAATTCCCCGGCTTCCAGCGATGACGCCGACCTCAAGCTCAACCCTCGTAGGGCCGCTTCACCCGCTCCACTTCTCGCTTCCCGCTCCCCGCCTCAATCAACGATTCCTTATCCAGCATCGAAAATCCTGAGAACTCACCCCTCGACACCAGCAAGCTCGACGGGCACAAAAAGAAATTATTGAATGCGTGCAACTGCGCGCTCTTCCTGCCCCTCAAGTTGTGGCTCCTCTGATACATCCCACCCATTGCGCTATCTCCAAGCACCTCATCGACAAGACCCCGACCCTCAGCTGTCCTGACTCACATTTCGAAGGTTACAAATTGTGTCATCCTTTCTTGTGTTCGGTGTGAGAAACATGCAGCATCTTCCTTCGTTGCATGTCATGCATGCAGGTGGATGCTTTCCGTTTTATGATTATTTTCCATCTCCATGATATTAGACTAGAAACTTTTTCACCGGGATATGGTTTTCTACAGAGTCGAGTTATGGAAATCAATTGGAGTTCTAGTGGGAGGACTTGATTCTCATGTTGGCCGGACTACATTAGAATAGATTACATCGGGTGTAATCATAGAATCGTATGGTATGACATCTGTTCAACCTTGGTCATCTCATTGAGCCTAGTATATAATCCGTCAACCTCCGCCAATTGGGAACCATACACACACACACACACACACACACACACACATGGAAGCATGTAGAGTTTTAGACACAGGTTGACATGTTATGCAGGTGGTGGAGTAGACAAGAATTGACCTAATAAAGAACATGCGAAGCGATGTAACGTCCCTTTGTCTCAAGCTCCTATTTCAACCTAAAACACAACAAAGGAACACAATCACTCATTGTAGAAAACACACACACACACACACAAAAAATAAATAAATAAAACAGAAACAAAAATAATAAAAAACAAAAAACAAAAACAATGCAAATCGCCCCAAGAATGCCTCAACTTCACTTCGAAAGAAAAAACAGATCAACACAGGGCAGCCGAATTTTGATCCAGCACAGGATCACCTCCAATGCTTGGAGTTCGAGCTTGGAGTCTGGCTCACCTCGCCTTACATCACAACTTCATCTTTGACTGGACTAGGTAAACCTGGTTTAGGATTTTAGGGTTTTAGGGATTAGAGGTTTTGCAACACTCACAAATTGTGAAGCTCAGTTCACAATTGCTTTCATGCCTCCACTCATTCTCAACGCCACAATTCAAGATTATTGGCTGCTGCATACCTCAGAATGCAATAGCTTTCATCATTTCATGTGAGCCAAGGGAAGCAGCACCCCTTCACAAATAACCGACACATTCTATACAACACAAAACAAAAAGATACAAACAAAGCCAAATACACAAAATGGACCAACAGCCCGAACAAAGCAACAAAATATATAAAACAAATGTGTCATACAAAACTTGAAAACCTAGAAATGAACTAAAAGTCCACATTCTCCATCAACACTAAAATCCCAACAACAACAACAATAACAACAACAACACAAAAAAAAGAAAAAAAGAAAAAAAAACCTGTACTATCTTCCAAGAGATTGCAGGCAAAATCTTGCACAAAATATATTTCTAAATAAACCCACATGCATTCGAGGACGGCGAATACATGCGACAGCTCATGAACTTGAGCAGTAAATCTTGTCCTTGTATCCATAACAAGAGCCCATAGATTTGTACAAGAAGCCACACTGCTTATATACAGACTGTCTTCATTACCCTTTTCCACGTGCTCCGTAAGCCGGGAATCAACTGCATCGTAGTGATACCTGCACGTCGAAACAAATGTAGGAATGAAAGTTCAATAAATGGGTCTGTCCGAATCCAGGCTGCTTGCTGAAAGTAAACGCATGTTGTAGAAATCGGAATAGCTGATCGACATCCAGGAGGACAAAGTCAAAATCGACGATACACACATGACTGGGCTCATGCCTAACTAAGCAACATCACACCACATCAATGACGAAAGCTCGCACCGCCTTACCTCTGCTTCATTTGGCCACCGAGCGTTGTAAACGTTGTAATCCATTGAGTTGCGGGCATTCCTAACTGGATCTTTTTCTTAGGTTGGTCATCCTCATCTTCTTCAACATCTGATTCGCCCTCTCTTCTGACCAACCTGTATGGAACACTAGAAACAAAAGGCTTTATTAATATGATGATCAAATGAAGAGTAGGTTCAAAAAAAGAATCCTCAATGTAGGGACAGGAAAAACGAAGCAAAAGAAAGTCATAGAATGTACCTTTTCAACACCGTCTGTGTTTATGGGTCTCACAGTAGGATTAGGACCCAAGATGGAATCGAAGAGTAGAACGAGCTTGCCGTGGTTTGGCTCTTCATCGAACTTCATATTTGCGACCATCTCCAAAACGTCTGTTTAAAAACGGAACCGGGCAGAAATAGCACAGCATTTCGGGAGAAGTTGCCATTTTCTTCTTCCACACCAGAAAACCTTTGTTGTCGCCCTACAAAACCAAATATATAGAGCATGTCCAAATAAAAAATAATGAGAAGGAAGGAAGGAAGGAAGAAAAAATAAATAAATAAATATATATATATATATATATATATATATATATATATATCGCATTGATCACTTCTTCATTAGCTACTAGCTACAAAGTTGATCAGTACCTGATAACCTTGCCAAGGAAGACTACCCCGCATAAGGAATACCAAAGTATAAGCCAGTGATCCCAAGTCGTCCTTCCTACTCCCAGTCCTTCCCATATGTGCATGCACACTCGCATAGCGAACAGTTCCACTGCATGTACGAAAATTACACAGAATCAAAATATAGCTCAAAAGCAAAACAGTCGCTCCCAACCGCCAAAACAGGAATGGCAACTACAGATCAGGACAAGGGGGGGGGGGAGAGCCTCTCCGGAACACATCGGGCCTTTGGTCATATTCTACATGCTGACCGGTTGTACCATCCCTCCATCGAGTAGCTGCATATATGAGAGAAAGACGTTAATCTTGGTGTGAAATTGACTTGTGCATGGACGTAGCGGTAATAAACTCATCCAATTCTCAGTCTAGATGCTCTTCATATAACAGTTAACAGATGTTTAAAAAAAAAAAAAAAAAAAAAAAAAATGTAATGCCAAATTGGAGCAAAGGAGGTTGCTAATGTGTGAACAGAGAACGAATTGCAGCACAACGATACTGAAAACTCACCAAGCTCGAGATGTACATGAAAAAGCTTCTTCTCTTCAGGTGTATTGGGTTGTCCCAGGAGAAAGTTCTCGGGCTTCACGTCTCCATGTGCATACCTGCTCAATCAGAACGAGCTGCCCTAAATACTTGCGCTTGACCTCGAAGAGTTCTAGACATCCCGGAGACTTGGCCCGAGCATATCCATGACCTATAGCATGTGAACGAAGTCAAAATCGGATTAAAATAAATAAATAAATACATAAATAAATAAATAAATCATGAGTCAAGTTTGAAAAGAAGACGACTACATGAAAACTAAAGGTCTGCTTGGACTACAACAATTCAATAGGTGACTCACCATGACGTAGTAGTCGCCTTGTCGACCTGTGCAATATACACGACCAACACCATGGCTGCCACCAAGAGTGCTGGAGAAAGAACCCGCGCCAACCATGGAGGTTTAGGAGACAAGCCCTAATCACATTTGAATGATGAAAATAAGAAATGCAGAAAGGTAATTGCGACACTAGTAATCACATCCCAAGAGTGAAATCACAATGGTATGAGCTCGAGACGTACTTGTAAACATGCTACTCGCAAGGAGGACCATGATTGCAGCCCTTACCACTCCGATGCTCGAACTTGCTCGAACTTCAACACCGCAACCTGCACAAACGAGTTCAACGTGAGTACAAAAACTTATTACATTAATACCTACAAGACCTCGATGTAATGTGCAGAGCATCTCCCAAACATGCCGCTGCGACCAAGGTTTAGAGCAAAATAAATTGTAAGAAATTGAATACCTCAACGGCCTGTGGACCAGCACGCTCCGTCCCACCGCTCCGTCCCTGTCATTACGTTGGCCGATTCCTTTATGCAATGTACGAGGTTTAGGGACTGCAGCAGTGAATGAAAAACAAGAACCATGAGGAGGCTTAAAACAAACCCCATGTTCATTGAGCCAAAAAGTTGTCAAATCTTCTAATTCCATCCCAAAACAAATTCAATCCTAAACCAGGTTTCAACAATCCATGAAACAATTAAATTGGGAACCATGCACCACACAAACATGGAAGCATGTAGAGTTTTGGACAACGTTTTACATGTTATGCAGGTGGTGGAGTAGACAAGAGTTGACCTAATAAGGAACATACGAAGCGATGTAACGTCCCTCTCCTTGAAGCTCCTACTTCAACCTCAAACACAACGAAGGAGCACAGTTACTCACTTTAGAAAACAAACAAAACAAACCAAAACAAACCAAAAAACAATAAAAATAAAATAAAAAATCGATTCAAATCGCCCCAAGAATGCCTCAACTTCACTTCGAAAGAAAAACAGATCAACACAGAGCAGCCGAATTTTGATCCAGCACAGGTTCACCTCCAATGCGACCAAGTTTACGAGCTTGGAGTCTGGCTCACCTCGCCTCGCCTCGCCTCGCCTCACATCACAACTTCGCCTTGCCCTCAATACGTTACTTGGTTACGGTTGTGAGTCTGAACACAATACTTTCGCATTCGGGGATCTTCACTACACATGCAACTAAGTGCATTTCACTCCAATATTTTTTCACGTGAGTGTTATAATTATTTAAAATAGAATTTGTCTAGCATCAAAAAATAAAAAAACCAAAGAGTAAATACAAATTTGGTCTATGGGGACAAAGAATTCAAGAAGTTCGAAGGAATTCAAGAAATTTCAATTTAGAATTTAGAAACTTGTGCCGAACTGGAACTCACGCCGGGACTGAGAGTCACGGGACTAGGGAGACTCGCGCTGGGATCGAGGCTCGCAGGACCGAAACTCGTGCAAAAACTGGGACTCGTAGGACTGGGACTCTTACCGAGACTGGGACTCGCAGGACTGGGACTCTTACCGGGACTGGGACTCTTATCGGGACTAGGACTCGTAGGACTGAGACTCGCGCTGGGAGTGGAATTCATACCAAGCCTGGGACTCGTGGAACTGGGACTTGTGTCGAAACTGGGACCCACTCCGAGGTCCGCTAACTGGTGTCGCATCCGATCCACACTCCCATTGTGAGGGTGCGAGTCCCTGTCTCAGTTCCTTGCCCCGGTGTCTCACTCCCTCCCTCTCCCACCATGCATCATTCGAATTTTCTTCCCTTTCTTTCCGGTGTACAGGGTGAGATTGGGCACCGGGCACTGAATGTTTGTTGCTTGTCTGTCGTTGTGTGGAGGGGAGTGAGAGGGTCGGTCTGAGCACATGCACTGAGTGTTAGTTGCTTGTTTGTCGTCGCCTGGACGTGGAGGAAGAAGGGGGGGGAGGAGGAGGGTTTAGGGTTTAGGGTTTAGGGTGTAGGAAAGAATGAATGTGATGCTGTAAGGACATTATTGCCACCATGGAACTCATATGTGCCCTTTGTTCAATGCGTCCTCCATGGGAATAGAAACTGTCGATGAAGTTGTTGGTTGCAGTACAAAGATGGAGTTTCTCTTCTGGCCACATTTGATAGTGGTAACTAAGGAGTAACCAGGTTTAGCCGCGGCTATGGTTCTATCAGTGCTTATCAAAGTGGGACAGGAAAATCTGTAAACTTGGTCGAACGAGTCTCAAGCTCCGTGAAAATGATGCTATCAAGCAGATTCCCACTAAACTTGGGACAACACAAAAAAGACAAGTCTTGAGCTCCGTAAAAATGATGCTACCAAGCAGATTCCCACTACACCTGGGACAATACAAAAAAGAAAACACTCGAACTGTACTGGAAAGCGAAAGGCAAGAATTGCTCCAAAATCGCAGGGCATGGCTTCTGGGACGAGAAGAGGCGAAGCGTCTGTTGGAAGTAGAACGAGAGAAGGCAGCCAAACTGGAATAGGAAAAAGGGGGGATATTGGTTGACCAGTATATTGGATTGAAACGGAAGAGTTACGGGCAGAAATAGGAACTTGGAAAGCTGCTGCAATTACAAAATTGGAGAGTGACCCAGCCAGTATTGGTCGGTCACAGATGTCTGCCCCACCAGTTTCAACAATCGGTGAATTGGAGGTGAAGGTGAGGCAACAGCAGCACCAATTGGGAGCAACCAGGTTGTCAGGATTCTGCAATTGGAGGCCCAAGTTCGTGAATTGGGTTTAGGGTACGATGAAGACTTATCAGTCTAATCGCGGAGAGAGCCGATGGAAGTATCGGAGGAGGATGAGGACTCATCATTAGAGCCAGAACCTGTGGGGAACCACCTCCAGTGAATGTTGGAGTTGACCAATCCGGCGAACCCAGAGTGGTAGAAAATTTGTAGGGAAAATCACTAGAAAAGGTTTTACTAGTTCATTGTTGGCGAGGACGCTACACAGTTGGGAGCGGGGCCAGGTATAATGGGTAGGATTTCCTTTTTGTTGTTGTTTTTTTTTTCTTTTTTTCTTTTTTTCTTTTTTTTCTGTGTCTTACAATACATTGTATGTAGGGTTAAGAAAAGCCAGTAAATTGATGAGTGGATAGTTTAGAGGGTTTGATGGATGATTAGGAAGGAAAAAGTAGTCAACATCGGATGTGTAATGTTTGGTATCCGGGGGTAAGTACGAACCTGTTGAAGAAAGAAGTAGAAGGGGCCCAAAAACTGTGAAAGCGTAGAGCCCGGGGCAAGCTTGGTGCTATCTCTTGTTTGTCTTTTTTCTTTTTTCTTTTCTTTTCTTTCCTTGGTTTTGTTTTCTTTTGAGGTAACTCCAGAGTCGAGAGATTGGGATCCATTCCGATTGTTGAACAAACGTAGATCAAGAGTATTGTGAGGGGAAATAGAAATTGAATCTCTATGTTGTTGAGTGAGAAATCGAATTCGTGAATATTGAGTTCCGTTTGGCGGATTGAAAGCCGGTGACCGAAGATATGGGTGTGGTTCAATTGTCAGGGACGATGTTGTGCCGTATTGGCTGTAATGGTTGAACAGTGAAGGACATCCATATAAGAGATGGGTAGAATTGGATGCGTCCAGGTTTAGAATGTGGAAGAAATGATTAGTTTCGGAATGTGTTATCAGTGTGAAGATATATATCCAGTGATGGGAACATAGTCAGTGGATATGTGCGGTCCGTCAAGGCAATGCAGTATTATATGATATGGTGTCATGAGATGGAAGAAAGACAAGTGAGTGGAATAGGAGATTTGTGGGAGACGAGATTACAAACGGTTCATATTCAACTATCAAGAGGAATATATGGGTGGTTGTAGAAATTGATGTCATTTTAGATTCGGAGCAACATTTCTTACGTAACCACTTTTCTCGACTAAATCATCCATCTTACCTCCTGAATTCAGTGCCCGATGGATGATTCATCTATTTCACCAGGTTCTCTAACCAATGTCCGACAGAAACCAGGTTTTCTACCCACTCTACAAGCATAACCTTTGCACAACAAAACCAATTCATGCTCCTCTCCCAAGTGAGTTGAGATCGTTGCAACAATCAATAGAGCCCGTAGATCTCCGCCTAGCATGCTGGTAACCAGGTTTTCATCACACGCTCCATCTAATTTATTGTGTTGTGAAGACGATGATATCTCCCAACACTCCCCTTTGGTTGGATGTCAAGGCGCTCCCGTAAGACATTGCAAGAGAAACAAAGAGCCAGTGACTGAGATGAGCTTCTCAAAGATAAATTGAGCGAGGAAAACAATGATTGAGTACTCGCTGAGGCAGCACTGCCACCGGCACACGCAACTGTCACCCTGAACCCTGAAAATCACCCATCTGAATTTCCCTCTGTTGTGATATTCAAGCTGCTCTTCACCAGGTATCCAACTTTCGGTTGATTCCGCAATCAACCGAAGGCTTCATCCATGTTTTGCAGGAATCATGAATGAAAACATAACAAATCAAAATTTAAAAGTGAAAGATTATGTGACCAGGAAATAGAAAAAACCTGGCATAGGTCCGAAATCAAACACAAAGTAATGTCCACAATAGTTTGTGGGGACCCGAGCTTTTTCATGAGTCTCAATTTTTGTACATCACATTGAGACAAGAATGAGAGTGATGTGAATACTTTGACATGTGAATGAAAGTGATGTAAAATACAGTAATGAAAACCAGCTGTGAAGGATTTTTGGTTGATCAAGTATAAGTCCACACCTACACGAGTAGTGTGGCAACCCCGAAGAACTCACAGCCTCTCGTACTTCTCCAAGTTCCTCCATTTGTCCTTCAAGTCGACTTCAGTGCGCCCATGAAATGCATCTGCATTGTCGTTCAAAATCTTCTTCCAATGTCCTTTCCCATGCTCTTGGACTCCCCGCTTCAAAAGCTCAACCTCCTCATTCGACCATTTCTTTTGTGTTCGTCTTTGTGTCGAGCCTGACCCAATCCCAAGAAGAGACTCACCGTGTTTACATTCACGTACAGTTTGCTCGGAATTGCAAATCAGCACTTCACCGCAAAGGTCAATCTCCTGAAAAGGCCGCTTCTCCCTCTGCCCTCCATGCATGAAGCCCACCCTACCTGTGATTTTGGAAGGAGACCAAGACGATTCCAGGGCACGGGCGGTTTCTTTGATATTGTGGAGGCCCGGGTCGAGCAGAAGGGGATGTGATGGAGACGAATAAGGGTCTTGTGAATTACTAGGATGTGGGTACTCGGAGGAAAGCTGAGAGCAGTGTGCGTTTGAGGAGGGCCTGTCTTTATCTTCATACATGTTATCATCTTCCAAACCTGGTGCGTGTGCCAAAGGAGGCAGGTTCAAAACACTGAGTCCTAAACACTGAGAGGTAGTCCCTGGATTTTTCAAGCGCACATGCTGTTTACATACTTCTGCTTGATCCTTCACTAGCTTCTTCAGCGAGTGATGGGCATCTTCCAATACTACAACCGACCTCTTTACCTCTGCAATCTTGACATCCAGAATGTTTTGTAGCTCACTTTGTGATGCTCGAAGTGCTCCTTCCAACTGCTCGAACCTCCTGTCGACCAAGGTTTCTTGTGTGTCATGGAAGCTGCGATCCTCAGAATCGGGGATGGCCACTGGATGAGGGGACCGTACCGAAGATTGGGCTCGCAAGCTCCGCTTCCCAGCAATAGTGGATGCTGCAAATTCTTCCAAAACGAGTGGACCCAATAAAATCCAAGCCTTGGCCGCCAGAGCTCTAAATTCATCTCGGATGACCTTCGCTTGTTGGGCATCCACTCTCTTCTCGCCAAGCGATGTTCGGAGCTCGCTTTTCAGCTCCAAGAGAGGTCGCTCGAGATCTTTCCTCTCTAATGCAGGCTGCAAAAGCCCTCCTCGCACAGACTCTTCCAACTCTTCTGCAGGTTTAGAGGCAAGCGAATTCTCGAGTCCTTCAAGATATTGCAAAGCTAGGTCGACGTCAATTTCGTTCGGAATTGGATCGCCCAATTGCTGGATAAGGTCCTTGATCAGCATCATTTGTCTCAATCTAAGAACACCTATAGGAAATGGCAATAACTTCGTTAGTTCCTGTATAATGTTCACTCCCACTGTATGCTTCAGAACGTATTCCCATATCCAGGCATGTATGAGCTTAAAACCCAGTTCTTTCCCTTCCCTCGGTGTCCTCTCCATCGTTATTTTGGATTTTTCAACAACCTTCGCTCAAAACAAAAACAAACAAACAAACAAACAAACAAAATAAATAAATAAATAAATACTGAAGATCAAAGAAATCAAACTTAGAAACAAAATATATTTGAAAAGAGAAAAAGAAAGTAAAAAGATGTTCCAGTTTTGTAATGAGTGTCATGGACATAACCGAAAGTCATGAACATAACTAAGAGTTATAACTACAGTTCAGCACAGGGCGGAACTATATTATTATTAAGAATAAGCTTTTATAGTAGGTCTCGTGGACATGACCAAAAGTTATAATTAAAGTCCAGAATAAAGTTGGACTGTAAAAAAAAAAAAAAAAAAAAAAAAAAAAAATAGACTTTTGTAGTAGGTGTCCTAGACATGAATAAGTATTATAACTAAAGTTTAAGTTCAAGGTAGAGTAGTCCAGAAAGGTTACTCTAGTCTCACACACACACATTCACACACACACACATTCACACACACAGAAAGACGGAGAAAGTGGGAGAGAGATTCCAGGTTGAATAGCCCTGCATGCATCCATTGGTGGAGTGAGCATCGCACACACACACGCACATGCACAGAAAGACGGAGAAAGTCGGAGAGAGATCCCACGGTCAATAGCCCGTCAATCAAGATTGGAAGTGGCCATAGAAAGAAACATGAAGATGTAGCAGGCTTGATTGCACAAAACAGTTCCCGGTCTTGTGCGACAAAAAACAAGAAAATGGAAAAGCAATAGTAGTTATTGTTGCCGTCGGAGGAAAAAAGAAACAAGAGAATGACCAGTGAACGAAGCTCCTCACCACATTCTCTCACTCAATCTTCAATACTATGGAGGGCAACAAGTTCCAAGGCGATGCTGTTCCAACAACAGAAGTATCAATTGAACTCGTGAGAGGCCCAGATAACCAAATGCCAAGTACTGGACCTGCAAATACAACAATCTCCTGTAGTTGCTCAAGCAATCACATTGTATGTTATTTCAAAAAAAAAAAAAAAAAAAAAAAAATTAGTAAAAGTATATTTTTGCATAATATTATAGTCTGTAAAGTTTTATTTTAAAAATCTACGAGACTAGTGGAATTCCAAGTTCACTAACGTTTAGTGTTTAGGAATCCTTGATCCAAAACATTAAAATCCCAATTCATTCTTATGGTCGTTGATTTGAATGAATCCTTAGACGTAACCCCCTGCACATGAGTCCTAAGGCCTAGCTTTTACATACCGCCTCCAATTCTGTCCGTACTTGTTGATGAAGAAACGGGCGCCACCAACGCGATCCACATAGACACCATCTTTTTTCCAATATCCTCCCCCTTCTATCTTTTGTAGCATGATGGGATGAGGGTCCAGGTCTTTCGATCTGCTGTGGTACTGCCAGGATGCATTGTGTAAGAAGTCCACAATCAAAGGACGAATCCCTTCTTCGTCCAACTCCCAACCATCGTATTGGTACAAAGGGCGTTCATTTTCTTTATTTTGGGCCACCATGGCTTGCCTCTACTCCTGAGCCTCCTGGAGTTGGCGCTTCATGTTTTTGCCGCTCCATCCTAGTGCTTGGCGTGCCTCGGTGAGAGCGGATCGCATCCTAATGCTCGGTTTTGTATCATTCCCATCCTGCACCAACCCTTGCAGTTGTTGGACCTTCGACCTCAAGCTTCCAAGGACCTCATCGATGGAAATGTGTCGGACCAAAAAGGTTCCCCCCAACATCTTTTCGATGCCCCCCAAATTTAAAACATCTAAGGCGAGGCAAATGCGATAGGCCTCAGCAATCGTGTACACACCAAGGACTGTGATTTCAATCCTGGTACCCAGAAGGCGCTCCTTGAGGTCATTGCCATCTTATTGTTCCCAAGCCCGTGATAAGTTTGCAACTTGTTCCACCCGAGTGCGCATGGTTCGCATGGTCTTCGGTACATCATCCAAGTTGTCCTTTGGTATTGCGGCGACTACCTCGTGGCACAGCTCTTGGTAGATCTTGATTTTTCCGATCCTTTCACATCCATGGATGCAAAATTCCAGAGAACCAAGCTTTCTGGTGTTGAACATTTCGTACACGTCTGCCTTCCTAAACCTTCGATGGGGGCGGAATTGACTTTCACCAAAGCCAAAGATATGTACCGTTCTTGTTGGGACCACGATCCCAATGTCGAACTGGTTCCTTGCAACCACGGTTGTTGTACCATGAAGGATCATGTGATACTCCACAAACAAGTCAATTTTAGGCTGGGCCTTCGGGAAGGCCCACTTCATTCCAAAGAATCCCACTCGGCACTCCACATGCCCACAAGCGTGGAGCGCATCTACCATGGCTCGAACGGGGACATTCACTTGGCTCTTGGAAAGAACCATGCTGATATTGCTGAGAGTCAGTGCCAATCGATGGTTCCTCCGCAGCTCTCGACAAATGGCACGCTTGTGAAGCTGCCTTTCTCTAGCTGTGTCGCCGGCATTCACCTTCACAAGCACGGGGTCAGAAATCACGTGCAACCAAGTTTGAAAATACTCTAAATCCCTCACGTGGATTCTACGTTTGGCTGGACGGGCAATTTTTCCAAGTAAACCTGGTAAATCACGCACGTTCACCATGAAGCACACAGCATCCACGTCTACATTGGATGGGTAAGCGGTAATAGATTCGACGGCTAAACTAGGTCGAGACCTGACAGGATCATAGGTACCATAGATGACATCCATTCCGGTAGCCATAACAGTGACCAAGGGATTTGGCTACGAAGTCGGGCTTCAGTAGGTTCTTTTTGCGAAGAAGTGGGGAAAAAAAACACAAAAAAAAAGTGAAGTACATTGGAAAAAAATTGTGTTTCCCTGTAAAGAAGTTATCCAACCTACTTCTCCATACCAGCCATCAGCAGATGGGCCTAATGAAGAATTATCACTAAAATTAGAATTCTCATAAACTTCTAAAAATGAATCACTTTTACTTTGGTCTTTAGATTACTTCCACTTCAGTTTTAGTATACAAATTGAGGCCAAGGACATCTTGAGTTCCAGCAATACTCATCCGGAACCATTCTTTTCATTTTAGCTATCATTAGGAATATAAAATCATATTCTCTCATTTTGATATTCTATCATGAGGTTTTATTCATATCTTACTTGATCTCGTCTTGTTATGCTCCGTAACAGTGTACTCTTCCAACCAATAAAATATCACAATCGATGATCCTATCTCATGGCTTCACTGTCTCTCCTCTTTTCCAAACGTGTGACAACAATCTCAAGTAATACCACACCATCCCAAAAGACAGCACACAATCACTCCATAATCTAATCACTGGAACCCTTCACATCCAACTGTCATTCTCCCTACACTTCTTCACACAAATTCAAACTCCATAGTCTCCTCCTCCAATCCCAATATTCAATGCATCTTAATTCCCCCGTTCATTACCATTTTTCACAATAACTTCCCATTGTCCACTTCCACACAAGTATTCATCCCACAAATAAATTCAAATACTTCCTTTGACAACATCAAATCTCTTTTTTCATTCCAGAATTTCACTTCACATCATTCAGAAAACTATCCATGGCTCTTCTTCTTCTCCGAAGAAAACAAAGAAATACGGAATCGGTAAAATAAAACTTCTTCAATGAACCCTCACAAAAAATTTCCACTATCTGGGCTCACTGGACTGATCAATTCCAACATTGTCCGTGGATGGTTCTATGGATTCCTGTTCTACTGATAAGGGTTTAGGGTTTAGGGTTACATGGTAAGCCCTCTTCCTCCCAATTTTTGAAACCCGTCCCGGGTTCACATATAATAAAGTCGTAATCGATTTCCGTTGGTACATGTAGTAAATTGGGTACCCATAAAATGTTCCAATCGAACGGACCCATTAGGAAAGAAAAAAGAAAAAAAAAAAAAAAAAAAAAAAAAACCCTTCCACTACACGATACGGTCCATGCCAACGGACTTGACATCCCTCCCCCGCCGCCCAAAAAAAATGATTGTGAAATCGGCTATCATAAAAGAAGCACTACATCGCTGGTCAGAAATGATTTGGGACGTGATTTACTACCATAATAACTCTTACGTCGACGCTGTGTAGCTCCCATGGTCAGGAGAGCCGTAGCCCTAACTTCATCGAATTTTCCCAATTTTGGTCACCGATATTGGAGGGAGTCCTCGTCGCCAAGACGTTGGTCGGACGCAATTCTGGGAAATTTCATCCAAACACTGGGAATTTCAGACCGTTGCTTCAAACAATCTCGCTCCACACTAAAATGGATGAGTTTATTACCGCTACGTCTATGCATAAGTCAATTTATTTGTTTTATTTCATTTTACTTATTCCAAATTAATCTAATGGGAATAAACCCGTATAGGGGGATTCGAACACGGGGAATGACTAGTTGCTGAAGCGTTCACGTTAGGGTCACACAATCAATTACCTCCTGAATGTATCGTCTCTATTTCCAATATCTGAACACACAAGGAAACTACAATCTCCTCCTTCACCTTATCGGTCTCTTCCTTACAGCAATTCAGTCATACCAATAACTGCTATTTCCACCAATATATTCACCCTCATAATCTCCAACTATAATACTGCGCCCTCACAGCTTTCAGCACACAATTACCCTCATTCACATCACCGAAATTCTTCACACAGAATTGCCATTCACATTACGGTGTTTCACACAAACACAGACTGATTCTCTCTGCTGAACTACAATCAAATTTCAGCAATCAATCTTTCTTCTCCTCAAATAATACCAATCACATTTCCATTCCATAATTCACTTCACAATATTCAGAAACTCTCAATCCTCTTATTCAAAGAAAATAACAAACAAAAGAAAAGAGGTAGCACCAAGCTTACCCCGGCTCACAACTATCACAGCGATGGCCCTCGGCTCATGACTATCACAGTCTGGCACCCTAATTAACTTCTACAACTCCTATATACTTCTCCCCTGGTTCTCCAGATTCTAACCGTAATTTTGTAATCAACCGCTTTCAAGAACTAAATCACTCATCCGTCCTCCTGAATTTCCTATTACATGGACTAGGGTTTATATTTTACCCATATCTTTCAAAAATAAATTAATATCTATTCTACATAGCCCCACTCCTATCTGTGCAGCGTCCTCGCAAACACTCAATTGATACCTATCCAAAAATTATGTAACAAATCTCCACAAAAATTGCGATCCCTCTGGCCTATCTAATTAATCAATTGCCGCAGTATCTGTTATTGGTTCCACCAATTCCGATTCCAACTGCAAATCTTCGTCCTCCTCCAATCCTTCCATCGGCTCCCGCCTCAACTGAGCTGAAAGGTCTTCATTGTACTCGCCCAGTTCACGGACTTGAGCTTCCAATTTCAGGATCTAGGCATCTCTCAATTCCAACTGGCACTGAAAGTGACTCCTCTCTTCTGGAACTTCGGGAACTGGCAACGTCGATACCTGTGCTTGACCAATATTGACTAAATCCTCTGCCAATCTTGTGACCTCGGCGTTCAAGGCCTCAATTTCAGCCCGTAACCGCTCCGTTTCGCATCTGTATTGGTCACTCAATACCAATTTCTCTTGCGCCAATAACTCGGCCTTTTCTCGTTCCATTACCAACTGACCCTTCGCTTTTTCCAGTTCCAGAATTGAATGACTGCGAGCTCGGAATAGTTCTTGCCTGTGGGTCTCCACCATGCGTTCTCTTTCTTTGTCCCAAGCTTCCTGTTGTTCCCCAATTTTTCGCTCCAATAGCAGCTTGGATTTCGCATTCGCCTGGATGATTTGTTCTTGCTCTTCAATTCTTCGGGTCTGCTCCGATGTCACCTTTTTGCTTGCCTCTAATTCCTGTTTACCACTGCCCTCTACATCCAATGCTCGTACCATGCAATGTATTTACGAAATGCACTTCAATAGAGCATTTTTAAGATGTACGCCTTCCGGTAGTCGGCCCTGTGGAAACGCTAACTGATTGATATCTAACAACGTGGGGACTTCATTCTCCTCCTCCACCACCGAACGAATGGGATCTGTTTCCGGTGCCACTGGACGACTGGATTCCCCAATTTCATGTATTACCTCCGTTGTATTGACATTCTGTGCCAACGAATTCCGTTCTCGCTGCGAAGGCACTGGCACCGGTTCAGGACTTCCCTCTACCGGCGATGTTTGCCGTAATGTGTACGCGATCACAGCATACACATAATTGGAACATAGCAACGCTGTAAACTTCCCTATTTTGCGCTTGGCTCCCATTTCCGCATGAATACGGGTTGCTACATAAGCTGCCCAATTGAACACCATCCCTTCAAACGTCCCTACCGCTGCAAACATCAACCGTCTTGACATATACGTGTTGTGTCGATACAACCCTAGACGCCTCAGCACGAAGCGCAACCATTCCATGAGCTCTGGTGTAATTGCCTCAGCCGTCCGCCAACCTTGGTTCTTCTCAAACGATGACATGCCAGCTTTGAAATAACTTCCCGGTCGGAAGTCACTGGATTCCTCAGCACCCATCGCAATCTCTCCAACTGGAAGAAACAGTACTTTCTCGAGGATCTTCTCATCGATACCGATAACGCGCCCTTGTACTACGCTCGATCCATCCTGTGGGTCATAGTTCGCGATGTATTCTTCCACTAATGCCACATTAATTGAAGGCAAAGTATCCGACCTTCGCAAAAATTGAAACATTTGCGCGTTTCGAAAATCTCGTATTCTCCTTGACGTCCAGCAAATCTCCAGCTTCATAGGCTCCATATTGGTAACGATCACTACGGATGGTGGTCCTACATTGCGTTTAGCTTTCACATTTCGGCCACTTTCTTCTCTGTCTGTAACTCTCTTTGCACTCTCCATCGCCATGACGCACACTCTTTCAAGCTCTAACCGTCCATACTACGCTCCAGTACTCCGAAACACCCAAAATTGTAACACCGAAAAGAAACGATAACAGAATGCGACACCTGAGAATGACCAGGTTTTAGGGTGGCCCACTCCTATTCTTTTCCCTAGTGGTGATAGGGAAAAGACATGTTACCCCTACTGTTCGTTTCTGGCCGCCGTCCCATCTGACACATTAGTAACCACTGACTATCCTTTCAGCCGCCCCTACACCCTAACGCACTTAATTAGGTCTATCCTAAGTACGTACGACGTGACTTCCTCCAGAAATTGAGAACCCTAAACCCGGATTTTACGTATGATATAACCGTAATCGGTTCCCGTTAATGCGGCCAGCGAATCGATGACCCATGAAATCCTCCAATTGAACAGACCCATTGGAAAACCCTTCAATCACACGATATGGCCCATGCCAGTGAACTTGAAATTTGCCCGGAAAATGATTGAACCTGCTATCATACAACAATCCCAAATCATTGGGCATAAAACTCTTCGGACGCAGTTTACTATCATAGTAACTCTTCCGCCGTTTTTGAGTTGCTTCCATGTTGCAGAGAGCTATAGCCCGTATTTCATCCAATTTGTCCAACTTTGCCAACCGATATTGGAGTGATTCCTTATCTCCAAGACGTTCGTCGAACGCAATGCGCAAACTCTGAACTTCCAATTTAATTGGTAATATTGTTTCTTGCCCGTACACCAATCGAAATGGTGTGGAATTGGTAGTCACTTCATATGCAGTACGATACGCCCCACAATGCCGCAAACAATTTAGTATCCCAATCCGTTCCCGCGCCCGAAATTATTTTGGTTAAAATCTCACATAGAATACCATTGGTTTTTTTCGTCTGCCCATTGGGTCGAGGATGATATGGTGTTGTTTTCCTGTGCTTGATTTCGTATGTGTTCGTCAAGGCTGCTATGGTAGCATTTTATAGAATGGGTGCCGCGATCGCTAACCAATTCCTTCGGACACCCAAATCGAGTCATAATGTTCTCGTATAGAAAAAGTGGCCACCGTACTGACATTATCATTGCGGCTAGCAAGAGCCTCCACCCCTTTGGTTACATAGTCCGTGGCGACTACAATATACCGCTTTTGTCCATGTCTCGATGCTGGTGCAATGGGTCCAACAAAATCAATTCCCCATTTCTGAAATGGTGCCTGTGCCAAGATTGGTACTAACGGCATCGCTGAAGTACCCGTGGGTCGACCAATTCGTTGACAGGGATCACAACGACGAACAAATTGGTGCGCATCAGAAAACATTGTGGGCCACCAATATCCGGCCATTAAAGCCTTGCGAGCCAGTACTGTCTCCCGCGAAATGCCTACCACAACTTTCCAAAATGACATCTCTCTAGTATCGATTGTACTTCACTGGGAAAGATGCTAAACCTGGCGTAGAATTCCATCCCGGCCTTGCTTATACAAGGCGTCTCCCATCATCGTATACGGTGCACTTTTTAAAATCAATCGTTTCTTGAGTTTCTCAGTATTTGTAGGTGGGAATGTCTGAAATGTCAGATATTGAATCAATTCACTATAGTCGGTTGTAATCACTTCGACGGCAAATAATTGCATGTCAAGAAGTGCATCATTAATAGGCTCATTACCCATGATATTGGACAATCGGGACAAGTGATCCGCATTGGCATGTTTCTTTCCTGGTCGTACATTGATAGTAAAATTAAATTCTTGAAGAAATAAACACCCATCGAGCAATGCGTCCACTCAATTGAGGCTTATTAATCATGTATTTGAGGGCATCATGATCCACATACAAGACAAATGGATATCCAAGCAAAAACCTGGTCAAAATTTCTGAACCGAGTATATCATACCCAACGCTTCTCGTTCAGTAGTGGTGTCATTACGCTCGGCAGCCACCAATTGCCGACTAGCGTAATAGATGGGATGATCCAGACCCTGGTCATCCTTCTGACTTAGCACCGATCCAATAGCCACATTGGATGCATCAACATACACATGAAAGGGCTCGGTCCAATGAAGGGCCACCAATATTGGTGCAGAGACCAATTTTGACTTCAATGCTTCGAAGGCCACGATGCACTCCAGGGTCCAGATGGGACCAGTCCCATGTAACGGAGGTTTTTTCAGTAAGTTCGTTAAAGGTTGACAAATAACTGCAAACGACCGAATAAATCGTGGATAATAACTGATATAGCCGACGAATCCTCGAACACCGGAGACCGTCTCTGGTCTGGGCAAGTTCATTATGTGTGTC